>NW_026652276.1:169115992-169715992 GCF_009828535.3 Hylobates moloch | reverse complement strand
TGAATAAATAAGTAATAAATACATAAATGTGCATGTATATGTATGTAGAAACCATATGTATGGTTGGTATATAGAAAACCAGTATCTGTTTTAATGCAGATACAAGTCTTTTGAAACAAGGGTTTGTAATTGAACTAATGGGGAAGCAAAAACTGAGATGCAGACAAATTATTATCCAGGGTAATTGAGGGCGTACAACCAGGAAACACAGCACGTAGGGAGGAGGAAATTTATTTCATAAAAAGGAGTAGGCTGAGCCAGGAGCGGTGGTGCACACCTGTAATCCCAGTTCTTTGGGAGGCCAAGGAGGGTGGATCACTTGAGCCCAGGAGTTTGAGACCAACCTGGGCAACATGGCAAAATCCCGTCTCTACAAAAAATACAAAAATTAGCTGGGCATGGTGGCATGCACCTGTGGTTCCAGCTACTCGGCAGGCTGAGGTGCTGAGTGGAAGGATCACTTGAAGCTGGGAGGTCCAGGCTGCAGTAACTCACAATCGTGCCACTGTACTTCAGCCTGGGCAACAGAGTGAGACCCTGTCTCAAAGAGAAAGCAGTGCCCTGAAATCAGATTTTTTTGAAAGTCAGGCAAAAATAAGATTTTTTAAAAATGGTAGTCTGCATCTACCAGTTTCTGTTATAGAGTCATAATTGTCAACTTTCCACGCTGCTTCTTGACAACCTTAACAATCCGAAGTTCCCTTGCTATAGCTCTAGCTTTGGATTTTAATTTCCAACTTAGATGAAGTTCATAACAAAACATTTATTTACCTGGACATATTTTCTGCAGTTCATAGGGATCAGCGCAGGATTTATCTTTAGCCAAGACATGTTATAGCATCCTTTGTATGCAAAATTGTATCAGCAATGTAGGGAATGCAGAGATGAAGAAAATACGGCATGTATGTGTGTTTATTAGAATTGTTTTGTTTTTATTAGTGTTCTGGATGTGTAGGTTTTGAATGGTCTTCCTCAATATCATTTTCCACGTAAGTCCTTTGGTTTTTAGGGTGTAATTTAACAGAATGTAAAGTTTTGCTGGGAACAGATTTATTGTGTTGTGATAGAATCACCTATGTTTATTGATAAAATTAGTTCTTTTTTTTCCCCTACAGAATCAAGAAAACACTCAAAGTTTTATAATATTGGGAGGAAAGTCTCAACATTGCCATGCAATGTCGTGCATGACATATGGACAGGTTTGGTATTGTGATTAAGACATGGCTGTTAAACATTCAGTTTAACAGATTCCTCCAGAATTTCACGGTGTCTTGGGAAAGTATTTTAGATAAGTGACATTTCTTCAAATATATGAGATTGTAAGTAATGAGTGACATCAGAAGAGAATTAAGTCATAAAGTTTTTAGGGTTCACAAAAAGGTTGGGGTTTAGGCTTACTAAAACAAAATGAACATTTAAAAATCAATAACATGAAATTTTGCCATAAAAATTTACAACATAAAATAGATTACTAATATATTACTAAATATAGTCTTTTAAAAAAGAAAGAATTTGCTAGGGTTATATGGAATTATAATCATTTGAAAACCAACTTATTTTTGGAAAATTTCTGTTTTCTTTATTACTTTTGAAAATAAATTTATAATTTTTTCTTTTCTTTTAAAGTTTTAATGAAACTAATTCATAAAGTAGCTGATTATTATAGTTAGATTCGTATATATAAAGTACTGTTTTCTTCCATCACATTTAAAATTTTCTTAGTGTTTCTTTTTCCTTGTTCTGTTAAAAAAAAGTGTTTTCCCTTCACAGGCTTTTGGTAGAAAAGGAAAAAAAGAGGTAAAGATAGAAAAAAATTAATTCTCTATCCCTTTCTTCAATTCTTTTTTCCAGGTTTTAAAAAATTGTTTGGCCCCACCTGTCCTTCAGACCCTAATTATGTGAAGATCAGTCATCTGGCAGCCTCTTGTGTCTGAGATAGTTCCAGGAAGGCTGACATGAAACAAGGGTTTCTGAGTACTGCAGAGCCTGTGGAGTAAGGCCTACATGTTTTTCACTCAGGAGAAAGTTCCTGGTTCTGCTTTGAACCCACCTGTTGACTCAAGCCATTCACACACCCTTCTAATAAGCCTGATTATCTAGTTGCCCAATACGGGGATGGCTGAGGAAGCCTGTAGCGAGAAGACTGAGGAGAGTGTGGTGATATTAGAAGGAGGAGGCACATGTAGGACCATAATAAGGCGATTTTGATGGTAAAAAGAGAATGAATCATAAAAATGAAGCAGAAGAACACTTAGATGTCAGATTATTGAGATTAGGAGCCAGTTGGCCCTATATACCCACTGTTAAACCCTGAGGGCTGCCGCTGATGTTTATAATTGGCCCCATCATCAGTTGAAGATTAGATTGTGTTTATTATAATCTATTTTAAAAGTCAGGGAAGTGCATACTACTTTTTAGAATTTAAAAAAGTCTCATATAAAGGCAGGCATTTCAAGGGATCAATTTTTGTTTACTCACAAAAATGACCTAGTAGATGTTAGTCTTGTTTTTCTCTCTGTCCACTGAGATTGTTTTTACAAGCCTTTTTGTCTCTTCTCTTTGAAGCTATAATTTTTATTTTAACCTCTACTGTTGTTCTTTTATGGTATAGTTTCAGACACGTCTCAATGGCCTCTAATAAAGATATTCTTAACACCATAGATTGTGAATCCTGTATGACATAATGATTAATTTCCTGCAGCTTTGCCCTCTCGCTGCTCTCTTCTGCTTTATAGTCAGACTTGTTGTCTACATGCTTGTTGACACTGTTATTTTCCGCTACCCATTCCTCAAGCTCCCCATCCATTTCCACTCTACATATGTCCACAGAATTTGTTTGAACTTCTGTCATCAGCAACTCTTCTTACTATTTATTTATTCAGCAAGTACTGAGTGCCGTCCTAGGGGCTGGGGAAACACAGGAGAACAAATGAGAAGTCCATGCTCTTGAGCAGTTTACATTCTAGTGGGGAAGGAAGACAAACAAAGTAAATTAATGAACGAAAACAGTGTAATGTGATGGGGAGGGAGGAGCAACAGCAGAGGAAAGCCAGAGAAGGACTCTGAAGAGGCAATACCTGAGGTCCAACTGAGTAATGGGAACAAGTCAGCCAAGGGGTTATCTGGGAAGAACATTCTAGGCAGAGAGAACAGCAAACAAACATTCCTGAGGAACCAGCTTTGAGGAAAAGAAAAATTGTCCATTGTGACTGAACCATAGTTGGATGGGTGCTGTGCTCAGATCCACTTGGTCAGTGGGTGCCTAGGGTGAACAGAAGTCCTCCCCGTCCAGGTCTCAGTCAGTGACTGATCAGCCCAGGGATACAAAAGCCTGGCCCTCTTGCTTCAGGGGAGACTAATGCTGGGTTTTTGTCTGAGGCCACATTCTTCCTTGGCTTTTCCCCTCCCTGTCCTGCCTCCTCATTTCTTTTCACTGAGAGCACACCCCCAATAAATTGTAAGATCCGGGCCCAGCTCTGTTTCTAGGAAACCCTGACCAAGGCATATGAGCACACTTTCGATCTATCATCTGAGCTCCAGACCCTTAGACAGCTGCCTATGCAACATGTCCACTTGGATGTTCAGAGATACCTAAAACTCAATGTGTAAAAAATTGAATTTATGATAGTTTCCTCTTTTCCTCAAGCTTGTATTCTTCCTGTGTTCACTCATTTACTTTATGAACCAGCCTTTTACCTGGTTATACTAGAGAATTCAGTATAGGTTTTCCCTTTCCATTAGACTTCATGCCCAGTCACTCAGCAGGTAACTCATGTGAATGTCTCTTACCTCTGTTGTTTTTCCGCCCACATTTTCATGGCTTTAGTTCAGGGCCTTGTCTGAAACACTACCTTAGCTTCCCAAGTGGCCGCCGCACTTCCCTTCCTTCACCTCTCCAATCCATTTCTACACCGTTACCCTGTCGTAAAATGAAAAATCTCATCCAGCCACTGTTCTGCCTCTAGTCCTGTAGGGCTTTTCTATTGGATTAAATGGCAACTTCCTATAGGATAAAATTCCCAACTTCTTAGCATGGCTTACAGGGCCCTTTCTGCCCTGGCATTGAGCCACCTTTCTTCTGAGCCTTCACAGTGGTGACCACTGTGAGTATGGCTTGGTTATTTCCTCATACAGCTTCCAGTTTCAGGCTTCATGCTATTCCCCAAATGTCCTTCTTCTCCTGGGTAGTACTGGAAGCTTCAGCTTTACGTTACCTCCTCTGTGAAGTCTTTTTTGAGCCACCTAAGGAATAGTATTTATACTGAATAGAGCACTCTCAAAATACTCATTTCAGTGTATTATAATCACTTGCTTTATTTCTAATCACTTAAGGCATTCATTGAATGCAGAGAACATGGCTCTTCACATTGCTGGGCACGTTAGCACGTTTGCTGAATGAATAGAAGAAAGATTAAAGGAGAAATGTTACTGTGTTTGTTGGTTTTTATACAAGATATCTTAGTGAACACAAACATTGTACGAATGATAGGGGAAAGGGGATTGCCTAAGAAGAACTTTTAGCCCTAAAATATGGAGTTGGGAAATTCATTAATTTTTTAATGTTAATTTAATATTTGCTAGATGCCTAGCATTGTATTATGTGGTATTTAAGTAAATTTTGAAAAATGCAATTGGTGTGATTTATCAAGCGCCTTAAAATGGGGAAAATGCCAACAGTACAAGAGAGTTTTATGAGGTGGCATATGATTAAATCTTGAATGACTCAAATAAGAAGTGCTGTTGGTTCTGGAAAAGGTGTCTTTGTGGGCTGGAGGGATAAACAATCACAAAAAACCCTCAGGTTCTTGAAAGACCTGTTGAAGTCTGTTCTGCAGAAATGATGCTCATATAATTCGATAGTTTTCAGATATTAAGGAGATAGCTTTCTCTTTTGGCTTTGTTGAAGATGAAAGTATGTAATATTTGTATTTGAACAATAACTTTTTAAAAAGATTTTACATGAGCTTTTGTGTTGCAAGAAAACAAAGTTGAATGTCTTCACAGTGTCATTCAAAATGATGAAGGTGAAGGTGGTTTGCAAGTGAGAGAAAGAAGAGATGATTCATTTAAACCAATTAGGATGTGAAGGGAAAACACTTTGCCTGAGGTTTCTCATCATCATTGTACACCCTAGTTTGGGGAACTTTGGGAATATCGACCACTTATTGACATAGTTGTTACCTCCTCTTGTACTTTAATTTTTAAAATAAGTGAATATTGACAAGGTTAGATTTCATGCCTTTTTTATTTCTTGCCTAAGGTATTTCTCAGTTGTATTGTTGTATATTAATCTAATTTATGTCCTTTCGTGATTCTGTGTACTGAGGACAGGAACTCTTTTAAAAAAGAATGGATCAACCACTGTCCTGTAGGGGTCGCTATGAGAGTAGCAGTCTGGCATCCTTCCTTTGCCACCTAGCACCTTGTGGCATGACTTGGCACAATTTGCCTAAGGATTGTGAGATCTGGCTTGTTTTGATATTTTATTTTTCAGAGTGATATGAGCTCTAAGTCCACCAAAAATTTTGCAAGCTCATAACTGCATTCTTTTACTTTGGTTCTGTGTATACTGCACGTGTGCATTTTTTTTAAACCACGTATTTGTTGCATGGTTATTTTAGAGTTCTCATCATGCTCCATTTGCATATGACAAATATATACACGTAGACACCATTTTAGCAGCTTTTGCAGCATGCATGATGGTGGCTGAAACTTGGCCTTCTATAGGATCGCAGATTATTATTTAATGGGGTTGTCACTCAGGACACTTACTGGCTTTCTCCAGTGCTCTTAAAAAATTGAATTGAGCATGATGAGGTGCATCCCCTTGATTAAATGTTTTTCCTCCTATGCAATCACCATGAGCTGTTTGGCTCCCATTCTGTATTCTTTTGAAGCAGCCCTGCATTGCAAATCAATATCTTTCTGAAAAGACAGTGTGTTGTAAATTGCCTGGACAGCATATGCACGGTTACTTTGGCTGCAATGCTGCTGCAGAGCCCGGTTACTCTGCCTTCCTGGGAACTCCACAGGCAAGTCCATCGTGTTTGGAAAAAAAAAATAGATTTTTTGGAGAAAATAATTGAGCTGTTAAAGCTATTGATACTGAATGTTAGCATGTCCTTTGAATTCTTCTCAACAGTTTTTGGTCTTATTCCACTGAGATTAGCTTCTCTTAGGAGATTTCTGGGTTTTCTTTTTTTTTCTTTTTTTTTTTTTTTTTTTTTGCTTGCTTATGCATCCCCCTCTCTTGGTTGTAGTACGGCCGTACCATTTCAGCTTGCTAGTGCAGAAAGATGTGAATTCAGTTGCTGTATGACCCTGGCCTGGTGCAAACACATTGCTAGAGACATGTTAAAGAGTTGCAGGTGAATCAAGCCTGAGGGAGACAACAGCAAAACGGTAAGACAGAGCATGCTTAAAATTACAGCAGGGGTTTTAATTTGGAGCATCTCGGCAAGTCTGAATCCTGACTCACTCATTTACAACTTAAAAAGGATTCATTTTATGCATGTCATTTTACTCACTTCCTTCTATTTAACTGCCAGAAACATCACAGATTGATAAAGGGGGTATTTAAATTAGGGACTGACTGGAGGTTACTCATGGGAGAGTCTTTTGAGGCTCCCGAGGCTACTGCTTGTAGTTTGTAAACACCAGTAGCAGTGATAAGATGGGGAAAAGGTTTAACGACTGCTTCTTTGCCATATCTGAGTCTTATTCCTTCTGAAACTAGTCTTTATTTATTATAGCTGAAAGAGATCTTACAGATTGTTTTTGCCTGGCTATGCTTGGCTGAATGCCCTCTGAGTCAAGCAAGTGAAGGACGAGAGACTACTTTTTCCATTTGAGTAAACTGATGTCCATGAATTTAGCTGGATTGGATCTGAGTAGAATAAATATCTCTAATATATTAGGGACCTGGGGCTTCCTTCCTGCTCATCGTACTTCCTTCCCTTTTGGATCACAGAAATACACCTGCTTTAAGTGTGTACTGCTGAGCAGAGGTCAGTGTGCTGGTATTTTGCATCATTACACCTGTAGTGGTTATGCTTTTATGTACAGAAGTGATAATTCTTCGTGCAGTTCTGCTTGAAGTGGCGGCTCTAATAGTAGACTATTAGCATTTTGGTTGCTAATGGAGAACCCCTGCATTCATGAAGGACCGTGGTAGCAGACAGCCTACTCCAATGAGGCTTACCTGCTTGTAAAGCAGATAAAATTGAGAGATAGGAATGTAAACCTTGACGTCTTCAGAGACTGAATTTTTGTTTCCTTTGTTAATTGTCACACAGTTGACATATTTGATGTGGCGGGGGTTTGAACTTGAAGGACATGTTTTAATAGTGTTCAAAGTGAGACTAATAACATTACTTAGTCCTAGTGACTTTATATGGATCCACCTATTATTATATAGGTGCTGAATGTTAAGGATGTCAGCATTTGATTTTTTGCTTTAAAAATATTCCACTGTGTATAGTTTAATTAACTTAGTACTTTATGTAAAATGTAAATGTGTAGATGGTGAATGTTAAGAAAATCATCAGTAGCTTGCATGTTGGCTATTATATAGAACTGGCATGTAGCCAGTTCTGTATAATTTTGTGACATAAGTAAATTTAAGAAAGATCACCTGATTAGTTGATAGGCTAATTGAGAGAAATATTGGTAACTGTTGTGGTTCACTATGAGTAAATTTCTTTAATGGTGCAGTGCTTCTGTATTCACTCAACTATTTACTGTTGAGGTTGGACATTGATTGTTGGGAGTGAATATTTGGATTTTCTTCCAAAGATAGATCAAATTTACCCTCTTTTTTTTTTAAACTTTTTTTTCTGTTTGAGAAGATGTTGTGCCCTGTGTTTACTGTTTCTTTTTCTGAGAATAATGTGTTTTAGCTATTTATATTTTTACCTTTACTTTGTGTGAGTTGTGAGGATTTTTTTTTTTTTATCCTGTGACAGAAGGAATTGTAAGTTTGCGAAAAGTAATTTTTAAAAAGTAGAGCAATAATATGACTGATTTTACAATCATATGATATTTCTCTCATTCTGCAAATATTGATTAGCCACCTACTATGTGTGAAACATTGTAAGACCTGCTATAAAGGAAGTATGGATGAAACAGTACATTTTCCTGAAGAAGCTTAGATATAGTTGTGTTGGTATTTTCCCCTGGAATATGCCCCATTATACTTTCTCATGGATAGTCAGTTTGGTGCTTTTTAATCCTCTGCTTTTAAAAAAGCATTTTTTTTGTTAAACATTTAGGGAGTCTGTTGTGTAATAGTGATGAGTAAAACAGATCTGGTCCTGGTTCTTATGGAACTTATAGTCTACTACTTTTTTTTTTTTTCGATTGAGCCGAGGGTCTCACTGTGTTGGCCAGGTTTGTCTTGAGCTCCTGGACTCATGTGACCCTCCTGCTTTGGCCTTCCAAAGTACTGGGATTACAGGCATTAGCCACTGCACCCAGCTACAGTGTACTTTTAAAAATATTTCAAAGAGAAAATATGTGGCAAGTTTTTTTTTTTTTCATTTTGGTAGTTATGAAGGAGATAGTGTATGCTTTGATATTTTTTATTGTGCTAAAATATATATGACACAAATGTTGCCATTATCACCATTTTTAAGTTTATAATTCAGTGGCATTAAATATATTCACACTGTTTTCAACCATCACTACTATCCATTTCCAAAACTTTTTCATCAACCCAGACAGAAACCCTACCCTGCTTTCATTAAATAGTAACTCCCCATTCCCCTTTCCCTTGCCCCTGGTAATCTTATTCTACTTTCTGTGTCTGTGAGTTTGGCATTCTAGGTACTTCATAGTATATTAAATTGAGTCATATGTATTTTTTCTTTTGTCTCTGCCGTGTTTTAGCATGTTTTCAGGGTTCATCCATGTTGTATCATGTGTCAGAATTTCATTCCTTCTTAATGCATTCCTTGATTTTTATATGGGATAGACAGCAGTTTTTCCTCATATGATGACATGAATCAAGTTCCTGTATGGACATCATAATAGATACTTTAGATATACTAAAATAGCCTATGGGAAAGGGCAAGGAATAAGGAATAGAAATTCACTGAGAGAAAGTTATGGATATATTATATTATATTATATTATATATTATGTTCATGTATTTATGGATGTATTATAATTGAGATGCTAAGATTTTCACATCAATTCTTTGCTGATAGCAGCAATCAGCTGAAATAACTGGAAGCTGGGCCATGGCTTTTGTCATTATTAACATTTGAATTTCACCCACTGTACTTGCATCTCCTTTCTCTATTTTACTTCATAAGCAAAGACTGATCAAGTTGAGGTCTTCTTACAGAGTCTTAGAGCTGGCAGGTACTTTAGAAATTATGTTTTTTAATTGGTTCATTATCATTCATTAGCCAACGTGAGAGGGAAACTCACTCGCCTGCTGCCCGCTGTGGGCCTTCCTTCACTCCCCACCCTTGTTTTCAGTGGAAACAACCAGAAAACCCCGAGTATCCTCTGAGTTTGACAGAAATAGTAGAGGGTGTAAATTTGATGCCGTATTAAGAAGTTTTTCGTTGGATGAGGTAAGCCTAGCTTCATCAATACAGCTTTCTGTTCCTCAGATTTCTTCTTGATACCGCTTCCATAAATCCAGATGGTTTTTCTGAGGGGACCCATTTTAGAAAGCCAAGTTGAGGCCTCAGTGCTGTTCATTTATTTTCTATCGACCATTTTGACAGTTCCTACACTGGGTCAGTCAGCAGTTTATATCCATGCTATTAACTCACTATCCAGGGGACCCAACCATTTATAGAGGAGGAAGATTCAACATAGCAATATCCAATACCTGAGTCTTCCCAACTAAGCCTGCTCCTTCTTAATGGGTCTTGCTTTCTGTCCCCCTGTTTTTCTGTTATGGCCTGACTTTTATTATGAGACTAATTCAGAATCAGATTAATCAAATGCATGTTAAATTTGAGTGGTAGGTTTGTGGGGAGAGAGGGAGGATGGGCCAGAAAACCTTAAACCAGTGAGCAGTTATTTTGCACAGCTTTGGAAGTACTTTTTTTTTTTTATCAGGGGAGATAAGAGAGAATGGAGAGAAATGGAGAGAATTGTAGATAAAGTTGTTTTTTGTTTACTTCTCTCAGGATGTAAGTCCCAGGGGACATGTACGAAAGACAATACAGTGGTCAAGAGCTTGAGCTTTGTATTCACAGTCCTGTAATCAATCCCATCTCCTGTGTTTATTTTCTGTGTGGCCTTGGACATGTTACTTAATTCATGTGTGCCTCAATGTAACCATCTGCAAAATTGAGATAATACTAGTCACCTTTCTTATGAGGTTGTTGTAGAGATTAATTGGGAAGCCATTTTAAAGCATTTTTATAGTAATTTATATAATAAGAGCTCAACAAAAGTTAGCCATCATCATCATTGTCATCTCATCTAGAAGTCCTTGATTTCCATCTCTTTTCTATCAGCTGCATTATATCTTGCCCAAGATCCTTCTGTAGTTTGACTGTAGAGCATATGTAATTATTTCTTAGTGTTATTGAGTCTGAGTGGATAAAAGGAGGATGTAATAGAAAGCTCCAATATCTTATTTATCATCTGGCAGACTTTGGAAGGGTAAATGTTCTTCAGACTTACTTTTCAGCCCGGTTGATAACACGTTTGCCCCAGCAGCTTATTCCTCAGGTAAATGAAATCTTGCTAAAAATACGAAGTTGACAGTGAAATGCTTCTGGAAGCACTGGGATTTGTTTTCAGGTGACAGACAAACAGCAGGATATGTGTATCCCACTGCTTTGCTCTATTCACCTTGCATCTCTCAGGCAGGATTTGGTATTGACTTTTCTCAGCTACAGGAAAGGTTTACAGAACTGGTCTTCATGAAATCAGTTAGGAGTGTTATTAATAGGTTAATGTCAAATTTATCATTGCTGAAATTTTGGCTCTTTATAATGGATGAATCAATTGTTAAAGCAACATTGAAAGATACTTCCATTTTCTCCTCAAAGGTTCATTGTTCCCAGTGTTTCTCTTCATAAGCTCTGTGTGGTTAGTGACCCATATATGAGTCTCTGAAAATGTTAAGAGCTTCAGAAGTCAATTCTATATTGAGTGATGCCCTATATTTTCCTGAACTCTTTGATGGAGTTTGCATCTAGATTTATTTTATAAGAAGAAAAACATTAAACTTTCAAACTTTATAACGTCACTCTTGACATCAACCACTAAATTATTATCCAAGCACTAATAATACATTTACATTTTATTAAAAAGATGGCTATTGTAGATTTGGAGATGTATGTTGTATTTATATAGCCATCTGTTTCAGAGTAAGAAGACAGTACACAATTTTATTTCTCCTTTAGGGCAGGAATTTAAAAATATTTATAATCTTTATTTTTAAATGCTGTTCATATGGTTACCGGGGGAAAGAATTCAGATCCTAAAGGATCAGTCATATCTCCAGTAGTGTTTTCTCTTCAGTTTTCATGTTTTAATGTTATTGCACCTTCTGGATGCTGTATCTTACATGAGGGACAGAATAGTGAGCTACAGATATTTGAAAGGTATAGACATGAAGGAAGAACTGGCCTGGTTTAGTACAAAGAAGCCAGGGGTGGTTTAGTGAAACTCAAAAGTGAAACCAAACAGAATTCAGAAGGCACTTGAGACTGTCTTTTGCACGGCCTTTGAGACAAGTGAGCTTCTGCAGTCCCTGTGATGTTTAAAAATACCCCTCAAACATTAAGCATATGTGTGTATAGGTAGAAAGCGTCCTGGACCATATTATTGATTTCAAGTCTATGAATCTGAGATCAGCCTCTTCTGTTTATTAGTGGTTAGTGCTTCTGACATGGTAGACATTTTTAGTTTTTAAATCAGTGTAGTTAACAGTCAGTCCCCTTGGCCAGCTTAGTTCATACTGCTATATGTTGTGGGGTCCGTTGGAAATACACTCTGCTTTCCCCTTCTCAGGTAGAACCCAAGGCAAAACCTAAAAAAGAAAAGCTATATTTAAACATGTAAATCCTGTGGGAGAGGGAGAAAAAGTTTTTATTTGCAGGAATAGACCTTTTTTATTTTTTCTAGAATAAGAGCTTTAAGGGAATAGTGTCTTGATGAAGAAACTAATTAGCCATGCAGTGTGAGCCACTTTGTGTAGCTTGATTTTTCTATTTTGTAGAGAATAGGTATTCCATTTCCCCAGTGCAGCTATGGGAATTTTGTAGATTGGAAAATGCTGTGCTTTGTAGAATCTCAAAACAAAGTCATCCGCTTGCTGTGCTTGGAGCTTCTCATCTCTTGTGTCCCATTTCTGAGCCCTTTGGCTATAAATGTTTTGGTGAGGGGTGGGGGGAATATAGATATCAATTTTAATATTTCACCTCTTAACACGTATCTTTTGGTCATATGATATGAATTCTGCACTCCTGACTCTGCCTTTTTTCCATGATGGCATTTTAACCAGCATATAATTATGGATGTCAACTGGAAGTCAGAAAATGTACATACCTTCTTCTTTCTCTCGTTGACCTTTTTGGGATATTTAATGTTTTTGGTGGAAACAGTGTCTGAAAGACATTTCATCTGGCTTTCCACATAATCAGAGTAGGATTTAACTGGAGTGGGAAATGTTGAGTTATGCCATTTGGGCCAAAGACTCCCCTCACACCCACACCAAAGGAGGACTTGTTTTAGGATACATGGTACTCTTCACAAATTTAAGTTCCTTTTCAAATTTCTTTTCTAGATCCTGAGGTGACTTCCTTCTAAGTTTTTCCTCCAAAGCTACCAAATAAACCCTAGTAAGTAGTAAGCAAAGCAAGATTCTGAATTCAATTCTACTTAGGATAATTTTGTAGTAATTTTTTTTTTTTTTTTTTTTTTTTTTTTTTTTTTTTTTTTTTTTTTTTTTGAGAAGGAGTCTCGCTCTTTCACCCAGGCTGGAGTGCAGTGGCACAATCTCGGCTCACTGCGAGCTCCGCCTCCCGGGTTCACGCTATTCTCCTGCCTCAGCCTCCTGCGTAGCTGGGACTACAGGCGCCCGCCACCTTGCCCGGCTAGTTTTTTGTATTTTTTTTTTTTAATAGAGACAGGGTTTCACCGTGTTAGCCAGGATGGTCTCGATCTCGGGACCTCATGATCCGCCCACCTCGGCCTCCCAAAGTGCTGGGATTACAGGCGTGAGCCACCGCGCCCGGCCCAGTAATTGTTCTTATAGATATGATGGCCAGCAGCAAAACAATGTTCCTATATTAGAGACACATACATCTATAAATTTCTATGCAGGAAGTAATGTCATATATGCTGCTATAACCCATGTATATTCTTTCTTGTCTACTCATCACTCATTCCAATCCCATGGTTGTTTAAATTCATAAACATATTGGATGTATATTATTGCACATTTTATTTCAGAGCTGAAAATATATAGAACTTTTGCGATAAGTTTGAGTAAAATTTGTTACCAAAGGAGTAGTGAAATTTTTATCACTTGTTGTACACAGAGACTGAAACAAATTTTGCCTTTAAATTTGCCCTCTCTCACAATCACAATCTCTTATTGGACCATGACAGCAGAATATATCATTACATGGTTTAGTGCACCATGTCTCAAACTTCAAGGTGCACACAAATCACCCAGGGATATTGTTAAAATTCAGATTCTGACTTGGTAGAACTGCAGTGCGTCTGAGATCCCAGTGATTCCAGTGCTGCCAGTCTGCAAGCAGCAAGGGGTTAATTTTTCCAGATGAAATTCTGGTCCACAAAGCTAACTACATTCTGAAAAACTTATACAGACAACTAACAATAGGGCTGGTAATTCTACCCTTGCTATGAGTGCTCATTAAAACCTTACGTTAAATTTATCATTATGATTTGGACAAAATGAAGAACCTAGAAGTCAGGAAGTATAGGCATCTACCTATATGAGCCTATAAACAAAACTGTATCTCATCTGAAATGTGTAATTATCACAGAAGAGAAAGCGACTAAATAAAATTATTTTAGCAACATATACCAAAGCTTAAGCTTCTGGAAAGACTACCTAATATTCCATAATGGAATTAGCAAAACAGTTATCAAGCCTATTAATGGCAAGCATTGAAGTCCAGTAAGAGATGTAACAAAACTACAGTCACTGAAGCAGCATAAAGGTCACTGAAGCAGCATAAAGGTCACTGAAGCAGCATAAAGGAATGTGGTGTCCTCAAGAGTCCTCCATTCAGCTGTGTCCACTAGCTGATGAATTCAGGATTTAAGTGAAATTGGGTCAGATGCCAAAGAAACCATGTAGTAGGAAAATAAGCATTTTAAAACTAACTTGCAATGTTGGACATTGAATTCTGATGAATGGAAGCATCTGGTGAAGTGTTTTCATGACTGGAAAATACCTCAACTCAGAAGGTACCTTGTTTTTAATGTAGTTTCTCAGGACTAATTTTTTTTAATGGCCTATTTTTAGTTAAAGGGGAAAGCTTATAATTAGTAAAACAATCCATCATTGAGTAAATATTAACAGAACTATTTCATGCCCAGTCTTTTGTGCTTTGGGAACACTAAAGAAATAGAAGATACGGTTCGTGTGCTCAAGGTGTTTACACTCTGGTCATGGAAATACAAATACATGAGAAACAGTGCTCAGCAAAGACAGAGCTCCCCCCACCCCACCAAAATAAACCAAACACTTGAAAACAAATTCTACGGTAGCTTATATAAGAATATATGATAGCCGGGCGCGGTGGCTCACGCTTGTAATCCCAGCACTTTGGGAGGCCGAGGCGGGCGGATCACGAGGTCAGGAGATCGAGACCACGGTGAAACCCCGTCTCTACCAAAAATACAAAAAATTAGCCGGGCGTGGTGGCGGGCGCCTGTAGTCCCAGCTACTCGGAGAGGCTGAGGCAGGAGAATGGCGTGAACCCGGGAGGCAGAGGTTGCAGTGAGCCGAGATCGCGCCACTGCACTCCAGCCTGGGCGACAGAGCAAGACTCCGTCTCCAAAAAAAAAAAAGAATATATGATAACATATATTTCAGTAACAAATTATAAAGTACAATCTAAAAATGATGTAGTTGGTAGTGAGGGCATTTTTGGTTGTGACAGTGACAATGATATAAGGGCAGGACTAGCATTTAGTAGACAGAACCATGGTTGCCAGATGCTCTACAACGTGTACTGCTGTGCAAATGCTGTACCCAAATAATTTTCAGCCAAAATGCCCAGGATGCCACCACGGAGAAACAGTGCCAGGATGTCAGAGTTAAGGAAAATCTGAAAAGACTGGAGACATTAAGAGAAGTGTATTCATGGTATGTACCTGTCTTTGTCCTTTCTAAATCCTAAAATTCTGAGGGAAAGTGGAACACAAAGGAAGCACAAAGAAGTGAATTTATGTGTGAAACTTTACTAGTTGACCTATCTAAAATTATTTACCAGCTGCAAACTGCTGCCTAGAGTTCATAGTAGGACATTAGAGCTAAAACAGATCTGTATCATTTTACAGATGAGAAGACTGAGATCTGGGGAATTTAAGTGGCTTGTCTTGAGGCACTTAGTTCTGACTTCTATGGGCAGTATGCTTGCATGTATATTAGGTAATGTTCTGAAGGTGACTTTAGGCAAAATCTTGGTTCTCATAAAACAAAGCTGTAAGTAAACACATTCTTGCATATCTCCTTCTATATGTGTACATATCTCTGCTCTATGTAGCCACTCTTACTGCCATCTCTGTGTATACACACATACATAGACACACATACTATTAGGGAGAAAATAGAGAAGACAGCAAGCAAAGAGAGGAAAGCATACTTTTAGATTTGACAGATTTAAGTTATAGATGAAAGCAGTTATCATTGGCTATGATTCTAGTGGCAATGATTCTAGTTCTTCCTACCTCTCTCTTCTACCCAAAACTCTTGCACATCTATCCTTAATAGCTGAAATTACTTTTATAAGGGAGGAAACTTCTTGTTCTGTAATGCTTAAAGTTCAGATAATTCTGGGAGAGGTAGTACTATAATTTAAGTGCTCAAAAACTTATAAATGACTGATGTTTTTTTATATCGGGAGCAGATTTTGAGTAGGATAAAGCCATCAGGCCCTCCTGGGGTATTGGACAAAGGGAAAAAAACAAATGAAAGAGATTGTCAGGATTTTTGCTTATTTCATAGTTTTGCATTGGACCTGTGATGGATATTCCTTTCATGAATATCAAAAGAGCATGACCTAGCTACAGCCTGATGCATGATACATATTTGCTGTGGGTTAACCTGGAGTCTTTTAAACCAATTCTTTTCCAGTGTCTGCCTTCAACTAAGAGTGTGGAGTGAAGTAGATCTTTCAGAGAAGATCACACTCTGAACCCAGTAAAATGCTGATCACCAGAAAATGAGTGATTCAAAGGGACAGTTTTCAGCCCGAATGAATTCACTTGAAATGAATGCCAACCTTAACTGAATTAAGTTGTGCTCTTTCAAATCCACTGCTGTGAGTTCAGTAGACAGTTGTCTGGATTTTACATAGCTCTAAGCTACAATCGTAGGTCAAACTGTGACTTTTGGAGCCTCATACACTGTTTGAATTTCTGACAATTTTTACTCAGTTTTGAGTTTGCCAGCAAATGAACAAGTTCCTGTTAATAATGAGTAGACCAAATTAATCGCTTCAGATGAATATCCATATGTGTGGGTGCATCTCAAAGCAAGTTTGAAATTCTAGCTTCTATTGAATTTACTGGAAAAAAAAGTTTATTTTGGTATTTGTGACGACTTCTTTTTATCTATTTTCGAATACCAGGAGACATCCCTGCTTATGTGATTTTTGTTACTTCAGTTTCTAAATGGAACAAGTAGTATGAAAAAGTACAGTCATGGAGAAAACTATTCTTAGTTCTCATTGATATTAGAATGTCTTGTTTTCACACAATACTGATAGCATAGCTGTCTACTGGAATTTGCCTTGGGCAGAGGTGCCAAAGATATTTTCTTCTGGACCCATAATTTGAGAAAACAATGTTTAACCTGTGGAAGTTCCTTATTTTCCACGAGTTAATGAACAAATCTTTACTCTACTCCAAGAGGAGATTTGAAGGGAAAAGTACTTTAGGGGGCTATAAAATGAGTATAAGACAGTCCTTGCCCTGTGGAAGAGATGATCAGGTTGTTGACATTAAAGTATCACAAAAAGAATAATTACAGTCTAAGGTATGCAAAATATTGGAGCAGACTAAATTCACTGAAGTGAATTCTTAATAAAGGATTGGTCTGAGTGGACGGGATTTAATCAACAAATGCATCTAGGCAAAGGCAATTTTGCAGACAAGTCATGGCTTGGTGGGAGGAAGGTTTTCAGGCTGAGGGTAGTAAGAAAGCATGTGTGAAGGACAGTGAAGCTGATGGACAGTGCGTAGAATGTCCAAGGGTCTCCTGTATCCAGAATGTTCACAGCTCATGGCCTTTGTATTTGGCCAAGTGCCCACGTCGTTAAGAATATATGTAGCTAAGAAATGTAATTTTGAAAACCAGTTTGTTTCTATTTAAGCATTGATTACTGACCTAATTAAATTCCCTTAATGTCATATACTAATTTAGTGTGACTGATTATTTTGCCATATTCTAGATACTTTTAAACAAAGAAGATATACATAAATGTAATTATTGCAAATTATTACTATATTACTATACTTATCAACAGGGTGGGTTTATGTAATCTTATTATTATTTCTCTATTCTTTTTTATACCTTTCTAGGGTTATAGATCTACTTATTTAGATTTCTTCCAGGGAGTTCAGTAATAATTTTTTTTGTGTCTTTTTGGGATTTTGTAATCTTTACAGGACCACAAGTAAAAGAATTCCTTCTCAGAACAACCACGGTTACAGGATCTGAGTTATTGACTGTTGGGGTCCTGAATGCTTTTTTCAAGTTGGAGATTCACATCTGAGTCACGGGTTGGCAGTCAAGCTGAGTTTTCTTTTTAAGGGTTAAATTTCATATGTGTTATTAAAATTTAACTTCCTTAAAAAAATGCTTTCCACACTGGTTCACATAGATTTTCTTTTTAATCTTGTTTCTCTCCACCACATGTGTACTTTGTAATACGTTGCTTAGGCAACATCACCTGCCCTTTAGCCTGTTGCATTACATCCACCCACCTGGTCTGCTGTCATTGGAACATGCTGTGTTGCTTTTCTTTCTAAAATCATGCTCCTTGGACCCTCCCCACAGGCCCTGATCATTCATTCCTGTCCTTGATACAGTTCCTTGGTACTTTTTTTCTAGCACTTCTTGGCTTACTCACAGTTCTGTATCTTAAAATCAACCGTATTGTATTATATTCATACTTCTTTTATATTATAGCTGCCATTTGGCCTTTATAGTAACTTTTCTCTTTTGAAATCAAAATGAACTCATGGTCTTTCAACAACTCAGCTTCTTCTATTTAACCATACTTTTATTTTTCCTTTTGATGCTCGAATAAATAATCACAGTTTGATTGGTGGGAGCTCCTTTAGGCAGATTCCTTTGTCCTTCTAGCACGATCCCTGACATTTTTGAAAGGATGCTAGTTTTCTGGTAACAGCTGGATGTTTCCGGGCTCTTTCACACTTCCTGCACTGTGAACTGGAATCTATTACTTTCCAAAGATTTCTTCCTTTCCTTACTGGAGAACTGGAACATAGGCCAAAATCTGGGCACTAGGGGTGCACATGAAAGTTAGTAGTGGATAAAAGGGCTATTGTTTGGTGGTTGGAAGAATCTGTGTTTTTGAGGTTTGGGTTCTCAGTGATTTTTTCCAATTTAACATTCCATACTTATGTCTCTGAGTTTTTTAATATATGAGGTTTTACCTTTTACTAAGACCTTTTACTGCACTGACCATAAGCATTTTGCTGTGGGCAGAAAGATTCTATTTGGGGTGGGAAGCATTTATTCAGATTGCTGACGAGTTAATATAAGCATTCAACTGAATACTTGTACGCAGGGGAGTAGCGCCAGCATATACTGTGTCCTCCAGAGCCCTCTTTCATTGCTGAGACCCAGGCTGCTCACTTTTCTCTTCATGCACCCTGGATACTTAAATAATTTTATTCTAAGAGCTCTCCTACCCTCCCCTCTTCTCCCCTCTTACCCCTCTTCTCCCTTCTCCCCTCTTACCCCTCTTCCCCCTTTTCCATTTTCTCTTTTTTCTCTCTTTCTCTTCCCCCCACCTTTCCCCTTTCCCTTTTCCCTTTTTGAGATAGGGTCTCACTGTGTTGCCCAGGCTGGAGTACATGGAGTATAGTGGCATGGACTCTGCAGCTCACTGCAGCTTTGCCCTCCCTGGCTCAAGAGATCTGCCCACCTCAGCCTCCTGAGTAGGTGGGACTACAGGTGTGCACCACCACACCCGGCTAATTTTTGTATTTGTTTTGTAGAGACAGGGTTTTTCCATGTTGCCCAGGTTGGTCTCTAACTCCTGAGCTCAAATGATCCACCTGCTACAGCTTCCCAAAGCCTGGGACTACAGGTGTGCATCACCATGCCCAGCTAAGTTGATTGTTTTCTACTTTTATTTTGTAATTGGCTAGTAGTTAGCAAAAATGGTAAACGTGAAATGTTTAAGAATATTTATGGGAAATATTTTGAGAACTTTGTTAATTTTTTTTCTCAAAAATTAGGGAAAGGCTGCCACTCTTCTGTCTTAATGATAGAATACTTTAGAGATGTTAGTTTTTCACAGGTGCATAGTTTCCACTGATTTTTATAATTATCAAGTGTGCCATAGTCAGATCCATTAAATGAGAGGCTACCTGACTCAAAGTATGTATTGTAAGGCCGTTAAGGCATGAAGATGGAGAGAAAGCTGTACTTGCAGTAGATTCTATAACAGTTTCTCTTGCTTAAATTGTGTAGGCTCAGAAAGCCATCAGAATTTCTAATTGGAGTTCCTCTGTTTCCTCAAGCCAACAAATGACTTTTTTTGCTTTATTATATTTTCTAGAACTTAAAATACAATGTTAAATCAAAGTGGTGAAAGTGGATGTCCTTGAATTTTTCCTGTTTTTAAGTGAAAAGCATGTAGTTTCTCAGCATTAAGTATGATGTTACATGTAATTTTTTGGTAGATGCTCTCTATCAGGTTGAGGAAGTTTTACTCTGTTTTTAGTTGGTTGAGAGTTTTTATCGTGAGTGGATGCTGAATTTATCAAATGCTTTTTCTGAGTCTATTGAGATGATCATATGATTTTTAAAAAACTGTGTATTAATTGCTTCATAACAAATTATCCCATAACTTAACATCTTAAAACAACATACATTTTTTAAAAATCTTAGTTCCTATGGGTCTCTTGCAGATGCTCCTTAGCTGGCTCAGGGTCTCTTATGAGAATCCAGTCAAGCAGGAAGCTGGAACTGTGGTTGGCCCTGAAAACTTGACTCACAAGGTTGTTTGCAGGCCCTGGTCTTTCTGCACATGTGCCTCTCCACAGGGCTGCCTTATGGCATGGCAGCCGGCTTTCCCCAGGTCTGGTGATCTAAGAGGGGATACTCAAGGCAGAGAGAGCACCAAAATAGAAGAAACATTGTTCTTATAATGTTTTCTCAGAAGCGGTATCCTATGATTTTTGCCATATTATATTTATGGGATACAAGTCAACAAATGCAGCCCACACTCAAGAGCTGGGGATTGCATAAGAGTGTGCATACTTAGAAGTGGGTGTTTTTGGGAGCCATGTTAGAGACTGCCTACCACTGTATTTTAAAATGATAAATTACACATTTGTGAATGTTAAGCCAACCTTGCATTCGTGGGATTAGTGTGACATTGTCGTGGTTTACTATCTTCTTTATATATTATTGCATTCAATTTGTTGAAGATGTACCAGTAGTTTTTTGCATCTGTGTTCATGAGAGAGATTGATCTGTAGTTTCCTTACAATGTTTTTGTGTGGCTTTGGTTGGAATGACACTGGCCTTATAAAATGAATTGGGAAGTATGTCCTCTTCCTCAGTATTTTGAAAGGGTTTCTGTACAATTGATGTCATTTTTTCCTTTAATGTTTGGTTTAACTTCACCAGTGGTGCCATCTGGCCCTGGCATTATCTTTGTGGTAATGTTTTTGACCACAAATTCAATTCCTGTCATAGACACAGGCCTATTCAAGTTATCTATTTTTTTTTTTACTGAGTGAGCTTTGGTAGTTTTTTTGTCTTTCAAAGAATTGGTTTCATCTAAGTTGTGGAATTTATTGGCACAATGTTGCTTATAATATTTGTAGAAAATCTGTGGTGATATCACTACTCCCATTCTTGATAGTAATACTGGCAACGAATATTTTCTACTTTTTTTTCCCCTTATCTGTCTGGCTAGATGTTCATCATTTAAAAAAAACTTCTCTGAAAACCAGCTTTTGGTTTTATTGATTTTTCTTTATTGTTTTCTGTTTTCTATTTTATTTGTATCCACTTTCTTATTTATTATTTCAGTCTTCTCCTTATCTTGGTTTTTATTTTATTTATTTTATTTATTTATTTATTTAGTATTTTAAGGTGGAAGCTGAGGTCATTGCTTTGAGACTTTTCTTCTTTTCTCTAGTCATTTAGTATTACAATTTTTCCTACAGCTAAAGTACTACTTTAGCTGAATCTCACCATTTTCGTATTTTGTGTTATCATTTTTGTTTAGTCCAAGATGCTTTCTAATTGCCTTTCTCTATTAATTTAGTCATCAACTATTTTCTGTCATCCTTATCTTTTACTTTCTGTTTTAAGTAATTTGATTTCAACGTGCTCTTACATTTTTTTTTTCTTTCAAATTTTCTGTGTTTGCAGTTCATTGACTTATCAGGCCCATGTATTTATAATTTAATTGCCTTAGTGATGTGGATGGTTTCTTATTTACTGCCTTCAGGTCCTTAAGAAGAGCACAAAAACCCTTAAAAATATTGCATGCTCCAACATACTTGTAATAAATTTTTACTTTTTGATCATGACTAGAGGACTCTGCCTTGAGTCTTTTAAAAATATCTTCAGCTGTTTTCTCACATGCTAAAAAGTATGATAATGTTCTTCTCATTTGACTTAGTTAGAATTCAGACTGTGCTTGGTAGTTGAGACATACTCTTAGGGTTGATGTTTAACAATTAAAAATTTTTTGTTTCAAAAACTTGAAATGGCTTAATTATACATACTTTTCTACTTTAGTGGTTTTTAAAACATTACGTACGTTGGCATATTTATTATAAAATTCACACAAGAGTGTACCAAAAATTGCTAATCTTACCCATTCAGTTCCACATGTCTGGAGATACCTGATGTTAATAGTTCAGTGTGTTTTCCTGTATACTTTTCACCATGCTCATACACTCACAAATATCTATATCTATGCATCTGTGTCTGTATTTATATCTGCATCTGTCTATATCCATATACATAGCTGCATTTATTCCCCACATGGAGTCATTCTATACTTATTAGCTCTGTGTATCTGTGGGTTCTGTATTTACATACTCAACCAACCATGGATCCAGTATGTATTCAAAAACTTAGTATTTTTACCTTAACAATGTGGGCTTTTCATAAATATCTTCTGTTTTTCTGCTTTTGATAGCATATAGGGATGTGGGAACTTTTTATAAGAAGAAAAATGTTTAAAAACAATTTTATTTAGAGTTATATTTTCTTTAGAGAGAACAATTAAATTAGCTAGCTTTACAGACAAGCCAGAGGCCATCAAATTATTTAATAAGGACAACAAAGTCTCCAGAGTATCGGAAGAATGACAGGCTTAGAACTAAAGTAAAAAGCAAGGAGCAAAAGTCACAGAGACTAAAATAGAATGAGAGGTTGGGGAAGGCTGGGTGGGAAGACAATGGGTGAAGAAGGAAGAAGAAGGGAAGGAAGTGGAGGTTTAGTGGAGTAATGTAAACCAAATTTTGAAATGAATGCTTTTCGGTGTTTTTCTTTTACAATGCTATTTCTTTTTATCCATTAGCTTTGAAATAAAGGAAACCCCCACCATTGTCTTCAGTTCTTTAATATCTCTAACCATTAGCTCCATTCATTCCAATTTGGAGATGAAATCAAGATGGGGACAGATTTTAAGCATACATATTCATGCATAAAACTTTTAAACAACATAATGCCCTTTCCTTCTCTAGCCTAGGTGAGCTGCTTACATGATGACCCATCAGTTAGTGTCCATCTGATTTGCCTATTTTTTGTTTTTTAAATTAAGGCCAGTTACCCAACCTCTTAATGATTCAGAAATAAACCACTTCCAGTCAGATGGTAAAACATGTGACAGAGTTCAAGAATCATCTTAGGGTACTACTAGCAGCCTGGGCCTTAAGTTTCTCATTTTAGAGGTAGATTTTTTAGTGTAAGCTCTAAGTGGGTATAAACAGAATGATTGTGGGGATTTTTTTGTACTGTAATTTATGCTGATGCAGCTTTTAGAATGTGGGCTTTTTGGGTATTTCCTGAAACTGAAATTGGCATGCTTTCTAGAGTTATATGTTGGCATGTTTAGTGATATTAAAGTTTCAGTGAAGAGTTCTGAATTTAATTTCTTCTTTTCTCAGATATGTGTCACAAAGATGTCTACACGGAACTGCCAGGGAATGGACTCAGTGATCAAACCCCTGGACACAATTCCTGAGGATAAAAAAGTCAGAGTTCAGAGGACACAGAGCACTTTTGACCCATTTGAGAAACCAGCTAATCAAGTAAAGAGGGTGCATTCTGAGAACAATGCTTGCATTAACTTTAAGACCTCCTCCACTGGCAAAGAGTCACCTAAAGTTAGGCGGCACTCCAGCCCCAGCTCGGTAAGTGCAGTCTTTTTGTTTATCACTGGGTAAACAGAAGGAATAGCCCTCTTATGATAGCATGCTGTGCTGGAAGACAGCAGGAAACTTTATCAGTGCCTTATTATGCATTCTCTCCCAGGGTGGTTGAATGTTTTGGAAGAGAGAGAGCAAACTATATATGGACTCCTTATTTATAAGCACTAAGCAAGCAAATGAATGAAATGATTCAACTTATTTTTGGAAAAATCATTTTTCCCCCTTAATTGTTTCTAGTTAGAGGAATTTATAATTAAAAGTCTTTTGTATTTCAAACTCTTGGAGAGGTTATTGAACTTTACTGTGTAGGCAGTAAGGATAGTTTTGAAATTAGCAAATTCACAAGGAATTTCATTGCAGAATAAATATCAAAATTCGTTCACTTGTGTTAATCCAGTTTTTTGGGGGGTGTAGTCCACCAGTCTTTCTCATGTGACTTCCATAAAATGACAAATTGAAGTTCTTTTCCAGGACAAAGCCCTGTACTGAATGGAAAATGCTAGAGTAGAAATCTGTGTAGGGTAGATTCAATAGGACCAAAGGAAAGAGAATGTCCAGAATGAAGTGTCAGAGGGAAACAGACTTTAGATATAACTAGTGATTTACAAGTTAGAAAGGAACACACCAAGAGAGAATATTCTCTGTTATATTTCTATTCTCAAATACATTTTTTCCTATTTTTTGGCTTAAATTAATATACATTATTTACAATTGTATGATAATGTAAACTTTGGTCATAGGGAAACCACAAGTGTGCTATGAATAAATTTCCTTCCTTGCACAACTTCTTGATTTTCTTAGTTGTCTTTGTCTACTTTTCCTTTGTTCAAATTAACATAATTTTAAACACAATTTGAGGCCTGCAACTATATGACAAGACTGTAAAATGCCTCCAAAACAAATCAGGTAATCTATCAGTTTTTCTCCCCCACTGAGATTGCCCTGGCAGTTCTTCATAGTCCTAATTTAATATAGATTGGTTAATCTCTAATCCTATAGTCATAAGGCTTCCTTTTCTGAGAATTTTTTCCCCCTTTTTTAATGTTAAATACCCATTCTCTGGGTTACATGTCTTACTTGTTCTTGGTTTATTTCATTGTTTTAAAGTATATCCTCCAGTAGCTTCTTGAGAAAGGGTGATGGGGGGTTTGCCATATGACTGTTTTTATCTGTTGTTGATTACTTGATTAATAATCTGGCCGAATATGTGATTCTGTTTAGAAAATAATTTTTTCTTAGACTTTTGAATACCTTGTTTTATTGTTTTCTAGGTGCCTAGATTGTATGGAAATCCCTAGACTATTCTGGTTTCCCAATTCATCCTTTATCTGCTTTTTTGTTTGTGGAACTTTCTAGGACTTTCTTTTCATCCCTGGTGTCATCCTTTTTCTTGGTATCAATGGGTGTTTTCAATTTTCGAGTTAATTTCTTTCAGTTTCAACAAGTTTTCTTATATGTTTATTTAATTTTTTTAATCTTCTCTCTCTTTTAAGATGACATTTTTATTAGTTGGATGTTGGCATTATTGGATTGACCTTCTAGTTACCTTATCTTTTCCCTATTATTTTAAATCTTTTTTTCCCTACCTTCTGGGTTTAACTTTTAATTTTTAACCCTTCAGTTGCATTTTTAATTATACTAATATTTATTTCCATGAACTCTTTCTTATTCTTTGAATGCTCTTTTAAAAAGTATCCTGTTCTATTTCAGTGAATAACGTATCACTTCATATGTTTCTGAGGATACAAAATGGAGCTTGGAGAATTTTTTTTCCTTTTACATATTCTCTGAATTATTTCTGGATTTCCTTTGAGTTTCTTTGTTTTGGTCTCTGCCTTACCTGTTGAGATTTTTGGTGGGTCTATGTCATGCGTCTTGGAGAGAAACTGTTGGCTGTCAGTTTATGTTATGAGTAATGTACTCGGAAGTTAGTTGGAAGCTCTGTGCCCGGGTGGCTTGTCAGTTGGTGGGCTTCAGCATAGGGACTCTTGATGAAGACCTAGTCGTCTTATTTAAGTATTCTCTTTTATTATTATTATTATTATTATTATTATAATACTTTAGGTTTTGGGGTACATGTGCACAATGTGCAGGTTTGTTACATATGTATCCATGTGCCATGTTGATTTCCTGCACCCATTAGCTCGTCATTTAGCATTAGGTATATCTCCTAATGCTGTCCCTCCCCCCTCCCCCAACCCCACAACAGTCCCCGGAGTGTGATGTTCCCCTTCCTGTGTCCATGAGTTCTTATTGTCCAATTCCCACCTATGAGTGAGAACATGCGGTGTTTGGTTTTTTGTCTTTGCGATAGTTTACTGAGAATGATGGTTTCCAGTTTCATCCATGTCCCTACAAAGGACATGAACTCATCATTTTCTATGGCTGCATAGTATTCCATGATGTATATGTGCCACATTTTCTTAATCCAGTCTAGTGTTGTTGGAAATTTGGGTTGGTTCCAAGTCTTTGCTATTGTGAATAGTGCCGCAATAAACATACGTGTGCATGTGTCTTTATAGCAGCATGATTTATAGTCCTTTGGGTACATACCCAGTAATGGGATGGCTGGGTCAAATGGTATTTCTAGTTCTAGATCCCTGAGGAATCACCACACTGACTTCCACAATGGTTGAACTAGTTTACAGTTCCACCAACAGTGTAAAAGTGTTCCTATTTCTCCACATCCTCTCCAGCACCTGTTGTTTCCTGATTTTTTAATGATGGCCATTCTAACTGGTGTGAGATGGTATCTCACTGTGGTTTTGATTTGCATTTCTCTGATGGCCAGTGATGATGAGCATTTCTTCATGTGTTTTTTGGCTGCATAAATGTCTTCTTTTGCAAAGTGTCTGTTCATGTCCTTTAAACCAACAAAGATCAAAAGAGACAAAGAAGGCCATTACATAATGGTAAAGGGATCAATTCAACAAGAAGAGCTAACTATCCTAAATATATATGCACCCAACACAGGAGCACCCAGATTCATAAAGCAAGTCCTGAGTGACCTACAAAGGGACTTAAACTCCCACACAATAATAATGGGAGATTTTAACACCCCACTGTCAACATTAGACAGATCAACGAGACAAAGTTAACAAGGATATCCAGGAATTGAACTCAGCTCTGCACAAAGTGGACCTAATAGACATCTACAGAACTCTCCACCCCAAATCAACACAATATACATTTTTTTCAGCACCACACCACACCTATTCCAAAATTGACCACATAGTTGGAAGTAAAGCTCTCCTCAGCAAATGGAAAAGAACAGAAATTATAACAAACCGTCTCTCAGACCACAGTGCAATCAAACTAGAACTCAGGATTAAGAAACTCACTCAAAACCGCTCAACTACATGGAAACTGAACAACCTGCTCCTGAATGACTATTGGGTACATAATGAAATGAAGACAGAAATAAAGATGTTCTTTGAAACCAACGAGAACAAAGACACAACATACCAGAATCTCTGGGACACGTTCAAAGCAGTGTGTAGAGGGAAATTTATAGCACTAAATGCCCACAAGAGAAAGCAGGAAAGATCCAAAATTGATACCCTAACATCACAATTAAAAGAACTAGAAAAGCAAGAGCAAACACATTCAAAAGCTGGCAGAAGGCTAGAAATAACTAAAATCAGAGCAGAACTGAAGGAAATAGAGACACAAAAAACCCTTCAAAAAATTAATCCAGGAGCTGGTTTTCTGAAAAGATCAACAAAATTGATAGACCACTAGCAAGACTAATAAAGAAGAAAAGAGAGAAGAATCAAATAGATGCAATAAAAAATGAAAAAGGGGACATCACCACTGATCCCACAGAAATACAATCTACCATCAGAGAATACTACAAACACCTCTATGCAAATAAACTAGAAAATCTAGAAGAAATGGGTAAATTCCTCGACAAATACACCGTCCCAAGACTAAACCAGGAAGAAGTTGAGTCTCTGAATAGACCAATAACAGGTTCTGAAATTGTGGCAATAATCAATAGCTTACCAACCAAAAAGAGTCCAGGACCTGATGGATTCACAGCCGAATTCTACCAGAGGTACAAGGAGGAACTGGTATCATTCTGAAACTATTCCAATCGATAGAAAAAGAGGGAATCCTCCCTAACACATTTTATGAAGCCAGCATCGTCCTGATACCAAAGCTGGCAGAGACATAACCAAAAAAAGAGAATTTCAGACCAATATCGTTGATGAACATTGATGCAAAAATCCTCAATAAAATACTGGCAAACCGAATCCAGCAGCACATCAAAAAGCTTATCCACCATAATCAAGTGGGCTTCATCCCTGGGATGCAAGGCTGGTTCAACATATGCAAATCAATAAATGTAATCCAGCATATAAACAGAACCAAAGACAAAAACCACATGATTATCTCAATAGATGCAGAAAAGGCCTTTGACAAAATTCAACAACCCTTCATGCTAAAAACTCTCAATAAATTAGGTATCGATGGGACATATCTCAAAATAGTAAGAGTTATCTATGACAGACCCACAGCCAATATCATACTGAATGGGCAAAAACTGGAAGCATTCCCTCTGAAAACTGGCACAAGACAGGGATGCCCTCTCTCACCACTCCTATTCAACATAGTGCTGGAAGTTCTGGCCAGAGCAATCAGGCAGGAGAAGGAAATAAAGGTAAGGGGAGAGATAAATACATGTGTTCAAGCCATCAAGTTTTACTGGAAATTTTCACTGTTTCTCTATTGTATTTTTAAATTTCTTTAGATCCTCTTGGGCTTACCCTTTCCTGATTCACCTTGGGATGAATTTTTTTTTATATATGTTAGGTCATTTATATTACTTTGTGTGGGAACTGCTTTGCTTTCTTTTTATTTTAGGAATTTTTGCTTCAATTCAATGTGCCCTGGAAAAATGTCTTTTCTCTTACCTTATCAAACTGGAAATGGCTTCATTTTCTCTTTTAGCAGGATGCTATAATATCCTGTTTTTTTTCTGAGTCCTTTCTGTTTGCTGCCATTTAAAAAATGTATCTTTTCTTTTTTTAAAATTATACTTTAAGTTCTGGGGTACATGTGCAGAATGTGCAGGTTTGTTACGTAGGTCTATACTTGCTATGGTGGATTGGCTGCACTCATCAACCTGTCATCTACATTAGATATTTCTCCTAATGCTATCCCTCCCCTAGCCCTGGTATATGATGTTCCCCTCCCTGTGTCCATGTGTTCTCATTGTTTAACTCCCACTTAATTAGTGAGACCATGTGGTGTTTGGTTTTCTGTTCTTTTGTTAGTTTGCTGAGAATGATGGTTTCCAGCTTCATCCATGTCCTCACAAAGGACATGAACTCATCCTTTTTATGGCTGCATAGTATTCCATGGTGTATATGTGCCACATTTTCTTAATCCAGTCTATCATTGATGAGCATTTCGGTTGGTTTCAAGTCTTTGCTATTGTGAACATTGCTGCAGTAAACATACGTGTGCATGTGTCTTTATAGCAGAATGATTTACAATCCTTTGGGTATATACCCAGTAATGGGATTGCTGGGTCAAATGGTGTTTCCAGTTCTAGGTCCTTGAGGAATTGCCACACTGTCTTCCACAATGGTTGAACTAATTTACACTCCCACCAATAGTGTAAAAGCATTCCTATTTCTTCACAGCCTTTCCAGCATCTGTTGTTTCGTGATGGTTTAATGATCACCATTCTGACTGGCGTGAGATGGTATCTCATTGTGGTTTGTTTTGATTTGCATTTCTCTAATGACCAGTGATGATGAGCTTTTTTTCATATGTTTGTTGGCTCCATAAATATCTTTTGAGAATTGTCTGTTCATATCCTTTTCCTACTTTTTGATGTTGTTTTCTTTTTTCTCTTGTAAATTTGTTTAAGTTCTTTATAGATTCTGGATATTAGCCCTTTGTCAGATGGATAGATTATAAAAATTTTCTCCCATTCTAGAGTTTGCCTGTTCGCTCTGATGATAGTTTCTTTTGCTGTGCAGGAGCTCTTTAGTTTAATTAGATCCCATTTGTCAATTTTGGCTTTTGTTGCCATTGCTTTTGGTGTTTTAGTCATGAAGTCTTTGCCCATGCCTGTGTCCTGAATGATATTGCCTAGGTTTTCTTCTAGGGTTTTTATGGTTTTAGGTCTTACGTTTAGGTCTATAATCCATCTTGAGTTAATTTTGCGTAAGGCGTAAGCAAGGGATCCAGTTTTGGCTTTCTACATATGGCTAGCCAGTTTTCCCAACACTATTTATTAAATAGGGAATCCTTTTCCCATTGCTTTGTTTTTGTCAGGTTTGTCAGAGATCAGATGGTTGTAGATGTGTGGTGTTATTTCTCAGGTCTCTGTTCTGTTCATTGGTCTATGTATCTGTTTTTGTACCACTACTATGCTGTTTTTGTTACTGTAGCCTTGTAGTATAGTTTGAAGTCAGGTAGTGTGATGCCTCCAGCTTTGTTCTTTTTGTTTAGGATTGTCTTGGCTATGCGGGCTCCATATGAAATTTAAAGTAGTTTTTTCCAGTTCTGTGAAGAAAGTCAATGGTAGCTTGATAGGGATAGCATTGAATCTATAAATTACTTTAGGCAGTATGGCCATTTTCATGATATTGATTCTTCATATCCATGACCATGGAATGTTTTTCCATTTGTTTTTGTCCTCTTATTTCTTTCAGCAGTGGTTTGTAGTTCTCCTTGAAGAGGTCCTTCATATCCCTTGTAAGTTGGATTCCTAGGTGTTTTATTCTCTTAATAGCAATTGTGAATGGGAGTTTACTCATGATTTGGCTCTCTGTTTGTCTGTTATTGGTGTATAAGAATGCTTGTGATTTTTGCACATTGATTTTGTATCCTGAGCCTTTGCTGAAGTTGCTTATCAGCTGAAGGAGATTTTGGGCTGAGATGATGGGGTTTTCTAAATATACAATCGTGTCATCTGCAAACAGAGGTAATTTGACTTCCTCTTTTCCTAACTGAATACCCTTTATTTCTTTCACTTGCCTGATTGCCCTGGCCAGAACTTCTAATACTATGTTGAATAGGAGGGGTGAGAGAGGACATCCTTGTGTTGTGCCAGTTTTCAAAGGGAATGCTTCCAGTTTTTCCTTATTCAGTATGATACTGGTTGTGGGTTTGTCATAAATAGCTCTTATTATTTTGAGAAACGTCCCATCAACACCTAGTTTCTTGAGAGGTTTTAGCATGAAGGGCTGTTGAATTTTGTCAAAGGCCGTTTCTGCATCTATTGAGATAATCATGTGGTTTTTGTCCTTGGTTCTGTTTATGTGATGGATTATGTTTATTGATTTGCTTGTGTTCAACCAACCTTTCATTCCAGGGATGAAGCCGACTTGATCGTGGTGGATACGCTTTTTAATGGGCTGCTGGATTTGGTTTGCCAGTATTTTATTGAGAATTTTCACATCCATGTTCATCAGGGATATTGGCTTGAAATTTTCTTTTTTTGTTGGGTCTCTGCCAGGCTTTGGTATCAGGATGATGCTGGCCTCATAAAATGAGTTAGGGAGGATTCCCTCTTTTTCTATTGTTTGGAATCGTTTCAGAAGGAATGGTACCAGCTCCCCTTTGTACCTCTAGGAGAATTCGGCTGTGAATCCTTCTGGTCCTGGATATTTTTTGGTTGGTAGACTATTAATTACTGCCTCAATTTCAGAACTTGTTATTGGTCTATTCAGGGATTCAACTTATTCCTGGTTTAGTTTTAGAAAGGTGTATGTGTCTAGGAATTTATCCATTTCTTCTAGATTTTTTAGTTTATTTGCGTAGAGGTATTTACAGTATTCTCTGATGGTAGTTTGTATTTCTGTGGAATTGGTGTTGATATCCCCTTAATCATTTTTTATTGCATCTATTTGATTCTTCTCTCTTTTCTTCTTTATTAATCTGGCTAGCAGTCTATCTATTTTGTTGATCTTTCAAAAAACCAGCTCCTGTATTCATTGATGTTTTGAAGGGTTTTTCCTGTCTCTATATCCTTCAGTTCTGCTCTCATCTTAGTTATTTCTTGTCTTCTGCTAGATTTTGAATTTGTTTGCTCTTGCTTCTCTAGTTCTTTTAATTTTGATGTTAGGGTGTCAATTTTAGATCTTTCCTGCTTTCTCTTGTGGGCATTTAGTGCTATAAATTTCCCTCTACACACTGCTTTAAATGTGTCCCAGAGATTCTGGTATGTTGTGTCTTTGTTCTCGTTGGTTTCAAAGAACATCTTTATTTCTGCCTTAATTTCTTTATTTACCCAGTAGTCATTGAGGAGCAGGTTGTTCCGTTTCCATGTACTTATGTGGTTTTGAGTGAGTTTCTTAATCCTGAGTTCTAATTTGATTGCACTGTGGTCTGAGAGACTATTATGATTTCCATTCTTTTGCATTCACTGAGGAGTATTTTACTTCCAGTTATGTGGTCAATTTTAGTGTAAGTGTGATGTGGTGCTGAGAAGAATGTATATTGTGTTGATTTGGGGTGGAGAGTTCTGTAGATGTCTATTAGGTCTGTTTGGTCCAGAGCTGAGTTCAAGTCCTGGATATTTTTGTTAATTTTCTGTCTAATTAATCTGTCTAATATTAAAGTTTCCTACTGTTATTGTTTGGGAGTCTAAGTCTCTTTGTAGGTCTCTAAGAACTCACTTTATGAATCAGGGTGCTCCTGTATTGGGTGCATATATATTTAAGATAGTTAACTCTTGTTGCATTTATCCCTTTACCATTAGTGATGTCCTTCTTTGTCTCTTTTTAACTTTGTTGGTTTAAAGTCTGTTTTTTTGAGTGCAACCCTTGCTTTTCTTGCATTCCGTTTGGTTGGTAAATATTCCTCTATCCCTTTATTTTGAGTATATGTGTGTCTTTGCACATGAGATGGGTCTCCTTAATACAGCACACTGATGAGTCTTGACTCTTTATCCAATTTGCCAGTGTGTGTCTTTTAATTGGGGCATTTGACCTGTTTACATTTAAGGTTAATATTGTTAGGTGTGAATTTGATCCTGTTGTTATGATGCTAGCTGGTTATTTTGCCCGTTAGTTGATGCAGTTTCTTCATAGTGTTGATGGTCGTTACAATTTGGTATGCTTTTACAGTGGCTGGTACTGGTTGTTCCTTTCCATGTTTAGTGCTTCCTTCAGGAGCTCTTGTAAGGTAGGCCTGGTGGTGACAGTTTCTCTCAGCATTTGCTTGTCTCTAAAGGATTTTATTTCTCCTTCCCTTATGAAGCTTAGTTTAGCTGGATATGAAATTCTAGTTTGAAAATACTTTCGTTTGAGAATGTTGAATATTGGCCTCCACTCTCTTCTAGCTTGTAGGGTTTCTGCAGAGAGATCTGCTTTTAGTCTGATGGGCTTCCCTTTCTGGGTAACCTGAGCCTTCTCTGTGGCTGCCTTAACATTTTTTCGTTCATTTCAACCTTGGTAAATCTGATGATTATGTGTCTTGGGGTTGCTCTTCTTGAGGAGTATCTTCGTGATGGTCTCTGTATTTCCTGAATTCGAATGTTGTCCTGCCTTGCTAGGTTGGAGAAGTTCTCCTGGATGATATCCTGAAGAGTGTTTTCCAACTTGGTTCTATTCTCCCCATCACTTTCAGGTACATCAATCAAATGTAGATTTTGTCTTTTCTCATAGTCCCATATTTCTTGGAGGCTTTATTTGCTTCTTTTCACTCTTTTTTCTCTAATCTTATCTTCTCGTTTTATTTCGTTGAGTTGATCTTCAATCTCTGATGTCCTTTCTTCCCCTTGATTGATTCAGCTATTGATACTTGTGTATGCTTCACGAAGTTCTCGTGCTATGTCTGTCAGCTCCGTCAGGTCATTTATATTCTTCTCTAAACTGGTTATCCTAGTTAGCAGTTCGTCTAACCTTTTTTCAAGGTTCTTAGCTTCATTGCATTGGGTTAGAACACGCTCCTTTAGCTCAGAGAAGTTTATTACCCACTTCCTGAAGCCTACTTCTGTCAGTTCATCAAACTCATTCTCCGTCTGGTTTTGTTCCCTTGCTGGTGAGGAGTTGTGATCCTTTGGGGGAGAAGAGGTGTTCTGGTTTTTGTAACCTTCAGCCTTTTTGCTCTGGTTTCTCTCCATCTTCATGGATTTACCTACCTTTGGTCTTTGATGTTGGTGACCTTCGGATGGGGTCTCTGAGTGGACATCCTTTTTTTGATGTTGATACCATTCCTTTCTGTTTGTTAGTTTTCTTTCTAACAGTCAGGCGCCTCTGCTGTGGGTTTGCTGGAGTTTGCTGGAGGTCCAATCTAGACCCTGTTTTCCTGGGTATCACTAGCGGAGGCTGCACAACAGCAAAGATTGCTGCCTGTTCCTTCCTCTGGAAGCTTCTTCCCAGAGGGGCACCCACCAGATGCCAGCCAGAGTTATCCTGTATGAGTGTCCATCGGTCCCCACTGAAAGATGTCTCCCAGTCAGGATACATGGGGTTCAGGGACCCACTTGAGGAGGCAGTCTGTCCCTTATCAGAGCTTGAACACTGTGCTGGGAGATCCGCTGCTCTCTTTAGAACTGTCAGGCAGGGATGTTTAAGCTCTGCTGAAGCTGCGCCCACAGCTGCCCCTTTCCCCAGTTGCTCTGTCCCAGGGAGATGGGGGTTTTATCTCTAAGTCCCTGACTTGAGGCTGCTGCCTTTCTTTCAGAAATGCCCTGCCCAGAGGGGAGGAATCTAGAGAAGGAGTCTGGCCACAGCGGCCTTTGGCCTGGCCTTGCTGAGCTACAGTGGGCTCTGCCCACTTCAACCTTCCCAGCGGCTTTGTTTACACTGTGAGGGTAAAACCACCTACTCAAGCCTCAGCAAAGGCGATTCCCCCACCCCCACCTAGCTTAAGCGTCCCAAGTCGACTTCAGACTGCTAAGCTGACAGCGAGAATTTCAAGCCAGTGGACCTTAGCTTGCCGGGCACCATGGAGGTGGGACCTGTGGAGGTGGGACCTGCCGAGCCAGACCACTTGGCTCCACGACTTCAGCCCCCTTTCTAGGGGAGTGAACGGTTCTGTCTCCCTGGCATTCCGGGTGCCACTGGGGTATGAAAAATAAACTGCTGCAGCTAGCTCGGTGTCTGCCCAATGGCTGCCCAGTTTTATGCTTGAAACTGAGGGCCCTGGTGGCCTAGGCGCTGGAGGGAATCTCCTGGTCTTCCGGTTGCAAACACTGTGGTAAAAGCACAGTATCTGGGCCAGTCTCTCATGGTTTCCCTTGGCTGGGGGAGGGAAATCTCTTGACCCCTTGCGCTTCCTGGGCAAGGTGATACCCTACCCAGCTTTGGCTAGCCTTCCGTGGGCTGCACCAACTGTCCAACCAGTCCCAGTAAGATGAACCGGGTACCTCAGTTGGAAATGCAGAAATCACCTGCCTTCCGTGTTGATCTTGCTGGGAGCTACAGATGGGAGCTGTTCCTATTTGGCCGTCTTGCCAGCAAATCCTGTCTGCTGCCTTTTTGTTCTCTCCTCTGTTGTGATAAGAAGGGGTACTTTATTATGTTTCTTTTTTTTTTTTTTTTTTGGTGTAAAGGTTAATTTCCACTGGATTCTGAATTGGGCAGAAAATGGAGACATTAACCCTTTTTGCATAACGCAATTTTACATCCTCTGCAGCAGTGTAAAGGTTTGATCAGTTAATACCCATGGGAAGCATGGGAAAGCAAGGTAGCCTTATAGACACAGGTGTTATTTTTAACAGTGCTTAGAGGATGTAACAATAGCTGATAAGCATCAAAGGAAGACCCTGTTTCCTTAAGGGTCACCATGATTTATGTCATACTTTTATTTTATCATTATTTCTTTTAAAATATTAGTTATCTTTTATAGGCTCCAAGAGTAGAGCTGAAAAGGAAGGAAAACGTGATAGAAGTGTGGCATTGCAGCCACTGTTTTAATGAGGAAAGCATTGTTTTTTGGAAATACTGTGGTAGAAACTATTTTAAAATACCATGCCTTCCCAGCCATATACATCTATATGCTCTTCACATATAGGCCATTATATATTAGGAGCCTTGACTGAAATCAAGGAACCAAGAATGCCTTGACCTCAGTGGCCATCATGCTAATGTAACTGGCTGATTGTTTTTTTTTCTTCAGATAGTGGCCCTTCAAAATTCACGCAAAATATAAAGAATGGGATTTTATTTATAGTATTTTAAGAGGGTGTTTGACAGGTTTTTAAATTTTTTTCAGACGTATATTGAGTGCCCACTTTTCCTAGGACTAGTCCCTGTGTAGTGTTTAATACTGTCACTGATATGACAAACCTTCCCTCCCTTATTCCTGCCACCTCCTCTAACCCAGCTGTGCTCCTCAGTAGCTGCAGTTCTTGGGAGTACTACGGGAGATTTCCTGTCTTGCTGGACCAATTTAGAAGGGATTTCATTGAGTTGTGCTGTCATAAGCTGATCTTAAAGAGGGCATATTTTCAGAAACTCATATTTAGTTTAAGGTCCTCTCTACATTCCACAAATTGCTCCAAATTTACCTCTTTTCATCACCATAAAAATCTATATCCCATGATAGGCAGGCCTAATTTGGGAGATGTGGGAGGAGGGTGCAAACCTGCAAATGAGAGTTTCACTTCAGTTTTTAGATACTTGTTCTTGAGGTGTGGTTGGTGTGTCATCTTGGCATTACTCCCTCTTCTGGGGAGTGGAAAATTCCCAGATTAGAACCAAGCCCCCTTGACAGGTTGTTACCATGTGTGGTTTGGATCCATATCTCTCTGCAGCACCTAGATCTATTTTATAACCAAGTTACCAATCAATGATGCATTACCTTAGTGTGGCTGTAATAGGGCTATCAATGCTGGGTGATAAAGCTTGTTCTGGAGATCAAAGGCAAAATAAAATTAGCCCAGTCAGGTTTGACTTTAAATCCCTATTTAATGGAGTCACGTGGTTCTGATTGAATCCTTACTCTCTCACCCTCATACCCACTCTCACAATTACAGTATAATGTGCTGGAGAAGTGATTCTCCATTGTGGTTTTCCTCAATTCAGGGGGTACTCAACAATCTTAAGCAAAGGGTTATATGTGAGGGTTTAAATCAATTTTCAATGATGTCAGTATGAAGCTATGGACATTCTTACTGGATATCAGGGTATCATTACAGTGAACACTGAAGTATACTCATGAAGTTTATAAAAATTGCAGTTCAGACACCCATCCTTGCTTCTGCGAGTGAGGTTTCAATAGAAGACAGACTAAAGTATGTTTAATATTTCCTCCATGTGGGTGAGATTTGGGACTCTGTGGGAATATTCCACCAGTGTAAAAGTAACAAAGAAAATCATTCTCAATTCTGATCATCTTGGTTTGAATTCTAGTTCTGCCAGTAACTATAGGATTTTAGATGAGTTACTTTATTTTTCCAGTCTATAAATTATTCATGTTCAAATGGGGATAGTAATAGAACCAACCTCATGGTGGTATTATAGAGATTAAGTTTATGTAATACATATAAAATGATTAGCTTAAGGCCTGGTACATAATCACTTGATATTAGCTAGTTGTTGTTATTATTATTACACAGACAATGAACTAGAGCTGTCAAGGCTTAAGAACACCTTTATGGCAGGGTGACAAACATTGTTCAGCCAGAACATTACGTGCACTTTTCATTATCCATGTCAGTGTTCCCCTCCGCTGGCCCAGATAATTGACGGTTCTCTATATTTTTATTAGGTTTTTAAAAAAAGTGTTAACATCATCTCATTAAATTTCACGTCTATGTAGTTAGTGTCTGTTAGAAATTGCTGATTAGCCCTCTGTGTTTCCGCATCTCTAAAGTGGTATCTCAAGCCTACACTCTAAGTAGGGAAGCGATAAGCAGAGAATAGTTGTCCCATAAAGCTGCTTCTCATCTATCGACACACCTGACATCAAAAAGCCAAAGATAATGTTTAAGGTTGACTACACCTTGGTTTGATCCAGCATCTTTATTTAAATGTGATGATTTAATAAAGTTGCAAGGAAAAAAAGACAAAGGCCTCCACTTTAATTATAAACAAAAATCCTTCTGAATTCTTCTTTTTTTTTTTTACTCATTTGATAGGAAGAATTTTATTATTGACCTCTTTAAATATTTGGCATTTGGATTCCTTATTTATGTATACAGTAATTACAGATCAGACCATTTCTGCATACTTAAAATAGGAGACTCACTTTATAAGAATCTAACTCTCAAAGCGGAGACTGTCTCTTAGATGCATCCTATTCCATAGGCCTATTCTTTTGTAGACTAGGAAAAGTTTTAAAGAGAATTACATGCCTTTGATTCTTCCTATGGAGTCAGCATGATTGATTTGTAAGTTACAGTGTATTTCCACAATGTTTACCTATCAGTTTCACAGGGCAAATAATACTGTTTTACCACAAAATGTGGCAAAGTATTAATTTTCTGCCGTTGTAGTGTTAACAGAATATAGAATACAACCATAGCAGTTAATGCATCCAAATCCAGTTAATTAGATAGACTACCTTGTACCATTAGCATCTTCCTTTACTAAATCTTTCTTGTGAATGAATGGAGATTGTTTTTATTAAAAATTTTTTTGTTTTTCTAATTTCCTCAGTTCAGTTTTTTTCAAGTAGTAAGTTTAATATGGTCTATGTCTTAAAAACAATTACATTAACTCTTTTATACAAAGCTATCTATGTAGAGTGAATATATCATTTTTAGAAAATTATTTGTGCCTTTCCAGAAAGAGAAAATTTTGGCTTCCTATTCTCTTGCCAAGTGGTGACTGTGTCTTATACTTACTCTAAGTAGTCATTAGCAGTTTATCTCCTAATAAGAATGAAAAGATAATTTTCCGCTGGTGTGTTTTTCTTTAACTTAGATTGCATTCATTCTTAAAGGAGCACAAAAGCAAACACACAGACCTCTCATTCTGATTTTAAATAATTTAGAGTGGAACTGTGAACACAATATTTTCCCCATTGAAGATCATTTTATACTGAAGTTTAATATAGGTTTTTAAATTTCTATTTAAAACTTGGGCTCAGGAGGGTGATGGTAAAGTGTGACATTCACAAGCTGTTTCCTGGTGATGAAAAATGCATGAGAACATAACCCACACAGGACTAGTCAGGCGACTTTGAATGTAATTTTCCATTAAATTTTACTTGATTTAACTCAACACATGGTTTGTATCTCACAAATTTCTTGAAGAAAAAAATAGGTGGTCCTAAGTGAATGTAATGCTTAAAGAGCTCATCATTGTAATCATAGTTTAAATTACATGGAACCAAGTTAAAATTCCTAAAAAAAAAATCTTACAGCCTCTCCTCCCTTCCTCTCCTCCCTCCGTTCCTTTCTATATTAATTTTTGAAATATCTTTGTCCTTCATATATATATACATATATATGTGTATGTATGTGTATATATATGTAGAGAGAGAGAGAGAGAGAAAGAGTGTGTGTGTGTGTGTTATGGGCTGAATGGTGTTCCCTTAAAATTCATATGTTGAAGTCCCAGCCCCTAGTACCTCAATAGGTAACCGTGTTTGAAGGTAAGATTTTTAAAGAGGTGACTAAATTAAAATTAGGTCATTGGGTGTGACCCTAATATAATATGACTGGTGTCCTTGCAAGAAGTGTAGAGACACCAGGGATTCCATCAGCCAGAGGGAAGGCCATGTGAGGACACATGAGAAGGTGGCCATCTGCAAGCCAAGGAGAGAGGACTCAGGAGAAACAAACCCTGCCAAAACCTTGATCTTGGACTTCTAGCTTCCAAAACTGTGAACAAATAAATTTTTGTTGTTGAAGCCACCAAGTATGTGATGTTTTGTTATGACACCTCTAGCAATCCATACATATGTATAAAATAAACCCTTGTTATTTGGTTTGGATTTTTTCTTTAAACACTGTTAATTTGTGTTGCTAGTTTTGTTTTCTCATACTGAGTGCTAGCAAAATTTGTGCTGCTAGTTTTGTTTTTGCATACTGAGTGCTAAATGGGAGCAGATTACTTAGATGACTTTAAGAAAAAATATTTAATTGAAATTCAGTGTATGGTCTTGGGCAAATCGGTGTTTCTGGGAGGTTTTCATTTTTATATATTTATATGAGAGTAAATGATGCCGACAGTGTTATGTAGCTCTAGGAGCTCTGATTTTGTGAAGGCAGGAATTCTATTTTTGGTCTATATTTCATTATAAAATTAGTAATCATGGAGCTTGAGGAGGAATTGACCCCACATTGAATGCTTGGTCAGGAAATGGGTTACTATTATGTCCAGCTGTGCAGATTGAGTACTTGACTCTGGAAGCTTTCTTGAAGCACTTACTAATTTTCCAGCAGTTCTCTCAGCATTTGCCACAGTCATTCTTCCATTGAAGGTGCCACTGTCTAGAGATAGCCTGGATTAATAGTTGAGACTCTCAGAGATGAACTTGTTTCTTCTCTTTTTATTAGCATTAATGATGAGTAAGAGTAGTTGCCTGATAATATCTCCTCAGTCTGCACAGCTTTAGGCTACCTTGTGCTGTATACACCTGGAAAGATCTGACTTTAGATTTTGCAAAAATCTGTTTAGTTCCACACATAAATTAAGTTCTTTTTCATTACACAGAATGAGGAAACAACCTCATGGAGGTTTATGTGTAGTGGGTTGACTTCAACCATTGAGCCTTTAGGATATTTACAGGTGAATTGGGTAGTAGAAAATTTTAATAAGTACCTGTTTTCAACAATCTCTGTGGCATTAATTTTAAGCCCCTAACATTTGGACATATTTACAGATATATTTGTTATTGTAAGGATTAACATAATAGGTTACTATTTTATGGAAGAGATTAGTATCTAAAGCACAAATGCTTGTTAATAACTGCCAAATAGTGGAAGTTAGGTGGTTTCCTGTCTTGTTCTTGCATTTAAAAGTAATGGATCAAATATTTTACCATTTAATATGAGGTTTGTTACAGGTTTCTATAAAAATAATAATTGAATTTGGACACTTTCCTTTGTTACTAGGTTACATAATTTTTTCATTTTATTTCTGATACACAGTATACTGAATTTTAAAAATTGTTTTTCCAGATTTTTCTCTTATGTAGTGAAATATATTAGTAATTTTTTTGAGGTTGAACCATTTTTGAATTCATGAAATAAATCTCATTTGGCCATGGTGTATTATTCTTGTAGCACATTTGCAGAAATTAATTTTTAAAATATTTCTTAGAATTTTTGCTCCTATGTTTGCGATACTTGGCCTTTTGTTTAATTAGTTAGTTAATTTTGGTAATGGGGTTTTGCTAGTTAGAAGTATTTTATATTTTTATGCTATCTGCTTTATACAACTTAGTATATCTGTTTCTTAAATTTTAGTAGAAGTTGCCCTTAGAAGATTGTATTTTTAAGATTAATTCTTTAAATTTATTCTGTTTATTGTGTCTTAGTTTTTGTATTTTGCTTAAGTGAATTTGGGTAATTAATTTTTTCTAGAAAGTATGTACTAAATTTTGAATATTTTGGTATAAAGCTGTTCATGGTATTCCAGGTTAATTAACGAAAACAAAAACATTCGTTCTTAAACTGAGTTATGTTCTCGTTGTATTTCCAGTGTTTATTTAGTTCTCTTTTTAATGAGACTTTCCAGATAATTCTCTATTTTAATGGTCTTTACAAATAGCATTTGGTTTTATTAATCATGTTTATTATACTTTTGTCTTATATTTTACAAATATCTTTTTTTGTCTTTATTAATCTCTTCCTACCATGTTCTTTGTTGCTTCTTTTCTAGCTGCCATTAAAAGTCTAAATCATACTGCTTTATTGTTTTCTATTGTATGCATATATTTAAATTTTATTTTATGTATTGATTCGGCTGCATGCCATAGGTCTTAAATGGTCATGCTCTCATTGTCATATATTTATGAATTTTAAGTTTTGATTTTTTTAAACTCATGTTGTTGAACTATTCAGCTTTAATTTTTTTATTTCAAAAAAAACATTGATTGTATATATTTAAGATACAAAGATTGAGTATCCCCTATCTGAAATGCTTGGTACGGAGGTATTTTGGCTTTAAGATTTTTTTGGGGCCGGGCGCGGTGGCTCACGCTTGTAATCCCAGCACTTTGGGAGGCCGAGGCGGGTGGATCACGAGGTCAGGAGATCGAGACCATGGTGAAACCCCATCTCTACTAAAAATACAAAAAAATTGGCCAGGCGTGGTGGCGGGCGCCTGTAGTCCCAGCTACTCGGAGAGGCTGAGGCAGGAGAATGGCATGAACCTGGGAGGCGGAGCTTGCAGTGAGCCGAGATTGAGCCACTGCACTCCAGCCTGGGCGACAGAGCGAGACTCTGTCTCAAAAAAAAAAAAAAGATTTTTTTGGATTCTGGAATATACATGAGATATCTTAGGAAGGGGACCCCAAGTCTAAACATGAAACTCACTTATGTTTCATATATAGCTTATATGCATAGCCTGAATGTAATTTTATACAATATTTTAAATAATTTTGTGCACGTATCACATGAGGTCGGGTGTGGAATTTTCCACTTGTGGCATCATGCTGATGTTCAAAACGTTTCAGATTTTTGGAACATTTTGGTTTTAAGGTTTTTGGATTAGGGATTCTAACCTATATAGCGTGGTGTTATGGGATACATATAGATAGTAAAATGATTACTATAGTGAAGCAAATTAACATATCTATCATCTCATATAGTACCCATTTTTTGTTGTTGTGGCAAGAACAGCTAAAATCTACTCATTTAGCAGGAATCCCAAATACAGTACAATGTTGTTAATTATAGTCTTAATTTCTAATTTAATTACATTGTGCTCAGAAAAAGCAACTTGAAATGTTTTTGCAGGTTTCAATATTGAGATCATCTTTGTGACCTAATCTATGATCATTTTTTGGTGAATTTTAGGTGTGTGCTTGAAAGAATATAAATATTTGAATATGTATATTAATTAAGCCACTGTTTCTAATATTTGAGCCCCATATATCCCTTAATTATTAGTTACTTGCTTGCTCTGTCGATTAGTAGTGTGTGCTTGTCTTTCATTATCACTTCTTTCTCACTTTATTGCTACCAACAATTGTTTGATACATTTCAAAACTATGTTATTTGGCCTTTACTAGTTTACTAGTTTATTAGACTTCTTGGTGGATTTTTAACATTCATTTTTTATGGGAGATATTAATTTAATCTATTGATTGTTTTGTAAATTCTGTTTTGTCTGCTGTCAATACTACTATAGGTATTATTTTTAAAAATGCTTACTGGGCTATATTTTCCCCTTACTCCTTTATTTTCAGATTTACTCTTTTTAAATCTCTTCTTAATAGCATATTGCTAGATTTTCTTTGTTTTTTTTTAATTTTTTAATCTGAGAGCTTTTCCTTTAATAGGGGAAATTGATTCATTTATGTTTATTGTAATCATTGATATGTTTGGATTTAACTTTATTCTTATTTTATAAAATTTTACTTTGCATGCTTTCTTATTGAATATGCCTTTTCCTCTAACCTCTCACTCCTTACCCTCTTCCTCTTTCGTTGCATTTTTTTCCCATTCCCCTCTCCCCAATTTGTTTGGGATTTGTATACCTTATTTATATCAATTTACTGATTCCTTTTAAAGGTTAAGAAACATCCTAAAACATATGCATTTGGTGTTTCAATCTGTATCTGCAATATATTCTCATTTATTCAAGAAAGCTCAGTGTGCTTTTATTTCTCCTTTCCTACTGTTCCTTGCCTTTTCCCCCATGACTCCAACTACATCTTATATTGAGATGATTTTATATCTAGATTTTTTTTCTGTGGGTAGTAAAATTGTTGTGTTTCCATGTTTCACTTGAGGGACTGTCTTGGGTATAGTATTAATTATGCAAAATTATTTTTCCTTTTAATTTTGAAAATATTGCTTAACTGTCTTTTTGCAGCTATTACAATCTATGACAATATGCTTGCTGAATAATTTTTCTATTTAGATGCAACCTCTCCCTGAAGTTTTCTGGGAGAGTTCTGTTTAGCCATTGAGCTTATTACTTTTTTAGCCTCTGGGGTTCAAGCAATTCTCCTGCCTCAGCCTCCTGAGTAGCTGGGACTACAGACATACGCCACCACGCCCAGCTAATTTTTGTATTTTTAGTAGAGATGGGGTTTCACTATGTTGGCCAGGATGGTCTCGATATCTTGACCTCGTGATCCGCCTGCCTCTGCCCCCCAAAGTGCTGGGATTACAGGTGTGAGCCACTGTGCCCAGCCTATTTAAAGTTATCCTTACCTTTCCAATGTTAACTTGCCTTCCAAGGTTTTAGCTTATCTGCCCACTGAATTTTATCCTTCTCTTTCAGGATGTTGCTTTTCCTAAAACGATTTGTGATTTTTGGTTGTATACTCATATTTGTACTTGAGAATCACTGTCAGCTTATTTTATTTTCTGTAAATTGTCTCTACTGATTGTGTGAAAGGGATTACAGCTTGGGGGATGGGGAGACATTGCTTTTTCTCTGGGTATTTGCTACTTGAGTCCTTGCTCTGCTTAGATACCACACTCTAAGCCTTCTCCTGTGCAGATGCCTCTGCAGCTTGCTTGGGAGGACACTGCAGTCTCAACTGTTTATGTGTTGATTAGTCTCATGTTCACCTAGAGGTTCTTGCTTCTTTTATTTAATAGTCTTCCCCTACATGGTCAGGCTTTTCTCTGAAGTTTTTATTCTGATTACCTTCTTTCAGAATTCTTCAAAATTTCTGGTTAGATATTGGCACTCTTTTTTGTTTTCTGCTTCTAATTCTGATTTATTGTTTTTGAAAAATAACTTTTAAGTCATGATGGGGTATTTTGGGTGGGAAGAAAGTAAGAAACATGTATTCAACTGGCCACATAAAATCCCAATAAATAGTGGGAGTCAGAATCATTGCCCACATGTTGTGTGTTTTTTGATAAGTGGTACAGGAGTATACTCAAAAGTAGTGTTCAAGCCCAACTTGAAGAATACAAGTTCTAAACTTCTAAAGTTGGTTATTTATAAAGTACCACAAATATTAGCAACTTTTAAAGAATTATATATATATTTATATTGGAATAAATCTCTTTAATAAGATATTTTTCGGCCGGGCGCGGTGGCTCACGCTTGTAATCCCAGCACTTTGGGAGGCCGAGGCGGGCGGATCACGAGGTCAGGAGATCGAGACCACAGTGAAACCCCGTCTCTACTAAAAATACAAAAAATTAGCTGGGCGTGGTGGCAGGCGCCTGTAGTCCCAGCTACTCGGGGAGGCTGAGGCAGGAGAATGGCGTGAACCCGGGAGGTGGAGCTTGCAGTGAGCCGAGATTGCGCCACTGCACTCCAGCCTGGGCGACAGAGTGAGACTCTGTCTCAAAAAAAAAAAAAAAAGACATTTTTCATTCCTTATATAATTATCATTTTCTAATATGCTTTGGTATTACCCTTTTATATAGTAGCAACAGTATAATAATAGATCATTTCTTATTGAAATAGAAGGTGAATGCTTCTCCACCATGGAGGACAACACTCCCTTTTTCTTGCTCCATAGTTAAAGTTGGGGTGGGAGTTGAGTGCAAAAAGATTGATGAGGTCACTCCCTCTTAGCATTTTTTTTGGTCCTGTTGGGATGTGACCTGTCTTAAGAGTTATTTTGTGGCAGCTATACCTTAAGGATTGATTTATGTATGTATAAGAGAGTTCCATTTTGTATTAGTGATACCTGAGTGATACATCTTCTGATTATCTGTTTGAATTATCACTAAAAGGTATCAGAAGAGTACCTTTATATAACTGAATATTATACCATCATGATTTACAACGGGATACAGTAAATATTTTCAGCTTTGTTAGCCATATGATCTGTACTGGAACTACAGCTCTGTTGTATTTTGAAAACTATGAAACAATATACAAGTGAATGACCATGACTGTGTTTCAGTAAAACTTTATGAACACTAAAATTTGATTTTCATATTATTTTCACATATCATGAAACTTTATTCTTGTTTTGCTTTGTTTCCTTCAACCATTAAGAAAGGTAAAAACTATTCTAAACTTATGGGATATCCAAAAGCAGGCGGTGGGCTGGATTTGACCCATGGGCCACAGTTTGCCAGCTCCTAATTTAGAAGATTGTATAATAACATGTAAAGTGTTCATAATTGATTGAGTAAAAAAAGGGAGGGGCAGGTTAAAAAACAGTAGATATAGTGCAATTTCATTTATGTAAGAAAGCAATCATCAGCTTACAGATAGCACTGGAAGAACACATATCAAAATATTAACAGTGATTCCCTGGTTAGCTTATGGGAATAATTTCATTCTACATTGTGTTTTTTTTGCATTTTTTTGAGTTTTGTACCCTGTTTATTATGTTGTTTTGAAAAATAAACATGTACGCCAGAAAAAACAGTTATTTAAAAAGTGACAGAGAATCTGTACATTCTTAGCAAAATCAGGGTATTTGTTGTTAATTAATTTGATACAATCTGTTTTGTTTACCCTGTGCTTCATTTTTAGCCAACAAGTCCCAAATTTGGAAAAGCTGACTCATATGAAAAGCTGGAAAAACTAGGGGAAGGATCTTATGCTACAGTATACAAAGGGAAAAGCAAGTAAGTTCATTATTTTTGGAATATTTCACAAGTACAGTGTATCTGCCCTCTTATTACTAAATAGCATTTTATTTAAATAATTATTATTTAATATACAATAGATTTTCCTCCCTCAGAGTGTCCCTTTTTTTTTTTTTTTTTTTTTGGCTAGTGTGTAAAACTCATTGGAATTGGTGTACCTTGCTAGTAAACAGTTTTTCAGACTGTTCAATTTATTTTTCTGTTTAACGCCCCTCCCCACAACACTGCTTTCTCTTTCAAAGGAGTTGGAACCATCTAATGAGAATTCACTTCCAGGTGAATTATGTGATTAATTTCTCATAGAGATTTAGTGTTGGGAATAGGAGTATTGATTTGACAATGCCAAATATATTGGCCATTCTTGGGGTCTTTTTAAGTTAAGCTTTTACTCCATCTTTCAGAAGTCTCTTAATTAAACAAAACAGCAAACTTTTCTTTTTCTTTCTTCCTGTCTGCTTTGGCATCATGCTGCGTATATTTTCATATCGAGAAACAACTCTCTCCTCCTTTTCTTCTTTCTCTCCATTGCTCTCTGGGGGTCAGGGCACAGATTTGGATTCTTGAAAAGCTTGTCCTCATGTGTTTCTGATTGACCTCCTTACTCTCCCTTATCGATTAAGGACAGAGAGTTACTGTATTTAGTGACATGTAGTTGTAGATAACTTAATGCAATCTCTGCAACAACCACAGAAGTCACAAGCTTTGTTTTACCTTTATAACTTTACCAAATGATGTTGCAAAATAATTTTCTATACCGTCCCTGTTATCTCTTTTCAAAATCTTTATAGAAGATAGGACTTTTTTTTCTGAGACAGCATTTCGCCCTGTTGCCCAGGCTGGAGTACAGCGGCCTGATAATGGCTCATTGCAGCCTCAACCTCCTGGGCTCAAACAGTCCTCTTGCCTTAGCCTCTCAGTAACTGGGACTACAAGCACATGCCATCATGTCTGGCTATTTTGTTTTAAAAACTCTTTTGCAGAAACGGAATTTTCCTGTGTTGCCCAGGCTGGTTTTAAACTCCTGGGGTTAAGTGATCCTCTGGCCTCGGCCACCCAAACTGTTGGGATTACAGGCGTGAACCACTGCACCCAGCTAGATTGGGATATTGTGACTTAAGTAATTAAATAAGAAGATGTAGAAGAGAAAAATTCTCTGAAGGACATTCCAAAGACATAGTTGGAAATTTTGATTATGTGCTAATTTAGATAACCTTAGGACTTTCAGGAGTGTGGTCTTATACCTGTTTGTTCATGTTTCTTAAGTTTAGAAGATGAAATATTCCTTATCAAGAAAGATATGTAAGGCAAAAATACTGTGAAGTCAAAAGTAATAGTATTAATTTTGAGAGCTGTAAAAAAAAGTTTGCAAAAATGGTGCAGGGAGCCCTCTTCATTCCACACCCAGGCAGATCTCCAGGCATTTGGACCACCTGCTTGCCTGGTTCTACATCTTGAGCTGCCCCACTCCTTCTGTCCAGAGATCCTGGTATAGTGGAGCCCTCTTCACTCCATGCCCAGTCAGATCTCCAGGCATTCAAAGCACCTGCTCACCTCATCTGGATTGGCAGCCTCAGTTGCCCCACCCTTCCTTTGCAGACATCCAGGTGCAGGAGGGGCCCTTTCTGCTTTACATTCAGGCAGTTAGAGCACCTGCTCACTTCGTTCAGCATCCTGAGTCACTCACGCTTCCTGTGCAGAGACCATGGTGCAGCTGGGCTTTCTTTCTCTGCTCCACACCCAGGCAGAGCTCCAGGCATTTGAAGCACCGGTTCACCTGGAATGGCAGCCTAAGCTGCCCCACCCCTTTCTACACAAAAACTCTGGTGTACCAAGGTCCTCTCTCCTCTATGCCCCGGCAAATCTCCAGGGATCTGGAGTACTTACACTCCTGCATTAGGAGTTTAGGCTGCCTCCACTTCCTCTGAAGAGATTTGGGGCTAAGGATGTTTCCCAACTTCATGCTTAGGCACACTCTGGGTGCTTGGTGGCTTTCCACTGGATTCTCCATCAGTGCTGGTGCTTGTGCCTGTCATTAGGGGATGACCATCTTGCCTCCTGCCCCCAGGACAGAGAAGGGAACTCAGAACACTATGGGCTGCACAGATCAGCCCATTGCCTAAGGCAACAGCGAGCATCTCCCCATAAATAAGGATCGAGTATACATCCACACACATTGACTGCAGTAGGTTCTTACAGATAAGTGCCGTCTACTGGCTGTAGGTCAAACCGAACAGCCATATGTAAAAGCTGCTGATAGAAATGCATAGGGCTATAGAAGCAAAGCCAAAAGATCCTACCCAGCATTCTCTGCAGTCACAACACAGAGGGAGTGGGGAGAAGGGAGACGGAAAGAAAAAAAAAGAACAATAATATTACAGAGAAAGAAAGAAAAAGAAAAAATCCAATCTGTACAAAAATAATTACAAAAATTATAGTGCCAACATCTCCAGATGAGAAGGAACCAGCACAAGAATTTTGTTATTGTGAAAAATCTGAATGTCATGGCACCACTGAAGGATCACACTAACTCTCCAGCAATAATTCCTGACCAAAATGGAAACTTGGAAGTGACAGATAAATAATTCAAAGCATGGATTACGAGGAAGCTTAGTGAGATCAAAGACATGATTCAAAATCTACACAAAGAAACTTCTAAATCAATCCAGGAAATGAAGAAAGAGATATAACATCTTAAAAGGAAATCAGTCAGCATTTCTAGAATTGAAAAGCTCACTTAAGGAATTTCAATACAATTGAGGCAGGACACGGTGGCTCACACTTGTACATCCCAGCACTTCGGGAGGCCAAGGCGAGCGGATCATCTGAGGTCAGGAGTTTGAAACCAGCCTGGTCAACATGATGAAACCCCATCTCTACTAAAAACAGAGAAATTAGCTGGGTGTGGTGGCGCATGCCTGTAATCTCAGCTACTCCAGAGGCTGAGGCATGAGAATAGCTCGAACCTGGGAGGTGGAGGTTGCAGTGAACTGAGATCACACCACTGCACTTCAGCCTGGGCAACAGAGTGAGACTGTCTCCAAAAAAAAAAAGAAAAAAGAAGAAAACAGTTGAAAGCTTCAATATTGTAGACCAAGTGGAAGAAATAATTTCAGAGCTTGAAGACCAATCTTTTTAACCCAGACAAAAATAACATTTTTTTAAATGAACAAAATCTTTGAGAAATATGGGGTAATGTAAAGTGATCAAACCTACGAATTATTGGCATTCCTAAGTGAGACAGAGAAAAGGTAAACAACCTGGAAAACATATTTGAGGGAATAATCCCAGAAAAATCACCTAATCTTGCTAGAGAGGTGGATATCCAGATTCAAAAAATCTGGAGAACATCTGGGAGATACTATATTAAAATGAACATCACCAAGACATACTCACCAGGATGTCTAAGGTCAATGCTAAAGAAAAAATGTTACAAAGAAAAAAGCAAGATCACATACAAAGGGAACACCATTAAGCTAACAGTGGATTTCTCAGCAGAAACCTTTCAAGCCAGGAGAGTTCAGGCGCCTGTTTTCATCATTCTTAAAGATAATAAATCTCAGCCAAGAATTTCATATCCCACCAAGATAAGCCTCATAAGCAAAGGAGAAATAAAATGTTTTCCAAACAAGCAAGTGCTAAGGGAATTTCTTACCACTAGATCAGCCTTACAAGAGATCCTTAAGGGTGTTCTAAACATGGAAATGTAAGAACAATACCCGCTACCACAAAAACACACGTAAGTACATGGCCCACAGATTCTGTAAAGGCACTACGCAATAGAAACTATAATGCAACCAAGTAACAACTTCATGATAGGCTTAAAATGCTGTGTATCAATATTAACTTTGAATATAAACTGACTAAACCTCGCGCTTTTAAAGAGCACAGAATTGTAAGTTGGATTAAGGAAAAAAAAAACAAGACCTATCTCTCTGCTGTTTTCAGGAGACCCATCTCACATGTGATTACACAGGTAGGCTGAAAGTAAAGGGTTGGAGAAAGATCTGTCACTCAAATGGAAAGCAAACAAGAGCAGGGGTCACTATTTTTATGTCAGATAAAACAGACTTTAAGCCAACAACAATAAAAAAAGAGAAAGAAGGGCATTACATAATGATAAAGTGTTCAATTCAACAAGAAGACCTAACTGTCCTAAATATATATGCATGGAACATTGGAACAACCAGATTCCTGAAACAATTACTTGTAGACCTACAAAAGAACTTAGCCACACAATAATAGTGGGGGCTTCCACAACACACTGACAGCATTAGACAGATCATCAAGGCAGAAAACCAACAAGGAAATTCTGGAATTAAATTCTACCCCTGACCAACTGGACCTAATAGGCAGCTACAGAATATTCCACTCATCAACCACAGAATATACATTTTTCTCATTTGCATTTAGGACAGATGACCACATGCTCAGTCATAAAGCAAGTCTCAATAAATAAAAAAAAAAAATCAAAGTCATACCATCCATACTCTTAGACCACAGTGGAATAAAAATAGTAATCAATACCAAGAGGATTTCCCCAAACTTTGCAATTACATGGAAATTAAACAGCTTCCTCCTGAATAACTTTTGATTAAACAATTAAAGCAGAAGTCAAAAAATTCTTAGACGTAAATGACAACAGAGACAAATCATACCAAAATCCTTGGGATACAGGAAAAACAGTGTTAAGAGGAAAGTTTACAGTACTAAATGGCTACCTAAAAAAATTTGAAAGATCTTAAATTAACTAACATCACACCTAGAGGAACTAGAAAAACAAGAACAACCTAACTCCAAAGCCAGAAGAAGAAAAAACATAACTAAAATCAATGCTGAACTGACTGGAATTGAGACCTAAAAATATATTGAAAATAAGTGAAACCAAAAGTTGGTTCTTTGAAAGGATAAAGATCAATAGAACACTAACTAAAGGAAGAGAGAAGATCCAAATTAGCACAATCAGAAATGACAAAGGTGACATTACAGCTGATCCCATGGAAATACAAAACACTTTCAGAGACTATTAGGAACAACTCTATGTATACAAAGTAGAAAATCTAGAGGAAATTGGTAAATTTCTGGAACACATAACCTCCCAATATTGAATCAGGAAGAAATGGAGACTCTGAACAGACCAATACCAAGTTCCACAATTGAATTAGTAATAAAAACCTACCAACCAAAAAAAGCCCAGGACTAGATTGATTCATAGCCAAGTTCTACCAGAAGTACAGAGAAGAGACGGTATCAATTCTACTGAAACTATTGCAAAAAATCCAGGAAGATGGACACCGCCCTATCGTCGAGGATGATGAAGCCAGCATCATCCTGATATGAACAACTAGGAAAGAAACAATGAAAACAGAAAACTACAAGCCAATATGCCTGATGAACAAAAATCCTAAACAAAATACCAGCAAACCAAATCCAGCAGCACATCAAAAAGATAATTCACCACAATCAAGTAGGCTTCATTCCTGGGATGCAAGGTTGGTTCAGAATTCACAAATGTATTGACATGTGCTTCACCACATAACAGAATTAAGAACAAAAACCATTTGATCATACAAAGCCTTTGATAAAATCCAACATCCCTTCATGATAAAGACCCTCAATAAGCTAGGCATTGAAGGAACATAGTTCAAAATAATAAGAGCCAAGTATGACAAACCCACAGCTAACATCATACTGAACTGACAACAGCTGGAAGCATTCCCCTACAGAACTGGAAAAAGACAAGGATACCCGCTCTCGCCACTCCTATTAAAACATAGTACCAGAAGTCCTAGCCAGAGCAATCAGGCAAGAGAAAGAAATAAAAGGCATCCAAATAAGAAAACAAGTGAAATTATCCATCTTTGCTGACAATATGATTCTATACAGAGTCTAAAGACTGCCAAAAAGCTCCTGGAATTGATGAATGACTTCAGTACAGTTTCAGAATATAAATCAATGTATAAAATCCAGCATTATTTCTATACACCAGCAGCATTCAAGCTGAGAATTAAATCAAGAATGCAATTTCATTTACAATAGCTACAAAAAATTAAAAGGCCTAGGAAAATGTCTAACCAAGGAGGTGAAAGGTCTCTGCAAGGAGTACTACAAAACATTGCTGAAAGAAATCATAGATGACACAAACAAATGGAAAAACATTTCATGCTTTTGGATTGGAAGAATCAATATTGTTAAAATGGCCATGCTGCCCAAAGCAATCTATTGATGCAGTGCTATTCCTATCAAACTACCAATGTTGTTTTTCACAGAATTAGAAAAACATATTCTAACATTCATATGGAATCGAAGAGCTTGAATATCCAAAGCATTCCTAAGGGAAAAAGAACCAAGACAGAGGCATCACGCTACCTGAATTCAAACTATATCATAAGGCTACAGTAACCGAAACAGCATGATACTAGTACAAAAATAGACACATAGACCAAAGGAACAGAATAGAGAACCCAGAAATAAAGCCACACACCTATAGCCACCTGATCTTTGACAAAGTTAACAAGAATAAGTGATGGGAAAAGGAGTCCCTATTTAATAAATGTTTCTTGTATAGATGGCTGTCCATATGCAGGAGAATGAAAGTGGATCCCTCCCTTTCGCCATATATAAAAATTAACTCAAGATGGATTGAAGATTTAAATGTAAGACCTCAAAACTGTAAGAATCCTAGAAGAAAATTTAGGAAACATCGTCCGAGCGTCGGCCTTTGGAAATGATTTATGACTAAGTTCACAAAAGCAATTGCAACAAAAGCCAAAATTGATAAGTGGGACCTAATTGAAGAGTTTCTGCACAGCAAAATAAAGAGTAAACAGAATGGGAGAAAATATTCAGAAACCGTATATCTGACAAAGATCTGATATCTAGAATCTCTGAGGAACTTACACAATTTAACAAGAAATAACCAAATAACTCCATAAAAAGTGAGCAAAATACATGAACAGAAACAGATACTTCTCAAAAGAAGACATTCAAGCGGCCAACAAACATGAAGAAATGCTCCACATCACTAATCATCAGAAAAATACAAATCAAAACCATGAGATACCATCTCACATCAGTTAGAATGGCTATTATTAAAAGTCAAAAACAGGTGCTGGGAAGGCTGTGTAGAAAAGGGAATGCTTATACACTGCTGGTGAGAATGTAAATTAGTTCAGCCACTGTGGAAATCAGTTTGGAGATTTCTCTTTTTTCTTTTTTTTTTTGGAGACAGAGTCTCGCTCTGTTACCCAGGCTGGAGCACAGTGGCGCGATCTCGGCTCACTGCAAGCTCCGCCTCCAGGGTTCACGCCATTCTCCTGCCTCAGCTTCTCCGAGTAGCTGGGACTACAGGTGCCCGCCACCACACCTGGCTAATTTTTTTGTATTTTTAGTAGAGATGGGGTTTCACCGTGGTCTCGATCTCCTGACCTCGTGATCCACCCGCCTTGGCCTCCCAAAGTGCTGGGATTACAAGCGTGAGCCACCGCGCCCGGCCGGAGATTTCTCAAAGAACTTAAAACAGGAACTGTCATTCATCCCAGCAGTCTCATTACTGGGTATATATCCAAAAGAAACGAAATTGTTCTACCAAAAAGACACATGCATTTTCATGTTAATTACAGCACTATTCACAATAGCAAAGCCGTGGAGTCAACCTACATGCCCATCAGTAGTGAACTGGATAAAAAAAATGTGGCACATATACACCACGGAATATTACACAGCCATTAAAAAGAATGAAATCGTGTTCTTTGCAGCATCATGGATGCAGCTGGAGGCCATTATCCTAAGTGAATTAACACAGGAACAGAAAACCAAATATTGCATGTTTTCACTTATAAGTGGGAGCTAAACATTGGGTACACTTGGACATAAGTTGGGAACAACAGACACTAGAGACTGCTGAGTGGGGTTGCTGAGGAAGGGGGAAGAGGGTTGAAAAACTTTTGGGTACTATACTTACTACCTGCATGACAGGCTCATTCGTATCCCATACCTCAGAATCATGCAGTATACTAATATAATAAACCTGTACATGTAGCCCCGTAATCTAAAATGAAAGTTGGAATTATTTAAAAAGTATTTTTTTAAGAAAATTTGAATGAAGTCAACATGATAAGGGATAAAAAAAATCCAGAGGACTCTTAATAACCATATTGCTTGAGAATTTTGGAATGTCAAAGTAATGGTCTAAATGATTGAGTTAATTTTAACAGGGGTTGTGTCCCACATTTTAATATTCTTGCCTAAAGAAAAATAGCAGTACTTTACCATATAAAAATTACTTGTACTAAATTTAGTGTCAATAGCATGATAACTAGCCTTTATTAAGCAATTATTTTGTGTACAATATAGTACATCCCTTTGTCTCATTTACTCCTCACAATGCCATATGAGGTGGGTCCCATTATTGTCATCTTCATTTAACAGTCAGGAATCTTAGTGCTTAGAGAGGTTTAGCATCTTGCCTATGTTCACACAGGTAGTTAGTGCAAAGCTTGTTTAGCTCATTCCCATCTGGTGGCTTGAAGCTATTCTTTTACTAATCAGTACACCATTACTGCTTCTGTAGTGCAAGACCTTGGAAAGATGTGATCCTCTTTGAATATTCCAAATAGTTCTCACATGTACTCTGACTTGTTTTAATTATGACTCAAATAAAAGCAAACACTATTTCTTTATAAGAAAACAAACCAAACACTTGGAAGTTTCTACCCATTGAAGATGTGCTCAGCTGATCTCCAGATGTGTTAATAACTCTATTAAATTTTTAACTTGAAGATTTATTTTGAAATCTTGGAGATAGTTGAAGAATTTTTCATTTATTATGCCTGAATAAAAGAAAGACTTTAAAAGTACCTATAATCTTTGAGAAAGATGGTTCTGGACGGTTAATAGTTTTCACTCTAGTGGGTATTAATTTACCTTATTAGCATTTCTTGAGCAGTTTCAAGCCTCCTGGTCACATGCAGTACTTCATTTCCTCTAGGTGGAGATGAAAGCCATTGCCTATTCACCTGCTTTAAGAGATGACAGGCTGCCTGGCTTTGCTTGCATTAAGGTGGCTAAGTCAGGCTGAAGAATAACAGCTACATGTCATATAGCAGGACTTGAGAGCTAAGTTTGGTGTGTCCCTATAGTGCTATATAATTTAAATAGCCAACTAATTGTTGGGATCCCTGTTCCAATACTCCTCACCATTCTCTCATAAATGTCTGTATCCCAACTGCCATCTTTAAACATAATCTTTTGCATCCTCCCCGAGAACAGCTCTCATTATCTTGCAGTGAAGCTGTCTGGCATTTGTAGAGATACTTGTGATTTTCAGTTTGTGAGCATTTTACACATATGTGTTGGTTTACAGGTGTCATGTTTGGATTTTACCATAAGCTTCATTGTATTAGTTTGCTAGGGCTTGCAATAACAATGTCCCACAATCTGGGTGGCTTAAACTACATGTACTTTCTCAGTTCTAGAGGCTAGAAGTCTGAAATCAAGGTGTCTGCAGGGTAGGTTCCTTCTGAGGATTGTTAGGGAGAATCTGTTCCATGCCTCTCTCCTAGCTTCTGGTGGTGTGCTGGCAATTTTGGGCATTCCTGGCTTGCAGGTACATCACCCCTCTTGTTGCCTTCTCCACATGGCATTCTCCCAGTGTGTGTGTGTGTGTGTGTGTGTGTGTGTGTGTGTCTGTGTCTGTGTCCAAGTTTTCCCTTTCTGTCAGGACATGAGTTATATTTGATTAAGGTCCACACTAATGACCTCATTTTGATTTGATTGCCTCCATAAAGGACTCATTTAAAAAAAATGCATTCTGAGGTGCTTGGGGTTAGAACTTCAACATACCTCTTTGAACAGTTCAATCCATAACACTTACTAGTGTCAAACCTCACTAACTTGGTATTGCATTCATGACAGTGTTGTTCTTTTTTTGCCTGTAATATATGTTATTCATCCTTTACCTATTGGTTCTTTTTAAAACAATACAAACAAAGGATATTTATTTGCCCCATCAAGAGTTTTGTGTAATTCTTTTTTTTTGTTTGTTTGAGACAGGGTCTCACTGTGTTGCCCAGGCTGGAGTGCGGTGGTGCATGCAATCTTGGCTCACTGCAACCTCTGCCGCCCAGGCTCAAGCGATTTTCCTGCCTCAGCACCCCTGAGTAGCTGGGACTACAGGCACGTGCCACCACACCCAGCTAATTTTTGTATTTTTTTTGGTAGAGACGGGGTTTTGCCATGTTGCCGAGACTGGTCTGGAACTCCTGAACTAAAGTGATCCACCCATCTTGGCTTCCCAAAATGTTGGGATTACAGACACGACAACCATGCCCAGTGGGTGTGTGTAATTCTTGATTGTGGAGTAGTTGCTGTTAAGCATAGTTTAGAAGCTTGAGGAGGAATAGAAATTGTTTTTAATTATTCTTGATTCTTTTGGATCTCTTATCCATGTAGGAACACATACACTGGAGAGAAGTTAACTGAGATTCCTATACAGGCAGTCTGCTTTGTAATGAGCTTGGCTTCTAACAAATGGCTGGTTGACCCTGTTCACATCAAGAGACAAAACTCACAAATATGCTTTTAAGAAAAAGCTTTGAACTTACCACGTTCTCATATTTGAGTACAAAGTTTTTGTTTTTTGATCAGTGTGCTCCAGATTTTTTCTCTGTCTCTCTCTGTCTTTGTCTTTCACTGTCTCTTTGTCTCTCTCTCTCTCTCTCTCTCTCTCACTGTTTTTATGTTTAGATGGGGGGTGGCAGTTATCATTACTTCTGACTGCTGACGGCTGATCTCTCTTCTGGTTTGGTTTTCTGATTATGTTCTCTCTTCTAAATTCCTGTAGCATTTAATATAGGATTAAAAAATTATGCATTGTATAATACTTTGGAAAATTAAAATATATAGCATTTTAAAATGTCTTTAATTCAGCACCTTAAAATCATCTTTTTACCTCTCAGTTTACCAAGGACTTCTGTATATTCAGAGATGTTTAATATTTTTTGAACTTATTCAACTAGTGATGAATATTCATTATATTGTTTATAATTATGCCTTTTTTATGCTGTCGGTAAAAAAGAGGTGACTCAGATGAGGATTCTGCCCTTGGGAAACTTAATCTTGAAGGGAGATGGTACAAATACATAAGTAATTCTATATAAATGAAGATGTATCAATACTATATTCTATATAAGCTAGAATGTAGTGAGAAAGGCCCAGGTACACAGTGGCTCGTGGCTGCTATCCCAGCACTTTGCAAGGGCAAGGCGGGTGGATCACCTGAGGCCAGGAGTTTGAGACCAGCCTGGCCAACATGGTGAAACCCCGTCTCTACTAAAAACAGAAAAATCAGCTGGGTGTGGTGGCATGCACTTACAGTCCCAGCTACTCGGAAGGCTGAGGCATGAGAGTCGCTTGAACCCGGGAGGCAGAGGTTGCGGTGAGTTGAGATTGCGCCATTGCACTCCAGCCTGGGTGACAGAGCGAGACTCTGTCTAAAAAAAAAAAAAAAAAAAAAAAAAAGAAGAAAAACCGTTAAACAAAAACATCCAGGTAAAATGGTGTGGGGTTTCAACAGGAATGAAGAGAGGATGATGTCGACTGAAGTATTTTAAATGTTTTCTCTCCAGTGGCCACTGATTGAGTTTAGAAGCCACATCCTTGTGTGCTTTTAAATCAAGCTTCCCTCATCACTATGTGTCTTTGTGGAATCCTTGGCACTGTTCCCTTTTGGGGCTTGCTCCTTCCCCCCAAGCAAATATAGTGAGATTTTCACTCATTGGTTATCAGACTCTTCACTAAATTTGTTGAACTTTGAGGGCCTTAAACTAAAAGTAAACAGATTCACTTTGATTATTGTGGTAGTTTTGGTTAAGCAAAAGTGTTTTGTTTGAGTATTGAAGTGGAATTGGCTTTAAGCAATATGATCTGGGAGGATTGGTGGTTTGCTTATGCAAGGGCACCCATGAATACCTGGTTGTTGAAAATAAGAGCTACTACCTCTCACAACCTCAAGACCCAAAGTTGAGACATAGTGGGACCCATATTCTCCTCAATGTACTTTGATCTGCTGGTAGGTCACACCTGAGTCCCCCAGGTTCTGCATCCTACCTCAAGTAGTGAGTGGGTATGAGTCTTTGCTCTCCCTGGGGCAGGGTCCTCTCCTTTCTTTCCTACCGAATCTAGGGGCTATGCGAGTCTATAGCTGCTTTTGATTTCCTCAGACTTCACATGCCATTTAGAGGAAAAACAGCTAGCTTTTTGTTCTGCTTCTAGAATTGGAGTATTCAGACTAAGTTGTCCCACAGATGATTCTGATCTCTGGTCACTTTCTCTGCTTATGTTCAGTTTCTGTTCAGGTGAAAATGCCAAAGCGTTACTTCTGTAGGAGTCTGCCAAAGAGAAGCCTGCCCACACTGGTTTGTGCCAGCCATAAATTGTTATCTCAGAGGTCAATGAGAACAATGAAGGAATTTGCTCACTTTATGTAACATGAGATTTATGTGATTCAAAGTGCCAATCTTCTTTTAGCATTTCATCCTGCCCATTTGTGCTGAATAATTGAACTTGAATTAAACGACCCCATAAATTGAGAGACTACACCAAACCAAGACTGAAATATACTAAATACAGTTCAAAGAGCTCTTCAAAACCCCAGGAGAAATAGAGGGGAAGAAATGCTATTAATTAAAACAAGCAACAGCGCAAGAAGAAAGGCAGCAGCAGTTAACCACCTTTTCACAATATGTGAGATTAAAGATGCAGTTCTTACTGCTTGCACTGAAGGTCAACTTCATTGAAACACTATCAGAAGGAGTTTGAAGAATTCTAGAAGTCAGTTATCCCCAGATGGAAAACACTGGACTCCTGGTTCATTGAAGCTGCAATCTTAAGTGCTGACACCTAGACTGTCATGTGGACTTCAGAGTCCTGAGAGGTTACCTGCCCACAAATGGGAGCTTTCTACAAAGAGACACTAGTCTGATTATATTTTACAAGCTCTGCTGTAGGATGCTCCCGAGGCCCACTCTGTTTCTCATTAGGTCTGCTCTGACTTCTTTTAGACTTTGGGCTCTTCGACCAAAGCTTATTATTACAGCTCACTTCAAAGATCAAGCCTGTAACCACACTATTTAATCAATGAAAATAACATCACAGTATAATATAATCATTGTTAGTTTTATAATTTAATGAACAAAATACAGCATTACAATGTATAACAGGAGAAACTGAGGGAAGAAAAGCCAACAGAGTAAATGCAGTTCACTATGTGGGATTTTCCGATCTGTGTTCCTTCAGATCTGTGTATAGGTGAAAGTTTGAAAATATATATCCTTACCTAGTCCAAGGAGGATAATAGCCCACCCACCAACATCTACTAATTTTATTTTATTTTTAAACCCTAAATCCTACTCAAATTGCAGATTCAGCCCTGATGTCCTTTAGAGGAAGAATGCAGACATTAGAGTCTGGTTCATTGGTACAGCTGGTTTCATTTAGCTTGCAGCAGATAAACAAACAATGCTTAATCTTTTTGATGAAAGTGACAGTGAGGATATTGTTTAAGTAAGAAGATGATTTTAATTATTAGACCAAATTGTACTGGAATAACTTTCCTGTTAGACAGTATTTAAACGTATTGGCCTCTCTTAGCCATGTTTATTATCAGGGTTCTTTGATCATTTGGACAGGAGACCCTCAATACCACCAGTGATATTTGCTGTTGTTAAAATTGTGGTCATATGTCAGCTATGCCCATCTGGTGGAAATGGAGGCATTCTTTGGGTTTTTTTTTCTTAAAGAATTAGTGTAGAAATGTTCAATTACTGAAATAATTGAAAGTCATTATGTGAGGACTCCTAAAACCCCTCTCCCAAAGTGGTTTTTGAGGAGGACTTGGGGAAGGATATGACTGACTTCAGGTTAAAGCATACCCACGTTCCTGAGCTGCTTTATTGTTACTGTCATCCTTTTGTTTAAGCCAGGATGGTAGGGAAGGAGCATTTCTAGTCTAAACCAGTGCTTCTCAACTAGGGATAATTTTGTTTGCCAGGATGTAATTGTTGGTGTCTGGAGACATTTTGGCTTTCACAACTTGAGGAGTGGTGGTGTCACTGGCATGTAGTGGGTAGAGGCCAGAGATGCTGGGAAATATCCTATGAATGAACAGGACAGTCTCCTGCAACAAAGAATTATTCGGCCCAAAATGACATTAGTACTGAGATTGAGAGACCCTGGTCTTAACAGGAAATGCGTGGGGGCAGTGTGTATTTAAAATAGTGCATTCCTTTTGAGGTTGTAGTAACTCTCTACTGTGTTCTGTGGGCTGAGTGGGCCAGGCAATAGGTGTGTAGTGGTGAACAAAATTGACAGGGCCCCTGTTTTTATTAGGCATATTATCCAATGGGGGAGGCAGAAATTAATCAAGTCAGCAGATAGAATCTGTAATTGTAAATTATGTAAAGGAAAACAGAGCTGAGGAAGAATTAAGACAGAGAGTAGTGGGTTATGTGTATTTGCATAAGAGAGGGGTATAGATAGTAAATATACTCTGGATGGATGGAAATGGAAGCCTTGTTGAGGAGAGGACATTTATGCATAGATCTGAAGGAGAAGATGTCACCAAGCAGGTAAAGAGCAGGCACAAGAGTGTTTCATGCCAAGCCCTGAGGTGAGAAAGAGCTTGGTGTGTTTTACACCAAATGAGGGAGCTAATTTTATTTTATTTTTTGAGGTGCGGTAGGACCCATACTTTTCTCATTGTACTGGGATCTGCTGGTGGGTCACATCTGAGTCCCTCCTGGGTTTGGCACCCTCCCTCAAGTTGTAAGTAGGTGTGAATTTTTGCTCTCTCTGGGCTAGGGTGCTCTCGTTTCTTTCCTACTGAATCAAGGGGGTATGTGAAAAGTGAGAGAGCACAAAAACAATGAACAGATAAGTTACAAACATGACAGGTATTAATACAGGCATATCAAAATCCCTTAAAATGTAATTGGTCTAAATATACCAATTAAAAGACAGAGATTATCAGGGTGGATAAAAAATCAAGACCCAGCTATATTTTATCTATGAACTATCCTTTAAATATAAAGATGCAGATTAAAAGCAAAAAGATAGAGAAATATATGCCATGCTACTGCAAATTAAAAGATAGTTGGAAGGCCCGGTGTGGTGGCTCACCGTTATAATCCCAGCACTTTGGGAGGCTGAGGCGGGCAGATTACTTGAGATCAGGAGTTTGAGACCAGCCTGGGCAACAGGGGAAAACCCTGTCTCTAACAAAAAATACAAAAATTAGCCAGGCATGGTGGCACATGTACTTGTAGTCCCAGCTACTCAAGAGGCTGAAGCAGGAGAATTGCTTGAACCTGGAGGCAGAGGTTGCAGTGAGCACCACTGCACTCCAGCCTGGGCAACAGAGTGAGACCCTGTCTTAAAAAATTAACATAGCTGCAGTAGCTGTGTTAATTTCAGACAAGGCAAGTACTTCTGATGATTCAGAAGATCATCAAGATTAGAGAGAGGCATTACATGATGATAAAGAGCTTAGTTCTCCAAGAAGACAACCAACTTTATTGTATACACACCAAACAACAGAGTGTCAAAATATGTGAGGCAAAAATTAATAGAACTGAAAGGTGAAATGGACAAATCCACTATGGTGGTTGTGACTTCAACACCACTTTGTCAGTAATTGACAGATTAAGCAGGCAGAAATATCACTAAGGATTAGATGATCTGATCAGTGCTGCCAAAATAAACAAAGTGGAAGCTGCCAATATTTCAAGGCCTGGACCCAGAACTGGCACAGTGCTCCTTTCACCTACTCTTGATCAAGTGTTCAAAGAGACCAGATCCAAGGGTAGGGGCCATAGACCACACCTCTCAGTGAGGAGTGTCAATGAATTTGGGGGCGGTGTTTTAAAACCCCATATAGAGTTTGGTTTTTATTCTAGGCTGAATTAAATCTGTGCTCTCATCTTTGTACAGAGTTCTCTCAGCTATCCGTTCTGAACATGTATTCGCTGACTCCTTTTTGGGTTAATTTCATTAGATTTTAGATCTCTCCCTGAGAAGAATAAAGACACGGTGGGGAACATCACACACTGGGGCCTGTAGTGGGGTGGGGGGATGGGGAAGGGATAGCATTAGCATTAGAAGAAATACCTAATGTGAACAGTGAGTTAATAGGTGCAGCAAACCAACACAGCACATGTATACATATGTAACAAACCTGCATGTTGTGCACATGTACCTTAGAACTTAAAGGGTATATTAAAAAAAAGATTCTGTTAGTATAAATGGCTTTGTATAGAGGGGGACCTTCTGTCCTAGTGTACCTGGCACAGTTCTGGTTTACGCTTGTCATTTGTGTGATTATTAATAGTGCTCTTTTTACTCTGAATACTGTCCCATTTAGATGATAAATTATATGATCATATTATATAATTTTTATTTTTCTGGAAACTTGGTAAAATATTTTGCCAAAAACCAAAATTTGATTAGAATATGTTATTGTGGGATCCAACTATTTAGAGCCATTAATGTCAGTGAATCTGTGAGAGCATTTTTGAGCAGTTTATGAGTGCTGTCCAATCTGTAATGCAGATTTGTGAATTGATTTTAAAAGTTTTGTGGGAGGTTAATGAACTTTATGTACAATTCTTAGAAAGGTCTGGCAATTAGACATGATTTTTGTGAAATAGGAGCTAATCAATCTAAAATTCAAATGACCTACTCAGGTGCCTTACTACTCGTAACATAAATGTTAGGCTTAGAGTAATTCAAGATAGCTGAAATGCTGGAAATGTGAAAGAATTAACAAGCTGGGGTTTGGGTGAAATTAGGTGCCGTTAGAGCTCAAAGCTAACAGGTTGCAGTGTCAGTGAGTTTTAGTCAAACGCTCCCAGTCTATTTAGCACTGGCTCGTACAAGAGAAGTATACTATACTACTAGAAGGAATTATAACAGTGGAGAGATGCAGGTACCTTAAAAATCTAGGATTGCAATTTGCATAGAGTAATTCAGTGCAAGATTGTATGGTAGACACTGTTGATGTTGGGGAGGTTATCAGACAGAAAGGAAATTATTTTAAGGATTTCAGGCATAAGACTTTTTTATGCTTAATGGTTGATTCTTGAGCAAATACGTTTTTCCTTCCTTCTAGAGTTCTGAGGAAACAGACATAACATTTGCCTGTATAAACAAATTCTTTGAATTTTTAAAAGATAATTCTGTCTCTAGTTCAGAAGGGTCTCTTTGGGATTGCTGTCTTTTTAACTATCTCTGTTTTCAGGGATTTAAATCAATGATCCTAGAGATCTGCAAGCATTGTCTGAGCTGAGGGAAAATTGTAAACATCAGGCACTTTGATTAATAGTTGTGAAAGACCTGTTGTAACCCAACAGAGAATAAGGTAGAAGTCATTCCTAATTGGCCTGGTGGGTGAGACAGGAGAGTGAATTCTCACGCAGCTTAGCAGTCAGCATAGGTATGGACAGACAAGCCCCTGAGGAAGCAAAAGAGGAACCAAGGGCTTTTGTTGTGTGTCTCATCAAACCTCTTAGGAGAAAGAAGAGGGAAATTGAGATATTGAGAAACCAAATAAGTAATGTTACAAATTAGGCCTATTGGGAGTTCCAAAGGAAGCAAAATTCCTAATGAGAAAGCAACGGTCTAGGTTAAACAGTGACTTTTTTATAAAAAAAAAAAGTTAATTTTTTTTACTTCTTGTTCTTGAGAAAGTTTCACGGCTAAGTGCTGGAGAGTTGAGGGCACCTGGAACTGTGCCCAAAGCAGAGCATAAAGAATTATTAAAAGAATATGTATCATCTCAGTGAAACAGAAGGGATGAAATAACAGACCACCAATATTTAGAGCTGGGCAAAGAGAGAAGCAAAGAACAGAGGAGAGATTGTCTAGAGAGGTGGCAAGAAAACCAGCAAAGTACCAAGGAAGAAAGAGAGTTTCAAAGAGCATGGACAATGATGTCAGATATTCAGAAAAGTCAAATCAAAGAATCCTGAGAGGAATTTATTACATTTTACAACTAGGAAGGTTTTTTTTTTTTTTTGAATGTTAAGGGACTGGTGGGAGTGGATACTAATTATTTTGTGTTGAAGAGAGAATGGGGGATGAAAAAATGTAGGGTAAAATACATATAAGCTACTCTTTTTAGCAGTGGGGCAGGGAAAGAAAAGATAACTAGAGGAAAGGGGAGAAGTGTTTTGTGTTGTTTCAGTTTTAAACTAAATGGGGCATGGTCGAGTATGTATATAGACTATGACAAAGGAGTCAGTAGAATGAGAAAAAGTATTAAGGAAACACGAAGTATATTCTTGATGAAGAAATCTGAGGAGCTCTATTTTCTCTGTCACTTGAACTTTATTTCATATGCTCCATATAATTGGTCTTCCTGTTTCTTTTGCTGATAATGTGTAGATATGAAATAGCTCTTTTTATTGTCAGCTTCATCTCATTTAGGATCTAGACGTATAAGAAAATTATCCTTCTTAAATATCTTTTATTTTTATTCATGTTCTTTTAAAATTCAGATACATCATGGAACTATCTGTGTAGCACATTTGTTTTTCCTCTTTGCTCCATTTTCTTCATTGATGCTAGTTGTGATTTTTTTTTAATGGCATCTCTTTTTTTGTGAATTTTCTTCCTTGATACCACTTCTCTCTTTGTCATTTAGAGTTATGAAATAAAGCTACTATTTATTGAACACTCCATTTTTTTACCTGTAAAAATAGGGTTAATAATAGAATTGATTTCATACAGCTGTGAAGAATATATGTAAGCAAATACATTTAGTGTTTAGAACATTGTCTCACATAAATGTTCAAGGAATGTCAGCTACTTCTTTTTCATTTCTTACAACAATCCTAGAAGAGATTTGAGATAATACAATTTCCCTTATTTTACAGATAAAGAAACTGAGACCCATAAAGTTTGAGTAATTTGCCTACAATCACACAGCTAAGTGCCAGGGTCAGAATTCAGATCCAGTTAATCCAACTCCAGAGATGAGTTCTTAACTTTCACCATTTTTTGTAAAATTTCAAAATCTGCTTTCTTGAAATCTATTCTTACCCTACCCTTCTGTCATGCCATGACTATGCCAATTGTAAGGTCCAGGGTCAGGTTTGAGCCCCAGCCGAGGTCCGAGGGGAGTGGGTAGATGGGCAGATAGCTGAAGGAACACTCGGGCGGCCATAGGCAGGTGAATATGGTTTTATTCAGCAGCTCTCTCATCAACAGCTCTCTCACACTGTCCGCCTTTATCTTGGCTGTCTGCTCCGGCTCCATAGCTCCTCTCAGCAGCCAGCTCTGCCTCTCTGGCTGCTCTCACACACAGCTGGACGGCCAGCTCTCCGTTGCCTTCAGTGTCAGCAGCTTGACTCCTTCCCTCTGGGCATGAATGTGAGCCATATGGAGCCATGCAGTACCCTGGCTCCCCTCTGTCCGTCTGCAAGATGGACAACTCTAGTACTCTCTTTTTCTCTAGGTGCAATAGCCAAGCCATGCCATGCCATACTGACCCATGCTGAACGGAGCCCCCCATGCACAGTGTCGGCAGGGCAATTATACCTTTAACAGACAATAATGGCTTAGAGCCAAGTGTGAACTTACACAAACAGGTTATTTAACAAGTGGAGTATGTGCCTGTGTCCTAAACTCGCTGAGTCATGCAGGCCTGGATGTCTGCCTCGGCCTATTTCTTGACCAAAGCACATCCATGTACCTTATACCTTCATTGTGAATAATTAACTCTAGGGTACATAGCCAATTTCTTTCATAATTCTATTTTCCCTCTGTATCAATGCTGTTTTTTCTCTCTAGTCATTTATTATTAATATTCTCCACTGTTCTAGGCAATTCCACAGTGAAATCATAGCTATTTTCCCCCCTTGTTTCACCTAAGTGATTTGTGAGTTTTGATATAGTAGGTGCCTGCATGAAATAGAGTGCTCACTGCTCACCTTCCCTTTCTATCAGATAGATTTATTTTGGACAAGGTTTTCTATTCCTTTGCTGCCTTCTCATGTGGACTTCAGCCCAAGATTTGATGGGCTCCATTTCTCTTACTACCTTTTTATTCATTGCCATGTAAGCATATGACAAACATAACTCCTGACTCGCCAGCACCTTTCAACCCTTTTATTCTTCTCACAAATAACATAGGAACTAATAGTAAGAACTATACCTGAAAAAATAAAATTTTTTCTAATAGGTTTTTGAGTAAATCAGAATCTGAGCCCTCTTGAGCCTCCACCCGAAGTACATCCCCACCTCTTGCTGTGAATGTAGTTAAGTTTTCAAAATTGAATTAAGAGGAGACATTGATTCTCTCAACCTGTTGTGTCCTTTGAAACTCTTACCAATTTTTCATTATCTTTGTTCTCATTTTTTTAGTCACTTCCTTGTACATTCGTGTCTACGTAGGTGTATTTATATTGTTTACACGTATTTATTCACATAAACTGTCAGATACAACTTTCTTAAATTGTTAATCACTTTTGTGATGATTGATGTGACCTAGACTAACTTACCATTGACCCTCTGTTAAAAAAGGGCTCGTTTAATTAATAAGACCTGAGAGAACTCTGTATTTAAGGTTATTTCATCCAATAAACGTGGTTTTGTAGAGGATGTTTATAGTTGTAAATGTAATTATTGTAGCTGGCACAGCCAGATCTCTATTTAGAGATAATATTAGGAGACACTTAATGATCAGCCTGTATGGTTATGTTTCCCTTTCTACTTTTCAAAAACTTTTCCTGGATTTATATATATTTGTGCACATGTGTGTGAGTGTGGATGTGTGTACATTACAAAGAAAGTTCAGAGAGGTAGCAGAGATTATTTTTGAAAGTTGGAGAAAGCAGAGTTGGCAGGATGAATGATGGGCCTGTGTTTATGTATTTCATTGGTAACAGCTGCACTGAAAAGTTGGGCGTCTCAGTTTCTCATCTGCCACTTTCTTACTGTACTTCAGAGTTGGAGCCATTCCATTATCTGAAATGAGTGAATTGTCCTCTTTTTTCGAATATCAGGTATAATTTGTATTTTCTTTTTAGTCACTCAAAATTGGTGATTTTTATAGTATACTGATTGGATGCATATTTGACACCTAAGCAATTGTGTTCTCTCAGTTTCTTAGATTCAAAATCTGTGAGTTCAGCTGACTAATTACTGGTCTGGATTTTTTAAATCATAGTAAAACAAAGACAGTAAATGATATGTTTCCTTTAAAAATTTGTGTATTTGAAAACAAAGATAAAATGAAAGGTAATCCTATGTATTATAAGCAGACTAAGTTGCTTATCTACCATGGACACAGGACATTACTTTTATAGTATCAATTTTTGATGGTAATTTTTATATAGCTACATTCCAGGCTTTTTTGAACAAAAGAGTTAAAATTAATGTTAAGAGGCAAATGGTAGACAGTTACTAATCAGTGATTAAAACCTTTGTTTGCAGATATTTTACGTACAAAAATTTAGACATTTATATTCAATTTACCTAATTTACAGATATGCTACTCTTAAAAAGCTTCTTTTTATAAGCTAATATATTATACAAGCCAAAGTCCTATTTATTTTCTGGGCTAGCATTTGTGTCTAAGGTGCTGTTATGGAAGGATGACTACTGATTTCCCATCTGTTTCAGTTGGAGAAGAGTCATACCAGTTGTATTCATTGCTCATTTTGGGTGAAAACTGAGCACATATCTAACTGCTTTTGAGTATGTGTTGCCCCTGAAGCTAGGTACTTTATTCTTCTAACACTCATTTTCAACTTAAGTGAAAAGCATATCAGAATGCTTTCTATTAGTGACTGTGAGGATTGACACACACACAAAGGAGAAACATTTAGGAAAGCTGACTTCTGTGATTTCTTTCTCTTTTCTTTTCTTTCTTTTTTTTTTTTTTTTTTTTTTTTGACTGAGCCCTCATTCTGTCACCCAGGCTGGAATACATTGGCACCATCTCAGCTCACTGCAACCTCCGCCTCCTGGGTTGAAGCGATTCTCCTGCCTCAGCCTCCCGAGTAGCTGGAATTACAGGCATGTGCCACCACACCTAGCTGATTTTTGTATTTTTAGTAGAGACAGGGTTTTGCTATGTTGGCCAGGCTGGTCTTGGACTCCTGACCTCAGGCGATCCATCCACCTCGGCCTCCCAAAGTGCTGGGATTACAGGCATGATCCTCCGCGCCTGGCTGACTTAGGTGATTGCTTACTTATTTTATGAATGGTCCTATGAATAGAGAAAGCTGATGTAATCTGTCCTTTGTAGTTGTTTGCTGTTTTAGTCCTCATTTGAAATAGTTGGACTTCATTCACTTCTGAAGTGTTTATTGAAGCCAACTTGTGTGAAGAGCATCTATCCAAGGAAAAGTCATATAAACATGAATTCTCCTCAGAGTGGACACATTCTTTTTTCTCACGTAAAAGGAAATTAGATTTTTTTATTAGATGGTAGATTTGGTAGCTGAGGTTTAACATTACTGAATCGCTTCTTGTTTAAGACCTTGCCGGTTTGCTTTACTTTGTAGCACTAAACCCAGCAAAGCAGATTGCTCTATAGAAAAGGGATGCTAATGTCCTGTTTGATGGTGATGAACACACATATAATTGCTTGTAAAGCCCTGGAAGTAGCTTAGATGTTTTTAACAAATTGTGTATTCAGGTTTTCAAATAATTACAATGAAGATTTGCTACCAGATTTTGTAGTATGTATGTATAACTATAGTAGTGAAGTCTTGGTCTTGGAAATTTATTAACTTTTTAGTATATTTATCTTGTAAGTATATTAATGTTATAGTCTGTTTTGAGGTTTATGTAGTGGACTTACAAACTCAGTTAATTGACCTTTATTGGGTAGGTTTAAAAATGTATTTTTAACTTCTTCAGGTGAACATTATTGATTATGTTAGCTTTTACTTCACTGGTTCTTATTTATCTTCATTCAAAGCTCTACTTTAAACAATATATTAATACAAATGTTGATTGATATCCAGCAAGATCAAATATCACGTTACTTAACTGGATTAATTTTGCAGCAGACCCAGCATCCACATCCCTGTGGAGTCTGCTGTCTTTCCCCATATCCCTACTGCTTCCTTTGTTTCTGCTCTCCAGGCTTTAAATGTGCTTTGCTGTCTCACTTCTGCATCTTTGTTCATGATAGACCCCTTCACGCTTAAGTGGCTTGTGTCTCCTTTTTACATGCCTACAACCGATCCCATCTTCAAGGTTTAACTCAAGCCCCATCTATATTAGAAAATTTTCTGACTTCTGACAAGACTATCTCCGTGACCAAATTTTGTCAGGCTCCTCCAGGCCCTCTTCTTGAGTAGGCATCACCCTTGGCCCCCATCCTTGACAGGGCTGCACAGACCAGTTTTAGCAAGAGTCTTGCTTAGTCAGTCTAGGGAGAATCCCCTCACCCTGATGTCTGATCACCCTGCCTGCCCTCAGTAAGAATCATGTTATGTCAGCTTAGCAAGAATTCCTTCTAGCCTTGATGTCTCCTGTTAGTAATTTTCCATCCACCAATCCCCCAGCCTGCTTCTGTCTGTTAGTCCTCACTTGTTCTTTGTATTCTGAGTTGACCCTAATCTTTCTTTCCCCATGCAATTGTCTTGACACCTATCATAATAGTCTTTTTTACTGTTTAAACAAGGATCAGAATAATTTTTTCCTTAACACTTCTTGCATGATTCAGTTACTGCCTTGCTTGGTATCTCTTTTAGTTCCTCATATGTATCAACTTATTCTTCAGTACCTGTTGAAATGTTGCAGCTTCTTCTTTCCCAGAGTTTGGCGAGCAGAAGGGAGTGTTACAGCTCTTTTACTCTCACAGTTTGGTGAGTTCTGAGTTCTTGTCTCATGACCAAGAGGAATGAGGTACATAGACACTGGAGAATGAGTAAGTCAGAGTAGAATTTTATTGAGCAACAGAAGGAAAGCTCTCAGCAGCAAGAGGGGACCCAAAAATGGGTTGCTGGCTGCAAGCCTGGGTCCGGGGTTTTTATGGGCTTAGAATGGTTAAATGTGTGCTGATTGGTTTATGGATAGGCTTGGGAAGATCACCATTCAGAAAGAGGTATGATAGTGTAAAGAACCAATCGGGGGCTGAAGTGAAGGTTTGGCCTGGGACCAATCAGGAGCTGAAGTGAAGGCTTGGCCTGGGCCCAATCAGGGGCCGAGTGTACTGAACGAGAATGGACATTCTCACTCCGGTCACTGGACTCTATCTGGAACTGGTAGTTTGGTGTTCAACTTCAAAATGTCCTTGGCTTGAAGGTCGAGTTTCACTGGGAACCCGTTCCTGTCTGCCTAGGAATTTGTCTGCCTCCTATTGCTATCAACAGTACTGTAAATAGATGCTCAATTAATAAATGTTACCTGTGTAATGATTGGAAAATGTTTTGGAACATTACAATCAGGCTAAGGTTGATGAGACAAGACTAACAAATGGACTTTTGGGATAGAGATTTGTTGTCAGGACATAGGACGGTCTTCAACTGAACATTTGGATATAGTCTCTGTACCTGGGTTCATAGAGTAACATCTGCTAGCAGAATTCTCCTGGAGATGATTTGATTGGTTGTTTTCTGTCACTGTAAATAGAGCACTCCCACTGGACTGAATTCCAGCCAGGCCATCTCAGAGGTACTGTGCCCCATAGGTTCTGCCTCCATGTGCCTGCCAGGCTTCTACACTGCTTTCTCACTCAGGCTTCTGTTGCCTAGCTAGCAAGATTGCTTTCACCAATAAATCAAAATGCAGGAGTCATGAAACATTATGAAAGAAATAAGTGTTGGGGTCATTTTCCTTACAAGGAAGGTGTGAGCTTATTGGAACTTGAGGCTTCCTGGGTGATATGATTTGGCTGTGTGTTCCCACCCAAATTTAATGTTGGATTGTAATTCCCAATGTTTGGGGAGGGACCTTGTGGGAGGCAATTGGATCATGTGGGCAGATTTCTCTGTTGCTGTTCTCATGATAGTGAGCAAGTTCTCAGGAGACCTGGTTGTTTTGAAAGTGTGTAGCACTTCCCCCTTCGCTCTCTCTTCCTCTTGCTCCACCAAGTGAGGAACGTGCTTGCTTCCCCTTTGCCCTTCTGCCGTGATTGTAAGTTTCTTGAGGCCTCCCCAACCATGTTTCCTGAACAGCCCGTGGAACTGTGAGTCAATTAAACCTCTTTTCTTATAAACAACCCAGTTTCAGATATGTCTTTATAGCATGCAAGAACAGACTAATACACTGGGTTTCTACTTAAGCCCATCCACTAAAAGGATATATTATTAAACCACAGCAAAATAGATGACCAATTATAAAAGTTCTGTAGAATGTTGTTTTTGGGAAAAAAATCTACATATGAAAAAAACCTAGGAAATATACACACATGTTGAAGAATTTAACTCTGAATAGTGAGATTACTATTGGTGAAAAATTTTTCTGTACTGACCAAGAATTCTGCCATAAACATGTATCAATCAGTGTTGTAATTAGGATAGGACTTATTAGTGTCATTCTAAAATATATTGGTTTATTTTGACGTTTGTAAAGAATGATTAGTTGAAAACCTCCAAGAATAATGACACTACTTTCAGATTAAATAATTTGATCATGAGTGTCTTGAAAGAAAAAACAGTTATAAGCAGAGTACTTTTGATGAACGAAGGAGTGGTATAAGAGTGTGCACTACACACCTTTCTTCTGTGGTTCATGCTGTAATTATTGCAACCCCACAGATAACTTAGGAAGTCTGACCACCTAGATCCAAATTGTGAACCTGCCTCTTCTAGTTGTGTGACTTACAACAAATTATTTAGCTACCCTGTGTCTCAGTTTCTTTATAAAGTGAAGATAATGATGGTATCTGTCACACAGAGGTATTAGCGTGATTAAATGAGACAATGTAAATAAAGTCCTTGGCCCAGGGCCTGCCACATAGTGGATACCTGAACATCAGTGCTAGTTTTGCTATTACTTTAATTATAGAGACAGGGTTTCACTCTGTCACCTATTCTAGAGTGCAGTGGCAAAATTATAGCTCACTACAGCCTTGAACTCTTGGGCTCAAGCGATCCTCCTGCCTCAGCTTCCCAATTAGCTGAAATTAAAGGTGCGAGCCACCTCACCTGGCTCTATTTTTGAATTAAAGACTGTGATCTTGATTTTAAATTTATTGACTGTGTATAAAACCAGTTCATTCAAAATCAGGCTGATTTGTACTCTGGCTTGCTGGGTAGGTTTTAGAAGTAACACTGGCATAGGTCTCATCCTCTTCTCTTCTCTTCTCGTCTCTTCTCTTCTTTATCTTTTCTTTTTTTTTGAGATGGAGTCTTGCTCTGTTGCCCAGGTTGGAGTGCAGTGGTGCGATCCCAGCTCACTGCAACTTCCGTCTCTGTGTTCAAATGATTCTCCTGCCCCAGACTCCAGAGTAGCTGGAATTACAGGCACTTGCCACCACGCCCGGCTAATTTTTGTGTTTTTAGTAGAGATGGGATTTCACCATGTTAGCCAGGCTGGTCACGAACTCCTGACCTCTAGTGATCTGCCTGCCTCGGCCTCCCGAAGTGCTGGGATTACAGGTATGAGCCACTATGCCCGGCCAGCATAGGTCTTTCTTATATCAGTTATATATAACTCTTAGATTTTTTTCTTTTTAAAATCTATTTAGCTCTTCAGTTATATATGAAGTAATATAAAACCTGATCTTCAACATGTGTAGGTAGTTCTTTTTCAACTTTATATTTAATTGAATAACTTTTTAACTTGATAATGGTCTTGCCTATAAGACAGTCCATTTTAAGTGACACCCTTATTTTTAGAAGAACAGACCTTTAGATTCAGTAATCAGTGATGCCATATACCATTGTTCTCTAATCTTTTTTTGTCATAAAAGCCTTAAAGTAAATAATTTTGGCTTTTCTTGATATTATTTTTAATTTCATTTTGAATATATTCAACGGTAACATTTCCTATAAGTATGAAAGTAATACATTATTATTGGGGAAAATAAAAATCACTCATAATCCTCTTGTCTTAATATCTGTCTATTACTTTCACCAGGCTACTGTGAAATTTTCTTTATTTGTTCTCCAAGGGCCTTGGTAGGCAACCAGAAAAAGAAAATACTAGCTTAAAATTGTGGTTATAACTTAAACTTGAGGGGTGTGTGTGTGTGTTTTGGTCTCTATTAGAATGGGTGGAGAAGAGTCTGAACTCTGAATACCCATGCCTTAATAACTCTCGAGGGCTGTTTTAATTGCTTCTCCTGCTGTTCTAAGCTTCACTTAATTTCATGTGACTATTTTTGAATGCGACATGCAAAATCTCTAGTTAATACTATTTGGCAATGAGTAGTACTTGGGGACTCCTCAGAGCCCCATGGTGGTGAATCAGTGATGTGATTTTTTGTGTGCATCTCGTTTCACTGCTTTGGAGATGCTTTTTTCATGAGAGTGGAAACTTGACTTTTCTTGTGTGATCCTGGATGTGTATGCCTCTATTAGAGAAAGGGGGGGCATTTATGACTCTGCTCAAGAAACAGGAACAGAATGCTTTAAACACATCTTTGGACCAGGAGGCTTGAAATGCTATAAAGTTGAACATCAGATTTATCTGCTTTCCTTTAATCCTAGCTCATGCAATGATTCATACTCATCGTGATGCTGTATGTGGCTTTTAAAACAGAAAATTAGGAATGAATGGATTTGACTTTGATTTTTAGATACAATATGAGATGTAGTAGGTAAGAATTAGCAAGAGTGTAATAAGTAATCAAAGACTGAGGAAAAGTGATAATATCAAAAAGTATATCCATTTCTTTTCTGCTTTTCTAAAACAGTTTCTGTGGGAAAAAAAGCTACTACAGATAAAAATCTATTTGAAATGGCAACTTGACCTCAGAAGGAGAAAATTTGATTTCTCTAGAAATGTGAAATACAGGTTTTTCAAAGACCTCAGTAATGTGTTTCTCCAGACAAGTGTGCTTGAAAGTAGGACCAGAGAAAAACAAAAATACCTTCTCCTCCCCCTCCCCCTCCCCCTTTCTCCTTCTCCTCTTCTCCTTTTCCTTCTTCTCCTCCTCTCCTCAGCTCCTCTTCTCCTTCTCCTCTTCCTCCTCCTCTTTCTCCCCCCACCCTCCTCCTACCTGGCTTCCTCCTTCCCCTTTTCTTCCTTCTTCTTAATTTTTGTTATTTGGTGTTTGTTTGCCTTCACAGAATTCCTTTCTTCATAGTTTTCAGTGTATGTGGGTATTATATGGTACGTGTGGCATTATATGGTACATGTGGGTATTATGTTTATGTATAAAAACTTATAGAACTAATTAACATAGTAGGTTTCACATCTCAGTATGTGTGAAAAATCAATCTGAAAAACTCATAAGGAACTACATTTACTTACTTTTTATGAAACTATCCCATCTCATCAAACACAGCCCTTCTCTAGTAATTTCAAGAGTAAGTGCAAACAACTGCTTTTTACCTCTGTGGAGGACTTGGGGATTTTTCCTGTGCTTTGCCTTCTTTTGATGTGTTTGGAGTTCTTCCATTCCTGGTCCTTGATAACTTTGCCTTACTTTTGTTTAGAATTTTTCCTTATTTCATCATGCATTTTGGTTGCTTGGTACTTTCCTGTCTTCTCTGTTAGCTGGTAATCTCCTCAAGGACTGTATGCATGTTACTTCTTGCTCCACCTGGAACAACTCCTTGCATCTAAGAAGTATTTCTCTTCAAGGTCCTGAGAAGTATACAACCCATAGCCCTAAAACTCCAGAAGGTTAATGTATTAAAATGGAGGATTAAAGTCTCTCAAAACCGAACAATCAAACATCAAAGCAGATAGCACAAGTCATCTCAATGAGAAAAGTGGAAGAATTAGAAACCGAGTGTGAGCTCGGCTTTAAAGTTCACATACACAGGGGTCATGGGGGTAGAAAGGTCACAGAAGAAGTGCAAGCACTGACCTCCTGATATCATTGTTTTCAGGGAGAGTTAGTTTCAGGCGTGAAAGTGCAGAACAAATGTAGATGTGAATTAAATTAACAAATGTCTTAGGACATATGATAGTACTTTGGTTCTCTTTGGAGTTCTGATTGAAGACTTGACTGTTTCACAGAATTTTAAAGAAATTTGGAGTTGAAATTGTTTCATCACTGTCAGTGATCTTTGAGGATCTATGAAAAATTGGAGAGGCATTAGCAGTCCAATTACCAGAACCTAAGGAAATGGTGTGACATTCCCCTTGCACGCTCTTCTTGTTCCCCATTCTTTAATGAAAATACTGTTCTGAGGGTTTCTCAACAGTTAGAAAGCAAAATAGTGACAAGAAGTTAGTAAAAAAAAAAAAAAAGTCATACTTAAATAACCTTAATTCCTTGTTTGGATCAGATTTTTAAGCTAGTAGACTTGCAGAACACTGCAGCTATTATATATCTGCTTATTTTAAAAATGTTGCTAAATGTTCTCAGTTATGTTCTGGTAGATACGAGGATTATAGGCAGTTGGATGATGTGCTGTTGCTGGTGGTGGATCTAAAACAGGCTGTTCAGCTATACCTAAGAGTAGTAAGTTTTCCAGTAAGGTGCTGTTTCAATATTTCTTTTACATGGTAAGGACTTGGCTCATTTGTTTGCCACTGAGCTTTCAACTGAGGACACTCAAAATAGTTGAAAAACTTCTGAATGTTTATAGCAAAAAGGAGACTTCAGCTTTGGAGAGACCAGGCAAAGGAAGAGAGGCAGTGAGAAGCTGGTGTTGGAACCTGAAGGTTTAACACAATGATTTTCAGTCCTGGCTGCACATTAGAATCACTGTGGGTGTTTTTACAAATACAGATGCTAGGACTCTACCCCACACCAGTTAAATCAGGGGCAGAGCTAGGCATTGTTGTTTCAAATCTCCTCTGGTGATTCTAATATGTAGCCAAGGTTGAGGACCTGTACCTTGTCATTTGTGCAGCTGCAAAAGCTCGGCCCATCCCTCTCCAGGCTTTGCCTAGTGCACACAGGGGCAGCTGTGCTTAGCAGCAGCCAAAATTCCACTGCTTCCGAGAGACTGCCAGGATGGAATCCCCTCTGCCTCACATCACTGTATCATATCCCAGGCACTACCCAAAGTAAAAAAAACTCCCTGATCATCCACTATGCCTCAGACTGCACCCTCATATTTCTTCTTCCCTTTTGTTTTTAATCATTTGCAAGTATCATGTTTCTTAATGTGTTCTCTACACTGTCCCTTTCCTCCGTCCTTTAGGCTCTTTCCAAGTGTTCTAGATATAGAACATCATTCTCTGATCAGGAAATTCCTACATATTATCTACGTCTTCTCTGAGTGTTTACTTCTGCTTTAACAGAAAACTGGCTGTCTCTTGCAGTCCCCCAAGTAACTCAAATTTACATGTCTGGCCTAGATTTTTCTACTGAGATCCAGACTCATAAATACCAGTGCTTCCTTTATGTCTCCAGTTGGATGTTCCCAGACTAAGATCTTCTTCCCAAACAGAACTCTTGATACTTTTTGTATAAATCTTTCGTCCTTTACTTTCACTCATTTCAATAAATGATACCTCCATCCACTTAGATGGAGGAAAATAAGGAAGTAATGGAGTCATCCTTTATAATTTTCCTATCCCAATTCAGTTTATCCTGACAGCCTGTTTGTTCTGTCTTCAAAATATCATTTTCCTTTTTTCCCATTGCTCTTACCAGTACCCTGGTAAAAATAGCCAAGTTTCACCCAGAGCCCCACAACAGCTTTCTGACTGCCCTTGCGGCTCCCACTGTGTGCTTCTGCAGGAATTCTCCACACCGTAGTGAGTGAGCTGCAGACACAGAAGTTAATCATGCTACTACCCTTCTTAAGATCTTTCAGTGTTTTTGTATCAGTCCTTTATGCAGCCCAGAAGGCCCTTCGTGATCTGGCTCCTGTCCTTCTCTCTAGTTCTTCCACCCGCACCTCACTAGCTCTATCCTTCTTCCCCCATTTGTTCTTTCCCTTCCTCCTTCTCTTCTTCATTTTTGTTTAACACATCACGTTCTCACCCTCTGAGCTTTTGTGCAAGTTGTTCCATCTGCCTGGAATGTTCTTGGCTTATTCTTTTATTTCCTTTTTTCAGCTTAATCCTTTCCTGTGGAATGTAAAAATTGACCGACCTTCCTTCCTTCCTTCCTTCCTTCCTTCCTTCCCTTTCTTTTCTCTCTCCTCTCTCTTTTCTCTCTTTCTTTTCTTTCTCTCTTCTTTTCTCTTTTTAAAGAAATGGGCAGCTGGGTGCGGTGGCTCACATCTGTAATCCCAGCACCTTGATAGGCCGAGGGGTGGATCACCGTGAGTTCAGGTGTTCGAGATCAGCCTGGCCAACATAGTGAAACCCTGTCTCTACTACAGATACAAAAAATTAGCTGGGCATGGTGGTGCATACCTGTAATCTCAGTTACTCGGGAGGCTGAGGCAGGAGAATTGCTTGAACCCGGGAGGCAGAGGTTGCAGTGAGCCGACATTGCACCATTGTACTCCAGCCTGGGCAACAGGGTGAGACTCCATCTCAAAAAAAGAAAAAAAATATAAAAAGATGTGCATGCTGTGTTGCCTAGGCTGAAGTGCGTGGTACAATCATAGCTCACTACAACCTTGAACTCTTGGGCTCCAGTGGTTCCCCCACCTCAGCATCCTAAGTAGCTGGGACTACAGGCATGTGCCACCATGCTCAGCTATTTTTTAAATTTTGTAGAGAGAAGGGGTCTTGCTGTGTTGCCCAGGCATGTCTCAAACCCCTGGTCAGAAGTGATCTTCCTGCCCCAGCCTCCCTATTTCTTTTATATAGCGTGCTGTGATTTTCCCTTACCACATTTATACCAATGCATAATACCAATGCATATTGTATTCTTTAAAAAAGAACTTATTATAGAAAATAACTAGTAGAAAGCATAGTCATAAACTTCCATGAAGCCATCACCCATCTTCAAACATGGGAAACTCATGACTGATCATATTGCATCTATATTCATTCCCTGCAATTATTTTGAAAGAAACCCCAGACCTTATACTATTTTATATTAGATTTATTTTTTGAAAGATAAGCATTGTGTTTTAAAACACACGACAGTACTATATGGTAACATGTAAAAAATTAAATGGTTCCTTAATATCAACTATACAGTGTTAAAATACACTTTGTTTGAATCCAGAAAAATTGAGTCTATACATTGCAATGAATTGCAGTTGCATGCCAATCTTTTAGTCCATGGGTTTCCCCTACCATGCCTTTTTTCCCCTTGAAGTTGATTTGTTGAAGAAACAGATTCATTTCTCCTATAGAGCTTTGTGAAGTCTGGATTTTCCTTATTGTTTCCTAATGGTGTTATTTAACTTGTTCCCTTATGCCCTTTAAATAAGTAGTTACATTTAGGCTTGGTCAGAATCTAAATGTTGATAATCTACTAAGTGATTATGGTTAGCAAAATGGTGACATTCAAATTCTGTCTTTCCGTCTTCATTTGTTACACGCAGTGCATCTATAGAGAAGCTTCCTCAAATCAACTACAATATTTAATTATACTGAGGTACAGTGTATATGAAAGAGTATGAAAGGGAAGGAAAATGTTTGATGTATTCTGTGTTTAGAAGGTTTTAAAGTAATGAAATGATGCTGTAATACCCTCCAAAATGACCAGTTAGGTTTTTTGTTTCATTTTAAAACTTATAAATTTAAACATACTTTATATCTTTAAATTGCAGGTATTATTTTACTAATGCACAAATTGTCTAATTTGACAAATGGGAGCTTCTGGAATCTCTTTGACGTGCCTCAGTCATTTCTGTACTTAGATGTTCTGTGTCTGTTTCCTTGGCTAAACTATTGGCTCCTTAAATGGGGGGACTTGTCTATATTGTTTATCCTTTACCCCACACACAGACTCATAGTCTCTCAGTTAATATTTATTGAATAAGGGGTGGGATATTAAAATTTCATTAAGTGAAAGGCTTATAGAAGGTCTCTTATAGAAGAAGACCTAGTTTAGTCTTTGTGGATTCAGATCTTGAATCAGAGAGTAAAACTCATAGGAAGCATTTTTGTCTCAGCATAAGGAAGAACTAAATAATTTGAATTTTTATAGAGGAGTTGGGGTTCCATGAAAATGTTTTAGGGACTACTTTGATCCAGCAGTGAGAGTACAAGGATAGACCATCAAGCCAGTGAGGATCTTTTTGGCTCCTCGGGAGCCTGGATGATTACTGAGGTTACTTTTAATTGTAAGATGATAAGACCCTAAAATCCTTTGTTGACAGATTTTATTTTTAGAAAGGTGCAAATTTGGGTGGTTTAAAGTTGCCGAAATGTACATAATTTAATTTTTTCTATGAACATTATATGCCACTCTAATATTATGTTTCTAAGTATTATGAGTTTGTATATTTGATAAAGCATTGATAATGATTAATCATGCTTTAGTAGCAATCAGTTCTTTTTATAGGTAATAATTGTTGATTGAATATGCCCTTTCCTCATTTCATTAAATCTTCTTGCATTGTTAGTCACATCCTGATGAATAGCCATTATACTATTGTTTTATTAATCTTTGGATTTTATTCAAAAAGAAATTAATGTGTCCATTTTTGCTTTGGTTGCTTGTACTTCTGAGGTTTTACTGAAGAACTATTTGCCTAACCAATGTTCTGAAGCATTTCCCAATGTTCTATTTTAGTAGTAAGCTTCTACAAGCAAACAATCAACAAAGTGAAGAGACAGCCTACAGAATGGGAGAAAATACTTGCAAATTGTTCAACAGACAAGGGATTAATAACCAGAATACATAAGGAACTCAAACAAATAGCAAAAACAAAGATCCCCCCAAACCCCTAAAGATCGATTAAAAAATGGGCAAAACATTTGAGTAGACATTTCTCAAAAGAAGAGATATGCATGTCCAACAGGTGTATGAAAAAATGCTCAACATCATTAAAAATCTGAGAAATACAAATCAAAACCATAGTGAGATATCATCTCACCCCAGTTAAAATGGCTTTTATCTGAAAGACAGGCAATAACAAATAGTGATGAGGATATGGAGAAAGGGGAACGCTTGTATGCTGTTGGTGAGAATGTAAATTAGTACATCCGCTATAGAGAACAGTGTGGAGGAGCCTCAAAAGACTAGAACTATCATATTATCCACCAGTCCCACTCCTGGGTATATCTATCCAAAGGAAAGGAAATCAATATGTGGAAGAGATACCTGCACCCCCATGTTTATTGCAGCACTGTTCACAATAGTCAAGGTATGGAATCAGCTTACAAGTGTCCATCAGTGGATAAATGGATGAGAAAAATGTGATAGATAATACACATAGAATATTATTCAGCTATAAAAAATAATTAGATATTGTCACTTGCAACATGGGTGGAACTGGAGTACATTAAGTTCGTAAATAAGCCAGGCACTAAGACAAATAGCACATGTTCTCACTCATATATGGGAACTAAAAAATTGTTCTCATGGAGGTAGAGTAGAATGATGGTTACTAGAGGTTGGCAAGGGCAGTGGAGAGATGGAGGATAAAAAGGGGTTAATAGGCCCAAAAATATAGTTACATAGAAGGAATAAGACCGTTTGGTAGCACAATAGGATGACTATAGTTAACAATAATTTATTGCATATTTCAAAATAGCTGGAGGAGTGGATTTGGAAAGTTCCCAGCAAAAAGAAATGATAAATGGTTGAGGTGGTGGATGCCTCAATTACCATAATTTGATCATTACATATTGTATGTTTATATCAATATCATATGTACCCTGTAAATATGTACAACTATTATGTATCCATAAGTTTTTTTAAAAAGAAATTAAGACAAACTAGTTTTAGTCTTCTTCCACTTATCTCTGTATTACTTTGATATGGATTATGACAAGGTGTAATTACTGACAGTTTGCCTTGAAATTCTAATTTATTTTTCTAAAATAAAGTATAGTAGTTAGCACTTTTAGGATATTCCTGAAGAGCAAACGTTAAACAGTGTTGAGATGACTTCTTATTCACACTTGAATAAGAATTGAATTTAGATGACAGTAACAATGTCATGAATATTTAGTTAAGTTTAATTTTTGAAATATGTATATAATACAGTATAGTGAGCATTTTAACTAGCATATAAAGAGGGAATTAATAAATGAAACACTATTAGTATAACTTTAAAAATATTTTTAATAACTTTGCCAAAAATCTGTAAATTCTTCCCAAAATACTGTCCTTGCCCTACTCCAGCATTCTACTGTCACTCTCTTCAAAGTACCTGCATTTCCTTCTATTGCCTCCAGACCAATACCGCAAGGAAACAAGAGCATTGTATATGTCTGTACTTGGTATTATTTTCCTTTGCAATTTCTCTTGAGGCAAAATCATAATGGAAGAGAGAAGCAGAATTTATTAAATTTTCCAGAGTATATTAAATTTATTTTGGGTCTGTTGCTTTAATTTCCTTCATATCCTCTAGACATAATTTCTTCTAGTTGTTAGCACATGGACAGTGTTTTCAAAGATGACACAGATAATATTTGTAATTTTGTTTTCTTGTGCTAAGATATTCTATTAATTTGAAGTAACTAATGGAATAGAAGACCTTTAGGCTTTCCTTTGAGAATTTTTTTCCATAAGGAAGTTCTCTTTAAGCATCATCTTTTGAAACTGGAAAATGTACTTTGAGCTAAGTGGGGAGTTTCCCTTTATTGTTTTTGTAAAACATTAAATGAACGAATGAATGGGTGAAAGAATAAATAGGCTGTTTTCTTTATTGATAACTTCTCTCAGCACTATGGGTGGCCGAGATGGGCAGATCACGAGGTCAGGAGATGGAGACCACCCTGGCTAACATGATGAAACCCCATCTCTACTAAAAATACAAAACAATTAGCTGGGCGTGGTGGTGGGTGCCTGTAGTCCCAGCTACTCGGGAGGCTGAGGCAGGAGAATGGTGTGAACCCGGGAGGTGGAGCTTACAGTGAGCCGAGATCACGCCACTGCACTCCAGCCTGGGCGACTGAGCGAGACTCCGTCTCAAAAAAAAAAAAAAAACTTCTAGACCTTGCTTTACTCCCACAAGAAAATTTTATATTTACCAATTTAGGGCACACAGATGTGTGAACAAAGTTTCTGAAATTGACGGATTTGTGTTTTGTGCTTAGAAACAGTTTGAAAGTTGGATCCCCTTTCAGCTTGGCGCTACCTGACTACCCAGTATCCCGATGTCCTGTGCATGGAGATATTCTCCCCACTTCTGCCCAGTGCAGTTCTTCCTGGTACAGCACTTTGGAGTTCATGCTGCCTGATGGGCAGACTAAAGCAATGAGTCACGGCTCCTTTGAGCTAAGCTGGGAATGACAGTTATTGGAAAAATAAGAGAATAAGCATAAAGAATCTCTGAAATAAAATGGCTGTCTATACAGCTTAAAGCAAATACAGGCAAATTTGGCAGTAACTGCAATAGAACGTTCTGTGGTAATATTAGCACAATTTAGAGCCCTTTTTATTTACCTGAATTAACGTCTCCACTGGCAATCAAGCCCTGATTGCCTTCTATTCATTAGCCTTTGATTTAATTAATAAGACTTGTTGAAGAGGGATCTTCAATGTTTTTCTGTAAACAGCTCTAATTTATTGATTCAAGTTGAATTTTGTGATTATTTCAAGTTATTTAAATCAACGTTTGAATTATATGTTTTAAGTTTTCATAAAATAGGTTAAATCCACAAGATAATTAGAAGGCATAATGTTCATTTTGTTTTTCATACAGTAATTTTTTGATATCTTTAAAAATTTCCATTTTGTAAATGAGTTAGTAACTTAGACTGTCAAATATTTCAGGTCATATTAAACTTTAAAATAAGGCTGGGCACAGTGGTTCACACCTGTAATCTCAGCACTTTAGGAGGGTGAGGCAAGAGGATCACTTGAGCCCAGGAGTTCAAGACTATCCTGGGCAACATAGTGAGACCCTTTCTTTAAAATTTTTTTTAAAAAATTAGCCTGACATGATGGCATGGCTCTGTAGTCTCAGCTACTCTGGAGGCTGAGGTAGGAGAATCTCTTGAGCCCAGGAGATGGAGGCTGGAGGCTGCAGTGAGCCATGATCATGCCACTGCACTTCAGCCTGGACAATAGAGTGAGACCCTGTCTCAAAAAAAAAAAGGTTTAAAATATACATGAACAAAAGGTATACTATTAAAAAATTTCTTAATGTTATTTTTTCCACATCTATTTTTTCTAAAAGTGGACCCAGTGACTTAACATTTATACTAGACTTTAAAACTGAGAGACTCAGTAGTTGCTGAGCGTTGAGACATGTAGATAAAAAGTAATTAAGAAAGGAGAAAGTCACAATGACTCTTAGGTTAAAGAGCAATCTGATAATCAATATGATTCTTAATGAGAAACCAATGAAGCAATCATAGAAAAGGGAGATGCTGATTAGTCATCTGTGCTCAGATTATTAAAGGTTAGTGAGTGTTTTGAAACATGTCTGCTGGGTGCAAAAAGGTTAATTAACAAAGCGTTCTACAAATTCTTAAAGAATATAAAAAACTTAAAGGAAATAAAAACTTTTCTATATGTAGATGCAGTAAACACAAAGAGACCACACCTTTTATTTGTAAAAAGAAAATAAGCATTTAAACCTAACGTGAAAGAAGATGTTGAAAACTTTATAAAATGTTGGTATTTTTGAAATTTTTTGGAAATAATACTTTTAGTAATTTATTCTGGACTTATTTTGCAGGTATGATGAGGAAAATGTTAGTATACTATTATAACAGCATTAATATTCATCCAGTGAAATATTTTGAGAATCTACTCTGTGCCAAGAAGGCCCTAGATACTGAGCACATATCAGTTGATAAAACAGAAAAAGTCCCCTTCATTTCTGGAACTTATGGTGTAGTATATATTTTAAGGAAATTTTAGTTTGAAATGATGTAATACATAAAATCTCAGTGTCATGAACTGTTGAGATGATCATAACTTATTAAAAACAAACACTTGGAGGTTCAGTTCATGGAGAATTCAGAATATGAATTCCATGAGCCTAGGTCTTGTTTTTTTATGCAGTTATCATAGAAAATATTTTCAAAGACCTTTTTCACTACGAAAATAATACAAATTAGTCAATGAAATTACTTAGGGGGAATCCATCTTTAGTTGCACTTTAAAAATGAGTGTTGATTCAATTAAAGGCTGGTGTCCTTTCAGCGTGTTACAAGGCAATCATAGTTTCATGCCTGAGAATGTGCTTTAACTATACAACCTACAGAAGCATGCGGTTCCTATATTCCAGAACTCAGTTCACAATACGTGATACATACAAGTTAATGCTCTCAAGAGAAATGGAAATCTCTGCGGGAAAAAGGTTGTGTGTGTGTTTTATGGGTGAGAGGAAAATATCTGTAAATGAGGGGAAAATTCCAAGCAGTTCCTGGAATCAGTTACTGCCTCCTCAGGGAGCCAGTGATGAGCTCAACTGGGCTGAGAAAAATTCATGCAGATATCAGCACTAACTGCATCCCAGCCTCAAGCCCCGCCAAAGTGCTTAGTCCTGAAAGATGAAGTGAAGAGTACAAGGTGCAGTCTCCAGCTGAACCCCATGTGCATAGTAATTTTTTTTGCCTGCATCTGGGTACCTAGAGCACAAACAGGATTAGAAAAATCAAGAAAATATACTCAGGAAAAGAGGTTGCAGAACAGAAAAGCAGCAGGCCTGTCCTGTCTGCTAAAGCAGAAGGGAAAAGAAACGCAACTCCTAACCTTGAGGAGATGGTACATTGTGGAGCCTTATAATCAGGTCTCCCTATCCCATGATTGTAACCAATAATAATGTATTTCTGCAATCAGTTCAATGAGAAATGCCACTAGGATGGTTCAACTATGATGAATTCCTTGTTCTTTTGGGTTTTATGTCTATGGCAGTTTTTTGAGCGAAAATAGACCAAATAGATGTAGGTTTAAAAAAGAGACATTCAAATTCTTTCAAACTCAGACACTAGATTCTCTGGCTCACATAAGTTCTCCTTTGCTAGTTCTTTAACCTCTGGAGATCTTTGATAGCCATTTAAATTGCAACAAGAGACCATTTTCGACCTATTAAATTGGCAAAATCAGACACTAAGAACATATAGTGTAGGTGAAGGAGGAGAGGCAGAGGAGCTCTATTTGGTATAGGAAAGGATACCAAATATTTATATTGGTATCCTCTATGTAGGCTGCTTCTCCAATATTCATCAAAATTGGAGATCAGAAATGCACATACCTTTGACCTTGCAATGGCACTTTTAGGAATTTAATACAGACATATTTTTACAGGATGGAAGTACACATACAAGAATATTTATTACATCATTGTAGTAGCAAAATTTGGGAACAAGCTACATAGCTATCAGTAGAGGACTGGGATTAAATTTAGTATGCTATGCTCATACATAAGAACACCCTGTGGTTTTGGAAAGCAAAAGGCAGTTTTCTATGAATTTATGTCACCAAAATATGTTGTTAAGTGTAAACAATATAGAGTGTACTCTGTATTGTATACTACTATGTGTGTACGTGTGTATATGTGTATATTTATGTGTATATATATGTGTGATACATATATATGTAAGTCCACATATCTTTTACCTTTTACATTTTTAATACGATCGTCTCTCCATATTTGAGGTTTCTGCATCTGGATTCAACCAACTTTGGATTGAAAATATTTTGGAAAAAAGACAGATAATATAATGATTAAAATGATATGTGTAAAAAATACAGTATAACAACTATTTACATAGTGTTTATATTGTATGAGGTATTATTAAGTACTCTAGAGATGATTTAAAGTGTATGGGTGGTGGGCACAGGTTTTATGCAAACACTACAGCATTTTATGTAATAGACTTCCACATCCTCAGATTTGGTATCAAAGGGGAACCTGGAACCAATCCACTGAGGATTATATATGTGCTTTTGTTTTTTCCTATTTTAATTAACAAACCAAATAAAGTATGGTTCTAGGCCCAGTGTGGGTAGAAAATAGAACACTCAAGGAGGGGACTAATATAGATAGTCATGTCTTTGATTGATGACAGAATTGACTGGATAAAAAGTTAACTCCGTAGCACAATCTTACTTTTAATTGGCGCCAACACATACTTAGAATGTGTCTGGAAGGACCATCTGCTTTGGATAGGTCTTGTGTAATCTTGTAATGGTAAAATATTCATAACTTTTTTGATGACATACTGTAATATAAAGCACAACTAGACCAAATATAATTTTAGGAGGTTGTAGTAAAAAAGAAAAAAAAAGAAAAGAATGGGAATTTTTTCCGTTTTTTTTTTGAGAGAGAGAGAATGACAAGTTTCTGTCCTTGGGAATTGAATGACCTCAGCTAAAGACTGAGAATGAAGACATTTCAGCAGAAGGAACAAAGAGGGAGCTATTGGAGAAACAAAGGAACAGAGTTATTTTTGATTGCATGATTTTTAATTAATCTGAGAATAATTATCAAGTGTGGTGGTTTGGTTAAATACTAGTTTCATTCTGGAAGGAACACAGTGAATCACAGAAAACTTCAGTTAAATCTTGGCCTATGCAAGTATGAATATTTAAAATGTGAATATTTATGATGATGATACAGAATTCCCAGCCGAAACTAACCTTGGTTTGGTGGTATAATTGAGTCACTGACATTTTTAGCATAAAAGTGAATTAATTTAGTTATATAAATTATAAGGAAGACAATTAAAACTATAATGGGCACATATTTTCATGGATTCACTTATCTTTCATTTCTCACAGGGTAAATGGGAAGTTGGTAGCTCTGAAGGTGATCAGGCTGCAGGAAGAAGAAGGGACACCTTTCACAGCTATCAGGGAAGGTAGGCGCTTTTCCTTGTTGATTTTGCTTTTGTGTTTCTATGGTCCCCGTAGCTATTTTAATATTATACACCTCTGAATATGCTGAGTTTTAAAATTACACGATTGTATCTTTCATTAAAATGTGTAAACTGAAATTTAAAAATCAGTATCTCTTGCAGTCATGTCAAATCATGTTAAATGAAACAAGATTATCTGCTGTGTGCTCAGATGTGGAATAAAATGCCATGCATTAATTGTGAAGCTATATAGATAATAGAAGAATTTTGTATGTCTGCTATCATTTCATTTGCAGAGTTCCTTAGATACATGTGAGTTTAACATTATTCTGCATTGATTATTTTTAAGGAAAAATCTTTAAAAATGGGGATTTGTCATGCCATCTTACTAGTCATTTGAATTTCTTTTTTTCCTTTGTTTCTATCCTTTACTCTACTTTTATTGGTTTTTCTGATTGGAAGAAGATAATATAGACATTCTTTATATATTAGGGTCATTTATGTTGTGATATTTTCCTCTAGTCTTATTTTCTAAAATTTCTTTTATAATGTAGTTGCTACATAGATTTTACTTTTTATGAAATTAAATAGCTCTATCTTTGCTTTGTTACCTGCATAGAAAGGCTTTTGTATTCCAAGAGAATAAAATATCTTTTTTTTTAATTAGTGGGAACTTTTTCAGTTCAGTTTAATAACTTTTAGGATAAGTAGGTTTACCTCTACTACATTTTTAAAAGTGCAGATTATCTTGACATAAGACTTCAGTTTATTTTTGCACTGAAGGGATCACAGCTATTATTCTGTTCATCCATAACAAGATAAATTGGTGATTTGCTGCAATAATTTATCAAGGTATTGATGAACTAAATGTGGTCTGTCACTGCTTTGGTTTGTTTCCCACAACTATTGATATGATTTACATGTATCATTTTTGAAAATCTTGTTTCTATTTCTACTCTCTCACCTCTTATTCTCCTTTTCATTCAATTTTAATTTTGTTTCCATCATTTATCTTTAGCGGAAACTGTTCTTATAAAGTTCATCAGTCACTTGCTTCTTGTCAAGTCAAATGTATACCTCTCTGTCTTATTTTACCTAGCTTTTTAGCAGATTACATGGTTGAAACAGTCTCTTCTGTGACATCAGATTTTCCAAGTAGGTAGGTTTTTCTCTTAGGTTGACCCTTTCTCTGAGTTAGGAGGAGTTTCAGGACAGGAAAGGGCCTCTTTTTTTTTTTTTTTTCTGAGACAGAATCTTGCTCTGTCACCCAGGCTGGAGTGCAATGGCACGATCTTGGCTCACTGCAACCTCTGTCTCCCCAGTTCAAACAATTCTCCTGCCTCAGCCTCCTGCGTAGCTGGGATTATAGGCACGTGCCACTACGCCTGGCTAATTTTTGTATTTTTAGTAGAGACGGGGTTTCACCATGTTGGCCAGGCTGGTCTCGAACTCCTGATGTAGCGATCCACCCATCTCGGCCTCCCAAAGTGCTGGGATTGCAGGCATGAGCCACTGTGCCTGGCTTTTTTTTTTTTTTTTTTTTTTCTAATAAGCACTCTGTCCTAGGTGATATTATTTATTTCGTGAGTTTAAAGAGCAGCTGTAAGTTGATGTCCTACCCATGCATCTCTTTAGCTACGACCTTGTCTTCATCTCCATTTCATATATCCACCTGCCTGTTTGGCATCTTCTCTTGAATACAGTAGTATATAAAAAGGATAATACATTACTACCAACTGAGATTCATTTCAGGAATACAAGGCTAGTTTAATCTTTAAAAATCAATCATTGTATGACAGACATCTCAGACTTAACACATCTGAATGGAACTCATGATCCTCCCACTATAACTGAAACCATGTTCTCCCTGTATTAGTAATAGCAGCATCCAGTGCTTCCTCTACCCAAATCTAGCCATGAACAAGCCCTGTTGATTACCTCTCTAAATGATGCCTGAAATCTGTCCACATTCTGTCTCTCCACTGCCACCCCCAGTCCAGGATACCATTAGTTCTTCCTTGGACTTCTGTAATAGCTTCTTAATTATATACCTCACTTCTCTTGCCTTATTACTATCTCTTCTCTACTCTGTTAGCCGTATAATATTTGTGAAAACTAAAATCATATTATGTCAATCCCCTTATTTAAAATTGCTTCAAGTCCTGTATCACTGATTTTCTTCAAACATGCTACAGAGTTTCCTGTCTCAGGAATTTTACGCATGTTCTTCCCCATGGCTGGAATGCTCTTCCCTGGCTCTTTTTAGATTTAGGGGTCAATTCAAACATCCCATTTCAGAGAGGGTTTCTTTGTCCATTTATCCAAATTAGTGGCTGACCATCATTTTATGCTTCTTTACTCTCCACATCACACCCTATTTTTATTTCCATTGTAATTCTTATTGGAATCTGAAATTTTCTTTCCACTCTGTAAGTATATAATCTTAGTGAGGTCAGAGACCTTGTCTGATTGTTCACTGCTATACCCTCAACATCTAGCATGGTAATCACTCTACAGTAGTAAGTGATTTAAGGAAAATCATTAAGTTAGAATCTATAAATATGATAGATTATTAGATACAGTCTGTTCCCTCAAGGAACCTGCCTTGCAGGTGGGAGGTAGAACATATAAATCATAAGTTGAAGAATAATATGTGGTAGCATATTAATGCCAAATTATTTATGAAAGATTGTGAAATCTAAAAGATTGTGAAATTATTTCTAAAAGATTGTGATTTTTAAGGAAATTCTTCCATTAGTGATGGGAGGTAAAGTGTTAGCTGGAACTTGAATTAGGCATAAAATGGGAAAACAGTAAAGAGTAGATTGAGGAGAAGTGTTCCAGACAGGTATAGGAAAGGAGCTGAGACCAGAAAGCTCAACGCCTTTGCCAAGTGCAGTGAACAGGAGGAATAGTTAAGATCAGGAATTCTCAATTGATAGGGTGGGAGGGATGGGTAATTATTGCTCCATAGAAGTGGCTTTTGTCATCACAATAATTGAACAATGCAACCGATGTTTAGTGGATGAGAGCTTGGCATTTACGTGAGAAACTCTAATACAGAGGGAGGCAAACTATGGTTTGGGGCTTGCTGTCTGTTTTGGTAAGTAAAGTTTTATTTGAACACAGCACTCCCACTCATTTATATATTGTCTATGGCTGCTTTCCTAGACAGAGTTGAGTACTTTTGACAAACTGTATGGTCCCCCAAACTTAACAGTATGTGCTGTTTGGCCCTTTCAATTAAAGTTTGTCAATCTCTGCTCTAATACAATAAACAATTGTCTATCGGGGGAAACCAGCCCCCGATATTCAACATGAGTCCTTTTCTATTTTTCCTAAGTGTCGGCTGGTCTGAGAAATAAAGGGAAAGAGTACAAAAGAGAGAAATTTTAAAGCTGGGTGTCTCGGGGAGACATCACATGTCAGCATGTTCTGTGATGCCCCCTGAACCATAAAACCAGCAAGTTTTTATTAGTGATTTTCAAAAGGGGAGGGAGTGTACGAATAGGATGTGGATCACAGAGATCACATGCTTCACAAGGTAATAAGATATTACAAGGCAAATGGAGGCAGGGCGAGATCACAGGACCGGGGTGAAATTAAAATTTCTAATGAAGTTTTGGGCACGCATTATCATTGATAACATCTTATCAGGAGACAGGGTCGGAGAGCAGACAACCGGTCTGACCAAAATTTATTAGGTGGGAATTTCCTCATCCTAATAAGCCTGGGAGTGCTGCGCGAGACCAGGGCTTATTTCATCCCTTATCTAGAACTGTAAAAGACAGATGTTCCCAAGGTGGCCATTTTTAGAGACCTCCCTTTGGAAACGCATTCTCTTTCTCAGGGATGTTCTTTGCTGAGAAAAAGAACTCAGCGATATTTCTCCTATTTGCTTTTGAAAGAAGAGAAATATGGCTCTGTTCTGCCTGGCTCTCAGGCAGCCAGACCTAATGGTTATCTCCCTTGTTCCCTGAACATTGCTGTTATCCCGTTCTTTTTTCAAGGTGCCCAGATTTCATATTGTTTAAACAATTTGTGCAGTTAACACAATCATCACAGGGTCCTGAGGTGACATTCATCCTCAGCTTATGAAGATGATGGGATTAAGAGATTAAAGACAGGCATACGAAATCACAAGAGTATTTATTGGGGAAGTGATAAGTGTCCATGAAATCTTCACAATTTATGTTCAGAGATTGCAATAAAGACAGGTGTAAGAAACTATAAAAGTATTAATTTGGGGAACTAATAAATGTCCATGAAATCTTCACAATTTATGTTCTTCTGCCACGGCTTCAGCTGGTCCCTCTGTTCAGGGTCCCTGACTTCCTGCAACAATTGTCTCATGTCCCACAAGCTTTTTTTAAATGTCCTACTGGGCATTCATGCAGGTGAAAAATCTGTTTATGAGCCCAAACCCAACTATTTTGCATATAAACAAAATATGCTGTGCACAGATTTAATACATACCAAACTATCCAGGAATACAACTACAGTGTAAATCATGGGAAGATTGTATTGTGTTTTGTTTAAAACTTTACCACTTGTTCATATTTTGGAAAAATTCCTTAGTGGCAGTACTGCTTGTGTTATTTAATTCAATAATGCCATATCCCACAGTCTGCATTTGTAGTGGTTGTGCTTATGCTGATTCTGTACATAAATGTGAGCACCACTCTTCAATGTTTTCCAGTAGTTGTGTCTACTTACATATTTAAAGACTTTGTTTTATTATAAATTAATTTTTATTTTTTGTATTAGTTACATATAGATATAAATTAATATATTTGAAATTATATTTACATATAAATATTTGAAATTATGTGTGTGTATCTTGTTATATATGAATTCCATTTCATAATAGTAAAGGCAAAAAAAGTAGTAAAATATTTGTTATATAAAGAGGGTATTGGGTTTGATGGGATTGAAAATGATTGACTGAGGTAGAACAATAGGTTTTTGTTATGCTGTGGAGGGAGATAAGGTTAAAAGTGCTACTGAATTTAATTATACAGTAGACCCTGAATATGAGAGAGGAGAGGGACAGGGATTCTGGGCCAAAAAGGAACCAGACGAAAAATGAAACTGGCCAGCAGGCAGGATTCCTGGTATGCAGGGTGTGCACTAGAATTAATCAACCTAACCTTACTGTTGGTGCTAGTCTTGGTCCAAGGTAACAAGAAGGTTTGTAATGGTATTGAAGGATCCATTGTGACAAGCAGGCCCATCAGTGGGAGGTTCAAGGGAAAAAGCAAGTAGGATCACATTGAAGTTGTTGATGATCTTCTTTTTTTTTTTTTTTTGAGAAGGAGTCTCGCTCTTTCACCCAGGCTGGAGTGCAGTGGCGCAATCTCGGCTCACTGCAGGCTCTGCCCCCCAGGGTTCACGCCATTCTCCTGCCTCAGCCTCCCGCATAGCTGGGACTACAGGCTCCCGCCACCTTGCCCGGCTAATTTTTTGTATTTTTAGTAGAGACGGGGTTTCACCGTGTGTTAGCCAGGATGGTCTCGATCTCCTGACCTCGTGATCCACCCGCCTTGGCCTCCCAAAGTGCTGAGATTACAGGCGTGAGCCACCGCGCCCGGCCGATGATCTTATTCACATTGGCTGGGTGTGAGGCAAGCTCCTGAGGCACATTAAAGGTTGGGTTCTGGGAAACACAGAGAAGCAGGGAATGCAATGAATCCTTAGCACACTGAGACCTGGCTTTGGCTGGCAACATAATTTCATTTTAAGCCTTGAGATGAGCTTAGGAACTGGCCCTCAGTTGCAGTTGTGTTGTAGAATGCAGGGCTGTGTAGGTGGGATCTTGTTCTGTGGGTTAGAGAGCCTCTGAAGACTTTTGAGTTGGGCTATTAGGGACAAAAATCTGATATTCAGATAGGATATCAATTAGAAAAAGAAGAAACTGGAAGCTGATAAGTCAGTCATTCAGTGTGTTGCAGATTTGAAATTATGGGTTTATTAGATGTTAGTAACAAAAAATAATATTCTATAGAAAGAGATGTCAGAGCTAGGTGAAGTATTGATTATAGATTGAGAGGGAAATGTCAATGATTTTGAGTTTGATTGAGTAAAAAAATGGGGCCAGAGATAGAAATAGTTTGTGATTGCATGGAGAATTGCTTTTAAGACTTTACAGTTTAAAGGGTGTTATCCAATGTAATCTTCATATGCTAGCCCTTTGAAAGAGTTTTAAATTTTTATTTTGTAGAATTTATATTGTTTATAGAATCTGTATTATAAATATGGAATTAAGGCTCAGAGGCGTTAGATGACTTGTCTAAGGAGCAGAATCTTGTACCTAGACCTTGTTAGATTTCAACAGGGTCATTACTGACATTTTGGAGTAATCGATTTGGGTTTTAGGGATTTTGAGCTCATGAGACATCTGTATGAAAATGTCTTGTTGGGAATGTGGGAGTGCAGCTCACAAGACTTTAGCATAAGTAGTATATATGTACCATGGTCGTTAAGAAGTTGAACCAAGTATAATATTTTTGTGGAAGAGAATGTTGAGTGAAAACGAAGTCAGTTACAAGGCAAGGTAGAAACTCCCATGGGAAGCTGGAGGTGATTTCTCTTACATTGTACAGTGATGAAAAACAAAGTCAGAATCAAAACCGACTGATTTGTGTATGTTGATTTTGTATTCTGCAACTTTACTGAATCAACATACACAAATCAGTAGGTTTTGATCTTGACTTTGTTTTTCATCACTGTACAGTATAAGATAAGCCACCTCAATTAGTTTGCTAGGGCTGCTGAAACAAAGTACCACAGCCTGGGTAGCTTAAACAACAGAAACTTAATGTCTTACAATCTCGGAAGCTGGAAGTCTGAGAGTAAGGTGTCATGGCCCTCCGAATGAGGGCAATGAGGAAGGATCTGTGCCAGCCACTCTCCTTAACTTGTAGATGGTGGTATTCTCCTTGTGTCTTCACATCATTTTTCCTATGTACCTGTCTGCATCCAAATTTTCTCTTCTGACAAGGACAATAATCACTTTGGTTTAGGTTCCACCCATATGACATCATTTCAACTTAATTACCTTTTTGAAGACCCTATCTCCAAATACAGTCCTATTCTAAGGTACTAAAGGTCAGGACTTTAACATGAATTTTTTTGGGGGACACAGTTCAGCCCATAACAGTACTTAATGGCTTTGGGCCTTAGTAACCCTATGTATTAATCCATTCTTGCACTGCTGTAAAGAAATACCTGAGACTGAGTAATTTCTAAAGAAAAGAGGTTTAATTGGCTCATGGTACTACAGGCTGTACCAGAAGCACAGCATCTTCTGGAGAGGCCTTAGGAAACTTTCAGTCATCCTACAAGGCAAAGGGGAAGCAGGTATGTCTTACATGCTGAAGCAGGAGGAATAGAGAGAGGGAGGAGGTTCTATACACTCTTAACCAGATTTCATGACAACTCACTGACTCACTATTGATATGACAACACGAAGGGGGATGGTGATAAACCATGATAAGCCACCCCCAGATCCAGTCACCTCCCACCAGGCCCCACCTCCAATAATGGGGATTACAATTCAACATGAGATTTAGATGAGGGCACAGACTCAAACAATGTCACCCTGTTTGCAAAAAATAGGAGTTGGATTATGCCATCTCTTAAGAACTACTTTGGCATTGTGGTTTTGATTTCCCAAGGAATCTTTAAACTCAGAATTTGGAATGTTCTGGAGATCAGGGAATGATAGAAGAACAGTTGAGGCCTTGATCACAGAATGGCATTTTATTTTCCATTGAATAAAATATTTTAATGTCTTTCTAATAAAGTCTGACTTCTGAGTGATTTTTTTTTTTGTAGTGGTAAATGACTTTAAGGAAGATAAATTAAACTCTGGGTCAGTTTTTGTTACTTGTTTTTTTCTTGCCTTCTCATTCTGCCTTTCATATTCTTATTTTTCTGCTGTCTATATCTGGAAGCAAAAGGCATCATCATTGCTTAGCCTTTCCCCATTAACACTTCTGGAAGTCCAGACACAATAACTCCTCTGTGTATCTGGTGGTAGAATTTGAAATATTTAGGGTGATGTGGGAGACATTCAGGATATGTTCAGTTTTACATTGATGAGGAAGCAGCATGGTGTGTTCAACTGAGATAGAATACCTGAATTTGAATTTGCCCCTCTTCTGCTGTTTTGATCAATTTCTCATTTACAAAATATCAACAGCAGGAAGATTTCAGAATAGGAAAGCACCATGCACAGTAAAGTAGTTTGTAAGTGGCTACTTGCCGCTCACAGGCTTACCTAGAAACTTGGATTTTAAGGCATAATTTTCACCTCAAGTGGAAAGACTTGAAGCAACTTTAATCTAACCTAGATTTATGTCCAAAGATGTACTTTGAATTTTATCTCTCATTGAGCTAGACTGTGTAATGGATTAATTCAAGTTCAGGTGCTTTGAAACTCATTCTGTCCTTGATGGCAGCTTGGAGAAATTAAATTGTAGTGCTCAGGGTCAGCTTTTCTATTTTAATTTAGAATCATTATATGGCATCATCTTGGTTTATGAGGAACAGATAAAGGGCTGGGAGATACAGGAGAGGTTTTAAAGAGAGTGGATGAAATGTCTTAGGATATTCCATCTTTCAAACAACTTTTAAGTGTTAAGTGTGTATGTTCTTACTTTCTGATATTGTATTCTAGACTTCCACGTTTTTTGTTGTCTTAAGATTTTCTTAGACAGGCATGAGGTGAACGAACCAGTTGTCTCCTTTCATAGATTCTTGAATATGTGATGGTTTTCTTAGGTGAGATTTATGCTTAAAGAGAAATCTAGATACTCTAATAGGGAACAACTTTAAATTAAAATGGTAGCAGTATCAATAGGCAATATTTGGTGTGTGCTTGCACAGCCAGAGCCTAGTCTCACTTAACACTCACAAAACCCTCTAAGGTAGGTACTATCATTATTGCTATTTTCAGGTTAGTAAAGTTAGGAATGGAGAAGTCACTCACCTAAGGTTAATGCTAGCATGTGGTAGAGCTAAAAGCTGAACCTGGCCGGATGTGGCGGCTCACACCTGTAATCCCAGCACTTTGGGAGGCAGAGGCAGGCAGATCACCTGAGGGTCAGGAGTTTGAGACCAGCCTGTTCAACGTGGCAAAACCCCGTGTCTACTAAGAATACAAAAAAAGTAGCCAGGTGTGGTGGCGGGCACCTGTAATCCCAGCTACTAGGGAGGCTGAGGCAGGAAAATCACTTGAACCTGGGAGGCAGATCCGCGCCACTCACCTGGGGACAAATGAAATCCGTCTCAAAAAAAAAAAAAAAAAAAAACCGACCTGAAACATGCGGCAGACCTATTAGATTTTACATAGAAATTTTGAATTCATGCTAAATTTTCATTTCATACATACAGAGGCTTTGTATTATTGCCATTAAACCAAGGTTAGCAAAAAAGATAGGAAATTTGAGGGGGGACACGGGAAAAAATTTATTTATAAAAGTGATAACACATTTTTCAATAAAGAAAGGAAGGCAACATCCACATAGGACAAGAAAGGGTCTAAAAGAGGAAAGGAACAAATAGATTCAACACAATATAACTCAGGGACAGTAGAAACATGTAGAGGAAAAGGGGACCTCTCATGGTAAACTCTGTAGTATTGAACTTTCTGTTTGGGTACATTCTTTTTAATACATGTCTGAGTATTCCCATGTGCTTTATCCACCTTCTCTCTCTTCCTTTCTCCACCCTTCTTTATGTATTTTTTTCATTATTCAGTCTATTAGAATTCTATGGAAACATTTTAGATTTTTAATACAAAATGTGGTACCAGGAAGGCAGAGGTAGATATAAACTGAAAAAGAGATAAAGGAAAAAGAACAACTTCTTTTATTTCAAATATTTGCAATTAGTTAACCTGCTTGTAAAATGAATAATTTTATGATTTAATTGTAAAATTTGTACTGTATAATTAAAATATTCTAATAGTACAATAAATGTTATATGAATTATTGATATTACTTTTACAAATTTGTTAAAGTTATAAAATGGAAAATAAGACTGATTTTAATTGAGTCATTAAAATTTTGGTGTTTAATATTTGATTCTCTACCTTACATTTTTCTTTTTTAATGTTATAGTCTATCTGTTTTTGTTGTTTTTCATTAACCATACCATTTTTCCTTGTAACTGTATGGTACATTTGCTTGTGAAGTTTGTATATGTAATCGAGTTATAATTCAATTGATAATTAATCAGTCTAGATTTCATCTCTTGCATTTCATGTTTGGGGTGTTGTATTGCTTTTCTAGGGCTTCTGTGATAAATAACCACAAATTTGCTGGCTTATTCTTTTATAGTGCTGGAGAGTTGAGTCCAAAATCAGGATATTGGCCAGACCAGGATATTGGCCAGGATATTGGCTATAGGGAAGAAATTCTTACTAGCTTTTTCCTAGCTCCTGGTGGCTTCCTACAATCTTTGGTGTTCTTTGGCTTATCATTACATCACTTCAATCTCTGCCTCCATCTTCATATGGTCTTCTCTCTCTATGTGTCTTCTCCTCTTCTTATAGGGACATCAGTCATTGGATTTAGAGCCCACGCTAATCCAGTATGGCTTAATCTTAACTTAGCTAATTATGTCTGCAAAGGCCCCATTGCAAATAAGGTCACCTTCTGAGGTTCTGAGCTGACGTAAATTTCTGGGAGACACTATTCAACCTGCTACCAGTGTTTATTTTTCTCAATTTCACAGGGAGATTTGTAGGTCATAATGGACTGGGACCTGCATTGCACCTTTGAAAGCTTAGGAGAAAAATGTACTACATGGTGGTTTTGATAACACTCTTCTTTGTTTTCTTATTACTGAAGTTTGCATATAATAGACAATGAATGAATATAGATAACTTTCTCCAATGTGATTTATTTTTGTTTCTCTCCATATGGGCTCTTTTGTTATTGTTATTCATTTATTTTTGTTTTCAAGCAAAATATCATTCTCTGGTTGATTGACTTACGAACTGTGGCTTGTGTGGAGATAGATTACATCTGTCAAGTTAGTAAGTATGATTGAGACATTGGTAGTTAGTCTGGGATGGGAAGCAGGGAGAACTGCTATAATGGAGACCTCCAAAGCTACTAAGTTTCTGTGAAATGATAAAGGTGTACTTCCACGATTCTATACGTTGGCCACTGGGATTTCAGACACATTTACACAAAGACAAAATGTTCCAGGCTGTTCTGTTGGAGTCTTTTTTATCCGATATGCCTTTTATCTAGGTATATCGACATGTTTTTTTATCCAGATACATCTTTTTTATCTTTGAGTAGATTCTGGGGCTGTCCCATAAGAGCCTCTTTTAATCCAAATATATAGCTTTGATGATCAAATACAACCTAAATGATAAGTACAGAATCATCTTTGGTTATAACTGAAATTATCTTGTCAGTATCTGGATGTCTAGATACTTCTAACCACTATCACCTTCCCAGTGGAGAGAGGGCATCTGCCAAAAGAGAACTCAGGTCCTCTGTTCCCTCCCTTTTCCCTCACCTGGAGTCTCTTGCACTCAGGTTCCTGAAAGCTAAGTTGAGAGAGTGGGCACAGATGGGAAGAGGGGCTCCTGGGACATAACCTCCTTCTTTAATAGACTGGAGGGCTGTGGCAGGGAGAGGAAGAAAGGACATTTGTTTCCATTTGTGTTTTGTCAATATCAGTATTTGGAATTGTTCATCCTCTTGTAATGATTTCTAAATTAACAAGTTGATTATAAATGGAATTTTCAGTGAAACATGTTAATGCAACATCTGACCCTGTGTAGTAGGTGACGGGTTAAATTAGGTTTCTTCAAGGGTCTTAATAACTTTTTTTAAGACTCAGAAATTCTTTGCTCAGCCTAGACATTTCTGAATTCAGCTCTTTTATTGGCAACTGTTTTTAAAGACACTATTTGTAGCATCATTGTTGGAAGTACATGAATCCTATATAAGCTAATTAGGAATCTAAATCAGACTTTAGAGATTACCTTGTCCAGGGGTTTCTCAGTTACATCTTGGTGGTCTTCAAGCTGTGTGTTTGGTATTACAGTAAATTTTAATACATAGTGTTAGTGACCAGAAAGAGGTCCAGGGCCTGGTTTCTGAAGCCTGACTGCCTAGATTCCAGTTTGGACTTCATTCTCATCTAAGTGTATGATTTTGAGCAAGTCTTAAACTTGCTGTGCCTCATTTTCCATTTCTTAAAGAGAATGAAAATACGACTCAACTTACAGGCTTCTTGGGATATTATATCCATCAAATATGAACATTGAGGCCATAAAATAGAAACAACCAAGGAATAATGAAAATTTCCTCAAAATAAAAATACATTAACAGGTATTAAACTTTGAGAAGAACATTTGGATTGTGAACTCAGAGAAATCTCCCAAAAGGAGATCAAGAAGAGTTATTATCTCTTATGTCTTTGAGAATAAATAATATAGTTATTTGAATTTTCTTCTATATTGTCTCTTTCATTTATTTCTGCTTGTCTGTTTGGTCTCTTTCTTATTGGAAGCATCCTTCAGCTACCTGGAGATCTTGTTGATTGTCAACTCATATTTAAAAGTCAGACTTTAATACCCTGTTTGGAAGCTCTGGGTGCTTGGATAGGGAATGTTGGTTGGCAGTTTTGTGTTGGGGTGAGTTAACCAGTTTTTTTTTTTCTTGCAGTATCTAAGATGTCAGTATTTGGGGGTCGTTTCTTGGAAGGAGGCTTCAGTTTCTACAGAAAAGGGTTATTTAATCTCCTGCCTGGAAGATTTCAGTTTGCTGCCCACATTGTGGGGATTGAGTAAGAGACAGAGGTTACAGGGGAGTCTCAACCTTCAACATGCAGATTTTTATTGAATTTACCTATTTTCAGTTCAGATTATGCAGTAAGTGTTAGAGAGACAAAAAGGCACCCAAATATTTAAGGCAAAAATAATGAGCCTCTAAAAAGGTTTTGGCAGTAGAGATAGATAGGAGATAAATATGTTTGGAAGGGACTTAAGAGGGACACTTGGTAGGGGTTTGTGTTTGACTAGACATGGAGCTTGATGGAGGTGGGGTTAGTCAGGGTGACTTCCAGGATTCTGGATTGGGTAATTAGGTAGACAGTGGAACCAGTAATGAGTAACTGTGGTTGGGGATAGGGGAGGCAGGTGGAGTATAAGAAAGACAATGAGTTCAATTAGTGAGTTTGAAGTCTGGCATTCATGTGGCAGTTGTGTGACGTGGTGGTGCAGTTTAGATAACAGGTGTTTGTTGTATCTAAATTGAGAACTTTACAAGTCATATTCGAGTATATGATCTAGTTTAATTTTCAGTTCCTTGAGGAAGGTTGATGTTACCATCTTCATTTTACTAATCAAGAGGCTGAGGTCTAACGAGATTTTTTTTGTGCAAAGTCACACAAATAATTAAGTGGTAGATATGGAGTTCACCTTGAATATTCTAACCAGGGCCTGGAACAGTGCCTGGCACATGATAGGCACTCAGGGTATGTTGAATGACTGAGCGAATGAATGAATAAACTCCCATGTTCTTTCTTTGTATTCTATTATGTGGCCTTACTATTGGGACAGAAACCCATATGATGAAAATTGTACACAGATTCTTCTCAGGCGGCCCCAAAGCAAAAAGGTGGAATTGAGAAAGCTCCATAAGCGAGGAGCAGGAAATTTTTCAGTCTTGGTGGAGACTGTGCCTCAAGCTATGTGATCATAAGCAAGTACTTAACATATTTTGTCTTTAGTTTTTTCATTTTTGAAATGAAGTGGAGACCATATTATTTTAGAGCTTTATAATTAAAATAATATTACCAACCTGAATCTTTTACCTTGAAAAAAGATCTATAATTGTATCACTATTATTCTCAATACATACATGCAGTAATATGATGCACATTTATTGGGTTAAGATATTTTTTAAACCCTCTAATAATCACCCTTTATGTCTGTCACTGAAAAAATTAACATGAATTGCTTAAAGCATTTTTATAATTGACAGGCAAAAATTTTGTAAATGGAAGATAAAAATCCATGAGTCTAGACTGTAATTCTAAGTATGCTTATGTAAATTGCCACAATTGTTATTCTAAGTCTGAGTAATCTGATGGGTGTCTGCCAACTGATATCAACAAAAACTTGTCAAGTGTTAAATCATGTGATTAAAAACTATGAAAGTCACATATTTTCTTTTTTATATTAATAATTTTAAAGGATAAACCAAGTAACTGAATTCTTGGCTGTTTTAAATTTGTAAAAAATTTATATGACATTTTGTCCTATTTTGTCAACTAGAAATATAAATTGAGATACGATACTTTTATATTTAAGACATTTTTAGGAAGATTACATAACCAGTTCTAATCTGAATTCATATATAACTTCTAAAAATCCCATGGACTTTTTCAGTTCCTACTTTGCCAATCTTTAAAAAATGCTATCTCATTTGATTTTCACCAAATCTTATGTTATATGTAGGTTTTAATATATCCAAGTTACAGATGAGGAAATTGAGGCCTAGACATAAATAAAATGTCCTGTGTTACAAAACTTGCCAGTAAATGACTGTTAGGATTTACACTGAGATTTTTAATTGAGGTATTTATTCAAAGATAATACATTCTTCCATTCAAAATTTCTGGGTTAATTTGAAAAAATGATGAGAATTCATAATGTACTTGTAAACTTCTTGTCATGATAGTAATTAACATAGCTACTATAAGTTGCTTTAAAAAAATGTAACCCATGAGCAAGGGGGGGTATCTAAAGTTCAGTTTGACATCTCAAAATCATTTAATGTAATACCATGTTAATAGAATAAAGTTTAAAAATCACATTATTATTCCAATAGATGTAAAAAATGTTTGTTATAAAATCTAACACCTATTCGTGTTAAAGGCTTAACAAACTTTGAATAGAAAGGAATTTTCTCAACATACACACACACACAGCCATATTTGTGTATACTAGCAATGAACATGTGGAAAACAAAATTTAGAATACAATACCACTTATAATCACTTTAAATACTTATAATAAAAAAGAAATACCTAGGGATAAATCTAACAAAACATATTTAGAATTTTTGTACTGAAAATTACAAAATATTGATGGAAAGAAATAAAGGAAGATTAACATAAATGAAAAGATGTACCATGTTTACGGATTGAAGATCCCGTATTGTTGACACCTCAACCCAAATTTCTCTATTGATTTAATGTCACACCTGTCAAAATCCCAGCCAGCTTTTTGTAGAAATTGGCCATCTGAGCTACAATTATATTTCATATATTACATTATATGAAAATGTAATGAACTGGAATTGCCAGAACAGTTTTGAAAATGAACAAAGTAGGAAGACTTACACTACGTAATTTCAGAAACTTTGTATAAAGCTACAGAGATCAAGACAGTATGTTATAATTGTGAAAATAAACATATTGATTCACAGCATAGAATGGAAAATTCAAAAATGAACCCTGACATTTGTGGGCAGTTGATTTTTAATAAGTTGCAAGGCAATTCAGTGGAGAAATAACTTTTTCAATAAATGGTGCCATGAGAATTGGATATTCAAATGCAAAAAGATATACACCCTTATGTAATAATAAACACAAATGTCAACTCAAAATTGATCAAAGACCTCAGTGTAGGAGATAAAAGTTAAAACTTCTGGAAGGAAATCTGGTAGAAAATTTTGTGCCCTTGGATTACACAAATATTTCATAGATATGACAGCAAAAACATAATATATAAATGAAAATCAATAAATTGGAGTTGTCCTCTTAAAAAGACACCATTAAAGAAATGAAAAGACAAGTCACAAATTGGTAGAAAATATTTCCAAATAATATATTGGATAAAGGATTTATATTAAAAATATATAAAGAGGTCCAAAACTCAACGATGAAAAGACCCCCACAACTTTTTTAAATGGGGAATTTATTTGAATAGACATTTCAACAAAGAAATATATGAGTGGCAAAGATAGCCAGATAGGAACAGCTCCAGTCTACAGCTCCCAGCATGAACGATGTAGAAGACAGGTGATTTCTGCATTTCCAACTGAGGTACTGGGTTCATCTCACTGGGGAGTGTCAGAAAGTGGGTGCAGAACACTGGGTGCAGCACACCGAGCGTGAGCCAAAGCAGAGCGAGGCATTGCCTTACCCGCGAAGTGCAAGGGGTCAGGGAATTCCCTTTCCCAGTGAAAGAAAGGGGTGATGGACGGCACCTGGAAAATCAGGTCACTCCCACCCTAATACTGCGCTTTTCCAACAGTCTTAGCAAACGGCACACCAGGAGATTATATCCCGTGCCAGGCTCTGAGGGTCCTACACCCACAGAGCCTCACTCATTGTTAGCACAGCAGTCTGAGATCAAACTGCAAGGTAGCAGCAAGGCTGGGGGAGGGGCGCCCGCCGTTGCCGCGGCTTGATTACGTAAACAAAGCGGCCAGAAAGCTCGAACTGGGTGGAGCCCACCGCAGCTCAAGGAGGCCTGCCTGCCTCTGTAGACTCCACATCTGGGGACAGGGCATAGCCAAACAAAAGGCAGCAGAAACCTCTGCAGACTTAAATGTCCCTGTCTGACAGATTTGAAGAGAGTAGTGGCTCTCCCAGCACGCAGCTGGAGATCTGAGAATGGACAGACTGCCTCCTCAAGTGGGTCTCTGACCCCCGAGTAGCCTAAGTTGGAGGCACCTCCCAGTAGGGGCAGACTGACACCTCACACAGCCGGGTACTCCTCTGAGACAAAACTTTCAGAGGAACGATCAGGCAGCAACATTCGCTGTTCACCAATATCTGCTATTCTGCAGCCTCTGCTGCTAATACCCAGGCAAACAGGGTCTGCAGTGGACCTCCAGCAAACTCCAATAGATCTGCAGCTGAGGGTCCTGACTGTTAGAAGGAAAACTAATAAACAGAAAGGACATCCAACCAAAACCCCATCTGTACGTCACCATCATCAACTACCAAAGATAGATAAAACCACAAAGATGGCGAAAAAACAGAGCAGAAAAACTGGGAACTGTAAAAATCAGAGCGCCTCTCCTCCTCCAAAGGAACACAGCTCCTCACCAGCAATGGAACAAAGCTGGACGGAGAATGACTTTGACAAGTTGAGAGAAGAAGGCTTCAGATGACCAAACTACTCCGAACTAAAGTTGGAAGTCCAAACCCATGGCAAAGAAGTTAAAAACCTTGAAAAACATTAGACGAATGGCTCACTAGCATAACCAGTGCAGAGAAGTCCTTAAAGGACCTGATGGAGCTGAAAGCCAAGGCATGAGAACTACGTGATGAATGTACAAGCCTGACTAGCCGATTCCATCAACTGGAAGAAAGGGTATCAGTGATGGAAGATCAAATGAATGAAATGAAGCGAGAAGAGAAGTTTAGAGAAAAAAGAATACAAAGAAATGAACAAAGCCTCCAAGAAATATAGGACTATGTGAAAAGACCAAATCTACATCTGATTGGTGTACCTGAAAGTGATGGGGAGAATGGAACCAAGTTGGAAAACACTCTACAGGATATTATCCAGGAGAGGTTCCCCAATCTAGCAAGGCAGGCCAACATTCAAATTCAGGACATACAGAGAATGCCACAAAGATACTCCTTGGGAAGAGCAACTCCAAGGCACATAATTGTCAGATTCACCAAGGTTGAAATGAAGGAAAAAATGTTAAGGGCAGCCAGAGAGAAAGGTTGGGTAACCCACAAAGGGAAGCCCATCAGACTAACAGCTGATCTCTCGGCAGAAACTCTACAAGCCAGAAGAGAGTGGGGGCCAATATTCAACATTCTTAAAGAAAAGAATGTTCAACGCTGAATTTCATATCCAGCCGAACTAAGCTTCATAAGTGAAGGAGAAATAAAACACTTTACAGAATGGCAAATGCTGAGAGATTTTGTCACCACCAGGCCTGCCCTAACAGAGCTCCTGAAGAAAGCACTAAACATGGAAAGGAACAGCTGGTACCAGCCACTGCAAAAACATGCCAAGTTGTAAAGACCATCGAGGCTAGGAAGAAACTGCATCAACTAATGAGCAAAACAACCAGCTAACATCATAATGACAGGATCAGATTCACACAGAACAATATTAACCTTAAATGTAAATGGGCTAAATGCTCCAATTAAAAGACAGAGACTGGCAAATTGGATAAAGAGTCAAGACCCATCAGTGTGCTGTATTCAGGAAACCCATCTCACGTGCAGAGACACACATAGACTCAAAATAAAGGGATGGAGGAAGACCTACCAAGCAAATGAAAAACAAAAAAAGGCAAGGGTTGCAATCCTAGTCTCTGATAAAACAGACTTTAAACCAACAAAGATCAAAAGAGACAAAGAAGGCCATTACATAATGAATGGTAAAGGGATCAATTCAACAAGAAGAGCTAATTATCCTAAATATATATGCACCCAATACAGGAACACCCAGATTCATAAAGCAAGTCCTTAGAGACCTACAAAGAGACTTAGACTCCCACACAAAAATAACGAGAGACTTTAACACCCCACTGTCAACATTAGACAGATCAATGAGACAGAAAGTGAACAAGGATATCCAGGAACTGAACTCAGCTCTGCACCAAGCGGACGTAATAGATGTCTACAGAACTCTCCACCCCAAATCAACAGAACATACATTCTTTTCAGCACCACACCTCACCTATTCCAAAATTGACCACATAGTTGGAAGTAAAGCACTCCTCAGCAAATGTAAAAGAACAGAAATTATAACAAACTGTCTCTCACACCACAGTGCAATCAAACTAGAACTCAGGATTAAGAAACTCACTCAGAACCACTCAACTACATGGAAACTGAACAACCTGCTCCTGAATGACTACTGGGTACATAACGAAATAAAGGCAGAAATAAAGATGTTCTCTGAAACCAACGAGAACAAAGACACAACATACCAGAATCTCTGGGACACATTCAAAGCAGTGTGTAGAGGGAAATTTATAGCACTAAATGCCCACAAGAGAAAGCGGGAAAGATCTAAAATTGACACCCTAGCATCACAAATAAAAGAACTAGAAAAGCAAGAGCAAACACATTCAAAAGCTAGCAGAAGGCAAGAAATAACTAAGATCAGAGCAGAACTGAAGGAAATAGAGACACAAAAAACCCTTCAAAAAATCAGTGAATCCCGGAGCTGGTTTTTTGAAAAGATCAACAAAATTGATAGACCACTAGCAAGACTGATAAAGAAGAAAAGAGAGAAGAATCAAATAGATGCAATAAAAAATGATAAAGGGGATATCACCACCGACCCCACAGAAATACAGACTACTATCAGAGAATACTATAAACACCTCTATGCAAATAAACTAGAAAATCTAGAAGAAATGGATAAATTCCTCGACCCATACACCCTTCCAAGACTAAACCAGGAAGAAGTTGAATCTCTGTATAGACCAATAACAAGCTCTGAAATTGAGGCAATAATGAATAGCTTACCAACCAAAAAAAGTCCAGGACCAGACGGATTCACAGCTGAATTCTACCACAGATACAAGGAGGAGCTGGTACCATTCCTTTTAAAACTATTCCAATCAACAGAAAAAGAGGAAATCCTCCCTAACTCATTTTATGAGGCCAGCATCATCCTGGTACCAAAGCGTGGCAGAGACACAACAAAAAAAGAGAATTTTAGACCAATATCCCTGATGAACATCGATGCAAAAATCCTCAATAAAATACTGGCAAACCGAATCCAGCAGCACATCAAAAAGCTTATCCACCATGATCAAGTGGGCTTCATCCCTGGGATGCAAGGCTGGTTCAACATATGCAAATCAATACACGTAATCCAGCATATAAACAGAACCAAAGACAAAAACCACATGATTATATCAATAGATGCAGAAAAGTCCTTTGACAAAATTCCACAATCCTCCATGCTAAAAACTCTCAATAAATTAGGTATTGATGGGAGGTATCTAAAAATAATAAGAGCTATCTATGACAAACCCACAGCCAATACCATACTGAATGGGTAGAAACTGGAAGCATTCCCTTTGAAAACTGGCACAAGACAGGGATGCCCTCTCTCACCACTCCTATTCAACATAATGTTGGACGTTCTGGCCAGGGCAATCAGGCAGGAGAAGGAAATAAAGGTTATTCAATTAGGAAAAGAGGAAATCAAATTGTCCCTGTTTGCAGATGACATGATTGTATATCTAGAAAACCCCATTGTCTCAGCCCAAAATCTCCTTAAGCTGATAGGCAACTTCAACAAAGTCTCAGGATACAAAATCAATGTGCAAAAATCACAAGCATTCTTATACACCAATAACAGACAAACAGAGAGCCAAATCATGAGTGAACTCCCATTCACAGTTGTTTCAAAGAGAATAAAATACCTAGGAATCCAACTTACAAGGGACATGAAGGACCTCTTCAAGGAGAACTACAAACCACTGCTCAAGGAAATCAAAGAGGATACAAATAAATGGAAGAACATTCCATGCTCATGGGTAGGAATAATCAAGATCGTGAAAATGACCATACTGCCCAAGGTAATTTTTAGATTCAATGCCATCCCCATCAAGCTACCAATGACTTTCTTCACAGAATTGGAAAAAACTACTTTTAAGTTCATATGGAACCAAAAAAGAGCCTGCATTGCCAAGTCAATCCTAAGCCAAAAGAACAAAGCTGGAGGCATCATGCTACCTGACTTCAAACTATACTACAAGGCTACAGTAACCAAAACAGCATGGTACTGGTACTAAAACAGAGATAAAGACCAATGGAACAGAACAGAGCCCTCAGAAATAATGCCGCATATCTACAACTATCTGATCTTTGACAAACATGACAAAAAGGAGCAATGAGGAAAGGATTCCCTATTTAATAAACGGTGCTGGGAAAACTGGCTAGCCATATGTAGAAAGCTGAAACTGGATCCCTTCCTTACACCTTATACAAAAATTAATTCAAGATGGATTAAAGACTTACATGTTAGACCTAAAACCATAAAAACCCTAGAAGAAAACCTAGGCAATACCATTCAGGACATAGGCGTGGGCAAGGACTTCATGTCTAAAACTCCAAAAGCAATGGCAACAAAAGCCAAAATTGACAAATGGTATCTAATTAAACTAAAGGGCTTCTGCACAGCAAAAGAAACTACCATCAGAGTGAACAGGCAACCTACAGAATGGGAGAAAATTTTCGCAACCTACTCATCTGACAAAGGGCTAATATCCAGAATCTACAATGAACTCCAACAAATTTACAAGAAATAACCCCATCAAAAAGTGGGTGAAGGATATGAACACACACTTCTCAAAAGAAGACATTTCTGCAGCCAAAAGACACATGAAAAAATGCTCATCATCACTGACCATCAGAGAAATGCAAATCAAAACCACAATGAGATACCATCTCACACCAGTTTGAATGGTGATCATTAAAAAGTCAGGAAACCTCAGGTGCAGGAGAGGATGTGGAGAAATTAGGAACACTTTTACACTGTTGGTAGGACTGTAAACTAGTTCAACCATTGTGGAAGTCAGTGTGGCGATTCCTCAGGGATCTAGAACTAGAAATACCATTTGACCCAGCCATCCCATTCCTGGGTATATACCCAAAGGATTATAAAACATGCTGCTATAAAGACACATGCACGTGTATGTTTATTGGGGCACTATTCACAATAGCAAAGACTTGGAACCAACCCAAATGTCCAAGAATGATAGACTGGATTAAGAAAATATGGCACATATACACCATGGAATACTACGCAGCTTTAAAAAGTGATGAGTTCATGTCTTTTGTAGGGACATGGATGAAGCTGGAAACCATCATTCTCAGCAAGCTATCGCAAGGACAGAAAAAACAAACACTGCATGTTCTCACTCATAGGTGGGAATTGAACAATGAGAACACATGGACACAGGAAGGGGAATATCACACACTGGGGCCTGTTGTGGGGTGGAGGGAGCGGGGAGGCATAGCATTAGGAGATCTACCTAATGTTAAATGACGAGTTGCTGGGTGCAGCACACCACCATGGCACATGTATACATACGTTACTAACCTGCACATTGTGCACATGTACCCTAAAACTTAAAGTATAATAATAATTAAAAAGTAATATATGAATGGCTAATAAGACCATGCAATGGTTTTCAAAGTTGTTAATCATAAAGGACATGAAAATTAAAAACCACAGTGAGCTATTACTGCACACCCAATATAACGGTTATAATTAAGGAGACCAACATTACCAAGTGTTTCATACGGAATAATGGAACCCTTAAACATTGCTGTTGGGAATATCTGCTTATGGTACAACCACTTTGGAAAATAGTTTGACCGTTTTTTAAAGGTTAAATATTAAATTATCATATGACCCAGTGACTTCACTCCTGGGTATCGTCTACCCAAGAGAGATGAAAACATACTTCCACATGAAGACATTTACCTAAGTGTTTCCAGTATTATTATGCTGAATAGTCAAAATCTGGAAACAAGTTAAATGTCCATCAACCGTTGAGTTGATAAATAAAATATGGTATATTTGTACAGCAGTAAAAAGGAGCTAACTACTGATAACATGTTTGAACCTCATAAACACTATGCTAAGTTAAATACCTTGGTTGTATATACAAGAACTTCCCAGAAAAAGTTGCCTGGGACGAGTTGGGAGCAAGGATTGACAGTCAACTGTTACAGCTCTCTGGTGTAGGGAAAATGTGTCGGTTCTGGATTGTGCTTATAGTTGGGCAACTGTATAATAATTTACTGAAAACCATTGAATTGTATGCCTACAATTGGTGGGTTTTACCATGGATAAATTATAGTTCAGTAAAATTGTTTAACAAAAATGACTGATCTGGCTGGGCGTGGTGGCTCATGCCTGTAATCCCAGCACTTTGGGAGGCTGAAGCAGGTGGATCACCTGAGGTCAGGCGTTTGAGACCAGCCTGGCCAACATGGCAAAAGCCTGTCTCTGCTAAAAATACAAAAATTAGCTGGGCACGGTGGCATGTGCCTGTAATCCCAGCTACTCGGGAAGCTGAGACAGAAGAATTGCTTGAACCCAGGAGGCAGAGGTTGCAGTGAGCTGAGATCGCGCCGCTACACTGCAGCCTGGGCAACAAAGCGAGACTCTGTCTCAAAAAAAAAAAAAAAAAAAAAAGATCTTAATGTAATGTAACATAAATAATAGTTAGGGTCCAAAGAATATAAAACAAACAAATCTGAGTCATGGCATTGGTTGCAGAACTCTGTGTAGTTACTAAAAAGCCCTGAATTTTATACTTACGGTTGGTATATTTTATGGTTTGTAAATTATACCTCACCTACATTTTCTCCTAATTTTATTAAAATACCTATTTATAGGTGTAGCCAAAAGAGAAGAAAATTCAAGTGTCAACATTAGTGATTTAATATCTTTATCTATTTCTCTTTCTTCCAAATTCTCTAAATATGTGTTACTTTTATTATCAGAAATAAAACTTTTGTTGACTCTAACCTTCTGTAACTGGTACCTCCTAGTCTCAAAGATCTTAAAATTTATTAGTAAAGAAAGATGTGTAATTGGTTGAATTATAGGACTGTAATTACCAAAGTCTGTTGAAGGGAAAGAGTGAAATAGAAACCGTGGGTAAATTAAAAGAGCTTTGAAACTGATAGAAGAGGTGGCCCTTGAGTAAGTATTGTTACAGTCAGTCAGAAGGAAGGTTTCAGGCATCTCCTGTTGATGCTATCCAGCTGTCCTGTCATTACAAAAACCATGAGCCACATTTTACATCAGAGCTTTTTTAATAAAAATTATCATTTCTGTCAATTTTTGACAAACAATTTTAATCACAAAATACTTGTTTAGCAAGAGAAAATAACCCAATATGAGCAAAAAACAAAAATAAAAACTACATTGTGGCCAGGCGTGGTGGCTCAATCCTGTAATCCCAGCACTTTGGGAGGCTGAGGCAGGCAAATCACTGAGGTCAGGAGTTCGAGACCAGCCTGGCCAACATGGTGAAACCCCCATCTCTACTAAAAATACAAAAAATATCCAGGCGTGGTGGCTCACACCTGTAATCCCAGCTACTAGGGAGGCAGGAGAATTGCTTGAACCAAGGAGGTGGAGGTTGAGCAGTGAGCCAAGATTGTGCCACTGCACTCCAGCCTGGGTGACAGAGCAAGATTCCATCTCAAAAGAAACAATCAAACAAAACGTATTGAGTAATTTATGCAGCCATGAAGCTGATTGTAAATGGGAACTGACAAGTTGAACTTTTATGATTCCATAGTGGAGAAGCAGCCAGAGAAGCTACATCTCAGAAGAAGGACTCTCTCGCCTTTTTAAAGTTTGAGTCTTCCATTGCCTTCCTCAGCTCTGCTTTGAGCATCCTTCAAGGTCATGTTAGTGCTGCCGCTTCCCTGAAATCTTTCTGGCTTTCGTAGAAACAATCTTTTTCCTTCTGTGTACTTTTTGTTCATTTTTGTTGTTGTTGTTTTACTTGTGTACACTTACCTATTAGCACTTACTACATTGTACTTTATGATACAGTCAATTGTGTTCAATTATAAACTATTGCCAACTTCTTAGGGCTTTATGTTCTAAGGGTTGTGGTGTGAATCAAGCACTGACTAGTCATATCCCAACTCTTTTCCTATTGCCATCAAAATGGAACTAACCCAGAGTGCAGTTTGTGTTTCAGTAGAATTTAAGCAGTAATGAAAAGGGCCATACCAACAAACATATGAAAAAAAGCTCATCATCACTAGTCATTAGATAAATGCAAATCAAAACCACTATGAGATACCGTCTCACGCCAGTTAGAATAGCAATCATTAAAAAATCAGTGAACAACAGATGCTGGTGAGGCTGTGGAGAAATAGGAACACTTTTACACTGTTGGTGGAGTGTAAATTAGTTCAACCATTGTGGAATACAGTATGGCAATTCCTCAAGGACCTAGAACTGGAAATACCATTTGACCCAGCAGTCCCATTACTGGGTATATACCCAAAGGATTATGAATCATTTTACTATAAAGACACATACACACGTATGTTTATTGTGGCATTATTTACAATAGCAAAGACTTGGAACCAATCCAAATGCCCATCAATGATAGACTGGATAAAGAAAATGTGGCACATATATACCATGGAATACTATGCAGCCATAAAAAAGAATGAGTTCATGTCCTTTGCAGGGACATGGATGAAGCTGGAAGCCATCATTCTCAGCAAACTAACACATAAACAGAAAACCAAACACTGCATGTTCTCACTCATAAGTGGGAGTCGAACAATGAGAACACATGGACACAGGGAGGGTAACTTCACACACTGGGGCCTTTCGGGGGGTGGGGGGTAAGGGGAGGGAGAGAATCAGGACAAATACGTAATGCATGCGGGCCTTAAAACCTAGATGATGGGTTGATAGGTGCAGCAAACCACCATGGCACGTGTATACCTATGTAACAAACCTGCACGTTTTGTACATGTATCCCAGAACTTAAAATTAAAAAAAAAAAAGGGCCATAGTGGTTTCTGAATGAAAAGAGTTAGAGGTCACTGATGTGGTCGTGGAAGAAATGGGATTTGGGCTGAGCCTTCAAACGTAGGTAAAATTCCTATAAACATAAATGAACAGAGAAAGACATAACTGCCAGGGCAGCTGGCTGGAGTAGGACTAGTACTTCCACTCCACAGCAACCAACACCACCACCAGTTTGGCTGGCATAGAGAGAGTTAAATATCTTGCTAGTAGGGTGTGTGGGTTGCTCCTGAAAGTTTTCTAATGAAAACTCTAGCTGCTCAGATGTTCACTGTTATTCTACTAAAAAGATAATCTGGGTATTGTTGTGTGCAGTGTCAGTTTCTAGGACTTATTTTCTTTATACTTGTTGTTTGTTACTATTCCTTTTGTTACTTTGGCATGAATTTAATTATTGACAATGGATCATTAATGTGGCCAGGGCATTTGGGATGACTGGTCAGGAGACCCAGGGATCTGTAAGAAAATGTCATCCTGGGAAAGAGGAGATAGAACAAGATATTGAAGATTATGTCCAGTTCAGGGATATTAGTAATTTCTGAGAAGGATTTGAGTATCTTCAGTGAAGGTGAGTTTGAGGTTGATAGGACTACGTACAGAAACAGGGAAGTCAGACATGGCAACAGTTTTAGGGCCAAAGTGACTGAATTCATGTGATATGTACTGAAACTGAGGTGATAACCATTTATCCCAGTAAATCACTGAATCTGAGGATATAAAAGCTGAAAAGAGCGTTAGTGATGATGTAATGTGTTCCCACCATTTTACAAGAGAACAAGTGAGTCCTAGACAGAGTAGGTAGTTTGAACTACCAAGATCAGGAGTGAAAGTCGTATGAGTCATCACTGCAGAGAAGATGGTCAGAGATCTGGCAGTGAATCACTTCTTTAAAATACAGCTCTCACCACAGATTATATCTGATCTTGGTGTGAAGTGCCAAAAAACACATCATTCAGATCTCTGTATTTTATATTTTCTCCTGACATTTTGGAATGTGGTGGAACTCTTCAAAAGACTATCAAATAATTCCTATTTTAATTTTATAAAAGGAAAATTAATAGCATATGTGGGGAAAAAGTACCATATAGTATATTGTGGGAAAAGTGTAGAAGTAGAGAGTTAAGGGAAATTTTAGTATGGGTCATTTATATATTTTGGACACATTCCATTTCAGTCAAGTCCTTGAGTATACCCGTAAGAATCGAATTGATAATCGTACTTTTAAAAACCCTAGCAACTTGAACAGGACCCAAGAAATAGAATTAAAGAAAATAATAAGCCAGAACTTGGCAGTGGTTCTGTTATCTGTGAGCTTGACACTCTTTCCTTTTTGTCCTAAAGTTTCATACTGGAATAGGCAGGAATCAACAGCAGGGGTCAGTTTTAATGATGCTAACTTGGTGTAACAGAATTATTTAGGATCATAAAATTTTCTTGATAGAGACTGAGGTTAGTTTTTCTGTAGGGATTTTTGTTTGTTTGTTTGTTTTAAGAATTGATGCAGTTTCTATGATGAACAGCAGATTGGTGGAGCTGGCTTATTTAGAATGACCTGTGTAATATTTTTTAAAAGTTCTAAATGCATAGTAGTCACTTAGTTGTCTCTGTTGTTACTTTCTAAATACCTTTAATTAAATTGTAAGATTGTAAGCCATTAGGAAGCAGTTCAACATTTCTGTGGTCTCAGGGACTTCCAAGGTTGATTTGGATCTGGAGTAGCTCTTCTCTTCTGCCTGTTTTATGTTAATACATTTGGATTATTCCGGATGGTTCATGGTGGGTAAGGGAACCAATCTCCCACCATCTACCCTTTCTAACCAGCAGACTGTAAGCCCACAGAATTGATTACCAGACAGATTCACACCTAAGTCCATCTGACTCTTAAAGCACAGCTCTTAACACTAGGAAGTGCTGCTTCCCAGAAGCAGGATTATAGAAGTTAAGACTTAACCCTAAAGTGATTTGCTAGTTGATTGGCCAGGAGCTGCAGACCGTTACCCCAACTCCTGCTCCAGATTTCCTTTCTTAGTCAAATGCACACAGTCCTCTCTAGCATAACTGTGAATGTGTTAGAAAACAATCAAAACTTGTCTGGCAACACATAACCAATTAAGTCCTGGAAAAATGGATTAACCAGATATTAAACGTTTTGCTGTTTCATGGGCAGTTAATATAGTGGAACTTATTTACATCACACATGATGGAAAAATTAGTGCAAAAAAATATTTTTAAGTTGTTGCCTTATCAGGAGAGCTAAATCAAACTGAAAATGGGAAAACATGAAAGTTCAACTGCCAACCACACAAATTTGTTTTCAAATGCATGCTTAAATGTTTTCAGAATTGGGGAATCACTGGCAGTTTAGCTACAACTTGAATAACTATACTTCTAGATACTTCTTATATTCCCAGAAGATTTCTGCCTCACTAATAGCTTATGGAAAATACTTGGCCAATAAGCCTATGCTATTATAATTTCAGATTTACTGAAACTATTAAAAATGAAGTAAAAATATTCTGAATAAGCAACGAGTGATAGTAAATTTAGTTTATTAGGAATAATTTCCTCTCAACTTTGAAATTTATGTATGTTATGGAAAAATTACTGGCCTTAAATTTGCAGTGTGTTTAATAGGAAGTCCTGCCTTCTTTAAGTAAAACATTCATTAATCTGAAATGTTCAGTAAAACAAAATCTTAAAACCCACAAAGAGCAAATGACCAATATTTTCTCTCTCTCTTTGTGTGTGTGTATGTGTGTGTGTGTGTGTGTGTGTGTATACATATATATATATATAATTTGTTACTGAAACTTTTTATTTGCTGCCATAATATTATACGTATTGCTGTATTTGGAGTAAAAATATGACTAGAGAAATATATGGGCATTTTTTTAGTGATCTGGTAAACCCGTGTGTTGCTTTTGGGCTTCATAAAGCATCTAGGCAAATTCTTTAAGTACAGTGATATATTGTTTTGGTCTGTGCATGGAGTTGTTACCGGAAACTTCATGTGTCATTGGAGAGCAATATATGGCCTTTCCTATTTCAGAGATGAAGTATAATGCAAGAGCAGATTTGAGATGACAGTCAAGAACTGAGATTTTCAAACCTCTAGACTTTTTAAATGAAGAATATTTATTTTCCTTTGTTTACAAGGAAGTAACTGAAATGATTTGTTATGCATATGTGATCCAGAAGGTATCTAGCAAGTGTTCTTTAATGCTAATATTTCCAGGTTACAGTTCCTTTCTGTTTACATGCACATAAATATACACATTGACACATTTCTGCAAATGAAATGCCTATTTTAGATAACTCATGTTTACTAACTGCAATTTGTGTTTTACATTTCCCTTTGGAGATTTTTTTTTAATTTCCTGGAAAACATGTAGAAAATTGTGTTCTTTTTAATTACTATAGGCCCGATTGAGTTCATGGAATGACCCTAAGCAATTTGTAGTCTTTAAAGAAAAGAGAGAAGACATTACTTGAAGATTTTAAATCATGTAAAATGCATATATTAACGTAGAAAACCAGTTTTTTGGTAGCTTTCAGTTTTGTGAGAAATGTTAACCTTCCTCCAGTAGGAAGAAGAGGATTTACAATACTTAACATTTCCTTTTCTCTGGATGGGCAACAGAATTATCATCTTTTAGACAATTTTGGTAAAATAGTAATTTATTCAGGACTCAATAAGTTAAGAAAGTACACAGTAATTCAAGCATAGGAATTAATCTTCTGTAGAATTTTTCAAATAAATACTAGAATGTTTTAAAGGTTATAAGTTACCTTTCCAAATTTTTGGTCATCCTTAACATCATTTTGTCATGTGACACCATTTGCTACTGCCACTGAACAACTGTCTCTTTCTGTAGTTTCATTATGCCACACATTCCTGAGGTTTTTGCGCCCCCATCCCCACTTTTTTGTATTTGAAGTTCCAAGGGTTGCCAGATTAGATTTCATATGCCCAGTTAAATTTGAATTTCATATAGGAAGTTAATATATTTTTTAGTATGAGTGTGACCCTTGCAGCACTTAACTGGGCATCCTGTATTTTTATTTGCTAAATATGGCATCTTGAAGTCGTCTGTCTTCTCTAAGAAGGTTTTCCCCTCTTTCTGCTTCCTTGGGCATCCCACCAATCCATGACCTTGATTCTCTTTACCTCCTGATGAGAGTGCATTGATGTGGTTTGGCTCTGTGTCCCTACCCAAATCTCATCTCAAATTGTAATCCCCACGTGTCAGAGGAGGGGCCTGGTGGGAGATGATTGGATCATGGGGTGGATTTCTCCCTTGCTGTTCTTGTGATAATGAGTGACTTCTTATGAGAGCTTTTGGTTTAAAAGTGTGACATTTCCCTGCCTCGCTCTGTCTCTCCTGCCACCACGTAAGATATGCCTTGCTTCTCCTTCACCTTCCGCCATGACTGTAAGTTTCCTGAGGCCTCCCCAGCCATGTGGAACTGGGAGTCAATTAAACCTCTTCTCTTTATAAATTACCCAGTCTCAGGTAGTTCTTTATAGCAGTGTGAAAACAGACTAATACATGTGTCTAACCTTATGGAACAAGTTGTCACCTCTTTGTGCTGATTTCCAGTTCACATCTCTAACCTTGACTGATTTAGCCCCAAATTTCAGAAAACCTACTATAACTGTAGTTGCATGTGGTGCTACTATCTCCAACTAAACATGATTAAACCAAACTCTATTTTGAATGCTCCAGACCACATATCCCAATTGCCTTCAGGGCTTACATTGTTTTCATTAACTGAAAGATACCAGTTGCTCAAAAGGTTGTCTATGCCAGGGTCATGTTAGACCCTCCTCACAAGACATCTCTCAACATGTTTGTAGAGTTTTCATCAAAATGGCTACCACTTCATCATTTGCCTTTCAGCTTCATTGCTGTTATCCTATTCAGTTATAAAGTAGTGATGGTTCTTGGAATAAGTTTCTTTTCTGGGCCCTTCTGATTATATGTCCCTTCTTTCACATTCCTCTACATTCTGCTGCTAGATTAGTCTTCTTTCAACACAGTCTCTTAGATCATGTTCCCTGGAAACCTATGTTGCATGCAGGTTTATTTGAGAATGATTCAGGAGACACAGCTATAAGGAAGTGAGGAAGGCAGGGTTGGGCAGAGAGAGTTGACCCACATGAAGTTGTACCTAAAACCTCAGGTGATCCTACAGTGTTCCACAGCTGGGATGAGCTTTTAGATTTGTCAAAAATTAAGGCCAAGGGCCAGGCCATTATGCCCCCCACCATGCTCTTCTGAGTGACCTCTGAGGTCCATTTCTGAGGCCCTCTAATTTCTTTGCTCGTGTGGCTGTCCTTTGCTCTGTAACTGCCCTCTGAGTCTCCTCCTCTCTGCCTCCTCAAGGGCCTGGCTATGAGCAACTCACCCCATGAGAGGAGGCAGAAACTGGGGGAGGCTTCCACAGCTAAGATCTCTTTCCACCAAATGATACAGCTGTGGAGTAGCTGAATGGTGGGTCTGTTGGCACCAAAGAGGGCTGTGAGCTGAGCTCCACAATGTTCACCACAATCACTGTCGACATTTCACTTTCCTGCTTAGGGACCTTTGGTGTATTCCCTACACTGCTTTATCAAGGTAACTGTTACTATTAGACTTCAGGGGGCCCTTCATTCTCTGACCCCACCTTGCCTGTCACTGAACCCAATTTCTCCCTATCTTCAGTGTCTCCCTCCAGTCCATTAAGGGTTACTCTTACCTGGAAAGTCTGCTCTTTAGCTTCCTTGAGACCCCTGCCCACTCATTGTCCATGCTGTACCTTCGTTCAGGCCTTAGGCCTTTGCTTCTGCTATCCTTTCTTCTGGAATGTCCCCTCTTCTCTAAGTCTTCTGTTCATCTTTAATCCTCCGTGGGTGAATCAATCTTGCTTATTATTAATACTGTGCAATTCTATTATTCACTATATACTAGCTCTTATTTTTTCATTAGCTCCATGTATGCTGTTCTTGTCTTCAGTTATTTTGGAAGGTGAGACTTTTTTTGGTATTTTTGGCAGTATCTAGCAGAATGCTAGGCTCATAGTAGTGAATCAATGACTACTTTATTCCTTGATTATATTTGTATGTGGCACATCCAAAATATTAATACTGAGAGTGGTGAGATAAGATGGAGAGAGTTTTCTAGTAAGATTGTATTTGAGCTCAATTGGTGAACTTCCCTGAAGGAATTTCAGAGTTACATGTGTGTACGGGTTTGGGTGGCTCCTACATAGATGATCTGAAGTAAGAGCATGAATTAACAGCTGCTGTTTCCCTCTCCTCTTATCTCACTTTAGTCTCCCACACTGTGCTGGGACCATTGCAGACCTGGAGTCTCTTCTCTGTGATTCCAGTCCACCTTTTGGAGTTCACTTCCTGTCCTGATGCCCAGTGCTGTGCTTCCCTCCACTCCTTGCCTCCTTTTGCTGCCCAGTAACTCTCTTTCCTTACCTGCAGAGCAGCCTTTGCCCTGGACATTAGCACCATGCTCTGACTCTTCCTGACCAACTATCCCCTTCAAAACTTAGGTGCATAAATGAATGAACTACATTTACATACAATAAAACATAATGTTGGCTAAAAAAGGCAGACACAAAAGAGCACATAATGATTGTTGCAAAAATGGACAAAACTAATATCTGGAGTTGTAATCAGTATAGTAGTAACTTGTGGAAGGGGCAGTCTTTAGAAGGGACTATGAAAAGGCTTCTAGAATGCTAGGAATCTTTAATTTCTTGACCAGGTGCAGATTTCATGGATGTATAATGCTTGCACTGTGTACTTATGATTTGTGCTTCCTTGTATGTATGTTATACTCTGACAAAAAGTTTTAAAATCATTTATCTGCTTGGTAAGCTGATCACTTTATAAACTCTTCAGTGAACAGGGGCTGGTGTGTTGCTCTTCCCACTAGTATTAATTGGGAGATAATAGAAATAGAGGAATCATAAAGTTGGCCCTCTGTGTCCACCCTCTTTATAGTGGTTCTAGGGAGGACTTGGAGGCTGTCAAGCTCATCCAGATGCTTCTGGATATTAGCATACATTAATCAAAATTCATGTTCGAAGTCTTAAATTTTTCTTCTAATAGAGCCAAGCTACCAGATTATTTTTCTTTGTGTCTTATTAATTCCTTCTCCCCAAAGGAGATATCTACTGTATCTTCAGAAATAAAGAATAGTTGATTTTGAGTTTCATTAAGTATTCTAAATAGAATGACAATTTCTGTTTTTAAAAATAATTTCCCATTGAATCTTCAAAATAACTAGGAAAGAAAAATTGAGGTAGAGTTAACAATTCTGATTGTTATTTCTCACAGCATCCTTCAATTTGGATGTACTTTCTCATGGCATAAAGGCTTCCAGCACAGAGAGAAGAAGCCCTGTTGGATTTTTCCACTTTGACATGGGTGGTGTAAATTAATGTGATCAGATCGGAAAGGTGCAGGAACAGAAGTGCATGCAGCAAGTTGTAGTAGGAGGGAGTAGGTATTTTGAATCAACCAAACCTAGTCTCCAGGCTGGGCATCGGCACTTAGTCAGTGTGTGAACTTAGGCAGACTGTTTAACCTTTCCTCTAACAGAGTGGTAACATGCCCTCTCCCTGTGCCAGGTTCTTGTGAAGACTAGACACCCTGAGTATGAAGCTGCAGATTCAGGCTGTGATGGTTACTGCCATTGTGACATGGGACTAGAACAGAGAGGACACACATTTTCACATTATTATTTTGAATGCACAGTATTTCGATATTCTATACAGATGGCACATAGTAGGCACTTTTCATGTGTCTGGGAAATAAAAATAAATACAAGGAAACAATTCTTGCTCTCCAAACAATAACTCAAAATTTTGGGAAAGAAAACAATTTTATGGCCATATGTTGGCAAGTAGTACAAAATCTTTCATAAATACAAAAGGACTCTAAAGTGAATGAAGATGCTTGTGATGTGAGCTTTGTCAGGAACAGTTATATTAACAGATGTAGGTGTGACTGTAGCTTAATTTTGGAAAATCAGTCATAATGACAATAGACAATGTTGATTGTACATGGTCTTCGAGCTGGACACTTGACTTCCTGCTTTACATGTGTTATATCCTCTAATCCACACAAGTACTCTGGGAAGAGTAGCTGCCAGCATGATCTCCATTATAGGTGAGAAAACCAAAGCTTCAGGAGAAGCATGTCACTTACCCAGAGTCACACAGTTAGTGGAATGGGGCAGGTGTCTGTGTCCAAAAGCCCTTGTAGCCATCTGCATCAACCTAAGAGTGAACATGGTGTTTGTAGGGTATAGTACCAAAGTGGTTTTGGAAACAGTTGCTCTCAGGAAGCTGTGAGTCAGTTGGAGAATTAATAATTCTACCTCTGTGTTCTTAAATCTCAGCGGAAGAGTAGCTCATAAACAGTTATATCAAGGAGGGGAAATCATGTGGATGTAGAGTGAGAACTGGTTTTAAGTTGCTGCTACTCATTATGTGCTGTGCAGCCCTGGACAAGTTACTCAACAAAATTGAGCATCTGTTTCCTTAAAATATCCTTAAACAGGGTAGAGGGATAATATACTTTGCCATTTTTGCTCTATGGGGCTATTGTAATGATCTGGTGGATTTATGAAATTGTCAAGTGCTACAAAGTAAGTTATTTTTGTTAATAGTTCAAGTAATAGATGTGATGGTAATAATAATATGATGATGATATAGCAATTATTGTAATAACTTTAAATAGTAATAAAAATAGACAATATAACTTGGAGTCAGATGGCCACAAGGATTGAATTGCCTTTTGCTGGCAATATTTCAAATATTTTCTGATTAAGTTGTTTTGGTAGATTCATAGTTTGTGTCTTTGGCTCAGACAAGCAATTAAATTCTCCTCAGGAAATCATGAAAGGTTACCTTTGGTTGTACAGCTTACGCTGTTGAAATTTTGGCTTCAGTTCAGGATTCATGGACAAATTAACATCTGAATCACTTGAGACCTATTCATAAAGAATAGGATGATGTATATAGCTAAAGCTTATGTGCATAGCTAAAGTGACTGGAGTTTCACAATGAAGCTGGGAGATGGAGACTGTACTCCTGTATTCTGAGTCACCTACTGCAGGGCAGCCATCTATGGGGCTGGGATGGTGTTTATATGGAAGTGAGCATCTGACTTCGTTGGAGCTTGCTGATTTAATGGAGGATGCCTCCACTCTAGCAAGTGAGGTTTGTAAAGGGCCCCGTAGGACCCTCCAAGAAAAGTTATGTGTAAAGGAGAGTTATACTCATTTGCAAATCGTTTCTTTAAATAAAATGCCCATGAAAGTCAGTAATACCATAGTTTGTTTCTAAAAAGTAAACTTAAATATTTAGAGAACTTCAGAGCTAGAAAACATTTATATCTTACTTAGAGTGGTCATTACCCTTGCCTGCCTTGCTGTGGTGTAAGTAATGAAATTGTGTATACAAACTGTTATCATGGCGGGGATTATTATTAGATAATTTCTTTGTATAACCTTAAAAAATATGTCTTCTTATGCAAATTATACCAAATATAGTTCTTACTAACATAATTTCAGGGTAGTGTGAAGCTGAATTTTAGGGATTTGGAAAATAAATGTGAATTATTTTTATTAAGCTGTTTTGCTAAGATGACTAATTCTTACCTACAATTTCTGTATCGTAGATCTACTTATTATTTAAAACTTTTATTACTCATGTTTTTGAAAAGATTCTTTGAGGATAGATTAAGTAAAAATGACCACACAGAGTAGTGTGGTAGTTATGTCTCTGTTAGTCAAAATTTCTAGCAGTTTTAGTTTTAAAGATATGATTAGTCATCTGGATAGAAATTTCAATAAATTGCTTTTGCTATTATAGCTATCTTAGAAGAACTTCTTCCAGAGAAATTGAGTAAGAATGCCAATTAATTCGAGCCATTGGAGTGAATTGTATGTAGAATGTCTGTGAGTTCAACCGTCAGTAAACTAGGAGAAAGCTCTTAAATGTTATAATTTCACAATCAAAAAACTTTGCAACCATTAGTCCACTCATTAGACTGAATTATTGAATGAAGCATTAGTTTCTTCAGTATTTATTTATTTATTTATATTTATTTATTTTTTTGAGATAGAGTCTCACTCCTGTTACCCAGGCTGGAGTGCAGTGGCGTGATCTCAGCTCACTGCAACCTCCGCCTCCCAGGTTCAAGCAATTCTCCTGCCTCAGCCTTGTGAGTAGCTGGGACTACTGGCGCCCACCCCCACTCCTGGCTAATTTTTGTATTTTTACTAGAGACAGGGTTTCACCACGTTGTCCAGGCTGGTCTTGATCTCCTGACCTCATGATCTGCCCACCTTGGGCTCCCAAAGTGCTGGGATTACAGGCGTGAGCCACTGCGTTCGGCCTCTTCAGTTTATTTTTAAAGAACTCAGTATCCCTGGCACTGTTGGCCATCTCTGTGGAGATACTAGTTCTAGTAGGAAGGCAAGGTTGGGGGAGTTTTTGTTTTTATAAAAAGGCTTAATTTTTAATTAAAAAATTTTTAAATTATGTTTTTTCATTACACTTGCGTAGTCAGTTATGTGTGTGTGTTTTAATTGACTTTATTGTTTAGAATTGTTTTAGGTTTACAGAGAAATTGAGTGGAAAGTCCAGAGATCCCATATACTTCTTTTCCCTGGCACACAGTTCCCTTTATTATTAACATCTTATATTATTGTGGTACATTCATTACAATTGATGAACAAAATTTATGCATTAATATTATCTAAAGTGCAGAGCTTACATTAGGGTTCACTCTGTTGTATAGTTCTTTGGGTTTTGACAAATGCATGATGTATGTATCTACCATTACAGTATCATGCAGAATACTTTCATTGCTGCCCAACCCCCCCTCCACCCCCACTGCCTGTCCCTGTCTTCCATCTACTTATACCCTGCTTATACCCATCCCCCATCCCAATCCCCGTCAACCACTGATGTTTCTGTCTCAATAGTTTTGTCTTTTCTAGAATGTCATACAGTAGAACGATAGACTGTATAGCCTTTTCCTATTGGCTTCTTTCACTCAGCAATTTGCATTTAAAGTTCCTGTATATCTTTTTGCGAATTGATATCTCATTTCTTTTTGTCATGGAATAATATTCTATTGTGTGGATGTACCACAGTTTATTTATTTATTTACATGTGGAAGGACATCTTGGTTGCTCCCAAGTTTTGCCAATTATGAATAAAGCAGCTATACACATTCATGTGCAGGTTTTTGCATGGACATACATTTTCAACTCATTTGAATACTTAATTTCCATTTACCTAGCATTGAGAACAAGTAGACACTGAGTATATAGATGAAGGTCAAGAAAAACACACCATTCCTATGAGAATAAGAGGTAGTGAAAGATAGAACACAGAGGGTTTAAAAGTATGGGTCCTGCAGAAATGCCAACCTGTCTCCTGCCAGTGGGTAAATGGACCATCGGGATTAACTGGAAGGACATTTTTCTTCTTGGTTACATTTCAGAATAATCTAGAGGAGTACCAATTAAGCATCCTTAATCAGTTCCAATTTTTGACCTAGTTAATTCAATTCCCAGAAACACTTTTAAAATGCATTTATAAATTTAATACATTTGGTTCTTTTAAAGCCTTCAAATTCCTTGATCTAACAACCAGAACTTCTCCATGTAATAGCTTAAAAGCTCTTCTTGTAAACCCAATAAAACAAAATTTGTAAATGTAGTTTCTCTGAAGCATTCTAGCATTGGTGGGAACCTAGTAAAATTCTTTTATACCTTTCAATTTAAAAATCACATTTTAAAATAAAAGAAATTGATATTAAGTGCATAGTCTATTACTATATCAAACTGTCTTAAACATAATACTTTATCAACTAAATATTGAAACCTGTCCAAATGATTACACATTGATTCCTAAACTTAACCTCAAAGGTTTAAATACTGTGGGTTTGCGTTAAAATCATTATGTCTGTATTTAAAACTAAATATTTCCAGAGTCCTTGTCACCCAGAGTGATTTATAGTTCTCATCTCTGGAAGTGGTGTTGTTATATAACGTGGTTTAGGTAACTTACCAGCCAGTGATCTGAGACCTGTTGGAGGTCTGCCATGTGGACCCAGCAGTATTCTCTCCCAGCCACTGACAGATGCTCGACACCATTTTGTATAGTCAGTATCACAATCGGAGGATTCTAAGTCTCTACCTTGAAGTAATTATTTTATTTCATTTGAATCTGCATTCTTCTGAATCTGGAGACACCTAACTCCCTTCAGCTAATCTCTTAAACTTCTCATTGAATTCTCTATTTGTTTAATATTTTTTTTCCTTATTGATTAGGTCACAACTCTTAAAACCTTTGAAATCTAATATTACTGAATTCTCCAGATCTCTCATACCTCTGTCTCTGTAGCTGTACTGCTAAGATCTTGCTAATGACAGCTATGTCTGACTGAGTTTCCTGTGGAGATACTCATCTGCTTGTTGAATTACTCACTGACAGAACAGTAACCATGAATCATACGTATTAAGGAAAAATAAAGAAATTATACTCTTTTACAATTCAGATGTTTGAGGTCTCTGTTGACATTTTATATATGAATGTATCCTGTATGTGGCAGAGTGAGTTTCAAATACAACTAAAGGTTTTTCACAAAAGTTTCATTATGAAGTACTATATTAGTCTGGTTTCATACTGCTGTGAAGAACTGCTGGAGATTGGGCAATTTATAAACAAAGGAAGTTTGATTGACTCACAGATCTGCATGGCTGGGGGAGGCCTCAGGAAACTTACAATTATGGCAGAAGGGGAAGCAAGGCACATCTTACATGGCATCAGGAGAAACAGAGAGTGAAGCGGGAAGCGCCACACTGTTAAACCATCAGCTCTTGTGAGAATTCATTCCGTATCATGAGCACAGCATGAGGGAAACTACCCCCATGATCCAGTCACCTCTATTGACAATGTAGGTATTACAATTTGAGATGGGATTTGGGCGAGGACACAGCCAAACCGTATCGTTCTGCCTCTGGCGCCTCCCAAATCTCATGTCTTTCTCACATTTCAGAAACCATCATGCCTTCCCAGCAGTCCCCCAAAGTCTTAACTCATTCTGGTACTAACTCAAAAGTCCAAGTCCAAAGTCCCCCAAAGTCTTAACTCATTCTGGTACTAACTCAAAAGTCCAAGTCCAAAGTCCCATCTGACACAAGCAAGTCCCTTCTGACTATGAGCCTGTAAAATCAAAAACGACTTAGTTACTTCCAAGATACACTGGGGGTACAGGCATTGGGTAAATGTTCCCATTCCAACAGGGAGAAATTGGCCAACACCTAGGGGCTACAGGCCCCATGAAAGTCTGAAATCCAGCAGGGCAGTCATTAAATCCTTTTTTTTTGAGATGGAACCTCACTCTGTTGCCTTAACTGGAGTGCAGTGGTGTGATTTTGGCTCACTGCAACCTCCACCTCCCAGGTTCAAGCAATTCTCCTGGCTCAGCCTCCCAAGTAGCTGGGACTACAGGTGCATGCCACCACAACTGGCTAATTTTTGTATTTTTAGTAGAGACAGGGTTTCACCATGTTGGTCAGGCTGGTCTCGAACTCCTGACCTCAGATGATACACCTGCCTTGGCCTCCCAAAGTGCTGGGATTACAGGCATGAGACACTGTGCCCAGCTAGTCATTAAATCTTAAAGCTCCAAAACAATCACCTTTGACTCCATATCTCACATCCAGGGCACTCTCATGCAAAGCGTGGGTTCCTAAGGCCTTGGGCAGCTCTGCCTCTGTGGCTTTGCCAGGTAGAGCCCCCATTCCTGCCTTCATGGGCTGGTGTTGAATGTCTGTGGCTTTTCCAGAAATATGGTGCAAGCTGTTGGTGGATCTACCATTCTGGGGTCTAGAGAACAGTGGCCTTCGTCTCATAGCTCCACTAGGCAGTGCCCTAGTGGTGACTCTGTGTGGGGGCTCCAACCTCACATTTTCCTTCTGCGTTGCCCTAGTAGAGGTTCTCTATAAGGACTCCTCCCCTGCAGCAGACTTCTGCCTGGACATTCAGGTATTTCCATACATCCTCTGAAATCTAGGTGGAGGTTTCCAACCCTCAACTCTTGTCTTCTGCACACCCACAAGCCCGACACCACATGGAAGCCTCCAAGGCTTGGGTCTTGCAGCCTCTGAAGCAAAGGCCCAAGTTGTAACTTGGTGCCTTTTAGCCATGGCTGGAGCTGGAATGGCCAGGATGCAAGGCACCATGTCCCAAGGCTGCACAGAACACAGGGCCCTGGGCCTGGCCCATGAAGCCATTTTTCCCTCCTAGGCTTCTGGGCTTGTGATGGGAGGGGCTGCTGCAAAGATCTCTGAAGTGCCCTGGACACGTTTTCCCCATTGTTGTGGCTATTACCATTCGGCTTCTTTTATCTTATGCTAATCTCTGCAGCTGGCTTGAATATCTCCTCAGAAAATGGGTTTTTCTTTTCTACCACATGGTCAGGCTGGAAATTTTCCAAACTTTTATGCTCTGCCTCCCTTTTAAACATAAGTTCCAATGTCAGACCATCTCTTTGTGAACGCATATGACTACACTGTTAAGAGCACTCAGGCCACTGCTTTAATGCTTTGCTGCTTAGAAATTTATTTTGACAGATACCCTAATTCATCTCTCTCAAGTTTAAATTTCCACAGATCTCTAGGGCAGGAGCAAAATGACACTAATCTCCTTGCTAAAGCATAGCAAGAGTGACCTTTACTCCGGTTCCCAATAAGTTCCTCATCTCCATCTGAGACCACTTGAACCTGGACTTCATTGTCCATATCACTATCAGCATTTTGGTCAAAACCATTCAACAAGTCTTTAGGAAATTCCTAACTTTCATGCAACTTTCTGTCTTCTGAGCCTTCCAAACTGTTTCAGCCTCTGTCAATTACCCAGTTCCAAAGTCACTTCCACATTTTCAGGTATCTTTGTAGCGGTACCCCACTCTCAGTGCCACTTTTCTGTATTAGTTCATTTTCATTAGTTATTTTCAAAAATGAAAATAACTACCTGAGACTTGGTAATTTATAAACAAAAGAGGTTTAATTGACTCACAGTTCAGCAAGGGTGGGGAGGCCTCAGGAAACATATAATCATTGCGGAAGGTGAAAGGGAAGCACGACACATCTTATGTGGTGGGAGAAGAGAGAGAGAACGATGGGTGAGGTCCCACAGTTTTAACCTATCAGATCTTGTGAGAACTCACCATTATGAGAGCAGGATGGGGGAAACTCCCCCATGATCCAATCATCTCCCACCAGGACCTTCCCCTTGACACATGGAGATTACAGTTTGAGGTGAGATTTGGGTGGAGACACAGAGCCAAACTGTATTAAGTACAATTTTTAGATTAGATTTTTGGGACTGACTTGGCTCTTTCAGCCCCTATATCTAGTCCATCAGTACATTTAGTGGCTCCACCTGCAGAATAGATCTGGAATCTGACAGCTTCTCGCCACTTCCTTGGCTGCCATTCTCTCTCGCTTGGGCTCTATTGTTATATTGACACTTGACTTTTTTTTTTCCCCACCCTTTTCCCCATTATCTGTCTTCTACATAGTAGTTAGCAGATTGTCATTCTACCACTATCAATCCTCCACTAGCATTAGTCATAATAGACTAATAGCCAAATTCTTTACCTGTATGTTGTAGATCCTGGCTTGTCCTCAACCTCATGTCCCATCAATATTCTTAGCCACACTTGTCTCCTTGTTTTTCTTTGATCTCACAGCACATGTGGTTCCTCCTCAGAACCTTTGGACTTACTGTGCCTCATCTAGTAACTCTCTGCCATCTAATATTATTAGCATGTCCCTCTCCCTTATCCAATCAGGCCTCTGCTCAAGAGATTACCTCCTCAAAGATGTCTTCAGAGAATACATCTGATCATTTTTTTCTGATTTAAACTCCCTCTCTGCCCCTCCATACATCCTACCCTAGTTCCACTCACTCTATGGCCTCTTCACTGGCTATTTTTATTTATAATACTTAAAAAAGGCTGGCATTGTTATGTATGTGTATTTGTTTATTGTTGCAAATTTACTGGTATAACCCCAGCACCTAGAATAATTCTTGGCACCAGTAAGTGTTCAGAAACGCTTGTAGGAGTAATCTTCTGTAGGAGTAGGAGTAATCTCCCCACCTTCCCTGATGCTTGTAGCCCTCCGCAGTGATGGAGAGGCCCAAGGGAAAGTTACACCTAAGAGAGCCCAATGAGAACACTGTTATTGGACCCATAGCTGATTGACTTAGGCTTCTTAAATTAGCTTGTCATTTTCAGCATGGAATTTACATTAGACATTGCCATTTAGTTTTTTTTAAGCCACTTTACTTACAGTTTATAGTAAAATACTTGTTGAAAGAAGATAGGTATGTTTAAAAGGAAAATACCTGAAAATCCCTTACATAAGTTTGAATTTTTAAAAGAGTCAATCAGCATGGAAAAAATGAACATATTGTTAAATATTGAAGTATCATTGATAAGTCTTATGGTTGAAAGTGCTATACAATGCAGGAAACACTTTTCCTCTACATTATCTTAAGCATGTGTGTGGGCTGGAGGTCAGGTTTAATAAAAATACTTTAGCTTAAGAACATAGGTCATGAAAAGGAGCTTATGTAAAAGGCTTTGAAGAAGTTCTTATAGAGGAAGTCACTCAGTGTAGTGGGTTACAATGCCTTGAGTAGGTCAGTGGAGATGAGAAAGTCACATGGCTAGGGCCTTGGTGAATGTTTCTGGGACTGTCAGTGGTGTCTGCATGATCTCTTCTCATGCTAGTAGCCATTTCCCACATCCAGCCATCACCTTGTCACCCATCATGTCAGCACTTAGCTGTTGACTCTGTTTGCCATTGTCTTTTCTTTAAAGAAGTAGCAGAGGAGTGAAATTGGGTTATTCAGAATCAACAGGTCTGGGCATAGCTTCAGCATTTCCACTTCCTGTCTCATGAGCTCATTTTGTTTTAAATCTCATTCATGTTCTGTAAAGATGGGGATGCTTCCAACTATTAGTTGATTGATAATTGAAAACCACTTCATTTCTAAAATTTGTGAAACCATTAGTCACACAATGGCTATAATATGAACACCATGTAAAGGCTCTGTGATGGTAATTCTACAATGTATCTGCATGTCAGAATCCCTTGGGGAGCATTTATAAATGCACACCCCAGATATACTGAATCAGAATCTTTGAGGCTGAGGTACAACAACCCCATTTTTAAAGTTTCCTAGGGACTTTGATATGTTTTCCTGTTTGCAACCACTCATCTGGGGGCACAAGAAAAGTTATAAGGCATATTTTCTGTCTTCAAGACTCTTGTGTCTAGTTCAAAAATGAAAATGAGAACAAATGGCCCAGTTAGACAATGCATTGGAGTTGGTTTTCTATTCGTGTGTTTGATTGGTGTGAATGAAGAGTAGTCTAGATAAGGCAGCATGTGGTTGGTGTCCTTGATTTATTGTTAGATAAAGCACCAGATTGTCTGACTAGTATTGCAAGGTTTATTTTAGTGTATCAATCATTAGTATGGCTTCAAAAATGTATAATGTTAAATAGCCTTTTATGTAGCTGGTATCTCCCTTTCTACTTTCAAAGCTGGCAAGATTTTTGAGAAAGGACTTAAAAATAGACCCAATCATTTTGGTCAAATTTGTTTTTAGGGTGAAAATGAATAAACCCCTCATACCTTTTATAAATTGACTTGCATTTCCTTTCAAATTCCTGTAAGAATGTAAACTTTGGATATTGCATAGTAGCTCTAATAATTCTAACAACAATTTAAAACCATTTAGACCAATTTACCCAATTGCCTTATTAAAAGTCTGTTCTGGCAGTGACTAAAAGACCCCTTGGTGGTGATTAAATAAATTATTAGCTCTTGATGTTTTTCATCATATGGTCTTAGGCTCAAAAGATCAGTGACTTTCTGAAACTTTATCGTAAGGACATTTATAAGTAAATGATCTGAAAATAAGATGGAAGCAATTAGAGGAAATTATGTCTCTACTTTGTATCTCTCATTTAGCGTATGTACAATTACTACATTTTCCTACAAATTACTTTGAAAGATATATTAATCAACAGTGGTAGTAGGTATTATTAGAGAACAAAGCCATGATTATCAAATACATTTGTTTTGTTAAAACAATGGGAATATGTCAGACATATAGATTGACTTCCTTGAAGACAAGTGAAAAGCAAGTAAGGCTGGAAGCTGATGTGTGGAGACTGAGAGGGGAGTGATCAGATAAAGTAGGGCCTTGTGTGTGAAAGATGAGATTTTATTATGACTGTAATGGGAAGCCACTGGAGTAATTGGGAAGAAATTGGTTTTGTTTGTTTGCAGTATAAGTTTTAAAAGAGTACTTTGCATTTGGGTTTTTAGTAGACTTGGAAGAAAGGTGTTGGTAGTTTAAACTAGGTTTATAACCTGGAGATGGGGAAAAGTAAATGGAGACTGGACATTTTTTGATGGTACTGCTAATAGGACTTTCTTCTGGATTGATCCAGGGGGTAAGAGGAAATAGGAATCAAGGCCAAATTCTGGGTTTTATTTGTTTAGCATTTACTGGAATGTATTATTTTGTGGGAATAAGAGGTTTGGGGCAGATCTGGGGGAAATCAAGGATTCTTTGAAATGGCTATCAGCCATGCAATTCATGATGTCTATTTGGCAGCCGATGTATAAGGCTGGTGCTCAAGGATACACGCGGGCTAGAGGGAAAAACTGGAGATTTATCAGTGAACAGATCGTCTTTAAAACCACAGAAATAGATGAGATTATCCATTCAGTGAATGTAGACAGAAAAGAGGGCTCAAGTCACAGCCCAGGGTTTAGATGTTAGGAGGATGAGGCAGCAGGAGTGACGGTGACTGACAAGGAGCGAAGGAGGACAAAGTAAACAAGAAGATAAAGGCATTGAAGAAGGAGAAAATAATCTGTCAGAGGTTTTTGCAAGACAGAAATTGACTGGAAAGGATGAAAGACATGGATGCCACATTAGAGTAGGTTATGGACAAAGTGGAAGATGATAGAGGAATTTGTAAGGATTGGGATCTTTAGAAAGAGTAACTGAGAAATGATTGTTAAGGGTTGGTAAGGGTGGCAGGTGGGGAGTGGAGAACTTGAAGTCAAGGGAGAATTTTATAAGATGGTGCTCTAGCATATGTTTAAAGGTAATGTCCTAGCAGAAAGAGAGGAAGACTAGCCAGAGAGAACAGATAATTGCTGGAAGGAAGGGGAAGGAGAGATGGTTGAGTTTGCCCTTTGTAGTAGCAGTGGATGCCAGGCTATGAATACAAATGCACTTAATATATGTAAGTCTCTGTGCAAGACAATGATAATGAAAATCAAAGTGCGTTGTTGACAATGAAGTGCTAGGTAAATATGACATGATCCTATCATTCTGTAATTACTTCTGTTACTTCTTGCCTCCCTTACCTCCTCCTCCTGCTCCTCTCTCACTTCCTACCAAGTCACATATAGTAGTCCAGTGTACAGTACTAGTACAGTACAGTTTGTGGGTATATATTAAGTCCTGCATCACTTAATGACAGAGTGCCTTCTGATAAATGTACCATTAGGTGATTCCATCTTTGTGCAAACATCATAGAGTGCTAATATACAAATATAGATGGTGCAGCCTTCTACATACCTAGGCCATATGGTATAGCCCATTGCTCCTCGGTTACAAACCTCTACAGCATTTTTCCCTATTGAATACTGTAGGCAATTGTAATACAGTGGTATTTGTATATCTAAATGTAGAAAAGGTACAGTGAAAATACAATATAAGAGATAAAAATGGTACACCTGTATAGAGCACTTACCGTGAATGGAGCTTGCAGGACTAGAAGTTTCATTGGTGAGTCAATGAGTGAGTAGTGAGTGAATATGAAGGCCTACTACACTACTGTAGACTTTATAAATACTGTATACTTAGGCTACACTAAATTTATTTTAAAAACTTTTTCTTCAATAATAACCTTAGCTTACCATTATTTTTTTAACTTTCTAAATCTTTGTAATTAGAAACACTTTTAGACTCTTTTATAATAATCCTTAAGTTTAAGATGCAGACACATTACCTAGATGTACAAAAAATATATTTTTTCTTTATATCCTTATTCTATAAGCTATTTTTAATATTTCAACTTTTTTTCTTTTTTACTTTTTAAATGTTTTTCTTAAAAACCAATACACAAACACACACATTAGCCTTGGATACATGGGGTCGGGATTATCAGTATCTCTATCTTCCACCTTGATGTCTTGTCCCACTGGAAGGACTTCAGGAGCAATAACATGCTTGGAGCTGTCATCTCCTATTATAACAAGGCCTTCTTCCGGAATACCTCCCGAAGAACCTGCCTAAGGCTGTTTTACAGTGAATTTTTTTTTAATAAGTAAAAGGAGTAAAGGCATACACTAACATAATGATAAATATGGTATGCATAAACAAGTAACATAGTCATTTATTATCATTATCAAGTATTATTGTTCTGTATGTAATTGTCTATGCAACCCTTTAATACAACTGCCAGTGCAGTAGGTTTGTTTGCACCAGCATCACACAAACACAGGAGTAATGCACTGTCCTACAATGTTATCACGACCATGACATTAGTAGGTGCTAGACATTTTTAAGCTTTATCATAATCTTACGTGACCATCGTCATATGTACAGTACATCATTGACCGAAATGTCATTATGCAGCATGTACTGTATATTGTTTCTGTACCTGCTGAACAGCAAGTAGAATGTTCACCTCATTTGCATCACAGATTCTGTTGAAATACAAGTTAAGCAGCCAGTCTCCTTCTCAGGAAAGTACGAAATCATAAAAGCATGCAAATAAAGGGTTTCTGGGACACCTGGCACTTGCTCCAGAGTAGGAGTTAGTTTTAGAGTTTAGTGGGATAGCTGGCCATTTTCCCTCAGGCCTTTGGACAGTATGGCAATGATTATTCCTGGGCATTGTGATCACATGCAAAGGTTGTGTGAGAGAAAGATCTTTGCTATGGAGAGTTTGTTATTAGGCTTGCTACACTTCTGCAAAATATTTTAAATAATCTTTCTTTCTTTTTTTTTTTTTGAGACGAAGTCTTGCTCTATCACCCAGGCTGGTGTGCAGTGGTACAATCTCGGCTCACTGCAACCTCCACCTCCCGGGTTCAAGCAGTTCTCCTGCCTCAGCCTCCCGAGTAGCTGGGACTGCAGGCGCCCACCACGCCTGGCTAATTAAATAATACTTCTAAGTGAAATAAAATTCTAGACAGCAGAATGATAAGCTTAGTGTATTAGAACATGATTTCAGAGTCATTCCAGATTACACAGAAAGAGATGGGCCAAACTGTCACTGTCCTCTGCTTTTATAATCGAAGGCTGGATGTATTATCTCTGTGGGGAGAAAGACATGTTGGGCCTAGAGAAGCCTGGCCAGAGTATCAGAGATGGACTTAGAAGCCCGGCAGAGCCTGTTCTTCTTTGTTTTTTTACTGCTGGATTCTGCCTTCTTGACTCCAACTTGACCTGGTCAGGGGAAGGTGGGCAGACAGATTCAGAGGGGTGTATGGGCACCATCTCTGGTGTGAGGGTGTGCCTGGGTTTTGTAGGATGAACCTTAGAGATTCTTACAACATTAGTGTTAGAAGACATATTGAACATCTAGAGTAGTGATTTTCAAGGCTGGGGTGGGTTGCAGATCAGGATTGTGGTGAGGAGGGGAAAGGATGTGTTGTTTGGAAAAACATATGTAGGATGCCTGTTGTGTCCATAATACAAATTACAAAACACACACTGACCAAAGTTCCCTCTGCTGCAATGGGTATGACAGTGGTCGAGTGTTGCGGGAAGTCAGGGACCCCAAACAGAGGAACCGGCTGAAGCTGCGGCAGAAGAACATAAATTGGGAAGATTTCATGAACATTTATTAGTTCCCAAAATTAATACTTTTATAATTTCCTATGCCTGTCTTTACTTTAATCTCTTAATCCTGTCATCTTCATAAGCTGAGGATGTATGTCACCTCAGGACCCTGTGATGATTGCGTTAACTGTACGAATTGTAAAACATGAGTGTTTGAACAATATGAAATCAGTGCACCCTGAAAAATAACAGAGTAACAGCGATTTTCAGGGAACGAGGAAAGATAACCATAAGGTCTGACTGCCTGTGGGGTCGGACAGAATAGAGCCATATTTTTCTTCTTGCAGGGAGCCTATAAACAGACATGTGAGTAGGAGAAATATTGCTGAATTTTTTTCCAGCAAGGAATATTAATAATTAATACCCTGGGAACAGAATGCATTCCCAGGGGTAGGTCTATAGACGACTGCTCTGGGACTGTCTGTCTTATGCAGTTGAGATAAGGGATGAAATAAGCCCTGGTCTCCTGCAGTGCCCTCAGGCTTACTAGGATTGGGAAATTCTAGCCTGTTAGATTCTAGTCAGATCGGTTGTCTGCTGTTGAACTCTGTTTCCTGTTAAGATGTTTATCAAGACAATGCATGCCCAGTGGGACATGGACCCTCATCAGTAATTCTAATTTTGCCCTTGCCTTGTGATCTTGCTCTGCCCTTTGCCTTGGGATCTTTTATTGCCCTTTGAAGCATGTGATCCCTGTAACCCACTCACTATTCGTACACCCCCTCCCCTTTTGAAATCCCTAATAAAAACTTGCTGGTTTTGCAGCTCAGGGTCACCATCACGGTCCTACCAATATGTGATGGCACCCTTGGAGGCCCTGCTGTAAAATTTCTCTCTTTGTATTCTTTCTCTTTATTTCTCAGACTGGCTGACACTTAGGGAAAATAGGAAAGAACCTACATTGAAATATTGGGGGCTGGTTCCCCTGATAGTCAAGCAAGAAAGTTTTGTAGAAGATTTGGGTGAGAGAAATGCAGAGATCTGGTTCCAAGCATTCATTTAAGAGGTGAGGAAATGAATCAAGTCTCAGTGGTTGATTGACCTGCCTAAGGATTCATAGTTAATAGTGTAGAATTGAGACTATAGCTTGGCCTCCAGGGTTCTAGCTGTGTGTCTTTTCGTACTCTGCTTATGCCCCTTGCCTCTATTGAAGTGAGTCATTAGCCATAATGAACAGTTTTGCTGTTCCAGTGTGGTGGAATCCACAGCAAGATAGCTTTCTAGTGACAAAGGTTGTATGCAGGGAAGCCCATTTGCTCACTTCCTCTCACCCCATCTGTTCTTTTCCTTAGCATGCAGTGCTTTAATGATCTCTACTTGCTACAATGAGTCTCTCAAGATTTAAAAACAAATGGCAAATTTGTGCCTCAGGAGTCTTGTGAAAACAACATATTACATGTAAGAAACAAATAATTGTATTTTCTGGTTATTTTTCACAGTTCTTCCAAATGGTATCATAGGATGCTATGCCTAGTTTCCCTTTCTCTAGTATAAACTATTGGTTTTAATGAAATATCATTTATTACAGATAGTAGGGTTTTATGCATTTTTTTCATTCAGAATCAAAGTGGAATGTGTTCCAAGTGCTTGTGTGCATAGTGAAGTTTTTTTTTGTTTTTGAAATTGTTTCTTGCACTATGTTGTTGCCTCATGCCTCCATCCTGTACTGACACACAAGTTTGCTTGCTGGGATGTTTACTTCAATGCAGCCAACATATACTGCATGCCTACTATGTAGACATCTAGAAGGATGTAAAAAGAATGAAGGATGTGAGTTAAGCTGACTATCATTTAAACTTTGGGATGATGAGATAAGAGACTGGAAATTACTTGCTTCAGGTGACAGGCTACATCTATTTTCCTTCTAAGAGGACTGCCCTATTACCTTGTCACTGTCACCAGAAGCTGTTGGACTTTCAAGCTAAGATGTTCTCTACTCCTGTCTTTTCTAGCCTGGCAACTGCCTATCTTCCTTTCAAAGCCCTGTTTAATTTTAAAGGAGTGAAAAAGATAGCGGTGGGTGCAGTTTTCCTTGTTGGAGAGATTGGCAGAGTGATTTTCCAGAACCAAGGGCTGAGTGGAGCTCAAGTCTTACTTGTTATTTGATCCATAAAGTTTGGAAAGTTCATGATCCTTAAAAAGAACTATATAAGAAGGCTTTCAGTTTTCTTTAAAGCCATAGTGATTTGCCAAAAATGTATCCAAAAGAATAACCAGAACAGGACATTCTTCTATAATTAACTATAAATCCCCTTTTGATGTATTAAGATTTAGGTAAGCAGGGAGAACAAGAGTTAAAATAATTCTTTGTCTTTTAACTGTGATCTTTCCCATCCCTTCCTTTGCTAGAGTAAGAATGGTGGTTGGAGAATTGGATACACAAGGGAAGCTTGTGGCCTCAGTCCAAGATAGGACAATATAGTAGTTCTGGAAGAGATGTAGGAATTCTGAGTAATAGTCCAAGATACCTTTCTCTTTATCCTTTTTCCTGTTTTATTCACTTCCACTTTGATGCATTCCCATTCCACAATCAGTATGTTTTACCTTTACAATAGAAGGTGCTACAGACTGCTTACCATAGTTTCTCTTATACCAAAGGGCTACAACTGTTCTCCATTGAGAGGTTTAGCCAATATTGCATTAGTAGAAATTCTGAGGGATTTTCTTTTACTTTTTCATTGACACTGTGTCTGTTTAAAGTGCGAGTGAATGAAGGAAAAATACAAGAGAGTACACACTCATATGCACATACAGGTACATACATGGTAGCATATGAATAGAAAAAGAAATGGGAGGAAAGGTATCAAACTGGTTTTCTATAGCTAGAATTTTGATGGATTTTTGTGTTTTTTTGCTTCACACCTTTAGAAATTGTTAAACTTTTTTTCAGGCAAATAAATTTTACTTTCATAATCAGGGTAAAAAAAAGTTTTCCTATTTGAAAAATAAAAGTTACAGGGAACTTTCAGAACATTGCAACTATTTTATGTCTTATTGTAATGGTGGAAATAATTCATTTGTCCAAACCCATACAATATAGAAAACAAACAGTGAACATGAACTGTGGACCTCAGTGAATAAAAAAGTGATCAATATTAACTCATCAGCTGTAAAAAATGTAGCCTCCTATGTTAATACTAGGGGAATCTGGGAAGTGGGAGAGGAGGGACTATATGGGAACCCTCTGAACTTTCTGCTTACTTTTTTTTGTAAACATAAAACTGCTCTAAAAATAAAGTATATTATTTAAAAATAAAAAATAAAAGTAATATACAATGTTGTTAAATTTGGGGTGGTAAACATGTTGCTTAATTGCCTCCTGTTATGTTAGTTGCCCGTAACAGAGCAGTTGCTTATGAAGCAGCACTTACCTACAGTAGCACTTCCTTAGGAAGTTTCTGATAATAATGATATTTTCATCATATATATATATATATATACAGGTGTCAGCTTTCCCAGTGGAACAAAAGGAGCTGGGAAGATTCCAGTAACTGTGGTTACTTGAGGGTACTTCTTATATTCTTAGTAGTTCCAGACACTTGCTTATGGAAAGGAAGAAACTCATTTTCATGGGGTGCCCGCTCTGTGTTGGGCACTACAGTAGGTGTTTTGTTTCGCATGTCCTCATGCAGCCTTTAATACAGGTACCATCCTTACACTGAAGATGAGGAAGCAGCTGAGCAAGATCACAAGCTAGCAGAGACAAAGCCTAGAATTCAAATCCTATGTATTTTTTAAAAAAAATAATCATAACGCCTTGGAGTGCCCTTGGCAACAGGCATATAACAAAGCAACAGAGCAATAACAGCCCCTGCAAGTTTAGTTAGAAAGATTTTGAAAAATGAGAAAAGTACTTTAATAGCTAATTGTATCTTTGGATTTATTATACTCAAAACGACGACACAGCTTAGTTTGTTATGTACTAGGCAAATTCAGTACCTTATTTTATGTATTTTCTTACAAGATGCTATTTTGATCCTATGTAGCCATCATTTGACATTTTGGCAGTAACATTAGGCATCTTTCTTTGTTCCTGTCAAACGATCCCCACAAGTACAAAGTGCCGTGTGAGACTCATGTGAAAACTTTGAAGAGTTTGAAAGAAGCCAGCTTAAAGTGGGAAATGTTCACTTATTAGTGATTGGTGTGAAGGAAGGCAGTGAGAATGTGCACCAGAAAGTGATCTGGTACTGCAGCCTAGGAAAATAAAGGCAGAAAGGAAGGGTGTTAGGAACAAGTGGCACAGATTGGAGAAAGCAGAAGCTGCTAGAAAGACTTTTGAAACAAAAAGACGTCTTTCTCTCAGAAGAACCAGTGTGTCAGACACAATCTGGAAGTAAAACCCACACATCTATGTGCGTCTGTGCGTGCATACACATAGACACGAATGGCAGTTTGTTGCAAAATGTCAAATGATGACTTCATAGGATAAAAATAGCATCATGTAAGAAAATATATAAAATAAGGTACTAAATTTGCCTAGTACATAACAAACTAAGCTGTGTCATAGTTTTTGCACCATTGCAAAAGTTGGTACCTGGAACCCTAGTTTGTAAAATTTATTAATCCTTCTGTTAGTGTCTGAGTTGAATGAGGGCCTGAATTTACAAGTGAAGAGATAAAACATTTCCTAAGTTGTGTGGATCTTTCATAGGAATGCCAAACAACCTTATTGCTAATGTTGCTCTTATTGGAGAGGTTTGCACAGTGACAATATTTTTCCTGCTTGATTTTACTGAGACCAAAGCATCATTATTGTGCTTATAAGAAATGTTCTGCTGTTAACTATTTACCTTGCCTGATTTAGGTAGATGAGATAAATTTTGATAGTTCCTTAAATTTACATTTTCTTCACTAAGAATGGGAGCTGATGTTTGGCTTGAGGTCATATGAAGTTGATACAACCAAAATTTTGCACCCAATACTGCTAGTTCTCTTCTAGCTTTAATATTTTGGTTCACTAGTTCATTAGTCTCAGTCCCTTTTTCGTTAAAAAAATTCACAATTATAGTTTAATGTAACTCATATATACTTGTCACACAAGAAATACATATTTTAAAGTAGTGATTTATCTTGACTTTTAAAAAATTTTGCAGCTTTATTAGAAAATTAATGACTTGATTATTTTATTCATTAAAATTAATTGATGATAATCTTAAGCACTGGGAATTAGCTGTGTCCATCTCAGTAGGTTAACCTTGTATATATAAGATATATTAGTAAAGCTCTAAATTTTAAGGATTAATGCTTGTTAGGAAAAACAATACATCTAATCATATTCCTCAATAAAAAGCATCCTGGAAAGCAATTGATCTAGCCTCCTTAGTGCTGGGGCTGTGGCAGGGAATTCTTTGGCTTGAGACCCGTGGCAAAGCTCCCTGGGGCAGAGACCTGGTTCTCTAGAAATGAAGACACATTATCTGTGCATAGCAGAGCCAGGAGCAGTGTCTTGGGAATTTTCTGAACTGGAAGTGAAAGTCCACCTGATGATTAGAGGGAGGAAAATGATTGTAAAGGCATGCTGTAGGGAAGTTCAATAGCCTGGAAGAAATTCAGATGCTTTTTATGCTATTCCTGCCTCAGATAATGGAGTTTTTGACTATGATCTATATAATGTAGTGTAATTTTTACTGATATATATCCCATTGTCCAGCTTCCATTTATATAGCATCTTTAAATTTTTACTAGGGAAAAGGTAAGCATTTTCGCCCTATTTTCATAGAGCTGCCAAGTTATGACTTTGGTTTTGTAATTTAAAATGAAATGGATTAAAAAAATAAATTATCATTACTCCTTGGAGTGTCCTTGGTAACAGGCATATAACAGAGAAACAGAGCAATAACATGCCCTGCAAGTTTAGCCAGAAAGATTTTGAAAAATTAGAAAAGCACTTTAATAGCTAGTTGCATAGGCACGTAATACTGGAGCCTGGAGGGAGGTGACCTGTGGAAGTACAGTTAGGATTGGGAATTAGGAGAGGTAAATTCTAATGTGCTTTTGATAAACCCTGACCTTTGTCAAGGAATTTAACTTCCCATCATCTCAGGTGGCTTTGATTGGGGATGGGGTAAGGAGAAATACACTTTTTAGTCTACAAAATGTAGGGTTTGGCCTAATGATATATAAGCTCCCTTTCAACTAATATTGTGTTCGTCTAGAACAGATGGTAGAAAGAGCACTGGCCTTAGAGTCATGAGGTGGGACTTCTGAATTCCTGTGCTGGGCTGTTGGTCTCTTCTACTCTGAAATGAAATATGAAGCTAGAGTATTGTCTCAGAATTTCTAGATAGAAAATTATCTGTTTTCTGGCTGTGTTCATGTTGTATTTGCGTATATTTGCAAAAAGCTGGTAGGAATGATCAAGTTTTATTTCCAAGCTCCAGATCTATTGTTCTTGTGATCTTAACCCTCTCTGCAGTCAACAGATGAAGGATAAGAAAATCTCAGTTTTTAAATCATATTGGGAAGTTCTTTCTTAAACTTCTCATATTAGAAAGTTTTTGGCTGCAAATCACAGATAGCCTTTACTCAGATGGTTTAAGCAAATATACAAACAAGAATGTATTGTCTCACACAGTAAGTACAGAGGAAAGGTGAGGCTTCAGATGGTGAAGATGACCCTTCCCCATCTCTGTGGAGCTCTCCCCTTAGCTCTGGCTTCATTCTAAAATAGTGACCCTTAGGTTAGTCGCAAGATGGCAGCTTGTGGCAAAATATCTAGCAAGAGAGAGAAACTTTTTCTCCTTAGCACATACCACACTCTAACAAAATACTTATTTTACACGTTCCGTTTTTGTGATTGTCTCTCCCTACCAGATAAACATCAGGTGGGCAGGATTTTTACTTATTTTTTTTTCTTTTGTTTCAGTGTTGTGTCTCCAGTACCTAGCACAGTGCCTTGCACAGAGTAGTCACTCTGTAAACATTTATTGAATGAATGAGTGAGTTCTCTTAACTCATTACATAAGCAAGTATTGCATTGCATATATTCTTGAGTCTTAAAACTATGCTTTCTATATTTTTGAAGGCATTTAATGATAGATATTACATTATGTAAATCTGGTTAAACATTTTTGGACATCACTGTTTTTATTCCATTTGTTTTAAATGTTTAATTTTACTTTTCATCTTCTAAAACTATTATATAGAAATATTCTGGGGGAAATTTAAATCAGAAAATTGGCTAAGTCCCTTATTTGAACGTATTTGAATTACTCTTGTTTTGGTTTTCTTTATTTTTTGTTTAAGATTAAGTGGTAGTTTAAAACTAGAAGGAAAGAAAATGTCCCAGTTTACATGTACAGCATATAGGCAGGTAGAAATTGTTTTTGCTAGCTCACTCTTCTGGTGTCACTTGTCTTTGAATATATTCCCAGCAAACCTTCTCATAAGACTTGTAAGTACATTGTATTATTCGTATCACAGGTAAAAGGCACTACTCAATGCTAACCTTTTAATAGGCATGTACATTTTTATTTCAGGTAATCTAATGCCTGTATGAGATTTTCTGAAAAAATAAAATGAGAATTTTTTTGTCTCCTTGGTGACATTATTATGTCACTAAGTTAGGATGGCAGTTTCTAGCCGTTAATAGCTGTTCTCTTAAGCTCTCCTAGAATAGTGCATTCAGTTAGTTTTATGTGAAAGGACACCATCTTTTCCAACAGTAATCTATTCTGTGTATTCCTGCTGGATGAACCTTACAGAGGCTCACCATTTATTTAATTCTCCTGTCTTTTTTATATAAAATAATAATTAAACTCCATAAAAACCTGAAGAATGAGGACCCAAACCTTTGTCTCCAACTTTGTCCCCATTACTTTACTTCAAACATTTTGGTTTTCAACCAAAATAAACTACGTATTTTCCCATCTGTGACTCTTGTTCTTCCCCCAAACTCAAGTTCCTTGAGCTTAGAATGCTGCCTCTCATTATAGCATATCCATAGGTTCTTCCCGAGCAGCTCATGTGGCACCTGTACTATAAGGTTCCACACTTGGCTCCATTGGGAGTTCTCTCTCCTATTTCTCCATTGCTCTAATATTTCCGTTGTTCGGTTGTTACACTCTCATGCATTTATAAAGATCTGCTGTAATAAAGTTATTTATGGCTCTTCTCACCCACTTAAGAGTAGTAGTTTTGCTTTAAGATCCTTCTTTGAGCTGCCACAGTCTGTGCTGTTGCTGAACGTGTTCTTGACTAGCTTCAGGAATGTTTGAATGGAGACAGACTCATTTTGTTAGAAGTAGCTGATCTACTTCCATCACACTAAGCAGTACCCCAGATTCTAAAATGGGAAAAACATACCTATTTATTTATTGAGGTAGTAAGAACAAAAGGAAAAATGTAAAAACCTGTCAGTCATCCAGTGCCCCATGCCAGAGTAGATTAGGACCAGGATCAGGGAAATGGGTAGGTGTGGCCAACGGTAGGTGTCATCAGTCACCACCTGGTTTTGGGCCCATCACTTCCCTCAGTTTTATGAGGTAATTCACTTGGAAAGAATGAAAATCACCTGAATAACCAAAGTGGCCCCCAGCATCCTAATGTTGGGGCTTGGCCTCTGTATAGGCTCCTGCCCTCCCATCACCCCACTCTCCTTCCTCCCTTCACCCTTATCAGGAACAGTTTGCTTTCTGGTTGGTCCAGTCCATTTCCCCAAAGCTCTCCTGTGTGGAGTAGAGGCAAGCAGGGCCTGATTGCTCATTATTCTCTTTCCTTTTAAGATCCCAGCAGAAGAGTTTTTGGGTGGCAAGAATACTTATTTATTTTGGTTCAACTGCTTTATCTTACTTAGGGAAGGAGGGTTTGTAATTGTATGTATCAAAACATTTCTCTAGGCAGGTTATGCCAACCAATCTGGAGGTGTTCTTGGATGCTTGTCTACTCCAGAGCTAACCTACACATCATAGTATGAATTTTGCTTATATTCCAGAAGGAGTCAAATCTTAAAAGTTTTTTGGCATTTGCTGTATCTTTCCATATCTTCCGAGGTTAGATAATCACAAACAGAAATAGGTGGTCAATACATATTAGCTGAATAAATCAATAAATACTTTGTTAAATAAATACCTGCCTTAGAAGAGAGTAGAAAGCAAAGGAATTAAAAAATATTTTAATTAGTTTTTGTTTGCTACATTTATAATATAAAAGAATAGATTATCCTTAAACTAAATAATTAATATTAAATAAACAGTAAACCACCAATCTACCCATACTTTATCCCCTGAGCTCTTGTGTTCTTCCAGGCAGGTAATTTCTTTTCATAGCTTGAGTACATCCACCACCTCTACTTTCTTTTTAAATACATACAGTTCTCAACTTGATGTTTTTTCCCCATAGACATGTTACAGTATTGGTAGTTAGAGAACTATAGTATATTTTTAAATGTCTACATGATTTTTATGTTATATAAATACCATATTTTATTTAACCGGAATAAATTTTATTTAACACAATGAATGACAGTTTAGGTTATTTCTAATATTTTACTGTTTATGAAGAACGTTGAAATGACCATTCTTATTAATGTGTCTTTGCTTTTTTCTGCCCCTGTTTCTTAAAAGATAAATTCCCAGGAGAAATGCAGGTTCAAGGGCTATGAAAAATGTAATTTTTGTTAGATGTTTACTAGTCTTCCTTCCCACCACAATAACTCTGACCTCAAACAGTGTCCAAACAGTATTTGTTTGTTCACATCCTTGTCAGTGTTATCATTGGATTAATTTTATTCTGAGTTTCATGCATTAATTAGGGTTTATCTCTGCTTTCCTCCCATTCTGTTCGTTTTGTGTGTGTGTTGGGGGTGGGATCTGTCAGGCATAAGCATTTTTTTTTTTTTTTTTCTTTTGACACAGAGTCTTAACCTGTCGCCCAGGCTGGAGTGTGGTGACATGATCTCGGCTCACTGCAACCTCTGCCTCCTGGGTTGAAGTGATCCTCCCACCTCAGCCTCTCAAATAGCTGGGACTGCAGGCTTGCATCATCATGCCTGGCTAAGATTTTTAGTAGAGACGGGGTTTCACCGTGTTGGCCAGGCTTACCTCAAGTGATTTGCCCGCCTTGGCCTCCCAAAGTGCTGGGATTACAGGTGTGAGCCACTTTGCCTGGCCTGAGCCACAGTGCCCAGCCAGTTTTCTCAGACTTTAAACTCTGCGGTGTTTCAGGTAGAAGCCTGGCAGTATGGCCTGGGAACCAGACCTGACTCTTGGCCCAGCTTGGCTATCGGCTCTCTGTTGCTACCTTGAATAAGTGCATTTTATTTCTTTATTCCTCATTTTCCTAGGGGGTAAATATCAGAAGTTTAATGCCTACTTGACTTTTTTCTAAGCCTCTGAGATTGAATTGGAGCAGCAGAGGGCTAGTGAGGGGAGGACACATCCCAAATTGGATGATTTTCAAGATTCTTTTTTTTTTTTGAGACGGAGTCTCGCTCTGTCACCCAGGCTGGAGTGCAGTGGCGCAATCTCGGCTCACTGCAAGCTCCGCCTCCCGGGTTCTCGCCATTCTCCTGCCTCAGCCTCTCCGAGTAGCTGGGACTACAGGCGCCCACCACCACGCCCAGCTAATTTTTTAAATATTTTTAGTAGAGACAGGGTTTCACTGTGGTCTTGATCTCCTGACCTCGTGATCCGCCCGCCTCGGCCTCCCAAAGTGCTGGGATTACAGGCGTGAGCCACCGCGCCCGGCCTGATTTTCAACATTCTGAGGCACATTATTCTTATCTGAAAAAGTGCATCAAATGGGCTAAATGTCTTTCAGTGTCTGATTAAATCTGCCAGTCAATGAATCTGTGTTCAAAGTGATATGAAAGAAACAAATGTCCCATGCTAATGACACTAAGAGGTTCCTATTTCATCTAGTGGGTTTCATTGGGGCTCTGAAATAAATAATCGAAAATTGACATAATTTTATTTTTGCCTATTCTTTGGCTGAAATTATGACCATTCACAAATACCTTCTTATGTGTTCTCCTTCTTGTCCCTTTTCTTACTCTGTTTATTGATTTGTGGGACACAAAAAACCCACTTTAAATTGTCTACTTCCAGTTTCCTCATTGATAGAGTTTGGATGTTTGTTCTTGCCAAATCTCATGTTGAAATGTGATTCCCAGTGTTGGAGGTGGGGCCTGTTGGGAGGTGTTTGGGTCATGGGGGCAGATCCCTTATGAATAGCTTGGTGCTCTCATGGGGCAATGAGTTCACTTCACATCTGGTTGTTTAAAAAGGAGCCTGATACCTCCCCAAATCCTCTTGCTTCCCGAGCTCTTGCTTCCTCTCTCATCATGTGATATGCTGCTCACCCTTCACCTCCTGCCATGACAGAAATCTTCCTGAGGCCTCCAAGAAGCCTAGCAGATGTGAGTGCCATGCTTATATAGACTGCAGAATTGTGAGCCACATAAACCTCTTTTCTTTTGAATTACCCAGCCTCAGTATTTCTTTATAGCAACACAAAATGGACAAATACACTTATAATTGTTATTTTATCTTATCTTGGACAAAGTGGTGTTAGGTTTTTACACATGACATTCAAACATTAATTTAGGGACCACAAACTTAGAGGTCCAGCAATAACAGCATATAAGAGCTCTGCGCTCTTGGGGATTGGAGAGGGTGGGGAGCCATAGCAGTGATGCTTGTTGAAGGGGCCAGTTGTATAGCCCCAGCCACATAACTTTTACCCACATCTTGAAGCACAGAATGGCAGAGGTTCTGATTTTTATAGAAAAGCCAGAGTGAATGGTGCCGCAATAAACATACGTGTGCATGTGTCTTTATAGCAGCATGATTTATAGTCCTTTGGGTATATACCCAGTAATGGGATGGCTGGGTCAAATGGTATTTCTAGTTCTAGGTCCCTGAGGAATCGCCACACTGACTTCCACAATGGTTGAACTAGTTTACAGTCCCACCAACAGTGTAAAAGTGTTCCTGTTTCTCCACATCCTCTCCAGCACCTGTTGTTTCCTGACTTTTTAATGATGGCCATTCTAACTGGTGTGAGATGGTATCTCATTGTGGTTTTGATTTGCATTTCTCTGATGGCCAGTGATGATGAGCATTTTTTCATGTGTCTTTTGGCTGCATACATGTCTTCTTTTGAGAAGTGTCTGTTCATGTCCTGTGCCCACTTTTTGATGGGGTTGTTTGTTTTTTTCTTGTAAATTTGTTTGAGTTCATTGTAGATTCTGGATATTAGCCCAAATGTCCAACAACGATAGGCTGGATTAAGAAAATGTGACACATATACACCATGGAATACTATGCAGCCATAAAAAAGGATGAATTCATGTCCTTTGTAGGGACATGGATGAAACTGGAAAACATCATTCTCAGTAAACTATCGCAAGGACAAGAAACCAAACACCACATGTTCTCACTCATAGGTGGGAATTGAACAATGAGAACTCATGGACACAGGAAGGGGAACATCACACTCCGGGGACTGTTGTGGGGTGGGGGGAGGGGGGAGGGACAGCATTAGGAGATATACCTAATGCTAAATGACGCATTAATGGGTGCAGCAAACCAACATGGCACATGGATACATATGTAATAAACCTGCACATTGTGCACATGTACCCTAAAACCTAAAGTATAATAAAAAAAAAATTAAAAAAAAAGAAAAGCCAGAGTGTTTGTTTATGTGAAATTTTCTGATCTTTAAATACCTGACAAAGATTAAAAAATACTGCACAGGCTACATAAACCAAGTCTGTGGGTTGGATCTGGTTCTACTGTAAATCCATCTATGGTTAGAACATCGTCTTCCTTTTCTTATTGATACTGTCTTATTGTTAACAAACTTACCTCATGCTGAATAAAATGTTAGCGTACAATTTCATTTTCCGACATGTGCTTTTAGAAATAAATGATACTTTCAAAGCAAATCTTTTACCATCTTTGCATAATCTGAAATGTGTGTGGAAATAAAATAATGCCTTTTTAGTTATAGCATTAATATATAACATTTCACCCACTTATGAAAGGAAAACTCCTAATGACATCCTATAGGATATTTCTTTGCTTCTTTTTAAAATTCTGTGACATCTATAGTCTCCCTGTGTTTGTCATTTAATATGAAAATGAGAATGGATTTATTTTTGATCAATATATTCAGGGTGAACTAAACACATTGTAGTGAAATAACCAATCTACAGCAGAGTGCAGTGCTAGATACTGTGCTCCTTGCAGTGATTTATGCAGGATCCTGTAATGATTTTATTTTTCTTGTTCATGCATGCATTATTCAGTCAGCACTTAATAGGCATTTTCTCTAAACTCAGCACCGAATTGAGTGCTATGGGCACAGCAGGAGTAGCTGTAAATAATGAGTGAGTGGGGGATATAGACAGGTGGAAATAGGTCATCAGGTTATTATAACACTGTGACAGGACAACACTGCTGAGAGAAGGTTAGAAAAGGCACCTCACTTAACCTTGGGGGTCAGGGAACACTTCCAAAGAAAATGATAACTAAGTTAAGATCTGAAGAGATGGTGGGAATTGGTGAGGCCCAGAAGCTGTGGAAGAGGGAACAGAAAGGACAATGTCTCCTAATTTTGAAAGACCATGGGGGATTGAAGATCTGAGAAAAGCACCATATGGCTGGAGTTCCAAGCGTGATAGGGAGTCAGGAGCTGCGTGGAGACCTCTCCACCAGGAGCCTGTTGTGCGGGCTCTTGTAAGTCCTGTTAAGCAGCTGTTGAGAGGTTTTAAGAAGAGAAGTGACTAGATCAGATAAAGGCAATTTTCAAAAGCTGATTTGAGCAGCAGTTTCCTCTTTAGCTCCCCCTTTACTTATTACTGTCTTCTTAAACCTCTTTAGTCCAGGTGGTGATGCTGCAAGTGAACAGTTTTCACAACAATCAGGATATATCTGATGTCCTTTTAGTCTTCTTTGCTTCAGGGTTTTCTGCCTTCAACACCTGGAAGGGTATGAAGATAAAGGGAAACCATGACCATAGCAAAAAACTGGGAATGGATGCAAGAAAACTAAGACAAAAGGAAAAGCAGAAAATATTTATTTTCTTATGAAAATGGAATTGTACTGTATCAGGAATCAGGAGGCCAGAATTTGAGACCTATGACCAAATTCTTTTGTATTTTATTGTCCTCAGTTGTCAAATAAAGGGTTGAATTGGTGTTTTTGAAGGTGACCCTGAGTTTTACAATTCTATGAGGGTTATTTCAGTTGTGCATGGTGAATCAATCACCCTGTGTATCAGTCAAATTACAAATGTATTCAGTGCACTAAGATTTCATATATATGTATGTGTATGGATGTGTGTGTGGGTAATGTACATGAAACAAGATGAAAACTTATTAGAAAGGGAAGCATGGGTCAGTAGAAAGTTGAATGCATTTAAGAAGATGATGGTAATGCTAATAATGGGTGGAGGTTTGCCATAGCTCTCAGGAGCTGCCTGTCTCTTATGAAAAGGCAGATTGTATGAGCAGGAGCTATTGTCAATACCAGTCACAAGTGTACATTGCAGAGACTGTCCCCTCAACTGTTTGTAACCCAAACTGTCCAAGAGTCAGATAGTTTCTTACCTAGAGGAATGTATGATAAGGTTACCTCTTTCTCCAATTCCTCTGTTTGGCAGTGCATACAGAGATGCAAGATTTCTGGAGAATTTAAGGCCATAATAGAGAAACTTGTTTTTCTTCCCCTTTGTCATTTTCTTGAATACCTGTTTTTTTTTAATTATTATGACGATTTGCAGTTACCTTGCTAATTTATTATTATTATTTTTAGAGACAGAGTTTCCCTCTTTTGCCTAGGCTGAAGTGCAGTGGTGTGATCATAGTCATAGTGTAACCTCAACTTCTTGGGCTCAACTCTCGCTCTGTCACCCAGGCTGGAGTGTCGTGGCATAATCACAGCTCACTGCAGCCTCAAACTCCTGGGCTCAGGTGATTCTCTTGCTTTAGCCTCCCGAGTAGCTGGGACTACAGGCATGTGCCATTACGCCCAGCTAATTTTTATTTGTTATAGATATGGAGTCTTGCTATGTTGCCCAAGATGGCCCTGAACTCCTAAGCTCAAGCTGTCCTACCACCTCCACCTTTCAAAATGCTGGGATTACAGGTGTGAGCCGCTGTGTCTGGCAGATCTTTTAATGTTATTATCTTTTGTATTGAAGTAGTTTCCCTAGTATCAAGGAGATTTGGGATGTCTTTATTTTCAGAAAAAGTTGGAAGGAGAATATTCTGAAGCTTATTAAATAACATTTTGCTATATGTAACTTTGCATAAACCTTTTTATTATCATAGACTTCTAAATGCTGAACACTTGTGATAAGTCACTCTACCCTTTATAGGTATGTATTCCTGTCTTGCTTTTATGTGTTTCCAGATGTAGAATAGCCTCTTTCAGATGCTGCATTAGCTGGAATAATGTGAAGCAGGAAAGTTAAATAGTCAAAATGAAAGAAATGAGCCCACGCAGAGGCTGGGATTCCCCAGTCTTTGCCACCATATGGTTGGAAGGCCTTAATGCGTTTTCTTTTCTTTTCTTTTCTTTTTTTTTTTTTTTTTTGAGACAGAGTCTCGCTGGAGTGCAGTGGCGCGATCTCGGCTCACTGCAAGCTCCGCCTCCTGGGTTCACGCCATCCTCCTGCCTCAGCCTCCCGAGTAGCTGGGACTACAGGCGCCCGCTACCACGCCCGGCTAATTTCTTTTTTTGTATTTTTGGTAGAGATGGAGTTTCACCGTGTTAGCCAGTATGGTCTCGATCTCCCGACCTCGTGATCCGCCCGCCTCGGCCTCCCAAAGTGCTGGGATTACAGGCGTGAGCCACCGTGCCCAGCCAATGCCTTTTCTTAGATTAAATATCTCATAAACACCCTGAACATTTGAGTGATGCTAGCATTGGCCAAGCATGGTTATTAGCAGCTGAGCATTACTGGATACTGACAAGGAGGACAGGTACAAGTGATAGAGAAGCAAACTGGGACTCAGTGTATTAGTGACCTTCACATAAGTGGCAGAGCTCGCTCAGGGCTGAGGTGAACTTAGGTGCTCACAAGGCCACTGCTGAGTAGAGTCAGCCTGAGGGATTTTAAGGCTTGTCCGGGTGTAGAAGGATGACAGCCTGAAGGTGAACTGACGCTTTGGGTAACACAGGCTCTGGGACTGTGGGCCTTCCAATGAACTGTGCTGTACTTTGTGGTTTTTTTAGCTTTGACTTTGTTTCAGTCAAATGAAGTAGTGGTATGTTTGAAATTTTAATTCAGCTCCAAACAAAATCTGTATTCATTTTTTATGGTCTTTTCTTTCTCTTCCTTCTGTGCTTATAATCTGTTTTCATTATGATCAGATCTGCTGATTGTATATGTTTATCAAAGCACTGGTTCTAAAGCAATTTACAGCAAATCTTACTCTTTCACAGATTTTAGAATTGTAGTGGAATTGGAAAGGCCATATAATTATGACCTTATCAACAGTTCATTAATAATGGAAAACTTTGTTGGCTGACATTTTTGGGGCTTTTCAACTGAACAGGAAAAAACTGCACACACCAAAATACATAAAATTTTCAGAATAAAGAATTTCCTTTGTCTTCTAGCTCAAGACTATCACTTTTAGTAGAATCTACCTCAGTAGCTTTGTGTGTGAGAGAGAGGGAACCCAAGGAAGAAAAGACAAAGATAGACACTAGATAAATGAACTGAGGGACTGACTTAGCTGTTTCTGTTGATATGCTTGTAGAGCAGCAAGTAGGTTGAAGTGTAACTAAATATATAAACACACACACACACACACCCACCATAAACATGCTACCCCTCTCCCTCTGTGAGAGCCATAGCACAGTGATTTTTAAACTTCAGGATGTGTAAATATTAAATGGACAGTTTGGTTGAAATATAGAATATAAGCTTCATGAGAACAAGAGTTTTTTGTCTGTGTTCCTCTGTTTTATCTTCAGTGTCTTGTGATTGGCATGTAGTAGATGTTAAATAAATATGTATTGGGTGATTCGTGGGTTCCATCCTTATAAATTTATATTTGTTAGCTTTGGGATAGGACTCCATGAATCTGCATTGATATCAGGCACACCAGTTGACTTTGATGTAGTTGGTTGGAGGGACGTACTTTGAGAAGCACTGCATGCTGAGCCTGGAGCTGTGGCTGTGGTGAATGGTGAATGGTCTGCTTCTTCATAAAGGGAGGTGGGTTCTAATTTGCTTAAGAATATGCTGCAGAACTACCTTGTTTTGTGGAGGAGTCTGACAGTGCTTTACCTCTTGACTACAGTCTTGCAAAGTTGAGTATCTTATGTGCCTTTGGGTGCTGGGACTTGTAGCCATGGCAAAGGAGACGTTTTCTGACTTTAAACTTATCTGTAAAAGATACAGATATGTAAATCTTATGTGTAAAAGCATACAACAATAGCTATTCACATGCATTCATTTAAAGAGAGGTTGATTTAAATCTATTCAGACAGCAAGGTCAGGCACAGTGGCATGCCTGTAATCCCAGCACTTTGGGAGGCCAAGGTGGAAGAATCACTTGAGTCCAGGAGTTCGAGACCAGCCTAAGCAACATAGCAAAACCTCATCTCTACAAATAATTAAAAACAAACAAACAACAATAACAAAAAGAAACTTTAGCCAGGGGTGGCGGCAGGTGCCTGTGGTCCCAGCTGCTCAGGAGGATCACTTGAGCCTGGGAGGTTGAGGCTGCAATGAGCTGTGATTACACCTTGCACTCCAGCCTGGGGAATAGAGCGAGACCCTGCCTCTAAATAAATACATAAACAAAACATATGTAAATACAAATCTAGTCAAATAGTAATAGCTAATATGATATGAGTGGTTATTCTTCTTAACCAGAAAACATAAGGGGCTTGGTGCGAAACCACTCATCTTTTTTTTTTTTTTTTCAATCACATACTTTGTAGTGTTCTTGTTAACTGTACATGTAACCCATGTGTAATAAAGTATAAAATACCTAAATTAAGCAAACTGCCTAACGGCTTTTAAACCTAGTTTTTATGGCCAGACCAAGATTGAAAAATAAAAAACCTGTTATCAGGTCTTGCAGAAACCCTCAGTCCCTAAATTGTCTCTTTTCCTCCTGAAGACAGTACCTGGATTATAATCAACACCATTCCCATCCTTGTTGGTAAGTACGTTTCCTTTCCCCAGAAGTTACTAGCAAGATGTTTGCATTTAAGAAGAGCCACATGTCTAGCATTTATGTAGTACCTTCATTTGTCTGGATATTTCCCATCACAAATAGGACCAAGATTAACTAGAAGCACGGAACAGCAGAAGAGGGTCATTTACAGGTTGAACTAGCAGTAAATGGAGACAGTAAGATTGAAAATGTTTTTGCACTGAGTAAATTTTAATGCAGGAAAGTAACTATTTAGAAAAGAAACAGATTTAACATGTTAGATTAATATGTGATATGAGAGCAAATTACAGGCTGATACAGGGTCTGCAGTGTACCAGGATAGAAAAAGAGATCCTTAATATACATATTTCCACCAGTACCCAAGTGAGGAGGGATTAGAAGTGAAGAATATTACTGCAGTTATAATGATTCATTATTGTATTATAGTTCCATATTGTATAAACACCTGTATGCTTTTTATTTACTAGTGTTGTTCCAGTTCTTTAGCAAATTCACTTGTAATAAAAACTTTTCCAGATATCTCCTTTTTAGTATAAAAGAATATATCTTTATCATAAACAATTCAAATGATGCAGAAAGATACATGTAGGATATTAAATTATTTCTATATCTCTTCTCAGCTATAACTATAATTTGATGAATAGATTCTTCCTTTTTAAAAATGCAGTCAATTGGTGGTGATTTGGTAGCAGATTTACTGGTTCGAATATTAATGGTGGTAAAAATAACAATACATTTGTGAAAAAATTTAAATGCTTTGAACCAGGTAAATTCTACTAGGTTGAACCATGTACAATTCTTGTGTTAATAGCTAAAAAATGTCAAATATTGGCAGTTTCATGTGGTCAAGCTATAGTTTTAGAGGAATGTGTTCTTTACAGTGATTTAGTAACAAGTTGATGTAGGCATGTGAGGCTACAATGTGGAAATAGCCTGTATCTCACCGCTCTTTGCCAGTAGTCAGGTGACGGATAAATAGGTATCGATGCTAAGGAAGGGGGAAATGGTTTAGGCTGTAATTTCCAATATCACATTTCAGTTCTGTGATGTTGGGGAAATTAGAGAGAAGCAGAGCAAGAGAAATATGTAGTGGGATTGAATTTTTGCCCATCTCCAAACTGAAAAACTCTTAAGAAGCAAGTGAAAACAGTACACCTTTTCATAGATATAAAACAACTTACATGATATTTTAAAAGTATTCCTAACCTGTTGTATTACCTTTCCAATTTTGGATGACATCTGGTGAACAAAAAACATCTCTAAATCCTGAATGTTATTTTAGCTAAATTAAGGATTACATAACACCACATTTATTATAACCTTATGTTTAGAGTTGGCTATGACCTCTTTCCTCCATAACCCACAGTTGACTCTTTGTACGTATGTGTGTATAAAGAATAAAAAGCAAATATGGGGTCAAACATTTAATTCTATTTTTTAGCCCTATTCCTTTATTTTTTCCTTTATTAGTTTATGGTTCTGTGTGTGGAGTGCTTATTGTATTAGATGTCACTAAGGAGAAGGTCCAGATTGATCACAATCACAGTGTTTATCATTGCTCTCCCAGTGTTTAGGCCAAGCAGGCAGCATGCATTATAGAACCATGAATGCACCAACCCGGAGCTGCGTATCAGTACTCAGCGTACGCACATGTTTTTTCTCTGCTAGACTGTGTCCTCATTACAGACAGTTAAACAAGCAATCCTGTCTCTTTTGTGCATGCATTTTTAAGTCCCCCCTTTATATTTTCCCTCAGAATATTTTAGCTATGAAAATATTCAGACTCCACTGGCAAGTAAGGGAGATGGAACTTAGTAGTTAAAAGTAGTTTTACTATTTGTAGTAAAAGTAAATTTCAACAGCCTTAAAGCTATCAAGCTGTGGGCTTGAAAAAAAAGTTGATGTTTGTTTTGGTTGTGGCTTGAGATATAGTTGACCCCTTAGGTTTCATGAGTAGTCATTCTGGAAAAGTCAGGCAGCAATCCCTCTACTCCACTCTGCTGAGAAAGAACACGTAAGATGAAAGGAGCCTGTGAATGTCTTTTTTCTCCCAGAGGCTAAAGGCGAAGTGATGGCGGATGGGCTGTGTGTCTTTGTAATCCCTTTTTTCCTAGTAGGACATCAAATAATGATCTAGAAAATTATCTCAAATATTAAAGGTTGTTTTTCCCCCTTATTAACATCGGTTTTGAAAAAAAAAACACTACAGTGGGTATCTGATAAAATGAACTTACTCTGATTTTCTGTATTATCTCAAAATTTATTTTAATCATGATGGGACTAGAGTTTAGATGAAATTCATTTCTTCCAAGTTGCAGTGAAAAATTGAGATGTTTATTCTCAAAGTGGGATGCCAAGGTTTGAGTATGGCTGCTGAATATGAGTCTGAATCCTTCTGCCAACCTAAGGGAAGGCTCCCTGCATCCCTCTATCCTACTGGGACTTTGTCAGAGCACAGCTACCTCTATGAGCAAATGTTTTTCTGTTTTTATATGGTTTTGACACCACAGTCCCCAAACGATTGTTATAATTTTCACCCTTAACTCTAATTACAAGTCTTTTGCATCATGTGCAATTTTACCTTTTCAAATCTCACTGGTGAAATAAATTTAAAACATTGCCATATGTTTACCTAAAATTTATGATGAAACCAAGGGTGCTTGAATTACTAATGCTAATGTTACGGGATTTTTGTAGATAAACAATGACAGAATAACATGTCCTGTGTTTATGATATTGTTAGGATTACATGGAGTATGATTTTGACAGTGTTTGTCTTGATGAGGGAGACACACTGGCTCTAGAACTTGTAGGTGTTAATCTCTGGACTGACTTGGCAGCTAGGAGACTCCCTTGCCCTGCTAACAGCAGGAACTGTAGTATCTGGCACCTCGCTGGGACCAGTGGCTGCTGCCTTTGGCAGCCTCAAAGTTAGTCATGTCTGTCGCCTACCGTGATGTTGGTACATATCGTAGGCTGTTTTCTGTCCATTAATGCCATTTTTCTGCCATCAGCTTTGAAATTAGTGGCTCTGTCCTTTTCCAAGTACAAATTAATTATGTTAATCTTAAAACCAAGAGGGCTTGTTTCAAATTCAGATGTTGGTATTTATTTAACTGACAGTGTGTTTCAAAAGTTTATATAAATATGTTTTGAAATCTAAAATCTGTCATAATTATTGAGATTTATTAGGATGTAATGTGGAGGCTTTGAGGTTTCATCTAAGTGGTCAAAAATATAATATGAAAAACGACATGATACTTTTCTATAATATTAATCACTTTCAGGAAAAAACATTTTCTTCTTAAGATGAATGTTGGCAGGAATTTGATTTTACTGAAATTGTGGGACAAACACAGTAGGAAATGATGGGTGTGAAGATATTACTTTGAGAAATGAGGAACAATTTAGGTGTAAGTAGCAAGAGAAGAAAGGCAGTAATTGGGGAAAAACAGTTAAAAAAAAAAATCCTATGTCAAAGTGTCCTCTGGGTATGAGATTCTCACTGAAGTGGAAGCTTTAATACCTTTATGGAGTTGTTGCCAATAAGGAGGGATCATCTCTGAATTTGACAACCTGAAGTATTAACTTGAAAAATGGAATTTGACAAGATTGCAAATAATGTTCAATAATATGTTTCCAAAACTTGCTTCACAAAGCCATGCGCCTTTCTTACAACATGATATTCACGGGCCCTTAATTCAATTGATCTGAAAAGTTCCTGTGCAGGCTAGGTGTTATGTACCATACCTTGCCATCATTTAAAAATACCCTGCTGTGGTTTGAAATAATGATCTCTGAGGATGTGTGCACCTCAGAAGACTGGTGCAGAAGCGAGTATCCCTTTTGAAATGAGCCTATGTGATCCCCAGATTAATATGTGAAAGCTAGCTACCTAATAAAGTTTTAATTGCTTAAGGCTACTGGGCTAGTTGAATAATTAAAAGAAAGAAGATTGTAAATTATTAGAATTAACAATACTAAACTCTGTGGTAAATCTATATTGATTGTTTCTTCAAAGTTAATGTGCTGTGATTTTACTGTGTTATTGTAATTACTTTCTCACTTGAGTGCTGGTTTATAAAGCTCAGATAAAATAAGCCTGTAGATATTTTTACAATAAGGATTTTAGTGTGCAAAACTAAGTTTCTCTTGGCAGATATGTGTAGGGCAGAAGAGAAGTCCTCTCTACCATAGTTAGTGTCTACTTCTCTTGTGTGGGAATATACATTGTTGCTCCAGATTCAGTTCCAGAGGGAACACACTTCTTACTGCCTTCCACACCGATCAGTTATCAGACTGACTTCTTATGACCAATATGTGTTTATAAAAGTTTATATTTGGATTAAGGATTTAATATATTGTTATGAAACAGGTTTGCTTGGGGAAGACAGTGGAAATTCATAGCAGTAACAATAATTCTGATAACACGAGCTCACATTCGTGGAGGTAATACTGGCACTTAGTGTACTACTAAGTCCTAAGTACTTTATTTTTGCCTTCTCTGATGACTGTCCAGTGCAGACTCATTTGCATGGTAATTGTGTATCTAAAATATTATTTTATTTTAGTGAAATATTAAATAATTGAAATTTATTTTAATATGTTAAAACATGGGTAAATCCCTTAATATTATTTTTTTAAAAGACTTTACATTTTAGAGCAGTTTTAGGTTCATAGCAAAGTTCATTGGAAAATACAGAGTTTCCACATATTTTCCATCCTTCACATATGCACAGCCTCCCCAGCTATCAGAATCCCCAATCAGTATGATACATGTGTTGCAGTTAATGAACTTATGATATTAACACATCATTACCCAAATTTCATCATTTACATGAAAGTTCACTCTTGGTGTTGTAAATCTCTCTTTAAAGATATGGCCTTGCTGTATTATTATTTGCCAAGCGATCACAGACCTGCTCAGGGCCACCAGTGTCAGCAACTAGATTCTGAATAAATATTTGATTAATAAATGAATTACTACAATTTATTGATAGAATAGAATATAGGCAGAATGTTTTGTTTTTTTTTTTTCTTTTCAGATTTTATAGATTCTTAACAAAAAACCAAAATGAAGACATAGTGTTTTTAATGTAATGGTAAAGAGGAAACTTCTGTGTTTTGAATACTCTACTTGAATTGTCATTGCTGTAAAGAGAAATAATTTTGATTATTTTTGGTTTTACTCAGATATGAAGAATTCTTAAATTAATACTCATGCTTATGAGTTTATAAATACTCATGCTTATGAGTTTATAAATACTCATATATTAATTTAATAAAGGTTTCAGTTACTTGATAGGATGGGCTACTTGCATTGTACAATTTTTTTTAATATATTTTCCCCTGTCTTTCACAGTTCTTTTATTCTTACACGGAGTTAGAAAGATGTAAGACTAAATTCACCACCTAAATTTAATAAATAATATTTTGTAAATATATTTATATCCTTTGACCCTGTAATTCTATTTTTCACAAATTATTATAAGGAGATAATCCAAAAGGAGGAAAACTAAGTGCCCAGTCGTGTCTTTTGTGGTATTATTTATAAACATAAATCTTAATCTAAAATTTCCTTAAGATGAGCAGTGTTGTAAAGAATCTGATTATGGGGATGTGATGTGTCTCATTTTTTTTTTTTTTTTTTTTTTTGAGATGGAGTCTCACTATGTTGCCAGGCTGGAGTGCGGTGGTGTGATCTCAGCTCACTGCAACCTCCACCTCCCAGGTTCAAGTGATTCTCCTGCCTCAGCCTCCCAAGTAGCTGGGATTACAGGCACACGCCACCATGCCTGGCTAATTTTTGTATTTTTAGTAGAGGCAGGGTTTCACCATGTTAATCAGGATGGTCCCAATCTCTTGATCTCGTGATCCACCCCACTCGGCCTCCCAAAGTGCTGGGATTACAAGCATGAGCCACCACGCCTGGCCACGTCTTATTCCTTTTTTTAATCAAAGGAAAGGAGGCTTGCATTGAGGAAGGAGTGCAGTTTAAGAGGTAAAGCCAGCTATTCCTTGTCAAGGTCTTGAAATTGCTAGCATTAGCAGCTGGTCTTCTCTGGGTTTTTAGAGGAGTAGATACCCAGAGGCCCTGTGTGGAAACTGAGTTTTATCAGCTGGAGATTTGGGCGTAGTGCTGGTCTCAGAGTCAAAGGAAGATTGGTCAAACTTGAGGAAGAGCTTCTAGGTGGCAGCAGGCTCTTCTTATTCAGAATAGCCACCCCAACCCTTGAGGACCCCAGATGTATGACATTCAGTAAGTTTGTTGAGTTCTTACTATGCTTTAGATCTTGATCCAGGAGCAAGATATATCAATGGGGGAAAAAAAAGATTACTGTTCCTATGGGAGAAGGGGTTTGGAGGACAATTAATGGTGGCTTTCTGATCTTGAATCTTCCCACTCATACTCCTCCAAAAGTCATAAATCCAACAAGGAGAACAAATGAAAACAGACAACTCATCCCTTCAAGAGCATTAAGAGACAGCAACAAGCCTGTGATAGCAAAGAGTGACACAGGGGAAGCTGATAGAGGCTTAAGAAGCTGTGAAAAACAGTACCAGGCGTGTGGAGGACTTAATCAAATCACAAGCAAAATTATTCCAGAAAGAGAAAGCTGGGATGCTGTGTAGTTCATTCACAGCACTGGGTGCAAGAAAGGAGGATGAAAGTGACTGGAATTGGCAGCTGTTGGAAAGCATTGCCTCTAGAGGAGAGTCATATATAGAGAGAAAGAGTGGTACCCGTTAAGACAGGATAGTGAAAGTAAAAAAGGAAGGAAAAGGGAGAAATTAAGGATCCTGTGGAAATGAAAAAGAAACAAGACAACCCAAACCCTTCTTCTTTCGTCTCCCAGTGCCAGCTGTAAAAACTACATAGAAGAGGGCAAAGATGACAGAAAAAAAGACTGTCAGATTAGGAACCAGTTCATTAAATAAATAGGAATAGAATAAAGTAGCCCACACCTACCCAAAACGACTCTCAAACATTGAAATTAGGAATTAGTGCATTTTAGTTGCAAAAACTCTTGCAAAAAGTCAACTGTAAAATTAAAACTGTGTATAACACTGAAATATGAATTGAATATTTGAATTCATGCTTTTTGGTATATGAAACAAACAAGCCTACCTTTAGTTAGAAGTACAAAAGCTAAGTAGAGAAATGGACAAAAAATAAAATGAAATAAAATTAGAGTTAATTGAACTTCTGGCAAGTATAGAAGAAAAGGAAACATCAAATCAGAAGTGAAGACTAAATTGCAAGGTACCTAAAGGAAAATCAGACTAAAATGGCAGGTGGTAACCCAACATATTAATATTTACATTGAATGTAAGTGGTCTAAACATCAAAATGAAAAGTCAGAGATTGGCAAAATGCATTAAAAATAATGACCAAACCATATACTGTCTACAAGGAACTTCAACGGTATGATATCAGTAGGATTGAAAAGAAAAGGATGGGTAAATGCTAATCAAGAGAATGGTGGATGGCTATACAAAGAGGACTTCAGAACAAAGAAATTTACTAGGAGTAAAGAGGACATTACAGATTGATAAAACGGTCAATTCTCAAAGAAGACACAGCAATCCTAAACATGTATTCAGTAAACAACTGAGCTTCATAATACAAAAAGCAAAAACAAGCAGAACTCAAATGAGTAATGGATAGATCCACCATTACAGTTGAGGATGCCAATATGTCTCTCTCAGTAGTTCATAGAACTACTATTCAGAAAATTAGTAAGAATATATTAATAGAAGAACTCAATGATACTATTAAATAATAGGATCAAATTGACATTTATAGAACTCCCCACCCGACATCAGCAGAATACAGGTTCCATACGTAAGGAATGTATACCAAGATAAACCATATTCTGGATAATAAACTATACAAATTTAAAGAATTGAAATCATACCAAGTATTTTCCCTGACCATAATGAAACCTAACTAGAGATTATAACAGATGACAGGTAAAATAACTGAAAGAAGTTTTATCTAAATGAAAACCTTGTTTTTCTGGCCAGGCACTGTGTTATACACCTGTAATCCCAGCTTATCAGGAGGCTAAAGAACGAGGATCACTTGAACCCAGGAGTTTGAGACCAGTCTGGGCAACATAGTGAGACCCCATCTCAAAAAAAGTCTTGCTTTTCTACCCTTCATTTTGAATTGTTATTGACTTGGAACATGTGAAAATAGATAACTCTCATCTGACAGTGTGCCAAAATTATAATGGTATATATTAGTTGATTGTTATCCATAATAAATTGTTTCTCTGTCCATTTTATTTTACAGCTTCTCTGTTAAAAGGACTAAAACATGCTAACATAGTACTACTTCATGACATCATCCATACCAAGGAGACACTGACACTTGTGTTTGAATATGTGGTAAGTAAAGTAAGACTTTTAAATTTAGACATTTAAAATATGAATGAAATTCTTATAGTGTTATCATAGAATTTTGTTTTTAGATTGCTGTATTGAAGTTAATATTTTATCTGAATACATGAGAATTGTAATTTTGTATAAAATAATGGCCTTATAGGAGATTATTGAATGATATGTGTCTTAGAAGAAAAACCCAGAAAAATGTTAACTTGAATTTTTATCAGATATGTTATCTATTTATAACCTATTTGTTACTAGGATACATTGTAATTTTTAGGTTATTACACAGGATTCAACAGCCTGATGGTGATCATTATCAAAGAAAGCTCATAGGCAATAAGAATGGTTTTTTATTTTTGGATTTGTAACTTGGTTTCTCAAAAGCATGCTTATTAAGATCTGTGTGTGTGTGTGTGTGTGTGTGTGTGTAGGAAAGCCTGATACTTACAATTTAGACTTCCCCCTCACTTGGTATTTCAGCTATTAATTAGAACTTCCGATTGCATAGCACACAATGTAATGATCTTCTTGTGTGAGAGTATTATTGCTGGAAGACTTGGACTTGAACTCATAATTAATCCTTCCCCATTTCTCTTAAAAAACATATGGTATTTGTGTAGCACTACTTCAGCATTTAACTGTGGAATCGTGAAATGTAACCGTGATAATTAACATCCCAATTTTCACAGATGGATCTAAGAACATGTAATTTATAAGACACAAATGACATCGGTGTAGACATTGATTTAGAATAGTTGTTGGTATTGTCAGTGTATTAGGACCCCATTTTGTAATTACCACACTACTTTTTAAAAAATTTGAAGTACTTTCCATTTTTCCTTAAAAAAAAAAAAGAATGAATATTTGCAGCATTTTTATTTTCCTTATGTCTGCCTGTGTCTGTCATTTGAAAATTGTTGTCTTGTGAAGAAGCCATTTATCTTGTCTATTTACATATAAATGATAGACACATTTGAATAATATGGTAATGTGACTGCAAGGACAGCTAGAGCTGAGCAGTTGCATATATTATGTGGTACCAAGAATGGATGCAGATTCACACATCAATGCAAACATAATTTCTTTTGTTTAATCCATGATTTTGGAGTTAATAATGTATTCCAGCTGATTTAGACTTGGAACTTTTGATTCATACTTTTAAGTGTATCTAGTTTACATATTTCAGTTAAATCTAGATTTTCCTTACTATGCTTGACTTTTGCAATGTTTTGTAGAAAAGAGATTTCCAAAATGTACTTATTCTGTCCCTGAAATTAGATAATTAAAAAGAAGGAAAGTAGCTTGTGCACCAAAATCAGTAACATTGGTAAAGAAACTAATAAAAATAATGTGAAAATATGTCCTCTAAATCTTAAAAAATAATGAAATATATTTATGGGGCTACAATGTACATATTGGATCAAGTGTCATTTGATGATTTTGTATTTATGTTGTTGCCAAATAAAAGGAAATAAATTCACTACCCTGCATTATTTACTGATAAAGACTGACTTTTAAACATAATCACTTTTCTTTGTGTGAGTGAAATTTTCCCTAGTCCAGTTCTTATGGAGACATCCCATGTCCTTTTAAATCAACCACTTAATAATATGGGCACATGCAGTACCTATAGTAACATTTTGTTCCCAACTTCTCCATAGAGTTTGGACATCATATAGATTACTCTTGTCGCTTTTAGAGATTGAGGCCAACTTGGGTCATTTTTGGCTTATGATTGCCCTGCCTCTGCTTCTGTTGTCCTGTCTACTTTTGTCGCCTTACTTTTACACTGCTTCTTTGCCTTTTTCCTTTCTACCTTTCTTTTTCTATCTTTTCCTATTCTCATCATTTTCTATCATTTTGCTTTTTGCTGCTATATGTGAAGTTTGTTTTGTTTTGGTGCATTTTTAGTAAAAGATGTTTAGTTGAATTCCTGAAATCAGCCTTTGGTGAAAAGAACCACTCCAGCTTGTAGAAATTTCTTAGGGATAGTCTTCTCATTTAGGGTGGGAAGGTGTAGATTTCTCAGCAGGATTAGTCTATTTGGCAATTGCCCAGTTCAAAAATAACTTCCCTGAATATTACCTAAAGTTTTTATTTCCTTAACACAAGTTTCCAATTGCTTGTTCTTTGTAAATATTTGGATATCTCAAGAAAAGTTAAGGTTCTTACATACCTTAATGGATTGTTTTAATCAGATTGCTTTCCTCACAGTATCTAGCAGAAATAAACTCTACTCTTTTTGCATGTTTTGAAGCAGTGGAAAGGCAATAATAATTATTAAACATTAAGTGCCTTGGAAATTAGAGCAGATATTAGTGAGCGGCATAAGGTAGGAAACAGGAGGGCACTGTGGGCTTGGGATGAATGAGTGAGGGCCACAGAAAGAGAGGCAAAAGAATGTTTAAGACAAATATGGCCACAATAATAAAACCCAGCAGCTGAAATTTACAGAGTTTTATGCTGAGCGGTGTACGGAGGGCTTTACATTCATTGTCACTTTTGGTGTTCTCAACAGCCTCATGGAACTGTAAATATCACCATTTTGCAAAGGAAAAACCTAAAGGTTAGGGAGATGAAGCAGTTATTTCCAAGGTCTTGTAGTTTGTAAGATAGACCCAGGCCCATCCTAATTGGACTGTTACAGCTCCTGTTTATTTTTATCAATTTTAGTTAGCCTAGGTCTTTGGTCAGAAGAGGAAAAGAAAACTTTCTTCTTTCTTTCCATAACCTTCCTTTATTCTACACTTAATATCCTGAGTGCAGAGAAGTCCTAAAAACAGTGAAACTGCTTTATAGTTTGAATAAGTTTTGTAGACTGGCCAAAAACCTGTCCATTTAAACTTTTATTTCAATTAAAAATGTGTTTTTAGTTTCCATAAAGCAAACTTGTAAGTTATAGTATTGTCACATATATGCCACTAAGGTCTTCTGAAATGCACACACACACACACACACACACACACACACACACACACACACACACAACTTTGTTAGCAAGTTCTAAAATCAGTATCAGTTTAGTTTAAAATTTCTAAAACTTAATGATAATGTTGCTGTATTTCAGAATTATTAACATCAAAGCTATTTTCTAAACAATGTTGATTTTGTAGTTCCATGTAATTCATTGTACCCTTTTTTGAGGGAGGTACCATTGTAAGTTAAACAGTAGGAAAAACCAATACCCCATGCCCATTAAAACCCTGGATATGAAGGGAAGGTAAAATAATTTAAGATTCATTAGGTACTATTGTACTTTTCCTTTTGATTTCACAATGAAGTTTTCAAGGGCTTTTTGAGATACCTGTGTAATTCAAGTTGTACCAAGTGAAGGATTCTTATTTATGATAATGTGTACATACTATAAATGTATTTCTTTTTTTGGCTTTAAAGGAGAACTGTAAGCCTAGTTGCTTTATATTATTGCCATGAATGGCATTTTAGGTTTTATAAAAGCCTTCTGAGGGCCAGAATAATGAAATAAGTGGTAAAAAATTTAGTGATGTGAAAGAATACTCAAGGAAATGACTTTGAAGGTCGTTATTAAAGTGGTTTAGGGGCTAATAGGATATTGTTGGTGTAGGCTTTCTTTTAAGTAATAGGAAAAGCTTTACAGACCTAAAGTGTTCTGTAATTTAGATTCTTATACAGTTACAAAGTCTGTAGATACTATGATCTGGAAGCTGCAAGGTTTGGAACCCCTTAGGAAATGTGCTCCTTAAGTTGCTCATGTTGCTGTTGGGTAACATGTGGGCCCCTCTGGTGCATGGTTTTGAGTACAGTTATTTCCAAGGTCTTGTAGTTTGTAAGACAGACCCAGGCAGTTGGGTCTAATATGTCAAATATGAAGGAACACCTTAAACCAAGGAGTGGCTAAGTTAGCTTGAAAAGGAATCTCGTTCATAATGGTCTAAAATATTATTATAGCTGTCTTTTTTCCCTATACAGGTTTAAGACTTGGAAGAGAAAGGTAGAAAATGTAGTTGAGAATCATTGACTCCAGAATATATTTAGTTGTGAAAGTTCTAACAAATTTCTCTTCTACTTAAACAGAAAGTTAAGCAATTTAGTTTTTATTTTCTTTGCCAAAGACAAATAAGTGCCGCATTATCCTATTTAACACCATGCTGAAAAATTTAAAACAGATCCCGTAAGTGAAAATAAGAATGCTAATAGCAAACATGATTATGTAAATATATATTGCCATTAAGCTAATAACTGTTCTATTTTAAATTACATAAGAGCAAAGCATGTGTAGCAGCATTTTTCATTACATATTTAATAATTATGTACAAGTAGAAATCAAAATAGAATTTTGATTACCAGGGAATAAGGAGGAGGGGAAAATAGGGAGTTGTTCAGTGGGTATAAAGTTTCAGGTGTTTTTTTTTGGGGGGGTGGTGGGGGATACAAGATGGATGATAAAAGTTTCAGTCGTAAGTTCCAGAGAGCTACCGCACACCACAGTGCATATGGTTTAACAATATGATATTGTAGCACTTACAATTTTGGTAGTAGAGTAGATTTTTATGTTAAGTATTCTTACCATCAGAAATATAAAAGCAAGGTTGGACACAGTGGCTCAACCCTGTTATTCCAGCACTTTGGAAAGTGGAGGTGGGAGGATTGCTTGAGGCCAGGAATTTGAGACCAGCCTGGGCAACATAGTGAGACCTTGTCTCTACATAAAATAAAAAAAAAAAATTACCCAGGCTGGTTGTATGTGCCTACAGTCTTAGCTGCTCTGGAGGCTGAGGTGGAAGGATGCTCGAGTCCAAGAGTGCAAGACTATAATGAGCTATAATTGTACCACTAGACTGGACTCTGGATGGCAGAGCAAGACCTTGTCTCTAAAAAACAAACAAACTATATATATATATATATATATGTGTGTGTATATATATATATACATATATATATGTATGTGTGTGTATATATACATATATATGTATGTATGTGTGTATATATATATACATATATATGTATGTGTGTATATATATACATATATATGTATGTATGTGTGTATATATATACATATATATGTATGTATGTGTGTGTATATATATATATATATGTATATATATATATATAAGCATTCACCCATAATACCATCACCACAATCAAGACAGTTAAGGTAATAAACATATCCGTTACTCCACAAGTTTCCTTGTGTCATTTTGCCTTTATTATACATGTGTATTACATATATATGTATATATACACACACTATATATATATACACATATATATACACACATACACATACATATACACACACTAATGGAGTAATGGATATATTTATTAACTTGATTGCCTTGATTGTGGTGATGGTATTATGGGTGCATGCATATGTCCAAACTCCTCAGATTGTATACATTAAGTATATACAGTCATTTGCATATCAGTCATACCTCAATAAAGCTGTGAAACAAAGAAAAGCAACAAACTCAAAGCTAATCATGATATTGTTAGGGATAATCATTTTGTTCCTATTTTGCTATAAACTAGTGAAATAGCCTAAACTAATGTATAACATTATATAAAACAAAAATATTGTATTTCACATGAAAACAAAACTGTATCAATAGAAATCATAAAGCCCATAAAATGTTTTTATAGTGTTGTGCATTCTACAAAGCACTCTCATAGATGTTATTTTATTAGATGCCACCCTCAGCTCTTTGAGTTGTAGGTAGCATGTTATTTTTATGAAGTATTTTACTGATGAGGAAAAATAACGCTTAGAGAATTTAAAGCAGATTGACAAATGGTTTAGCCGAGTTAAAATGGTAAAGATATTACTTTAGCTCAAGTCTTCTGTGCCTAAAGATGCCAGTTACTCCATTTTAACCTGCAACTTACCTGTATTAGCTACCTTCCTAGAGTTTTATATGATGGCCTAAGGTATGTATGATGTTAGAAGATGGGACAGGAAGCTGAAAATTACATTCTGTCTTTTCAACTTGCTACAGAATTTACTTAATTATTTGGTTTCTCTGCCTCATACATTTTGATGTTTAAATCTGTGAAGAATGCTGTGATTTGCGTGATTTTATGCCACATCTGTTCTTGAAAAACTGTAGCTCTCTATCAATATTTTCCTTTCCAGATTAAACAGTCCTTGAGCAATTGAACATTTTTCTGCTTTCCTCTGAGATAGATATATGTGCATATGTATGCACACATGCAACTTTAGTTGAGGGTGATGAGGGAGGGCTTGCTGAGAAGTGTTTAGGTAAAAATCTGAAGGAGGTGAAAGAGGGAGATGCACATATTTTCAGAGGAAGAACATTCTAGGCAGAAAGCTTGTCTGAGGAACAGCAGGGCTGTGGCTTGCAGGGAGCTGGCAAGGATGACAATAGGAAGAGACAAGGTTTGAGATGCAGTGGCATTCAGATTGTGTTGGCTTTGAAAGATTTGGCTGTACTGAGTTTGGCTTTGACTCAGAATGAGATGGGAAGCCTCCGAAGGGTGTTGAGCAGATACATTATTTGATCTGACTCATATTTTATTGGATCTCTGGCTGCTTTCTTAAGAATGGACCAAGGGTGGGCAAGTTAAGAAACAGAGAGACCAGTCAGGAGGCTATTGCAATAAGATCTAAGCATGAGATGATGTCTGCAGAAGAAGTGAAGAGAAATGGTTGGATTCTGGATATATATTGTGTGGCTGACACACCTGTTGGGAAGACTTTAAAAGTGGGCAGGAATAACACGAGACTGAATAGCCAGACCAGAGCCAAAATCATGCATGGCACTGTCCACTAAGCACCCTGCTGCCACCATGAGTGTTGGGGCTGGACATTGTCTCTTGCTTTGCTGGCCTTGCTATCTTTGCCAGTGTTGCCAAAATGGGAACATCCTACATTATCATTGCTTCTTTGGACTGTTAGCTCGTAATGCTAAGCCAGGATTGATTGTTTTTGTTGGCTGAGATGAAGTTTCAAGCCCATGTTTTGACTGCACAGGACCGTAAGAAAGTGAGTATCTAGCATTTTGGCTCTTCTAATGGCAGGTGGGTCCGGTTTCCTGTCAAGATTCATAAAATACCATTGACTGCAGAAAGAATTGTGATACATATACACTGTGGAATACTATGCAGTCATAACAAAGAAAGAGATCATGTCCTTTGCAGGAACATGGGTGGAGCTGGAGGCCATTATCCTTAGCAAACTAACACAGGAATAGAAAACCAAATACTGCATGTTCTGACTTATAAGTGGGACCTAAATGATGAGAACACATGGACACATAGAGGGGAACAACACACACTGGGGTGTGCCAGAGGGTGGAGGCTTGGAGAATGGAGAGGATGAGGAAAAGTAACTAATGGATACTAGGCTTAACATGTAGGTGATGAAACAATTTGTATAGCAAACCCCCATTACACAAGCTTACCTGTATAACAAACTTGCACGTGTACCCCAAGCTTAAAATAAAAGTTTAAAAAAATTCATAAAATCAGAACTTTTCCCAACTTAGGGAATACATTCAGATACAGGGCATGCTTCCCTTTTTCCCTGCTTTTCCACCATGCCCTAAGGAGAAAAAGAGACCTCATAAACGTCCACTAGATTCATTATCTAGTCCCAGATAAGGTAAATCTAGAATGTGAAAAGAATTGGCAGGTGGTATATTCATGGAACCATTGTTTATAATCTTCGGGAAATCATCAAGAATGCAGATGGGCAAAAGTAATGCTGGTTTTTGAAGGGTGATGGGGGACAAATCTGAATCTACAGAAATATAAGCTTAATATAGAACATTGGTGAAATTTAAAATAAATTTTTAGACATTAGGGTCTAATGATTTTCATTCTCTTTGTTATTTCCTGATTTCAACAGACTAGTGAACTAGTTTGAGATATTTATGAGATATTTAAAACAAGAATGGAAATGAAATCTAGTTGTTAGAAGATCATTATTTTATTTCCAGTTTTATCTCTGGTTGAACCACTTTATCCAAAGCGTGTTGATCAATGAATTGACATCATCATGGAGAAAAGTCTGTTGGGGTGTGCTGGAGGGCATTGTCCTTGTCCTTGTTCTGTTTGATATTTTTATTAATGACTCAGATAGTGGTGGTGATATGCTGGATCTATTTGTGTCATAGCTGGGAAGTATAATTAACACTTAGGGTGATAGAATCAAGGGTCAGAAAAGAATCTAATAAAATGATGAGCCTAACCTAAAAGGTGAATTATCATGGGGATAAGTAAAACGGTATATTTGGTTTTAAGAAAAGAAAGCATCCCAACCTAATACAGAAAAATGGGGTGGAGGAAAGGTAACTTAAAACAATTCGTGTAAAAAAAGACTAGTGATTTCTTTGGTGTATGGGAGTATGCACAGAGGAGCTCCAATAAGATGCCAAAATTATTCAGGAGAATTAAAGACATACCAAGAGAGGAGAGAAAAAGGTAGTGTATATATTCTAGATGGGGTAAGGAAGTCAAGTGTGAGAATTTTGGGAAGGCTGGCTTTGGCTTAATTCTTAGAAGAATGCTCAATTGTGTGTTTTCTGTAAATTATGTTCAGTTCTTTGAAATGTAATAAGCACCTTATTGCTAAAAGCATTCAAATAGAGGATGACTAGATTCACATCAGGAATATTGTAGAAAGGGTTCCTAACCTGTATTACATGCATGACATTGAGATATGTAATTTAGATTATGTGCTCCCAACTGATACCGTGACGTAGATGTAAGGTCCCTTCATTTTGCAGATGAGGAAATTTAGGCTAAGATGTCGGATACTTCATGCATGCCCTTTCCAGTGGCTATATCATATCATCTCCTGATTTGAGTGTGAATCCAGGTAACTACAAGTTTCCATAGTCGGTATAGATAAGTGTGTCCCATTTGACATAATTTCGGGGAACAGAAACACAGCTCGTTATGGTCATTCACTTAATAATTTATGTATTCATTCATTCACTTTTTTCCCTCCAACATATACGGACTGTCTTCTCTGTGCCAGGGGAATATCCTTAAGTTCTAGAGATACAAATATATAGACGTTGTTTTTAAAGAGATTGAAGTCATGTGGAGAACTGTGATGTTAGACAAGGTAAACCTCCATAAGCCATTTGAGTTATAAATTGCTGTCACAGATCTATATGTGTCATGGTACTAGAACATATTTGTGTTTTAGTGTAAACAATAGGAAAACTAGATTTGTCTCATAGGCTTTTCTTTATGGAAGGGTTTTTGTTTCATATATGGAGAACTAGTTATGCTGTATAATACTGTGATTCTATATTCTGAAGGGGAGGTTGTCATTCAGAACCAAGTACAGAATGTGAACAGATGTAAACATTGTGGATGACTGAATGTGCAGGCAGTGTAAGATGGAGGAATTCTGAACCATAAGGAGAAATTAAAGAAATGAAAAGGAAACAAGCTAGCTTTCAGTCAGTGCTCTCTTAGGAACTTCCCATTTTCTGTAATTGGTAGGACAAAGTAAATTAACTTCTTTTCTGTCCTTTTCCCTAATAGCTTTTTCTCATCTAATAATAAGGAATGATGGTTACTTTTAGTCATTTTCAACTGTCCACTATCATGTTGGGTGCTGAGATTTCAATTTTTTTCCTGTTTACATCATTTCTATCATCTCTATATTCTAGTTTTATTTTATGTGATTGCTGTCCTTATTAGATACTTATAATCATGATTTGGTATTTAATTCACATGGTCGAAGATAGAAGTGTTTCTGATCTCCAACTGTTGCTATGGTAAATGCCTGCCTATCCACAAAAGCACACAATTCTGAGTATATTCCACTATAGATCAAACTATTTTAGTGAGAATACAGTATGCATCTGATTTTTATAAAATTTTAATTCTTGTTCCTCAGTTTATCTTGGAATTTCACCACTTAAACTATGATATTTAATGGTAGAGAAATCACAGAGAAGATAAAACAGTAATAAAAAGATAATTCCTTTGGAATGAAAAGTATATATTTCTCATGTTAATTTTTTTTTTTAAATTTCTCACAGGAATTATGGCCATATGTCTTAAGAAAACAATACTCCTGGAAAACTGCATGATTCAGGGGGTGGGTGGAGGCACGAGAGTAATACATTAAATGTAATAAGACTGACAATAATTATCAGCTTGGAGAGATTAGAGAAAGCTCCAGCTAAGGTACAAAAGTTACCGCCTGATGTAAGTACCCAAGATCAGGATGAAAATGATCAATAATTCCAGTTACCTTCACATTAGGTTTGAATAGGTCATTAGGTAATTGAAGAAAAAATCACTAGCAATTTCAGTTCTAAGTGTGAAAGTATACATTATTATATATCATACAAAATCGGTGGCTATAACTTCACCAATTTTTAAACTAAGGTAGTAAATGCCTGTCATGATAATGACCACTTCTTGCATTCTATTTATTTTTAATTTTACTTTTTCTTGCATTTTATGAATACCTAGTATCACATAATGGTTTAGTTTAATGTGCATTCTCTACTTTGGTAAAGGAATATTAGGCCACTCTATAAATTATTCATTTTTATTGATGTGGTTTTTGCTTTTATGCAAGTTATATATGTATTTAGATTAAGTCAATTAGTTCTAGGTTTCTTATGAAAAACGCAGTTTTCACCTTCAACTTTCTACTTTTTTAGCTGATTCTTTCAGATTTCTCTTTAAATATCTAATAAAATATCTAATAAAACTCATTTATTTTACTTATTGATTATTCATCTTTGGCATAATCTACTGATTCCTACAATGCAAAGCGAGAATTTAGTTTTTTTCTCATTCCTCCACTTCAAAACAAACGTACTCACCTTTTCCTGCCGCCCTCCCAGTCTCCCATCCTCCCAGTGTAGTCATAATTTTGATTAGATCAGAATTCAGAATTTGATATTTATATTAGCATGTTAATATAAATCTTTGTAGCCAAGACACATAGTGTACTGTGACTACTTTTTCCTCTCTGTTTCTCCGGAATTAATATTAATTTTCTGTTTTTCATTTCTGTTATTAATTCAGGGCCTCCCAGAGCCTCTGCCTGGTGTATCTTTCCTGATTTCCTGGCATGCCCTTCCCCTCTTCCCTGAGCTGGAGCTCTTTTGTCTTCATCTTATGTGGTTTTGTCTTGAGGAAGACAATTTCTAATAGCTTCCTGGGAAAGGGTGTGTGCAAGATTTTTGTTGTTGTTGAGGCATTATATTTTTGAAAATACCTTTATTCGGTACTCATGCTTGATTGACATTTTGGCTAGATGTAGAATTCTTGCTTGGAAATAATTCCATTTGAATTTCAGTAAGATTGCTCCATTTTTCAGTTCCATTGTTTCTGTTAAGATATTTCTCTTTATTTCTAGTGTCCTGAAATTTTATGATAAAGTGAAAAAGAAACCAAGGTGCAGCTTTATGCTCATTGGGTGTACTTTTTCAATCTGGAATCTCATGTCCTTTCATCCTTTTTTTTTTTGTGTGTGTAATGCAGTAGCTTTATTATGATACAATTCATGTAACAAAGTTTGCTTTTTAAAAGTACACAATTCAGCGGTCTTGAGCCTATTCACAACGTTGTGGAACCATCACTACAACCTAATTTTACAATTCATTACCCTGAAAAGAATCCCATATCCATTAGCATTCACTCTGAATTTACCACTAACCCCCTGCTCCTGAACCGCCGATCTACTGTATGTCTCGATAGATTTGCCTGACATCTCATATAAATGGAATCATAATAATATGTGACCCTTTGTCATTGTCTTCTTTCACTTAGCATAATGTTTTTGAAGTTCATCCATGTTGTAGCTTTTCTCAGTACTTCATACTTTCTTAAGACTGAGTAATATTCCATACTTTGGATATACATTTTATCTATTTATTCATCAATTAATGTACATGTGGGGTTTCTTTTCGCCTTTTGGCTGTTGTGAATACTGCTGCTATGAACATTTGTGTACGTACATTTGTTTATCTTCTTTCAATTCTTTTGTGCATATACCTAGGAGTGGTATTGCTGGTCATCTTGTAACTCTATCTTTCACCTTTTGAGGGACTGCCAAACTATTTTCCAAAGTGGATGCACCATTTTACAATCCAACCAGCAGTGTATAGGGGTGCCAATTTTATTCACAGTTGGCAACACTTGTTATTTTCTGCCTTTTTTTTTATTATATTGGATGTTTAGTTGTATCTGATAGTGAGTTTGACTTGTGTTTTCCTGACTTATGATGTTGAACATCTTTAATGCATTTACTTGTATTCAAGAACTTAAATTATTTTGTTACTATTTCCTTCCTTTATTTTCTCCTTTCTCTATTTTTAGATATTTTATTATTTGAATGTTGGACTTCCTGGATTGTTCTAATTTTCTTGTCTTTTCTCTCCCGTTTTCTAATTCTTTTTCTTTAGCTCAACACTAATGATCAAATTTCCTCAACTTTGTGTTTCACATTTCTATTGAAATTTTTAAATTTAAATTTTATTATTAATTTCTAAGGTAACTTTGCTCTGAATATTTCATTTATAATATATTCTTTCTTGTTTCAAGGTTGCAATATCTTTTCTTACTAATATTTTCTCACTGAAAATATTAATAATAGCCTTTGTGAAGTTTTTCTAATAGTAAAACTATGTTTCCACCACATTGTTATTTTTTTCTTTTAGTTTGTTTTGGGCTCTCTCTTTAATATTTGAGGCTTTGGTCAGATAGCTGGTACAGAAGCAATATGATTGGGAATTCCAGGTATGTGGGTATCTGGGTCATTATGAGTTTCACTGTAGGTACTGACTAAGTCATATTGTTGAGAGACCCTCAATGCCAGTATCCATCTTTCCTGCAATGCTATAAGATTCCCAGTGAAAAAACTTCCAAACTGCTGCCTGGCTGCCAATCTTCTGGAAACCGAGTGGGATTCAGACCTCTACGTAATCCCCCATTTTAGGATGGTGTCGCTATCCCTAACTGGTTGGATTTTCTAGTTTGGACACCCTCTGTTTTTCCTTCTCTGGGTTTAAGAGGGGCAGTTATCTGTATAAGCAGAGTGGGGAAACAAATCTAAGTTAAATAGCTACTAAAAAGATTGTCAACCAATATTCCATGTTTTCGACTTCCATATGTAGACTTTCAACTCATGCCCACTTCCTGGTGCCACCAATTTCTGAGCCTTTTGATTGTTCTCCGCATAAGCAGTGCTGCTTCTAGGCTTTCCTCACTGCCAGTTTAGTATTCCATTTGGTTGGTTGGGTGTATTTTCTATGCAAAACTTGCTACCATCTGTTTTGGAGCTTCAAAATTTGGTGAGTGAGAATTCAGGAGAATACAAGGTAGATCCATATGTTCTATTTGTCATCTTTACTTTGGAATATCATCCATTCTTAATAAGTTTAAATATGAACAAATGTTAAAGCGTGCCATCGTGTAAACCAATGTATAATTAGATAACTTTTTCACATCAATTGTTGTGAAGTATATAAGTTTTTCTCTTTATCAATTGTCAGAGTTTATCAAATGTGACAAGGCTAGTGGGAGTGAAGGTATTTTAATTAACTGTTATTAGATTATTGTCCATTCAATAACATTTTAGGCACAAGAGCAGTGTCTGAAGGATTTTCTTAGAATTTGCTATCTTAATAGAAAATAGTTATGACTGTCAATTGGCTGGTTAGTTGTTGGTTTGTTTTTTTATGATTTGTTATGATTTTGAGATGTTGACACATGTATAGATACATATTCATACATTTGACAGTATTTTAAAGCAATGAGAACTTTTTTACAGTCTATGTATAAAGGAGTATGTAGCGGTGAAAGGTTCTGATTTTAAAATTTAATTATTCAGAATATATACACTTCATTTTTCAGTTTCATTATGTTTTGATTGCTGTGTATTATTAAAAATGTCATTTTTAGTAAATGAACTTCAGTGTTCTGAGTTAATATTCAACTTCTAGTGAGTAATTTACTCCTTTCTCACTGGTATATTCAAGCCTGGCTATAAATCCCCAACAGATGCTCCTGCCTCATTTCTATTTCATAAATTGAGAACTGAGAAACTAACTTGTGGTGGCAGCTATTTGCTAAGTAAGAATTGTCCATCTTTTGGGTTTTTCCTTTCTTCTCAGATATGTGATCTTGGTTTTAAAGCTTTGGATCTCAATTATTAGTTTTTCTTTCAGCCCTTGTTAGGGACATTTGGAAGAATGGATTGATTGATCTTTCTCCCCCTTCTATTTTATTACCCTTTTTACTTGGATAAGGAAGTTAGAACCAGTCAGGAAAGAAAAATGTTGAGTATTCTAGCTAGAATCTTAGGAAATATGTGAGGAAAGCTGTCTAAATCTAACAAGAAGATAAAAAGTCAGCAATACTATGGGAAAGAAATATGGGGAGAATATGATTAGTAATAGAATATTTATTAGAGAAAAAGAAAGGACCAGGGATCTTGAAAAAAAATCAGATTTCGTCTGACTAAAATTACATTGAACTGAGTGGTATCTTGTAAAGGGTTCAAAGGGCAACATGATCATTCTTGTTTGTCATCGTGACACCTGTATAAGATGAATGAGCAGCCAGTCTCCGTGAGAGCAGGGGCTAATTTCTCATGTTACCAACTGCAGTGGGCACCCTATAAATCTTTGCCAACTTGATATGGTTATTTTCATAGAGTAGTTGCATTGGACACATTGTGTGGCTGTGTGTGTGTGTGTGTGTGTGAGAGAGAGAGAGAGAGACAGAGAGAGAATTGAGAGTTATTTTTCAAGGTTTTCATTAAAACTCTCTTATAGAGTATATCAGACACAGGAGATATAGTGGCTGACACAGAGATATAGTGGCTGGTTTCTCCTTCAAAGGAAGACTTACTACAGGAAGTAATATCAGCTGAATGCCTCCATCTGTCAGCTCCTCCAGCATCTATTTCAGCTACAGAGACCCATTCTGAATGAGGTCAGGCCTTTCCTCAGGCTTCCTATATCTGGTGACTGTAAAACGTGAAGGTATTAAGGTCCAGCCATTTCTGCACAACACAGGGCAACTCTGGTGCTAGATTGGCCACAGATTTATTTGTCAGCATAATAGTTTGACTTCCTTTGTTCAGTCTTGCTCTCTTTTCCTACATTTCAACTAGTAAATATAATGCATTTCTTTTACACAACAGACATATTGTACATCAGCCTTCATCTGGAAGATCCATCCTGTGTCCAAGACGTACAAAGATTAATTTATAAATGTAGTTAACCCTTCAGTTTAACATGGATTTGTTATCTTTTAGAGAAGTCACTGACACAATATGGGTTTTGATTTAAGTATCCAAGTATATGAGACATTATACCAGAAAATCAGACTTTCAGAGATCAGAAGGAAAAAGTTAATGTAGTATAGCAAGAATTTCTAGAAAAGTTAACTTTAGATGAGAAGTAATTTTAAAAAAGGAGAGAAGTAATTGAGTGAGTTGGTAAAATTGTAACTTTTTTTTTAAGGCTGCTAAATCCTTGACAAAGGGTTCTGTTAAAATTCAGTAAAAATTTATACATATATGTATGTATTTAATGTTCAGTAAGTAGTGACAGTGAAGAAAAAAATGAGTAGTATTTGCCTAATGTAGAAGACCATATTGCTGTTCCCAAATATTTGTATATCAGTCTTTGTAAAAAGAATATGTCTGTCTTCCCTATTGAAGTTAGGCATGGCCAGGTGACTTGCTTTGGCCAATGAATTGAGCAAAAGTTACTTGTTATTGCAGCAATGACTTGGCCTATCCTGACTGAATTATCTCAAATTACTTACTATCCAACCACCCCAGAGAGAGCCGATGCTACCAAGTATTATCCTTGAAGACTTCTTTTAGGATTTATACTCACATGCATGTTATATAATATGTGTATGTTTATGTGTATACTACACCATATACAACATACACTGTTTTTTTAACCTTTTATACCCATACTAGTGTTGTCATCATTCCAAATTATTAAATGCAGTTATGTATTGTTTATTCACATTTAAAAATTTACACACTCTTTGTATCATTAACATAAAAATTCCATGCTCATCTTTGATGTCATTTAAAATTCTGGATAGTGGGGAGAGGACAAGATGGCCTACTAGAAGCAGCGGCGATTGGAGGCTCCCATCAGAAAAACCATAATAAGTGTGTGAATCCTTCACTGGCAGCAATGGTATCCAGGTTCTCTCATCAAAATTGACGTGAAGGTTCTTCAAAGATCAGATAGTTGTAGATGTGTGGTGTTATTTCTGAGGCCTCTGTTCTGTTCCTAATGTAAATGACGAGTTGATGGGTACAGCAAACCAACATGGCACATGTATACCTACGTAACAAACCTGCACATTGTGCACATGTACCCTAGAACTTAAAGTATAATAAAAATAAATAAATAAAAGTTGCTGCTATTGTAAAAAGAAAAAAATTGACTAGAAGGCGGGTATTAACCACCGAGAGAAGGAAGAGCAGTGTGGTATGGTGGCCCACCTGAAAGCAACACAGGAAAGGGGAGCCCCCACTCCCCAGCGAAGGGAGACTGTGAGTGGTGCACTACCCAGCTGGGGAAACTGTGCTTCTTCCACAGAACTGTGCAACCCGCCAATCGGAAGATCCCACTTGTGAACCCATGCCACCAGGGCCTAGCATCCTAACGCTGAAACAAGCAGATTCTTACAGCCTCTCAGCTGGAATCTGCTTAAGACTATCAGACTCCCATGGGGAGGTGCGACCAGCATTGGCTGCAGCTGCCTGCTGTCTAAGCCATTTGAGCTCCTTGGGGGAGGGACAGCAGCCAGCACTGGGACTCACAACTGCCAAACATGCTAAGCTCCCTGAGCAAGGGAAGGGTGGCTCTCATTTCTATAGCTCCAGGCTTCCCCTACTGGAGGCAGGGAGGCTGAACAGCTTGGTCCCAAGACTTATCCTGACAGCCCAACCTACCACCTGTGGCAGTCTGTGGCCATAGTGATTCTTCAGGCCCAGCCGTAACCCATCCTTCCTCAGTGGATGGGGCTTCCCTGCAGCATCTCCAGTAACTCCAGCCAGAGGCTCAGGAACAGAATTCGGATCTCCCTGGGCCTGAAAGCCTAGAGGGAGGAGTGGCCGCATTCTCTGCGGACTAGCAGACTTAGCCTTTCCTCCTGGTAGTTCTGAGGAATCCAGGCAGCCCTGATGAGTGGGTTTCCCCACAGCAAAACATACCCCCTCCACCAAGGGACAAAGTGCTTCCTTCAATAGTTCCTGCTCCCATGCCACCCAACTGGGTGAGACCATCCAACGGGGTAGTCGGGCACCCTATACAGGAGTGGTCCTACTGGCATCAGTTTGGTGCCCCTCTAAGACAGAGGTCCCAGAAGAAGGAGCAGGCAACCAACTTTGCTGCTCTGCAGCCTGCTTGAGTGACATCTCCAGGGACAGGAGCGAATCAGATGAACAGGGCCTGAAGTGAACCCTAGCAAACTGTGGCAGCCCTACAGAAGAGGGATCTGACTACTGAAAGAAAAACAAGCAGAAAAGCAACAACAGCGTCAACAACAGCAACAAAAAGACCTCCACAAAAACCCCATTCAAGGTTCAGCAGCCTCGAAGACGAAAACTAGACAAACTCATGAAGATGAGAAAGAATCAATGAAAAAATGCTAAAAACCCAAAAGGCCAGAGGGCCTCTTCTCCTCCAAATGATTGCAAAGTCTCTCCACCAAGGACACAGAATTGGGCGGAGTGGCAAATGGATGAATTGACAGAAGTGGGCTTCAGAAGATGGGTAATATAAAACTATGGTAAACTAAAGGAGCATATTCTAACCTAATGCAAAGAATGCTTAAGAACCTTGATAAAAGTTTAGAAGAATTGCTAACTAAAATAACCAGTTTAGAGAGGAACATAAACGACCTGATGGAGCTGAAAAACACAGCACGAGAACTTCGTGAAGCATACAGAATATCAACAGCTGAATAGACCAAGCAGAAAGAAGAAAAGATATCAGAGTTTGAAGACCACTTTACTGAAATAAGACATGCAGACAAGAATAGAGAAAAAAAATGAAAAGGAATGAAAGAAGCCTCTAAGAAGTATGGGTCTTCATAAAAAGACCAAACCTATAATTGATTGGCGTACCAGAAGGAGATGCAGAGAATGGAAACAAGCAGGAAAACACACTTCAGGATATTATGCAGAAGAACTTCCCCAACCTAGCAAGACAGGCCAGCATATAAACTCAGGAAATACAGAGAACACCATTAAGATAAAACACCACTAAGATACTCCACGAGAAGATCAACCCCAAGACACATAATCATCAGATTCTCCAAGGCAAAAATGAAGGAAAAACTGTTAAGGGCAGCCAGGGAGAAAGGCCAGGTCACCTACAAAGGGAAGCCCATAAGACTAACAGCAGAAACTCTACCAGCCAGAAGAGATTGGGGGCCAATATTCAATATTCTTAAAGAATTTCCAGCCCACAATTTCATATCCAGCCAAACTAAGCTTCATAAGCAAAGAAGAAATAAAATCCTTTCCAGACAAACAAATGCTGAGGGATTTTGTTACCACCACGCATGCCCTGCAAGAGCTCTTGAAAGAAGCACTAAATATGGAAAGGAAAAACCGGTACCAGCCAGTGTAAAAACACACCAAAATATAAAGACCAATGACACTACGAAGGAACTGCATCAACTAGTGTGCAAAATAACCAAATAGCAGCATGATGACAGGATAAATTCACATATGCCAATACTAACTTTAAATGTAAGTGGGCTAAATGCCTCAATTAAAAGACACAGACTGGCAAATTGGATAAGGAATCAAGATCCATCAGTGTGCTCTATTTAGGAGACCCATCTCATGTGCAAAGACACACATAGACTCAAAATAAAGGGATGGAGGAAATTTACCAAGCAAATGGAAAGCAAAAAAAAAAAAAAAAAAAAGCAGGCATTGCAATCCTAGTCTCTGACAAAACAGACTTTAAACCAACAAAGATCAAAAAAGACAAAGAAGAGCATTACATAATGGTAAAGGGAACAATTCAAAAAGAACAGCTAACTATTCTAAATATGTATGTACCCAATACAGGAGCACCCAGATTCATAAAACAAGTTCTTAGAGACCTACAAGAAGACTTAACGCTCCCACAAAATAGTAGTGGGAAACTTTAACACCCATTGTCAATATTAGACAGATCAACAAGACAGAAAATTAACAAGGATATTCAGGACTTGATTTTAGCTCTGGATTAAGTGGACCTAGTAGATATCTACAGAACTCTCTACCCCAAATCAACAGAATGTACATTCTTCTCAGTACCACATGGCACTTACTCTAGAATCAACCAAATTAATTGGAAGTAAATCACTCCCCAGCAAATGCAAAAGGACTGAAATCATAACAGTCTCTCAGACCACAATGCAATCAAATTAGAACTCGATTAAGAAACTCACTCAAAACCACACAATTTCCTGGAAATTGAACAACCTGCTGCTGAATGACTCCTGGGTAAATAATGAAATTAAGGCAGAAATAAAGAAGTTCTTTGAAACCAGTGAGGACGAAGAAGCAATGTACCAGTATCTCTGGGACACAGCTAAACCAGTCTTGAGAGGGAAATTTATAGCACTGAATGCTCGCATCAGAAAGCTAGAAAAATTTCAAATTGACACCCTAACATCACAATTAAAAGAGCTAGAGAGGCAATAGCAAACAAATCCAAAAGCTAGCAGAAGACAGGAAATAACTACGATCAGAGAAGAATTGAAGGAAATAGAGACACACACAAAAAAAAACTTCAAAAAAAATCAATGAATCCAGGAACTGGTGTTTTGAAAAAATTAACAAAATAGACTCCTAGCTAGACTAATAAAGAAGAAGAGGGAGAAGAATCAAATAGGCACAATAAAAAATGATAAAGGGGATAACACCACTGACTCCACAGAAATATAGACTACCATCAGAGAATACTATAAACACCTCTACGCAAATAAACTTAGAAAATCTAGAAGAAATGGATAAATCCCTGGGCGCATATACCCTACCAAGACTAAACCAGGAAGAAGTCTAATCCCTGAGTAGACCAATAACAAGTTCTGAAATTGAGGCAGTAAACAAACAAACAAAAGCCCCAGACCAGATGGATTCACAGCTCAATTCTGCCAGAAATACAAAGAGGAGCTGGTACCATTCCTTTTGAAACTATTCCAAACAATTGAAAAAGAGGGGCTCCTTCCTAACTCATTTTATGAAGCCAGCATCATCCTCATAACAAAACTGGGAAGATAAACAACAAACACACAAAACTTCAGGCCAATATCCCTGATGAATGTCAGTGCAAAAATCCTCAGTAAATTACTGGCAAACTGAATCCAGCAGCACATCAAAAATCTTATCCACCACGATCAAGTCGGCTTCATCCCTGGGATGCAAGGCTGGCTTAACATATGCAAATCAATAAATGTAATCCATCACATAATCAGAACCAGTGACAAAAACCACATGATTATCTCAATAGATGCAGAAAAGGCCTTTGATGAAATTCAATGTTCTTTCAAGTTAAAACTCTCAATAGACTAGGTATTGATAGAACATATCTCAAAATATTAAGAGCTATTTATGACAAACCCACAGCCAGTATCATATTGAATGGGGAAAAGCTGGAAGCATTCCCTTTGAAAATTGGTACAAGGCAAGGATACCCTCTCTCCCCACTCCTATTCAACATAGTATTGGAAGTTCTGGCCAGGGCAATCAGGCAAGAGAAAGAAATAAAGGGTATTCAAATAGAGAGGAAGTCAAGTTGTCGCTGTTTACAGATAACATGATTTTGTATTTAGAAAACCCAATAATCTCAGCCCAAAAACTTCTTGAACTGAAAGGCCACTTCAGCAAAGTCTCAGGATACAAAATCAATGTCCAAAAATCACAAGCACTCCTTTATGGCGACAGTAGGCAAGCAGACAGCCAAATCATGAATGAACACTCATTCACAATTGCTAGAAAGAGAATAAAATACCTAGGAATAGAGCTAACAAGGGATTTGAAGGACCTCTTCAAGGGGAACTACAAACCACTGCTCAAGGAAATAAGAAAGGGCACAAACAAATGGAAAAACATTCCATGCTCAAGGATAGGAAGAATCAATATCGTGAAAATGGCCATACTGTCCAAAGTAATTTATAGATTCAATGGTATCCCCATCAAGCTACCATTGACATTCTTCACAGTATTAGAATAAAACTATTTTAAATTTCATATGGAATCAAAGAACACCCCATTTAGCCAGGACAATCTTAAGCAAAAAGAACAAAGCTGGAGGCATCACGCTACCTGACTTCAAACTATGCTACAGGGCTACAGTAACCAAAACAGCATGGTACAGGTACCAAAACAGACATATAGATCAATGGAGCAGAACATAGATCTCAGAAATAACACCATACATCTACAACTATCTGATCTTTGGCAAACCTGACAAAAACAAGCAATGGGAAAAGGATCTCCTATTCAGTAAATGGTGCTGGAAAAACTGGCTAGCCATATGCGGAAAACTGAAACTGGAGCTCTTCCTTATGCGTTATACAAAATTTAGCGCAAGATGGCTTAAAGGCTTAAATGTAAAACCCAAAATCATAAAAACTCTAAAGGAAAACCTAGGCTGTACTATCCAGTACCTAGGCATGGGCAAAGATGTCATGACAAAAACGCCAAAAGCAACTGCAACAAAAGCCAAAATTGACAAATGGGAACTAATTAAACTTAAGAGCTTCTGCACAGCAAAAGAAAGTATCATCAGCGTGAACAGGCAACCTACAGAATAGGAGAAAATTTTTGCAAGCTACCCATCTGACAAAGGTGTAATATCCAGAATTTATAAGGAACATAAACATATTTACAATAAAAAGTGGGCAAATAATATGAACCAAAAAAAAGTGGGCAAAGAATATGAACACTTCTCAAAGAAGACATTTACGTGGCCAACAAACATGAAAAAAATCCCAACATCACTGATCATCAGAGAAATGCAAATCAAAACCACAACGAGATACCATCTCATGCCAGTCAGAATGACAATTATTAAAAAGTCAGGAAACAATAGACAGTGGCAAGGCTGTGGAGAAATAGGAATGCTTTTACTTGTTGGTGGGATTGTCAGCCTTTATGGAACACAGTGTGGCGATTTCTCAGGGATCTAGAACCAGAAGTACCATGTGACTCAGCAATCCCATTACTGGGTATATACCCAAAGGATTATAAATCATTCTACTATAAAGACACATGTACACATATGTTTATTGCAGCACTATAGCAAAGACAGGGAAGCAACCCAAATGCCCATCAATGATAGACTGGGTAAAGAAAATGTGCACATGTACACCATGGAATGCTATGCAGCCATAAAAAGAAATGAGATCATGTCCTTTGCAGAGACATGGATGAAACTGGAAGCCATCATTCTCAGCAATCACAGGAACAGAAAACCAAATACTGCATGTTCTCACTCATAAGTGAGAGTTGAACATTGAGAACACATGGACACAGAGAGGAACAAAACACACCAGGGCCTATTGGGGGTGGAGGGTGAGGAGAGGGAACTTAGAGGACGGGTCAATAGGTGCAGCAAACCACAATGGCATACATATACCTATGGAACAAACCTGCACATTCTGCACATATATCTCGTTTTTCTTTAGAAGAAATAAATAAAGTAATTTTTGCATAAATTTAAAATTCTTAAAACAAATTCCATCAATGATTATTTTAACAGATTTTATTAAGCTTTTGAATCTGGCTTTTTAATATTTAAAAACCACATGTTTTCTCTATGAGGGCACTGAGTTGGCTTGCTTAACACCAACTTTTTTGTCATAATGTCAAGGGTTGAGCACAAGTGTGTTGTCTTTTTTGCCAAATAGGGTTTCTACTGTGTTTTCCTTGATAAAAATCATTTCAAGAAGCTTCATATCTTGATTATGGTAATTACATGCCAAGCCTACTAATTTGTTTTGAAGTAAATATTGAGAGATATTTTACCCAAAATTCTCAAGTATAATTTTCTCAAGTGATTTTTGGTAATTGATTCAAATTTGAGCACCAATAACTTCTTTTAACATTTTGCTAAAAGTGACTTTCAAATGATATTTTCAGCCCTCGCATCAGGAAAGCATTACCTGAATTCATCCCAAACAGACTAGATGAGATTTTGTTCTTTCCCTTGAAATATTTTTGAAGTAACCTTCTAATGGCAAATGGCACTAAGTAAAGAGAATGAAGGGATATTTTTAGCTCTGATTCACTGACTACCTAGCAAGAGTTTGGCATAAAAGCATAAAACATATTATGAGGAGCAATGATGTTGGTCTTTGCTGCTTGAAGTTTCAGGATTTTTATTTAAAACATCAATGATGTTTGCCAAGTATATCAGGGTCCTGAGAAAGTTATTATTTTTGAAAGTTTGCAAGTGTCCAATGATTGAAAAAAAAGTTCTTTTTTCCAGAGTATCTTTAATTTCATACCCATGCACAGCAAGAGATTAAGTACATTTTCTTTATCCACGGATTGAGCAAAGCTAGTAGTAAAAAAGAAGAAAAAGAGTGATGAGTTGATTGTTGGCTATTTTTTCATTTGACAGACAAGTCAGGAATTTGACATTTGCTCATAGGTACTGACAAATAGTTTGGAATTTCTACTCCATTTTAACTTTTGGCAGTACTCCAGATAGAAAAATTTGTGAGTTTTTCCCCTAGCTGTATCTGAGGGATTTTGTTTGTTTGCTGTTAACAGAGCTACTTGGAACAAATATTTTACAATTTTATGGATTCTTAACAGTATATTTTACTACTCTTCATTTTCTCATGTTTCAGAGCATGATACTCTGTAGGTAACTTGAATTTTTAAAAATAATGTTGGTGTGATCCTTTTCTTGTTGAGTTTGAGAAACCTAATTACTTTGTCTCTTTATATACACTATATTGAAATAATTTAAAAATACAGTTTTACTTAAATCACGGAGATCTTACCTAAAGATGCTATGCTTCAGGCTAGCCATAAGAATAGCAATATAACTTGCCTCTTTCGTCATATGTAGCAAACAGATAGTTCATATACTTCATTGTTTACCATTACTTTCTCTGAAAGCATTGTTATTCTACATTGTGTGTAATATACATCTAGCCAGGAAGATTTAGATATACTCTATTTATAACATAAATTTGTTTTTCAAACTATTTCTCCCATTTGAGAGATTTTTAGTTTGTCTGGTCTTGGAGTCTAGCTCACAACTTTTGCCCCATAAGTAATCAGATATTCATGACCATGTTTAAGAGTTCCTCTGTATTTTGCATTGTAAAATCTTATTAATAACATTGCTTCTAATACATTCCTCTGAATTTTCTCTTGGAACAAGTCTCCCTAAAGTTATTACCACTGGGTCAAATTATATGAACAAAGTTATAAATGCTTCATTTTTAATTAAGAATAGAAAGATTATATATTGTCATGTATTTCATCGCCATTACTCTTTTCCTTAGAGTCATAAGTAAACTCCTAAATTTTGAATACTTTTTTATTCATCTTTATACATTTTGTAATACTTCACTCATTTTTTTTTTTGATTTAGTGGGTGGATACATTTTTAAATGAAATAGAACAGTGAAAAATAACAGTGTATGACACACAGTAAGGCTGTGTGTAGGTGCATCCCTCCCAGGCCATAATAGAAATACACTTCTGACTGTGGATCAATGATCAAAATATCTGAGAGAGAGATTATAGCTTCAGTTGGTATTGGCTAGATTGCGAAGTCCTTGGCGGCAGGGATGTTCTCTCTGTTATGTTCCCTTCATTATTATAAGAGTTTGAAAATTCTGATTTTTCATTAGCATGTCAAAAAATGGGGTAACCAAATTAACAAATTGTTTAATATTTTATTTTTGATTATGTGTTCCAGAATTACTGTTTTGAAAATTAAAAGTAGGCTGGGCACAATGGCTCACACCTGTAATCCCAGCACTTTGGGAGGCCAAGGGGGCGGATCATGAAGTCAAGAGATTGAGACCATCCTGGCCAGCATGGTGAACCCCCGTCTCTACTAAAAATACAAAAATTAGCTGGGCGTGGTGGCTTGTGCCTGTAGTGCCAGCTACTCGAGAGGCTGAGGCAGGAGAATCGCTTGAACCTGGAAGGCGGAGGTTGCAGTGAGCTGAGATGGCACCACTGCACTCCAGCCTGGCAACAGAGCAAGACTCCGTCTAAAAATAATAATAATAATAATAAAAGTAACAGGTACCTGAAGCTCATTACAATACGGTTCAGTTTTCTGAGTCACGCATTTAGTACCTTTTAGAACCTAGATTATTTTTAAAAAGACTCCATTATTCACCCCTGTAGTCAGCAAAAGTTATTTTAGGATGGCTGTGTTTGATTCCTCTGTCTTCCTTCCCTTTATCTGTTCTCTCTTCCATTAGTTCTTTGTTTCTAACTCTGTTCATTCATGTTGCTTTCACCCTGTGATTTCGAGATCTTCCATATTCCTATCAGGGTGGCTCCAGAAAGTGTTTGAGAGTTAAGATATTCCTGAGTACTATTTCAGTTCCTTTTTTCTTTCTTAATGGAAGGGATTTTTCAGGTTGCTAGTTTACATGATGGGAATGCATTTGGAAATGCTTCCTGTTCCAGTCACCAGCCCCAGACTGCCTGTACGTTTTGGATTCAGAAATGACAGCTGAAATCATTTAGACAGAATTATGGGACATCTAAGACACGTACAGGTTTATTATGACCAAAAAGAAGAAAGAGAATACATATTATGACTAAACAGAAATGGCTAATTTAATTAGGCATAAACTATTGCACTGTGATTGCTATGAGAGGATTCTTATGTAGTATAAAATACTGTGTACGATAACTACTTTTACCCTCTTTAGGGAATATGTATGTGGTTTACTGGTAGAATTTTAAATCTTTCCTAAATGGCTTAAAACCAGGTAAAAATACAACAAAACATAAATAGGCATTGTAATATGTCAAATAAGTCTATACAGGAACAGTGGAGTACTTGAGAATAACATATCTGATTGTTTGATGATGAAATAGTTTGAAGACCATATTGTCTCTATCATCATACTGTGTCTTATGATGCAACTTGAGGCATAATAATCTAGTTGTAATTATAATCTTGCCTTCAGAGTAGAGAGACAGCACTTTTTTACTGGTTCATGAATGGCTTGTTTTTGTTGTTAAAGATGATATGGAATTTTAATATAGCATTAAACCTGAATAACATTTGACAAAATACTTGCAATGGTTTATTTGTTAATCGCTGTTTTAAAAACAGACCCCTCTAGGCCAGGCATGATGGCCCAAGCCTGTCATCCTAGTGCTTTGGGAGGCCAGGGTGGAAGGATCACCTGAGACCAAGAGTTCGAGACTAGCCTGGACAACACAGTGAGAGTCCGTCTCTGTAAAAAATAAGAAAATTAGTCAGATGTAGTGGCACATGCCTGTAGTCCTAGCTACTTGGGAGGCTAAAGAGGGAGGATCCCTTGAGTCTAGGACTTTGAAATTATGGTGAGCTATGATCACACCACTACACTCCAGCCTGGGTGACAGAGAGAGACCCTGTCTCAATAGATAGGTAGGTAGGTAGGTAGATAGATAGAGCCCCTTTGATATATAATGTACAGTGGGTACAGACTTCCTCTGTTAAACATCCTGAATGCCTGTGATTTCATTTTAAAGGATAAGTTGGTTGAACTTTCCTTTCTCTTTTTTCTCATTAATGAATGATTCTCATGTATTGGAACTCACATTATAATTTTATTAATTATAATTTGGAAGTGAAGTAGATAAGTACTGTAAAGCATAACAGGGAAAAGTGCAATTTCAAAGTCAATTTAATCTTGTGGACTGCATATAAGAGCAGTTTGAACCTAATTGCTCAGTAATTTGATGTTTTAATTCTTATAGCAAGGTAGGCTGAATAAAACAGAGGTTATACCTAGAGGAAAATGGCATTGATTGCTATAGAAGAAAGGAGGGTTCAGCTTCTGTAAGTTTTCTTCAAATGCCTCTAGCAGCAACAATTTCCCAATAAATTACATGACTGTAATAAGGTGCAGGTGAAGTAGATTAAAAACTATTAGTGAAAGGATAGTGAGTTATTTCAAAGTTCAGAACCACCCTTAAGTGTGGTTGTAGTGAAATGTGTGTGGTGTGTGCACTGTGTCTCAGACATGGGACACTGGTAATGAAGATGACATTGGCCAGTGGGAAAATAAGCATCAAGGCATCCACTCTTGCTTCCTTGGCCACACTAATAATTACTGTCATTGCCATAAATTTTGGGACCACATGGGGTACCACAGAAAAGTGGAAATTACTGCCCTTTTTCTTCAGAAAATTGTGGACTTCTGATATTTCCTCTTACCATTGAAAGGGTGGCTTAAAGTTTTTTATAATGGGTTCATTCACCTGGCAGAGGTTGGAGTGTCTATAATCAGATGGTATATGTACCCAAGGGAGCTTCTTAAACAAGCAGAGATCAATCAGGGAATTTTTATGCTTCCATTTTGCACCGTATTGACTAGTTTATAACATATCCCATTTTTAAAACAATGTGTTCACTTAAAGTTTCATCAATTTCAAAACAAAATATAACTGAAATTTGGTGTTTACACATAAACTGTGCCTACCTATTTAAGATTAAATTCAGAATTATTTTTTGTACTCTTGCTGTATCCTTATGCCAGTGAAACTATTTTCGTTTGTGTGTGTGTTATAAAATCTATACAAAGCTTGAATATATTGACTGTCCTCTCACTGTCAAATAGAAAATTAAATGAAATAGAGGTTAAGGATATAGAGTCTGTGTTTAATGTAACTTTCAAGAGAGGATTTCTGTTGGTCATCTCCATGGAATGGCTTCTTTATTTTTAGCCTAGATGCAAAAACTAGGGCTATGCTATTTTCAATGTCACATTTTGGCAGTACTCCTGAAGAACATCAAAATTAGCTTACAAATATTGTGTACACCAGGCTTGACATTGTAGGAGAATGGAAACAAATACATGTGTTCAGGAAGGGGCTTTATTTGGATTTTTGCTTGGGGGAAAAGTCTAGTTTGAAAGCCAATCCTAATGCAAAAGCAGAATTTCTCTGAGGAACTTGATATCTCATGAATAGGAGGTCTGATCATTTGAAGAGTCAACAATTGGAAAACCTCACTTCATGAATAAGTTAGGTGAAGAGAAACATAAGCACTTACTGAAAGAGGAAGCCTATTAACAGTTCTCCTATACTTGTTTCTGCCCTGGAAACGGCAAAATTTCATGTCCAAGAGGTGGTCTGAGTTTCAGATAGCTTTCTTACCAGTGGCTTTAGATGGAGGGATATTGCTTCTTTCCCTTGACCCAAGGTCAGATTCAAAAAGGGTATAAGGGATGGAGAGAGGAAAACATGCAAAGGTGAGTGTTGTTTTCTAGCTTGTTTTTTACCTTTTCTTTGATCTGGCCTCTCTGTCCTCCTCTTTTAAAAGGGGCAGTTCTCCACTCACACTTGTTTTATAATGGTCATTATATACATAATTAATCTTTCTAGTTTTCTTCTGTGTCTTTCCTTTTGAGCCTCATGGCTGTTGTTGCAGCACATGACTAAGATGAGTCAGTAGAGTTCTCAGATCTGCATATGACTGCAATTAACTGAGACTCAACCGTGAAAATGCCTATGAGTAAAATGTCTTTTCAATTTTCTGTGGTCTTTCCATGTTCTGTCTTTTCACAAGGGGATATTTTTCTCTTGCTTTTTAAATTGATGCAGACACAGAGAAATCAAATCAATATGGGAAACCCATATCTAAACCTCATAAACTCTTTTACAGAAAACATTTCACCTCCAGAGGGTTATGATTTCAGATACCCTCCTCGGATTCCTTCGCCTGGAGATAGTCTTGTACCTATGTAAATAACCAGATAAATGCTACCTGATGGGTATTCAACAGCAGGGAAAGAGGATACTGATTTTTTTGTTGTTGTTATTCTCGCTTTGTCACCCAGGCTGGGGTGCAGTGGCACGATCTTGACTCACTGCAACCTCTGCCTTCTGGGTTCAAGCAGTTCTCCTGCCTCCGCCTCCCAATTAGCTGGGACTACAGGCGTGCACCACCACACTCGGCTAATTTTTTGTATTTTTAGTAGAGATAGGTTTTCACTCTTTTAGCCAGGATGATCTCTATCTCCTGACCTCGTGATCTGCCCTCCTCGGCCTCCCAGAGGATACTGATTTTGAGAGGAATATATGCTAATGTGGGGCTTGAGTCTTCAGAGCCTCTTTCTGTGCTCACTCTGTCTTCTGCTTAGTTTCTGAGTCAAGCCACACTTGATAGCTTCCTTTAAAACCACCCACTTCATGGAAGGCATTCAGGTGTAACCTTGTCAGACACAAGTATATCTGGCAGCATTATCCTAAGGCATAGCAATGGTGATGGAGTAAAGGGGAAAGTGTGGGAAGAAGAGGTGAGGCATAATATAGTGAAGGAAAGAGGAGATGTTAGCCCATAGCCATGGTAGGGATTGAAGGGAAGCAATCTTTTGGATATGTGTAGTTACCAGGGGTCTAGTCTATAGGTGGTCCTCTTGGTATTAGAATAAGAAATAGCCAGAGATCAAGCGAGATGCATCTGAGCTTATTAGTATGTCATCACAGGAGAGTGATCTGTTGGTCATATGCCGTAGTGATGTTCCGTTCGGAACTTTTATACCCAGCAGTGCCTTTTGGCATCATTCTTAAGTGTAGTTCTGTATTTCTGGATAAGTGCAAATCATAAGGGTCACATAATCCAATGAGTAAAACTAAGGAAAGAATGTATAAAGAAAAAAGATACGTACAATATGAAATTTGTAATTCAGGCACATGTAGTGCAGTCCCAGGCACAATACTATGTGTTTAAAAAGAGAGAGGGAAAACAAACTGTTTTTAGTTTAGGTAAAATAGAAATTTGTGAAACATCAATGTTAAGGTGCAAAATGTGACATTGTACTACCTCTTGTTCCCTCTTCCATATGAGATTCTCCATATTCTTGCCTCTAATCACTCAGAGTACTCTGAGGTTAGTGATATAATGCTGGATGTAGTTTCAGTGATTGTATATATAGAGAGTGGTGGCATGGGAATGGGAATGTCTGGGCATGCACATAGGAAGAACACATATGTAAAGATTAAATGCAACTCCTAGAAGTTCCTAGGGAACTTTTGACTATATGTATCATTCCTGTTTTTATTTCAATCCCTTCCAACAATTCTTCCCTGCTTCCCTACCTCTAAACACACTACAGAAAGTCACCGTCATCATCATCATCGTGAATCATTATCACCTATAGTATCCACAATATGCTGGACAATGTTCTGAAACTGTTATGGATGTTCACCTGTTAATTTTCACAATAACCATGTGAGGTTAATATGAAAATTGAACTAGGATTGTCTTCATTACAGAGGTTATGTAACCTGCTCAAAGTTATGTACTACTGATTTACAGAGGTTATGTAACCCGCTCAAGGTTACACAGCTAAGGAAGCCATGTGTGTATAGGTGATGTGTGCGCATACACATACCACGGTTTCATGCCCTATATCTAAAAAAAAACCTAAAATTTTAAAGGTTTAGAAAAGTCTTTTAAGTTTTCCCGGATCTCATTTCTGAAGATGATCTTTTTACTGCAATTCTTGGTGCTAATGTCATTGGACTTGGAGGATCAGGAATTTTTTTCTCCAGTCCTAATGTATTTCCTTCCTCATGGTTTTGTTGTTTCATTTTAAACAAGAAGCTTGAATACTTTATTCTTAGAAAAGTTTAAGATAATTCACAAGCATGTAATATACACAGAATGCTAGCTCTGTGAGTGTAGAGTTCATCTTATTTATGCAAAGTTGGCATTCTATAAATACATGCCATAAATGTTCTTTTGTACTCACCACTATTCCACTTCTTTAATTTGTTAATTTTAGAGGATTACATTAACATATGTTTTTATATCGAACTATTTCTCATTTCTAAGATTAGCCTTGTTTGGTCTTGATGTGTTAGTTTTTTAATGCCATATTGAATTTTAGCACCTACTGTTATTATTTTTAGAATATTACATCTGTGACTGTGATCATAGAGAGATTGTTTTAGTTCCCTCCATCCCTTTCTTGTCCTTGCCTAGTTTGACACTGTGTTTTAAAGAAGGAGTAGGAAGCATTCTTATCTTTTTCTGTACTCTGGAATAACTTATGTATGTTATTTGAAGATTCGGAGCATTTTTTATTAAAACTGTCTGAATTCGGTACCTTTTTAGTTATAGCCCTTCCTATGTCTTACAAATTTTGTAACTTATGTTTTATTTAGAAAAATATTTTTTTCTAGATATCAAATGTACTGGTTTAAAGATGTACAGTGCTGTATTTTAAAATCTTCACAATTTTAGTTGTCACTTTTCCCATTCTTTCTTTTCTTTTCTTTTTTCTTTTTTTTTTGAGACAGAGTCTTGCTCTGTCTCCCAGGCTGGAGTGCAGTGGCTTGATCTTGGCTCACTGCAACCTCCGTCTCTCGGGTTCAAGCGATTCTCCTGCCTCAGCCTCCCGAGTAGCTGGGATTGCATGCACTTGCCATTGCACTTGGCTAATTTTTTTTTTTTTTTTTGAGATTTTTAGTAGAGATGGGGTTTTGCCATGTTGCTCAGGCTGGTCTCGAACTTCTGACCTCAAGTTATCCGCCTGTCTCAGCCTCCCAAAGTGCTGGGATTACAGACATAAGCCACCATGCCCACCCTCGTTTTTCTCATTCTTAATGTTGTTTATGTCTTGGCAAACTCCTCACTTAATAAAAAAGATCAGACTGGCCAAAGGTTGGTTTGTTTTATTAGGCTTTTCATAGAAGTAGGTTTTTGTTTAATTGTTCAAACTTATTGTTTTCTAGTTTTTCTATTTAATGTCTGCTATTAACTGCATTGATCCCTTCTCTCTTTTTTTCTTGTCTCGTTTGTTTTCTCTAGCTTTACTTTATTGGTTGTTTTATTCATTTTTAGTCATTGTTATGTTAAAATAAATACATTTAAAGGTCTAAATTTTCTTGTTGATGGTCTGACCAAATTTAATTGCTTTGAAATGTAGTATATTTATTATCATTCATTTTTTACTGATTTAAGTATTTTTAGACTTTTTAACTTTTTGTACATTTTTAGGAAAATAGATTTTTCTATTCATTCCTCCCTTTCTCATTCTCTCTCTTCAACTGATTTTCTTTCTTCCTTATTTTCCTCCTGCTGCCATTGAACTTAAAACACCATTGATTGGAAGAAACCTTATTGATATACTACTAAAAAAGAAAAAATGCACTGAATTAAACTATGATTGAATGCCTTCTTATTCCGAATTTTTATTTTATGCTTATTGAAAGAGCTGGAGAAGTTTTAATTCTGGCACTTAAAAAAAAATCTTACCTGAAAATTTCAATAAATGGTTTCTAGGTAACAATTAGGGCTCATCCTTCATTGTTTCTTCTTCAGATGGTCCTTAAGTTGTTTGTTGGTGACTCATGCCATTGAGTAAACTCTGCAAATTGAGCAAAATAAAAAGTTTGCTGAGACACAGGCAATAACAACTATATTGCATTCATTGCCTGGGTAATCGTAAATAATGCTGTTGTTCCAGTATCAAAGATGAAAAGAATTGTATGTCTTAGAGTTGATGAAATATAATATACTCTGATGTTAATTTTATTCAGTTTTGAGGAAAGGATGTAATATGATTTCAGCTTTCTGGAAATTTTTAAGATTTTCTCTTTGTCTCATACATTGTCAGTTTTTGTGAGTAGGCCATTTGTGTTTAAAAAGCATGTGTAGCATGAGTTCATTGGGCATGCTATTTAATTGTGTTATATCCTTTATAGATTTACTTCTTTGGCCAATTCCATTTGTTAATTTTTGAAAGGAGTAAGCAAAACCCTTCAAGATTTTGTGAAATTTTCTGTTTCTTCTTTGATGTTTGTCAATTTTTGCTTTTAATAATGTATCCTATTGTTAGGTGTGCAAATGTTGAATACACATTTCTTGAATTATGTTAAACGTGATTTTACATTGATATATCTGATTCCTTTATTGATATTTGCAATATAAATAACAAAATATCAAAAGTATAAATAAACATTTATTTTCAGACTTTCTGGATTTTTGGTATTTATTGTTCTTAGTTTGTATTTGGGAAGCAGTATGAATTTGATTTTCTTCGTTTTAAAAACAGATTTTACATTTTTGATAAGCATTTCAACACATCATGGACATGTGATTATTGATATGGTTAGATGTACTTCTCTTTTACCATTTTGTTTCTTGTGTGTGAAGCATTGAACAGATTAGATACACTTCTTGCCTTCCTGGATCTTATAGTATAATGAGCGTTGTTTTAAAAGAATACCTTATTTTTATCTATTATATTATAAGTAAAAAGTACTTATCATATACTGGCTTCAAAAACAAATGTTCTCTCGTTCTTTATTTGTCGTTCTCTGAGGATGGTGTTATCCTTATTTAAGGATGGGGGAGTTAACAATATGAAGTTACAAAATGGCAGTTTTGGGTCCAGAGTCATTCCTCATTTCACTAAATGCATGAAATAAAACTTTTATATAGTTACTCAGGAAAAACTCCATTGAACCTATTTTAATCATATTTTAGGTTTGTTTTTAGTGTGCTATCCTATATGTAAAAGTATTCCTATCTGTACTTAGTTCCTTTTCCTCCGTGTCTGACATTTTGCCTGGACCAGAGAGAGAATAATTTCTAAATTAATCATAGTTTCTACCCTCATGGAGTTTGACTTTGATTTAGAATCTAAATCAAAGCTTGGGTTGCCCAAGATAAAGACAATTTTGTCTCAGAACATATCTAAGAGCATTTTCTCTGACCCATTTTCTTTGCCTTTGCCCTTCAATTGGCTAACATCTTTCATTCTCTACTCATGTCTTACTTAGAAGTAACTTCTTCCAGAGACCTTTCTGAAATCTCTAGACCTCATTAGGTTTCGCCTGCTGTGCCCTTGAACATCATCCAGCACTATTCTTAAAATACTACACAGCAGACTTTACTGTAATCAGTGACATGTCTGGTTTTTTTCCATTTGCATCTGTTTCATTTACTCCTGTGTTCTTAGTGACTAGTGTTGTGCCTGGAACATATGGGCTCAAAAAGTACATGATGAATGATGAAGGCTAATTTCTGCTTTGTATCCTCAGCAATTATAACCTAGCATGCAATGAAAGCTTAATAACAGAACCTGAACTGTTGTTATAAATTACTACAGCAAGGTTCTTGAATGTATTATAAAACCTGTACTTCCTCAATAATTCAGGCCTGATATTGGGGCACAAATGCTCATGTTCATTGGCTTTTACTGAATGATTAAATGTTTCAGTTTTATACATCTTATAGTACACTCCAATAAAAGAATAAAAATGTGAATAGTAGCTACATGCTTTTAAAAAATTATATGTAGTTTATGATATAAGCAGAAAAAGCATTAAGAAGAAGATATTTACTTGTGGACAAATCGAGCTTCGCATATTTAAAAGAATAACAGCATAAAATGTTGAATATTTGTTTAAACTTATATCTGGATATATTTATCTTAATTTTTAATTTTGAAGATGTTTCTGTTAATTTATGAAGCATATTTGCTCAAATATATTCAGGAGTTCTAGAAACCTGAAAATTATTTTTTCTGAATATGGACATAAAGGTAAGTCCAGTGATTAATTTTACTAGCAGAATATATTTGTGGTACTTTTATCTCATACAAAATAAATATTTTTTATTTGCATTTGCACTTGGAAAATATGGGATAATTGACATTATAATTGCATTGATTAAATATGTGTGGTTTTCTAAGTTAAAGTATAAGGATATATTCAATGAAGAGGAAATGAGACGCTTAACAAATTATGGACCTGTATTCTTTTTAATACATAGAAATATTTAAAATAAAACAGAGCCGAGAGGGAAAAATAATGATTCAATTGTGTTTAAAATTAGGGGGTGGGGAGGCATGCCACTACATACACTGAAAAATCCACCCACTTGTCTTTTATTTGCTCTGTTCAGAAGGTAATGGTGACTTTGAAGTGGGAAAATATTGATTTATTATGTTATAGCCAGAGGGTTATTAATACATTTTTCCTTTTCTTTTCTAGCACACTGATTTATGTCAGTACATGGACAAACACCCTGGGGGGCTGCATCCAGATAATGTGAAGGTAGGCAAAGATCTTTTTAAGCCAAAGGTTAGCACTTTTGATGTGTATTTTTTGAACTGAAGTCTAGCATCTCTACCATAACATATTTAAATTTTAAAAATTTTTTGTGTAAAGAGAAGGGATATTGAGGTGGACCACAGTCATTGCTTCAGTTGAGTTGTTGGAAACCATGTTTTAACATTAAATATTTTTACTGGGGTATTAATATTTAGATCTCGTATTTTCTTGCTGGAGAAACATTTGCTAATAATGAGTGAAAACCACTGGAATCTTAGTTTTTAACACTTCACAGTAGAGGGGAGTCTCAGTTCTAGCTTGGAACCCATACTGATGTACCAGTTGGTTTCAACATAAAGCATCATTATGATGCAAAACAATGTTATGGTGAGTTCACAGTGCATGTCTTTTTATTTCTATGTACAAGCATATTCTACTTCCTGCTACTCTTTTTCCTTTCTTTTTAGTAGAAATTTTACTACCAAGTGTCAAAAGAACTACGATTTCCTAAAATTTGACCTCACAATCATCTTGGGAAATTATTCCAAAATTTCAAGCTTCAAACAGGAAACTCTTTCTTTGTATATGCAATAGAATTAAAAGAGATCAAAGTTATATCTGATATGGCTTAATTATGTCCTTACATTGTGTAACTCAAATGACTACATTTCATAATCCTGAGAACTCATTGAGTATTACAGATGTATTTGAAGTAAACTTACTCATCTTGATTTCTTCCCATTTGTTATAAGAAACCCTATTAGTAATAAACTAAGAGGTCTTCACTTTATTCCATGGTCTAATCACCTGGGAAACTTTATATGTATATGTATAAATGTGACAAGTTAATAGAGGCTTTTATAGTGGTCAGTTACACTGTATAATTTTAAAATGTAGGAACTTACAGGAACTCTGTCAAAACATTGTTAAATAAATAATGGAATCGATATAGAAATTATAGTCTGTTGATTTTTTCATATATCTTCTTTTTGTGTTTTATTAGATTGACTTTCCTTAAAGTTTTTTGGTTGTTCATTTTTCTTAAAAATCTCTAACCATTAACATATAGTTTATTAGTAGTTAGGTTAGAAAATTTAATGGATGAAAATACCTGTTTTATTAATCTTGTCTATGTTCAATTCCAGCTCTAAATATTAGTATTATAACATGAACATAATTTTTTTAACATTAAAATCTCAAATTCTCTCATTTATACATTCGCATGTTCTCTTCTTAGGGTTTATTGGCTTTGAAATCAATAGTACAATACATCTTCATTCTTGTTTCCCACTCTATCCCTGAGAATGTGTCAATCACCCAGCTAGTGAGACCATTGGCCCTGGGGAGCTCAGAAGTCTACCAGCCACAGTGGAAATGAGCAGATCCTCTGAGCTAACTTTGACTTCCTGACTTTCACATTCAGTGATACAGTTGAGATTAAATAACTGATTGAACCTTTCCCACAGTCATGACATCACTGGGCTTTTATTATCCCTGTTTAGTTTCTCACCAGTCATCTGTGTGTCATTAGTTATTAGCAACTGTTGGTGGAAAATTTTGTTGATGAAAAAAAGAAATCCTCTTTCCACAAAGCTTCGCTGTGGTCTCTGTCCTCAGGCCACTGACATTGATGAATTTTGTCCCATTTTTACTATACATTCTGCTTCTTCCATTACATTTTATTTTCCCTTATCTCCTAATGGTCATGGAGAGATGGGTCTCAAGGTTACTGTTTCTCAGTAACTGGGCTGTGCCTCTAGAAACTGTCTCACCAGCTCTTATTCAAGCTTTGTGTGCTTTTCTTTCATCATATGGTCATTCATCATACTTCAAATACTTACTGTTTGCTCCTCATTCCAAGTCCAGGTTGCACCATGGTGATAAACAGGTTTAACACTGCAGGACTTGGTGCCTCCTAGGACATGGTGAGAAACTTAATGATGAGTGAAATGTGTAGTCAGTGTAGAAATAATGTCACAGAAATTATATGTGACACTTACAGTGAGCCTGGGTATTTATATACAGCAGGAACTTTTCCTACTTAGAAGTTGTTTAACATGGTCACAGATAGATGACTTACTACATTTTTGTTTCTAAAAAAATGTGATGTGATTTACCTCTTCTTATTTTTTAAAATACCTTAAAAGCAGCAAAATGTATTCATCTATGAGGATTCCTTTCCCCATAACTAGTGAAATCTTTGATTTGTCGAGGATCTTCTGAAATGTCCTGGACAGTCTCAGTTCTTGGCATATTTGTGAATACAAGAAACCTCAGTAATGAACTAAGAGGTCTTCACTTTATTCCACAGTAGAGTCACCTGGCAAGCTTTATATGTATATATATACACACACACACATATATATATTCTCACCTCCCAGAATCAGGATGTTTGCATAGTATAATACTGAGAATTTTAGCCAGAGTAATCAGCCAAGAGAAAAAAATGAAAAAAATCCAGATTGCAAAAGAAGTCCTCCGATCATCTCTCCTTGCAAACGAAGTAATCTTATGTATAGAAAAATCTAAAGACTCCACCAAAAAAAGTTACATAACTGATAAACTAATTCAGTAAAGTTGCAGGATACAAAATCAACATATAAAAATTCGTAGTATTTCTTCCCCAATAATGAGCTAGCTGAAAAAGAAATAAAACAATTTAATTTATAGTAGTTACTAAAAATTATGTAGGAATCAGTTTAACCAAGGAAGGTGAAAGATCTGTATAAGAAAACTGCAAAACAGTGATCAAAGAAATTGAAGAAGATACAAATGGAAAGACATCCTATGATCAGGATCAGAAAAATTAGTGTTATTATAATACCATTCTACCAAAAGCAATCTACAGATTCAATACAATTCCTCAAAATACCAATAACATTCTTCGTGCAGTAGATAAACAATCCTAAAATTTATATGGAACCCCAAAAGAACCCAAATAGCCAAAACAATACTGAGCAAAAAGAACAAAGCTGGAGACTTCATACTACGTGACTTCAAAATACACTACTAAGCTATAGTAACCAAAGCAACATGTTATGGATATTAAAAAGAGACACCTATGTGTCTGAACAGAAAAATGCTCAGAATAGAGAACCCCCAAATTAATCTGCATATCTATAGTCAACTGATATTTGACAGAGGTGTCAAGGACATACTTTGGGGAAATAACATTCTCTTCAATAACTGGTGCTGGAAAAACTGGAAATCCACGTGCAGAAGAATGAAACACCACCTTTATTTTTCACCATATACAAAAATCAACTTCAGATGGATTAAAGGCTTGAACATAAGACCCCAAACTGTTGAACTCATGCAAGAAAACATGGGAGAAACACTTCAGGGCTTTGGTCTAGGAAAAGATTCTACGGCTAAAACCTCAAAAGCACAGGCTTCAAAAAGAAAAATAATAGATAAATGGGACTATATTAAACTAATAGGCCTCTGCAAAGCAAAGGAAACAGGAGCAAAGATACAAGCTGTTGAATAGAAGAAAATATTTGCAAACTCTTCATCTGATGAGGGACTAATATTTAGATTATAAAAGGAATTCAAACAACACAACAGCAAAAGAAACAAACTCGTTAAAAAGTAGGACCTGAAAAAACCTGTCTTGGAAGAAGACATACAAATGGTGCATAGGTAGTAAAACATGCTCAACATGACTAATTATCAGAGAAGTAAAAATCAAAACCACAATGAAATTCTATCTTACCCCAGTTAGAATGGCTATCATCAAAAAGACAAAACATAATGTTAGTGAAGATGTGGAGAAAAGGGAAGTCATACACTGTGGGAATATAAATTAGTACAGTTATTATGGAGAACCTATGGAGGTTTCTTAAAAAACTATAAGTTAAACTATCATGTGATCCATCAGTCCTACTAATGAGTGTTTATCCAAAAGAAAGGAAATTTCTGCACCACCATGTTCATTGAAGCACTATTCACAATAGCAAAGATAGGGAATCAATCTAAGTGTCCATCAACAAATTGATAGATAAAGAAAATGCAGTACATACATACAATGGATGATTATTCAGCCATAAAAATGAATGAAATCCAGTCATCTGCAGTAGTATGGATGGAACTGAAGGTTATTATGTTAAGTGAAATAAGCCCCTCACAGAAAGACAAATAGGGTGTATTTATATTCATATATGTGAGCTAAAAAAGTTGATCTCATGGAGGTAGAAAGTAGAATGATAGTTACCAGAGGCTGGGAAGGATTTTGGGGTGGGGGATGCAGAGAGGTTGATTAACGAGTACAGACATACTGTTCGATAGAAGGAATATGTTCTAGTGTTGACAGCACAGTAGTCTAACAATAGTTAACAACAGTACATTGCATATTTCAAAATAACTAAAAGAAAAGATTTGGAATGTTCCCAAGACGAAGAAATTATAAATATTTGAGGTCAGGGATATCCTAAATACCCATCATTATACATTGTATGATTGTATAAAAATACCCTGGGCTCCCCAAAATATGTACAAATATTATGTATCAATAAAAATATACTTTAAAAAGTATCTTTAAGTAGGAAATGTGGGCATTTGCTCAGACGCAAGGAGGAGAGGCCAAGATTTATCCCATGATCTGCAGCATCTCCTGACTCTCCCTATGTCCCTGCATTGCTTTACTCCCCAGCCCTGGGGACATGTATACTTGCCAGCAATCCTAGCCTCTTGTTCTTCCACAGCCCTGCAGCCTGCTGGCTTCCATTGCTCCTCAGTCTGCCAGCAGGGGAGCGGATGGTGACCCAGAGTAAGGTGGGGGCTGTGTAGGTCAGGGAGAGGCAGGGGAGAGCTTGAGAGACAGGGCTTGGCATGGAGAGCTTCAGACAGCAAAATCATGCCTCAAGGAAAAGATTTTAAGAGTATTCTGTGAAGGATCTGATCATTCTAAGACAACAGACCTAAAGAATCCGAGAAACTCTCCAGTGAAGACCCCAGTTGACAAATGAGTAACTTGGAGGAAGCCAAGTTGCTTGCACTGATTGGATAGGGAAAGGTAGAGAAGGAAACTTTAAAAAATTATGATTAATAGTCTCAGAGAGAGAAAAGAAGATAATTCATCCATAAAACAAGAATGTCGTGTTATTTTTGAGAAGCAGAATTTAGTCAACACAAAGGAACTCTTGGAAATTAAAAATATAACAAATTAAAAACAACAATAAAATCATGGGAGATAAAATTGAAGAAATTTGCCACAAAATAAACCAAAAAATACAAAGATGAAAAATGGGGAAGAAAGTATCAAAAAATCAGAGGTCTAATCTGGGGGATCCCAGATCTGAATAAGTGAGGAAAAAAGAAAGGAGGGAATCATTAAAGTAATAACTATGAAACCATAATTCTTTCAAATGTATAGGATTGAGTTTTTAGATTAATGCCTAGATCATTTAAAAAAATAAACTGAAAATAATGTTCATTATTGCAAAATTTCAGAACACTGGGTTCAAAGAAAAATCGATAAAAAAGGAAACGGGTTTACTCCACGGGGTCAAGAATTACAATGGCGTCAGATTTTCAACAGTAACACTGAAAGGGGGATGGCAGTGAAACAATAGCTTGAAAATTTGGACACAGAAGTATTTTCAGCCTAGAATTCTGTGCAAACTGTCAGTGAAGTATGAAGGTAAAATTACCATTTTCAGATACACAAGGGGTTGAAAATTTTGCCTGTGTTACATTCTTTCTCAGGAAGATACTTGAGGATATATTCCACTAATACTCAAGGAATATACCAAGGAAGAGAAGACAAAGAAACCAGGTAACAAAATCCACCACAGGAGAGAGGCGAAGGAAATTCCCAGGATAAAGAAGAAGAGAATCCTAGGATGACAATTATGCATCAGGCTGGGAAAGTAACTTGCTAAGCCAGCAGGCCAGAAGTCTCCAGGAGAGATTTCATAAAGGAGATAAAATTGTTAGTTAGAATACCAAATGTGTTTAAGTAGACTTAAAAGATGGGAAAAGAATTTGGTGTTGAATTAGTAGTGACCACAAAGAAAACTAAACAAAGGAAAACAAACTGACAAACAAAAGAACTAGATAATTACTAACACCAGGAACAACAAATTTTTATGCAGGGGAAAGAAAGGTATTCATAGTAAACTTTATAGCTCAGCTGTAAATAACATTTACATGGTCATAATAATTTAAACATTGGATGTTGATGTAATTTAAAACAAAACAAAACAAAAAATACCTCTTTAAGTGATAATGCTGTAGCCAAGCTCATTCCAGGACCAGCATCCTGGATCAATGGTTCATTCCAGCCCCCGACATTTTATAGAAAGTAAACATCAGGTTCACTGAGATGATGGAGTGTGTGAAAGGGCTTTTTGACTCTTTGTCCAGTGTTCTTTTCCCTGAGCTACATGATTAATACATTAAATTACTGTAATTAGCTTGATTATTTGTGACTTTTGAAACACTAAGTCACATAGGTTCATCATCATTTTCATATTGAAGATAATAGAGGTAGTTTCTCCAAGGGTATGGAAAGTTAAAAAATAGATGTAGCTTGTTAAAGCCTTGTGTTTTGGCATCTGAATTGCCATGCATGGAAGCAGACAACCCTTATTACCATGTTGGTTTCTATGGGAGGCCACTCATCTAATTATGCATTGGGTTTTCCTCACTGTTTGCTTAGAGACAAGGGTCTCCTCCAGAGTTGCTTTAGGATCTGAACTGCAGGTGAAATTATTCTCAAAAAATTCTGACTGTGACATAGTGACAGATGTCTCATGGGTATTTCTGTTTGATATATAAACATTTTTTCATGTGGTGATGTTTATTGTCACTTAAATCTATGAATATAAAAATGAAGAACATACAAATAATATTTACTAAGTTAACGGCTGTTCATAATGCTATGCTAGATATTAATTTTTTTTAAGTTGATCTTCCCATCATCTTAGATTGTTGGGAAAATATAGACAAAAAACCTCAGCTGAGCTAAAATAAGACATTGTAATAGTTCTTTATAAATTTATGGAGATAGGAAAACCAGGTGAGATAAACTATTATCTTTAAAAGAGCATGTCCTTTTAGTAACACAGAAGCTCTATGTTTGCTAAACACTTCACAGATTATTAAATGTTCAGAATGTGATTAATACTTAATTTTTATTATGGTGAACAATAGGAAAACACAGTGATCAAATCATTTTGCTTCTAAATTTAGCAATTTTTACTTTTAGTTTCATCATTCTGCAGCATGACAGTATATATAAACATTTTAAACATTTATCTAGGATTCTAAAACTGTACATATTTTTCTTTGTTGATATTTTATATATAATTGTGTATTGTCAAAATGTGGATATCCTGCACTTAAGAATTATGGAGATTGTTCCTTAGTGAGACTTGGGTAGAATTTCAGGCATTACGATGGTAATGTATCCTGGAAGAATGAAGGGGAGAAAAAAAGAACAAATGGAACTACACATAGCTCCTGATTTCATAGTAAAACAAGATAATTTTGTACTAATTCTCAGCAAAACATCTGTGAAAGTTTTATTTTTCTTGATGCGTATTTCTCGTAAGCACTGGAATAGACTCATTTTAAAAAGCCAGTATTAACTAAATTTCTAGACTCACTTTGCTACTTTAATTGCCTATAAAATGTGTCTGTTATCAGTATGGCATTCTGAAATAAATATTCACTAATAACAAATGGTTTATTTCTAAGCATAGTATCAATTTTTGACAAAGTAATTTTAGCAATTAATTAGAGGATGATTTAAAACCTGAATCAAAAGCCTGAGGACATTGGCCCTGTTATAAATATTTATGATGATTAAAGGCATTGCAACCAGTTTGTAGATGGTAATAATTGGTATGTGGGAAACTGGTTAGAATATTTTTGGAAAGGTAGTTAAATTCCCCACTCCCTTTAAAGACCATTCATTGTGAATTATATTGGGTTTGAGCTATCATAGTTGAATATAGAACTTGTATTAATTCTTGATTTTATAATTCTCAGTGGTTTACAGATTGACCATTGCATTTTCACAAATGACTATAATGGTCTAAATTTCATTCTTTATTCAGTTTTTCATGTGTTCTTTAAAAATTGATAAGCATGAGAGACTGAAAATTAAGATTCATGAAAAAAATTAATTGATGCCGTCTCCAGCTGATATCCAGAAATGTAGATGTTTGAATCTTATTACCGTGATGAGATTGAATCTTCCTGTGTTTTTATGTAATGTACTTCCATTTCTGTTATCATAATGACTTTTCTAGAAGGTTCCCTGCAAAAACACATTTGCTGTTTTTTTGCGAACAATTGAAAATGACCAAAGCAATTTTGAACTTCCTGCCTTATTCTCTGAAGTATCTGGAATCCTATTGGTATAAAGCTGATTCTTATTTTTCCTTTCAATAGATATACTAATTAAAAGGATAGGAGGTTTATTATGGTTGAAAACTTGCTATTTTTCTTTAATAGACCAGAGAACAGGCAGGTATATAACAGACAGAATAATGCTAGGCCGAATTAAGATTGTATTATACAGATGGCACTGAGAATTGATTTCTAAATGAGACTTTCTAATGGTCAGATAGAAAACCAAGTGACATCTGATTTTCTCCGTATTCTTCATTAGAGCTTCTCATTTAGCTCTTAATAATTTACTACTACACATGACTGTGAATATTATAGAGCCTTTCCTCATTCTGTATTTTAATTAAGAAATATGATTATTTCATGAGGCCCTTAAAGAATATTTTAAAAATTTGACACCAAGTCTCAGTGTCTGTCCAGCCTTTTTTTGAATGTTTTCATCCAATTTTTATTATAATAAAATAATCTCCCGTATCTAGAAAGTGGAGGACTAATGATAAAAGAAAATGAAATTCCACATGTCAGCTCATATTGTATTAGACATTCAGAGGGGATCTGAGTAGTGAATTTTCTGGTTAAGATATGGGGCCTGCATTTAGTTGTTTAGAACATGTCTTTTGCATCCTCAGGATCATCCGCTGATTTGCTCGTAACAATTTGGATCCAGCAAAGGAATTAAGGCCAGCTAATTAAACAGTACACTCTTTCCTAGAGATCCTTTAAAGCCCAGATTGAAAAGAAATCACCCCAAAGAATGATGAAATGCAGACAATGATTGGAAGTGTTACATGATGCTTTAATTGTAAGTTACCCAACTTGGGAGTTCCCATTAAGAATAGGGGAAACACCCTCCTGGGCTTTACAGTCGTCGCCTTGCCTCTCTCCAGTTTAAGATGGATCTGCACACGACCCCTTTGTTTCCATGTTTTCCAAGACAGACATGAGACCCCGGAGGGAAATAAGTTCAAGTAGCAGAGTATACACATATTGTCTTGGATAGGCACAGCATTCTTGTGTCCAGCCAGTACAGCTCATAGGTATTTTCTCATTCCTGTATAAATTTCTGTTACTTCAGACCCCCCTGAGAGGATGGAGAAAGAGGTTTGTTGGTCATACGTATCTAAATTCACAAGTTGTTAAAGGTTACATCCTATTTGAAATTAGTTTTTCTTTAGTATAGCTTGTTTTTGTGATTTACTCCAAGGCCTTTAAGCTCAAGATCTATCACCTTTGTCAATTTTTCTATCCACATCTCTCTCTTTTTAGTTATACTAGCCTTCTCAGTTGATATTAAGATAATTCATTTTGATTTAGTATCTAAGATGTTACTTTAGTCAGAAAAACCATTTAAACTGAATATTGATTTGTTTTCATTGTGTATAAAAAAGAATGGCCCTGTAGTTGGGAGAAAGTAGCATAAGTTCCCAAATGAAGTTGAGTAGGAAGAACTACTGACTCTCCATTTCCCAATTTGGATTTTGTGCTATTTCTGTATAGTTCAGAAAAGCACTTATCAGTCAGGTTAGCCCTATAATTCTGACAGGCAGAAACTTGACAATGACAGAATAAGATTATGTTAATTGAATTTCTTAGAACAGTTCTTTCAGTTTTTCTCTTGGAAAATTATGTTAGATAGCTATTAAATCCAACAGCTTGTCTTTAACAGTTTCTGCTTACCTAGGGAATATTTCTAATACTAATTTTAGGCAGATGCCCACCTTTATTAGGAAGACCCAGCCCCCCTGCAACATGCTTCACGGTATATACAAAGCCCAATAACTTGGAAACCTACTTACTGTACTAGGTCTTCTTTTACAGAACTTGACAAAACAAAGATCAGTCACACTAGCCTCACTTGACTCATTACAAATCTCCCAGCTCTAGATCCCATGGCTTTAAACTGCCTGCTCATTGTGGGCACCTCCATACCGGAAACACCACCTTGCTTGGTATCCACCATTGCCTTGAAGTAGAAAGAGAGTGTGGAATGGAAGGCCAACTTCCTTGGTAAGCTAAGCAGTTATTTCCCCAGCAGCTTGCCCACGAACCTGAAATTCTCATTTTTTGAGTTATTTCTCTCCAGAAAGTTCTCATCTTTAGGAAAAGCATATTAATGTACAAAGATCTTAAAGAATGTAAATTAAATTGTTACATTATCTAGAAATGACAAAGCATGTTACTTATGTCAGAGCCTTAGGGATTGTAACTAAAAAAGCAGAAAGAAGAATGGAAGAACTCAAAACAGGGCAAAACAGTGGCAAGACAGACTCCTCCTGCTACTCAGATTTTCCAAGAACTGGATCTGTAAAATATACAGATTGCAAAAAAATACACATGAAAGGACTGATGCCTTAGCGTGAATGCTTGTGTCTTATACCATCCCAGTAGCACACTTAACACTGTCAAGTATGTCCAAAGTGACACATAAATTATACTGTAGTATTGAATAGCTAGGGTTTTATTTCTTTTTTTATATCTCTGTGTAATCCTCTAAATATTCTTTAAAAATTCAGTACTTTGAATTGCAGCGATACTTTGTGAAATAAAACTATTTGGGTGTACATTGCATTACAAATTAGGATTTAATATTTGCATTAGCTGTTTTGAAGCTCAACTAAATGGAATGAATCATGATGAATCATTTTGTGGCTTTTAAAAATTGAAGACCTAGTATTGCAGTTAAGCCATTATCTGATGCATATTACAAAATATTTTGACATTGACTGCATATAATTGGGATTTTAACTAATTATTTTTAACTTCTAGGAAGTTGGATATATGGGTAGTTTAAGGTTGTGCAGTCTATGGGTTTTTAAATGATACAGTGTTAAATATGGAACATACTACTTGAAGTATTTATTATTCATGTATAACTTTCATTTATCTACCAGTGTCATATTTTGTAGCTTTAGGTTCACATAGTATATAGCTATTTTAATTAAATAGTATGCTCACCTTTTTGGATAGCAGCCCTCTTAATTGTAGTGTCAGAGTAAGACAAAAACGGGTTCAAATATTAGCACTCTGTCTTACTTACTATGTGTTCCTTTGGCTAATTCACTTAATTCCTCTTTTTAAAAACAACTTTTAAGTTCAGGGATACATGTGCAGGATGTGCAGGTTTGTTACATAGGTAAGGGCATGTCATGGGGGTTGGTTTTACCGATTATTTCATCACTCAGGTATTAGGCCTTGTATCCATTGGTTATTTTTCCTGATCCTCTCCCTTCCCCCACTCTCCACCCTCTGGTAGGCCACAGTGTGTGTTGTTCCCCTCTATGTGCCCATGCGTTCTCATCATTTACCTCCCAAGTATAAGTGAGAAGATGTGGTATTTGTTTTTCTCTTACTATGTTACTTTGCTGAGGCAATTCACTTAACTTATCTGAGCCTTTCTTTCTTTTTCTGTGAAATAGAGATAGTAATATCTACCTAGTAGAGGTGTTGTGAGGGTTAAATTATTGAATGTGTGTAATACACTTAGCAAAATGTCTATTGTAGTAAGCACTCAATAAATGGTAGTGATTCAACTCCAGTTGTTTAATTTATAACATCCCTTCCATTTCTGTTATTCATAAAATAATGGAATGATCTAATTTAACAATGTGAAATGGTTAACAAAGATATCTAAGACTCAACCAACCACTCAACCAGCCATATTTAAGATGAGAAACCTGAGTTATAGAGTATCAAACATGACAAAAGAGTAGCATAATTATCTTCGTAAGACATTACTGCTGTGTTCTAAATGGTAGGAGCCATTGCTAATGACTCCTATTAGTAGATTTCTTAATCTTCTGTAAGCCCTGAGAGACCCTGCACATTCCTTAAAAGAAGTTGACACAAGCCCTGAAAAGTCTACAAGATATTCACCGCGCTTCATCTCAGATTAAATTGATCTGCATATATTAAATAATCTGTGTATTTCTGACTATTCACGGAGCGTGACACCTCTAGACGCTGAGAAAAAGAGCATCCGACCTCACCTATTTAGACTTCGGTGAGAGGGATTGGTTATAATGCTTCTTTCTTACTGCAAGTGTCAGTAGTTCTGAGCAATAAACGTAACATTGAATCCAATAGTGTGTGCTTTATATCAACTTACTTTAAAAGTTGTGATAAAATACCATTAATTAATTAATTTATTTATTTATTTTACCTACTTAAATTGTGATGAGTTTCAGAAGGGAATAGAAGAAGCGTTAAGGGATACTCCCAAGAAGTATATGCCATGGCACTGAGAATATGCTGCTTCCTGCTGGGGATGCCAAGACAACTGGCTAAAGATAGATCGGCTGCTGGCAAAAGTGTCCCTGTTCATCATTTCATTACTATTTAAGACATTTTCTCATTGGATTTTTATTACAGAAAATGAACATATTCAAACTGGAATATAAATCTTCAGTGATCCTACTGATGGATTTGGGATGAATCTCCTTTTATAAAGATGGAATAGAATATCTTGAAATGGCAAAATATTCTTAGGAAGATCTTATGGCTACTATAGTAGAAAGATAAAGAGTTTCAAATATATTAATTCATCTAGTTCAGCACATGAAGTTGTCTTCTCTCATGTTATCTATTTCTAAGATTTTGAATGTCAAAAACAGAAATTCAAGAATCATGTGCTCATTATACTATATGCTAATTGAGGCTTTTACAAACTTTGATTCACTTAATAATAAAAGCACTTTGATTGTATTGGGTGTATAACTATTCATCCATGCATCAACCATATTGAAGATAATGAGGTGTGGTGGAAAATTCACAAGAGCTTTGTGATGGTTGGATGACTATGTTTCTTATGTCTTTAGAGCTTTAGTTTTCTCATTTGTTTAAACAAAAGGAAAAATACAGGATGGTAGATGGAAAGGATTAAGTAATTTTTTGGGGATTTTTTGTTTTGTTTTGTTTATTCGTTTGTTTGTTTTTGAGGCAGAGTATCACTGGGTCGCTCAGACTGGAATGCAGTGGTGCGATCTCCGTTCACTGCAATCTCCACCTCTCGGGCTCAAGCGATTTTCCCACCTCAGCCTCCCGAGTAGCTAGGACTACAGGCACACACCACCATGCCTGGCTAATTTTTTGTATTTTTTTTAGTAGAGACATAGTTTTGCCATGTTGTCTAGGCTGGTCTCGAACTCTTGGAGTCAAGTGATCCATCTACCTCTGCCTCCCAAAGTGTTGAGATTACAGCTGTTAGCCACTGTCCCGGGCCTGATTAAGCTATTTGTATAAAATTATTTAAAATAGCCTTTAAATTAGAATAAAGTTTCAGTAAGTATTAGTCTCCCTTCTTTTCTTTTTAGTGCCTGAGATTCCAATGGTATTTACCAGGTTTTATTAGCAAAGCTGATTCTTATGCTTTACAAAAAGAATGTGTGTGGCCCCCTCCCTAGTGGCCCTTCTTGTTCTCACAGGGTCTTCTGGTTTTTCATAGAAGATCAAGTATAGCTTGCTGTGTGTTTTATACAACAACCAAGTGAAGTAATTTTCTAAAAAATTTAAATTAGAAAGTTAGGGACTTGCCTGTTTGTCTAGAAGAAGAACTCGCTAAGGCTTGAGTTTTAAAGACACTCCAAGAGTAGTCCATGGGGCATTCCATTGAATTCAGTAGGGTGGCTGCTTCCTTAGAGCCTTCCCACCCCTATCTGCCAGTGTATATTTTGTTAAGGATGTTAAAATGTTTTTTGTAAATGTAGGGATCAAGGGAAAACTACCCCTTCACCCTCTAAAGGTTCACAGAAAAATTAACTCACAAAATGCACATTGATTTGAGAAAAGGCACAAACTTATTTTAACGTGCGTAGCACAAGGTCATCATAGAAGAATAGTTACCCAGTAACCCAATGTGAATAGATGTTTATATGTTCTTATTAGGAGAAAGGGAGATGGGGATGTATGAATGCTTTTAGGGGTGTGGTAAATGATTTTTAAGGAAATTCGATGGGATTGAAGAATATACAAGAATATACGTCTGTTGGGCCTGCAGAGCAGACAGTGGTTTGTGACAAAAGTCTATCCAGGTGTGTTGACAGACTTCAGTCTTTCTTCCTAGGATAAGAGTTCAGTTAATGGAAACTCAGGAAAGGGGCCAGAGGTAATTGTTTTCTTCTTTGGCAGGTCCAGATTTTAGGCAGATAAAGGGACTTCAGAGAACAACTTCATCCTGTGCTTTGGGAGAGACAGAGGATTGAGAGACGGGGCAGAGACGGGGAGTGGGGCAGAAGGTCAAAGAGACCTTCAGGCTTCTTCAGTTCAACATGTCAAAGTGCCATTTTGAGGGTATCGGTTTCTTTGAGCTCCAGCATTAAAGTTTTCTAATGGTTTTCAGAAAGTTGGTCGTCCGCTTGCCACAGTTAATTTTATGAGGCTGAGTTGGTAGGTTTACAGCTTCATATATTGTCTTTCTCGGAATTTATGTTATACCTGCTTGCTTGGTCTTCTCAATGTTTTCCTTCAGAATGTTAAGGGGTTTGTCCTAACATTTTAACTTCTGTGTCTACTGAATGCTCAACTCAGTTTCCTTTTGAAATTTTACACGTAATGAATTCTGTTTTCAGAGTGACAAGTTTCTTGTGATTCGTTCCCTTCTCTTCTAGTAACAGCCGAATCAATTCTTCTACTTTTTTTTATTGTTGTTAGATCCACCCTCTTCTGTGCTTTCAGTATGCTCAGTTTGCATTTCTGTTAAAATACAGACCTCTAAGTCACAATGATCTGTTTGTGTGTCTGTCATACTCAGTTAGCTGTTGAGTTCTTCGAGTCTAGGGACCACATCTTATATCTTATTCCTCTTGGCATCCCTCTTGCATAACAGCACCTAGCACATATGGTTGGCACTTAATAAACCCTAAGTGAATTTATGCTGTGGAGATTTGTTCTGACATTTGTTTGTGGCTGTATTTGTCATGTTTGGGGCTTAATGTGTCATGTATACACTTAGAATTTGAGTGTATAGTGGCATTTTTTTCTCTAGTACTGCTTTTTAAATCTCCTTTAATATGGCATCGTATTTGAATAGCTTCTACGTTAGCATGAGGATTATATATTTTCACTAATTAGTAAAGGTATTAAGGAATAGTTCTTTGGAACTGCTTGATTTACCTACGTCTGCCCTTAGCTTCTCGAGAATTCCATTCCGAGGCGCCTGTTATTTGTTTTTATCTGCTGCCATCCAGATGTCTCTAAATTCAGGTCAGTGCTCACATTACTGGTGTAGGAGTGCCACCTATTACCCGAGTATATAAAGATAGTTAAAGCAGACAGCTTAGATAAGTATCATACTGTGATAGACATATGCAGAGGCTGCCCTTGGGAGCACGGAGAAGGAGCACCTCACACAGACCTGAAGGGGTACAAGGGCTTGCAGGGGTGGTCAGGGAAGGCTCTAGGGAGAAGCAGTTCCTGAGGACAGACCTAGGAATGCATGGAAAATAGCAGGCAAAGGGAAGAGAGGGCTTTTCTGGCCGAGGAGAGGCAAGGATAATAGCTCATGCCTGTAATCCCAGCACTTTGGGAGGCTGAGGCGGGCGGATCATGAGGTCAGGAGATCAAGACCATCCTGGCTAACATGGTGAAACCCCGTCTCTACTAAAAATAAAACAAAAAATTAGCTGGGCATAGTGATGGGTGCCTGTAGTCCCTGCTACTCAGGAGGCTGAGCTAGGAGAATGGCATGAACTCGGGAGGCGGAGGTTGCAGTGAGCTGAGGTCACGCCACTGCACTCCAAAAAGTACAGGGTTGGAGAACAGCATGATAAGTGTTGAGGTGGGCAAGGTTTCTTGGAGCCGGGGAATATAGAGTAACAATGCCTGAGCCTGCATCCCCCAAAAAATAATGCCTGAGCCCCTCAGTTGGAATCAGTTCTCAGCTCAGTGGCCTTGGAGGCCATGTTATTAGATGCCCAAATTTTTATTCTGTTCATTGGAGGAAGCAGTTCTCTAGCAATACTTTGTCTACTGATGTTGATTTCTGGCCAAGATGATGAGTGAGATGGTGAGATGGTTAAGAGCATAGAATTTGGAATCAGACTCTCTGGGTTTGAGTCCTGGCTCTGCCACTTAATTGCTGTGTGATCTTGAGAAACCGCACTCAGTTTCCTCATTACTAATATGGAGGTTAATAGTAGCACCTACTTCATTAAAATTGTTAGAACGTCAAATGAAATAATATTCTATAAACTGCATAGAATAGCAGTTGGCACGTAGTGTTATGTATTCATTAAATTAAAATGCATTGCCATGGTTAAACAGTTACATTCTGATAAGACTCTGCTAGATCCCAAAGATCAGGTAGCATTTTGCAGAATGGCAAACTGTTTCCTTTCAAAATCAACTTATTTTTAAAATTAAGTTTGTTATGTGGTTTGCTTTCGTGTTTTTATTTCGGTTTTTAAAAAGGCTTTGATAACACAAAGTGGCTTTATTTTTCCCTTTCCTTCTAAACTAAAGGAGTATGAATTTTCTTAGAAGTTGTAAGCTTTAGGCTTCAGGATGCAGGGAGTATTGGAAGTGAAGAATGAGGCTGGCAGCTGCTAGTGATGGTGTGAACTCAAATCTTTCTGTTTGTTGTACAAGAAGGGTTGAGAGGACAAATCCAGAGAGATATTTGCATCCCGAGATTCTTGAGTTAGTCTTTTAATCTTGACCAGCACAGATCAGACTTCTACTTTCTGCTGCCTAGACTCTGGAAATAATCATCTCAAGCCTTTACTGCCCCGTACATATTGCCACATACAAAGATTTTGAGGTTAATTAACTTTACTGTTATTTCAAGGTATCCCCTGTAATGAAATTCACTTGGCTTTCAAAGCCCCTGCTTAGTCAGAACGTTCCAGAAATGCCACCTTCCATGGCCCTCAGGAAGTTGCCAATCTTTTCGATTCAAGTGTTTCAGAATCTTTCTATCATTCGTCTTTTACAACTCATTTAAAACTGCCCTGAAACTGCCTTTGGTTACTAACTGGTTATATAGACTAGAATATTGGTGGCACTTAAAAGTAAGAACATTTGTTTTTGTTTTAGGAGATTGATTTAAAAAATGTCAATTAGGATTATTTTGGCAAGTAAATTGTTTAAAAATATTCTCTTTTTCATAAGAAGAATATTGGGAAGCCTAGTGAATCACACTTTTTTGTTACCAAAATAGAAACATTTGGTATGATCCAATATGAAACTTCACAGAAAAGGCTATTAATCACTTCTGAAATTATTTCTTGCAAAAGTATTACTCTCGAGTTCTTGACTTTCCTGTTTTCTGTGTTTCCTTTCCCTTTAGGATAGGTTTGCTCTGAAATTAGTGAAGGTGGTACATGTCTGTCTTTAAGCAGCAGCCTAATCTCTGTGACCATATGTGCAAAAGCAGTATAATTATAATGCAGTATTAATTAGATAATATGACTGTTTTTGTTTTAATTATTTCAAATCATCTTATCTTTCCATTCCTTAAAGCATGTTAATGGATGAATTTATGGGTACCATGTTCATGTTGTTTCTATGGAATTAAATATGTGCATATTGATATAAACTTGGTAAACAGTTCTTTTTTTAATCTCTGTAATATTATGGATAGATTTCCTCTCCTTTCAAACATCGTTTTAGTCCTGAAGACTAAATCAGTTATAAAAAAATCGATTATTTACATTTTGCTTAAAGAACACTAATTGGAGTACAGATCTCTCTTGCTGAGGAAGTATCACTCTGGTTGTTAGAAATTCCTAGATTTACTTCTAAATGAATTAGGAAATTACATACTAAAATCTCACATTCTGTTGAAATAATTTGGTAGAAAATTTGGTGATGGTTACCCATTTTCACTAAATATCAATACAAGTATTTAGCAGACTGTCTGTAGAAACTGGCATTTATCTGTGTTCTGATTTTAACCTTTGTCTCTTTATTTTTCAGTTGTTTTTATTTCAGTTGCTGCGAGGGCTGTCTTACATCCACCAGCGTTATATTTTGCACAGAGACCTGAAACCACAGAACCTTCTGATCAGTGACACGGGGGAGTTAAAGCTGGCAGATTTCGGTAGGAAAGCAGTTAATTACCAGTCTATTTTGTCACACTGTGAGAATGCCAGGCAGATGGTGGCACTGCATTTGTTTAGGTGCACTTCTTCTGTCATCATAGATCATGGTAATTTTTTTTTCTGGAATAAAGGGTTTTTTTCTTTTTTTTAATGATAGCATAAAATATAATGCTTTGTGGAGTTTTATAAAATTCAGACTGCTTGTTAGAGTCTTTAATAATAAACATAAATCAGATCTTGTTAATATATATTTCCAAAGGAAAAGTCGGTAAAATTTTGAACATAAAATATATGCTTGAGTGAAAATCTATTTTTTGAAACTTTTATTATGAAAATGTCAAATATACTCAAAAGTAAAAAAAAATATAATGAACTTCAATTACTCATCACCCAGCTTCAACAATTACTAACATTTTGCCAAACTTGGAGAAACCTAAATTTAAATCTGTGGACCTTTTCAGAGGGTTGCAGGATATATACAATAATGTACATTACCCTGAGACTTTAATAACTAGAAATCTAGATATAGTGTTAACCTTCCCAGAATTGACTGTTGTTTCAAGTATTTTCAATATCAGTGCAAAAATAGATACTTATTACTATTTAAAAGTTGAGGTTCTGGAGTGAGCATTATAAGTCATTCCTTAGAAGTCTTGAGATTGTCTTCTTCCAGCATAGAAGCTTTCCTCCAAGTACCATGTTTGAGCATCCAAAGGGAAGCAAAACCATTGCATGCTCCTTGCTAGCTCCCCTTCTCTTGATCAAGTCTGACATTTCTGCATTGCCCAGGCTGTCTGTCACACTAGAGATTGTGTTGAGTTGATTCTGAGCACCACAGGATGCATGATGGCAGCATAACGTGTTGACATTGCAATGCCTCAATTATTTTTGAATACATATTCTGATTAGAAATTTGTTCCATTAAGAATGGAATGAAAATATTACCCTTGGGACATAAAGATGCCTGAGGTTGAGATGGGCTTTTGCTGAAATATGATTATCTTTTCCCTCTCCACCCCCCATTAAATAAAAGAAGGCAGGAAATGTTTATTTCCTATTTCAAGGTTAGTAGACTGTTGAATACCTTTGGAATGAATCTACTTTGTTGGGTTTTATAAATTCTTTTATTCGAAAAATGAAATAAAATAAAAGTTAGTATGACTAGTTGAGTAGTGATATAGGTTATAAAACTTTGTCATTTCCTACTTTCATAAAAATGATGAAATTCTGTGCACATTAGTTTGTGTGTATCATTTATTGCCAGATTTTAACATTAGAATTACACTAGGTGGCTGGGTATAAAATCTTTTTATAATAGGGTATAAAATAATGGGAGAGTAGTGGGTGGAGGAGAGAAGGTTTGCAGTTTCTCAACTTCAAGATTATTGGCTTTACTGTGAATATATTTTGTAGTTGGTCAGTGTCAGGAAATGAAAAAGGGTTTATAATGATTTTCTTATGGTGTGTTAATATACTGTAAGATATATGTTGAAATACATTATTGAGCATTAATTGTATGAACATGCACTTGTTGTATATTTATAAAAAGCATTTTTATAAATTTTGTCTGTATAACCAAGGATACAATAGGATTGTATGTTTGTGCTTACTAGGGATTCTTTTTAAATTTTATGCTGATGTTTTCATTGTAGTAGGTAAGTTTATCTTAAAAGATTCTTATGGATCTTTACTTTAAAACTGACATTTTGAAATATCAGATTCAAAAACAAATTGAAATATAATTTTTTAAAATTTAGATGATTTTTTTAGAAAATTAGAAAATTTACAAAGTATAAACAACTCAGAGATGACAAATGATACATTTTTCTCATTTATTTTTCCAGTAGCTTTCTCCTGTTCCTTTCTCTTATTTCTTGCTTCACTTGCATATCACATAGCCTCAAAAATAGAAATATACTATTTTGTAAGCATTTTTCAAATAATATGTCATGAACATTTTCTTATGTTATTAAGACTGACAAAATCATTTGTAACAGCTTAGATTTTTTCCGTTAATGGCCAAACCTAGTCTCTATTCAGTCCCTTATTAATGAGCATTTTAGCTCTTTCTAATTTTTCACTATTATGCTCAGTCCTGTACTGAACATCCTTGTAGAGATAGCTATTGATACAGCAATTGCAATGTTGAGTGTTTTAAAGCATTTGATTCTTATGACCAGACTGCTGTGCAGAAGGATCGTGCCCATGCACTTCTCCTCAGAGGCATGGACTGAATCGTCTAGCTTGGAACATGCAGTTGGCATGTATCCTGTGCACAGAGTGTAGTAAGCAAGATTCATTCACCAACTGACAAGTTCCCCCAATTAATTGTGTGATTTTTTTTGTCTTTTAATTTAAGACATGCAATTAACTGTGATTTACTGTGTTTGGGCATGTTTGTGTGTCTGAGATGAAGGAAACACACCGAAAACTGTAGAGAAGTTAGACAGTCAGAATAGGATGGTTCTAGGCAGCAAAACAATTAAAAACACAAGGTCTTAGTTCAGTGTTTGATGTGTGAAGAGCTTTAAAAATGGTTTCTTTGTCTTACCTTTTTTCCTTGTGTGAACAAAACCATAAAATTTTGACTAAAAGACAAATACAAAGCATGATTTTAGTTCTTATATTGTAAATGATACTACTTTTATTAGAAAAATATATGAGGGAAAAGACTAAAATTTATTGAGTTTATTCTATGTGCTAGACACTTAGAAATTCTTGCTTCATTGTCTCTTCAAGCTAGGAATGTATACTAACCTGTATTTTTGAGAGAGATGAGATTCAGAGAGAGTTAGAATCTTGCCCAGGCTTGGACATACAGGTTGCTGGTTGCAAAGCTGGAATTCAGATGCTTGATTCATATCCTTCAATCTCAGGTGGCCCAGGGCCTTTATATTTATACATATAGATATTTTCTCTTACAGGGCTGCCTAAGCTAGGAAATTATTGATTGTTTTTGTATGCTGTTTTCTATATATGACAAATATGACACCCATGCTATGTAAATAGATTACACTGGTACAAAAATATGCATCACATAATTTAAAGAACACTTTGTCATTTGACTAATTCAGTAGTAATGAGTGAGTTCAACTTTAGTAGACTTTACCTGCTGGATGAGGTAAACCAGATGATAGTGAATTTGGAGACCCTTCAGCTTTAAACAGTATACAGCTCTGAATTCCAGGTAGTCAAAATGCGGTAACTATTTTTTTTTTCTTGTAAGCAAAGTCGTATTTAAACCCTTATTTGAGCCTTATTTTCTATATGCATTTTGAATAAGTAAATTACACATGATTTAGAATCACTATGGCTTTCCTAATGCAGAGGTTTGCTCTGCCTGGATATAATAAAATGATAAAATTATATGGAGGCATTCAGACTCATTTCCTAAAAGATGGTTCATCTTTACATAATTTACCAGAAAAGATTTCAAATCCCTTATATAGCCTGTGTCTTCACCACCTTGTTGCTCCTTGTATACTGTGGTGCACCCAAACCCCAAACTTCTTTCCACTAGAGGCTTTCAGTTTGCCTTTCCTTTTGCTTGGGATGCTCGTCCTTCTGCCTCTCATGCAGCTGCCTTTTTCTCACCATAGAGGTTATAGTTCATGTCACCTCTTCAAAGGGGCCCCCTTTCTGAAAATAGAATCTTTCCCATTATTATCTTCTAGTCTAATTTCTTCAGTAACATTTCTAGGGCTCTGACATTATTTTTTTCATTTGTTTATCTATTTAGTTTTTGCTTAAACTGCTTGATTGGAAGTTCCGTGAAGGCGGGAACTTGACCTGTTTTGCTCACTGTTGTTTGCACTATCTCTAGAACCATGCTTAGCACATAGATGTTCAGTAAATATTGATTGAATGAATAAAAAATATACATGACTAAATGGAGTATTAGTCTAAAGACCAAGACCCACCTGAATTTACTAATTTCTGTCTGATTAGTTTTGGCAAACTTAACAGTTTGTAAAATAATTTTCTTTTCCTCAGTGCTCTCCTGGCCATGCATGATGAAGAGTGTAGATGGAATTAGATGGCTTTAGATAGTGTTAAAGCTTCAGAATTGCTCTGAGGTTCTTACACATAGACCCAACACACTCACTTGGTATTTACTATGTAATATCAGGCTGCCAAAATAAACACCACTCAGTGAATGTAAACATATATAAGATGCATAGGATTTGAAGTTTCTACTCTGTAACCTCTAAATGATTGTCTAAATGTACTGCTCTTGAGAGCAAAGTGTGTTAACATTGAGTTAAGAGAACTTAGCTCTTTCCCTAACTAGCTTGTGACTTTCAAGCCTTCGTTTATCCCCCTCTGAGCCTTATACTTCTTGACTGAAAAACAAGAGCTTGAACGTATACTGTCTAAGGTCGTTTTAGGGCTGGCTTTTTATGTTGTACATTTCTGAAATTGTTAACTTATTTTCTAATGACCAGATATTTGCTGGTGGGTAAAAAAAAAAAATCTGTCCATTAAACCTGGGATCAATGCTATAACATCCCTCCCTAGAATCTAATTTTTGATTCCATCTTTTGGAAATTTAAATAGATGAGAACCTTGCTTTTATAATAAGCATTGAGAGCACATTAAAGGAAAATTATTGAAGCAAGACAAATAAATGCATAAATAAATTCACCGAGAAATTAAGGTCATTTGCAGTATGATAGTATGAAAACTTAAAGGTATTTTTCCATATAAACGAGATTGAAGCAAAATGGATGTGTCTGTAGAATTTCTGCAAGATGATATTGGTGTCTTCCATATTTCTCAGCCATTCTTTCACTATTTTCAAGGGTTATGGTCTAACTATACCAAAAGACAACGAGATTAAAGTTGCCCCTGAGAATGAGAGACAGCGAGAATTCTATAATATAAGCATTTAAGGACTTAGCTTATTTTATTGACTGTCCTGGTGGAGAAACAAAGTTAAAAATCTCTGTGGTTATAATAGAATAAAATCACATTGGTTTCTTTCCCATCAGAGGTCTAAAATTTTACCTTCCTAATGTTGATAGTTTCCTCTTCCAGGCTGGTCCTTGTCTAAATTTGAGAGAGGAAATCATTGTAAATCATGTTTTAGATTAATTTGAAAAACAGACCAGAAATGTGACTCTGTAGAGGACATGGTAAGTTCATGGCTTGTCATATGCTTCTCTGAATTCACGTAGGAGTAGTAGTAAACAGAAAGAAATCACCTTCTTTCAGATGCAGAGTAGTGTGTCAGTTCGATAAATATAGTCTTTGGATAAAAGCCTGTTAGTCCTGAAGGTACAGACCTTTACCTATGTTTTAAATCATTTACGCACAGAATTCACCATTGAAGTTATAGTCATAAATTTAAGGTTAGATATAACTTAGCTCGTTTGTTGTGGCCTGCAGAATTCCATTTTACTGTATCCTTCTTTTAGAATATATTTTTAATAGCAAAACAACTTTATTACCCAATGAAGCATCAATCTACTTCTAAAAGATCCTTTCAACATCTTAACACCTCAACAATTTTAAGGCAGAGTTTAGGCAGTTGCTTTCATGTAGATGTGAAAGCAAAGAATGTATTTAGAATAATTGATAATATATGAACCAAAGAAAGGGTTTTTTTTTTTCTCCCTAATTTCTGTAGGGAATGTCATTAAAACTTTGAATGCAAGTATACATATTTTAAAATCTATTGAACAGAATATTAAAATTACATGTTAGGTATAATTTTTACTTGACATGTGAACTAGACAAAGTTATTTCCCTTTGACACATTACTTTAAAGACATAGTAACTCTTTTGAAAAGGAATGTTGATACTTAAAATTGTCTTTTCCCTATCTTGAAACATCAGTTACCTTAATTATTTACATCTGTTTAATATCCTGCTCATCTCTTCAAAAGTTTTTATTTTCTATTCAAGAGGAATGATAATGAAATCTAATTATATTGGATCTTTTTGTTTTGTGTTATCACAACATAACATTGTCTCAAGCATATTAAAATGATAAATATTTGAGAGCATTTTTCCTTTTAGATAAACTTTATTTTTTAGAAGCATCTTAGGTTCACAGCAAAATTAAGTAGGAAATACAGAGAGTTCCTATATACCCGCTTCCCATGTGCACAGCCTCCCCACTATTAACATCTGACACCAGGGTTATACATGTGTTACAATTGATAAACCTATATTAACACAGCAGTATCATCCAAACTCCAGAGTTTACATTAGGGTGACATTTGTCAATCACTATAGTATCATTGATATAGTATCATTGAGAATAATTTCACTGCCCTAAACATCTTTTTTTTTTTTTTTTTTGAGATGGAGTCTCGCTCTGTCACCCAGCCTGGAGTGCAGTGGCGCCGATCTCGGCTCACTGCAAGCTCCACCTCTTGGGTTCACGCCATTCTCCTGCCTCAGCCTCCCGAGCAGCTGGGACTACAGGCGCCCACCACCACTCCTGGCTAATTTTTTGTATTTTTAGTAGAGATGGGGTTTCACCGTGTTAGCCAGAATGGTCTCGATCTCTTGACCTCATGATCCACCCATCTCGGCCTCCCAAAGTGCTGGGATTAGAGGTGTGAGCCACCATGCCTGGCCCAACATCTTTTTAAAAACTCATATAGATTAGTTTTTTTAAGCTGTAAATGGGAACGAGAATGATGTATATGAACTGCAACTAATATGCATATACTATTCCATCTATGAGAAATCTCTCTGTTCAGTCACCATAAGCCAGATTGAAGCAATGTATATAGGGTTTGATTGCTAAGAATGGCAGCTTCAAACTCCATGGAAATGAGGAAAATTGAAAGAGAGTTCAGTTTCAGCCAAATCATGCATGTGAGGTAACGAAACATCTTTTAAATGCAGAACAAATTGCTACGCTTTGGACGATCATCTTATTCTCCACTGTTAATGGAAACTTAGGCAGAGGGATTTCAATATGCAAAAACATTATGTGTTTCTTTTTTCCTGTACAATTTGAGGGCAGAATTGTTGGCAGTAAATCAAGTAAGTCATACTGGATGTAAGTTAAAATATAGCCATGTATCCTTAGAAAATATTTGCATATGTAGAAAGACTGGAACCTTAAGTAGCAGCCATGATGACCACAGCGGAAGAATTAATAGGTGTTGTTAACAGTAGTAACACTGAAATGAATCACAGATTTATGTAATACATGTGCTATTGAAGGCAACAGTGATTACACTTGAACATTGTTAACATATAGGTAAGTGTCTTAGTCTGTTTCTTGTTACTTAGAATAACTAAACCTGGGTGATTTATAAATAAAAAAATTATTTCTTATAGAGATTGAGTCCAAGGTTGAGGGGCTCCTTTTGTGAGGGCCTTCTTGTTAGTGGAGACTCTGCAGAGTCCTGAGGCGGTGCAGGGCATCACATGGCAAGAGGGTTGAGCATGCTCATGTAAAGCCACTAATGCCACTTCTGTGATAACCCGTTAATACATTAACCCATGAATGGATTGATCCATTCGTGAAGGGAGAACCCTCAAGACCCAAGCACCTCTTAAAGGCCCCACCTTTCAGTACTGCCATATTTGGGATTAAGTTTCAACTTGAGTTTTGGTGGGGACAAACATTCAGTAAGTGTAAAAGTTAGCTTAGAGTTTGGCAATTGCCTAATATCCCTGCTTCATAGATCCTGGCCCATCTCTTTCTCTACCTTCTAAAAAGCTCAAGTTAAAATTCAGCCCAAACCAGACTCCACTACTATATGTCAATATGCTTGATTTATACTAAAATCTTGGATGACAGTAAATGAATTATTGCAGTCTAAAGCACATGTTTTCTAAAATCTTTACTGGAAGCAAGAAAAACTGTGACTAGCTACTATGGGAAATGTAAGACATGCTGTAGATTCTGGTTAGACATTTTTTTTTTAATTTGCGATTTTAAACCTTTGTTTCTCACTTTAATACCACCAGTTAAATATTAGTTTTCTTTCTTCCTTTTTTCCCTAGTTTCTTTTTAAAAAAACCTGCCATGTTGGTTTATTTAGCTTTGAAATAGTACATATTTATGCATATTAATATTTTAAAATGTGCTTTTCACCTTGAATAATTTCTTCTGTGGTAATAGATAAACTTAGGATATTAGGACTTTTTTCATTTTAATGAAAGAAGAAAGCACTGGAAAATTAAAAATAAAAACCAATTAAGAACTAATGGTCTGTGCTGCTTGTTAATTTTCAATACATTTCTGAAAAACTTTTTTTTTATTTTTACCACATACTGGAAAGGAATCTTGGTGCAAATAATCAAGTTCATAGGCCTAAAATGATAAAACCTTTTCAAAAATTCAAACTTTAAAAACGGAACATCTTTCTGTGAAATATCTGTCAAGTTATTTGGCACTCTAGTTTTTAATCAGAAAGGATACTGATATAAAAATGCAGATTGAAGTGTTCATTCCAGTTATGGAATAGAGTTGTCAGCTGTGGAAATCTGTCCTGTGAAACAATGACCAGCTAATATTGGATGTAGAAACTGTGCTTAGATCCAGCCATAGAGTTGGGAGCAGTAGATGAAGTGGGTCAGTGAGTTGGCTAAATTAAGTGCCCATATCATGCGAATGGAACAACTGAGGCATAAGCAGAGGATGGAAAACGATGGAAGATTTCAAGATCAAATGTTTAGTATGGTTTCTGAAAAGTTAGCATTAAGGTCTCAACATGCTTAAAATCAATTGAGAGCATATTGTTATAAGAAATCACTGATACCAGAATTACAAGAACAGTATAAAATAAAGTGGTCATAGTGGTGTGTGCCTGTGGTTCCAGCTACTTGGAAGGCTGAAGCAGTAGGATTGCTTGAGGCTGGAGTCCAAGTCTAGCCTGAACAACATAGCAAGACCTCGTCTCTAAAAAAATAATGAAAATAAATAAATAATGACATGCGAGCATTTTGCTCAAAGAATTGAAAGCGGGAGATGGTATTACTTTTGAAATCATCCCGTTGTTGATAGAATCATATCATTGGGAACATTTTGTTATAGTTTGTTATTCAGAATAAAGGCAGAAGATCTATGTGGGGAAATTAAATCACTCATATAAGAGAAAAGGAAGTCCTTTTACGTTGACATTTTCAGGCTTTTTAAATTGAAATTTTCTCTAGATTTTGAAGGAATCTCAGAGATTATATAATCCAGACCCCTCATCTGAAAAATATGTATACTTTGGGCCAGAGATGGAAAATAAGTTAACATTGTGCCTGTTACTTAGTAAGTGTTAAATTATTATTCCTAATATTATTGTTACCAGTGTCTTTAGAGCCCCAGTGTAATACCCTGTAGAGTATTAATAACTAAGTTGGCACATGCATGGCTAGTTCCCCAAACATGTGAGAAGGTAGGAATGCTAACTGGATGTTCAGGTTGAAGTAAGCCATGCTGGTCTGATGACCTGTGTCACCTGATCACTGGGATCCTGTCAGGAAGATGGGATCGGGAATACTAGATGTCACTCTGTTCCCAACCTCACGAGTCTTGAGGAAACTTTAAGAAATGATACAAAGAATGCTTCTCACAGTAGACTAGTAGGAAACCTTGTTTGAATAAAAGTTTGAATAGAGTTTTGGTAATTTAAGGAATCACCCTCTTTAATTATATTCCTGGGTGAATTAAAGCATTGAGAAGCCTTACGGACAGATGAACACTGAACTGGCTTTAATAATGTTCTGTTAGGGCTCCGCAGTGCCGGGCAGTAGCTCAAAAAATGCCGTGATGCCTGCCAATGGGGGTAAATTTTCTCTTCAGATTTCACCTTTTCCGTGGTACTGTGCTGTTTCTTACTCATAACACTTTCAAATTAACTTTTTGGGTTATTTCCCCACACCAATAACCAATTCACCAACACCTCAGACAGACATCAACTGGGTGTCTAAAGATTCTATTTGTTTCTGACACTTAACTACCCAGTAGCAGAGACCCCTTACGTTAAGGGCTCAGTCCTGCAAGACTGCCTACACTTTGAATGCCAGTTGCAAGTCCTGGACTGCCTGCATTTCTGACTGACCTGCTACAAATTGGGCATTCCCATGCCCCCTTCCTTGGGTTCCATAGTTTGCTACAATGGCTCACAGCACTCAGGAACACATTTGCTTATATTTTCTGGTTGATTATAAAGGATACGACTGGGGAACAGCCAGACGGAAGAGATGCATAGGGCAAGGTGGGAGGAAGGGTGCTCAGAGCTTCCAGGCTTTCTCTAGGGGCACCACCTTCCCAGTACTTCAGTGTGTCCACAACCTGGAAGCTCTCTGAACCCTATCATTTAGGGGTTTTATAGAGGTTCATTACCTAGATGATTGATTAATTGGCCAGTGGTGACTAACTCATCTTTAGCACCTTGCCCCTCCCTGGAGGCCCATTGGTGGAGTTGCAAATTACAACCCTGTAATCATGCCTTGGTTCTTCTGGCAACCAATGCCCATCCTGAACCTATCTAGGGGCCTGTAGCCACCAGTCATTCTTCTTAGCATTCAGAAAATATACTCTTATCACTAAGATTCCAAGGGTCTTAGGAGCTCTGTGTCAGGAACTGAGGACTAAGACCAAATATTATAACAAAAGATGCTCTTACCACCCCTGTTACTCAGAAAATTATAAGAATTTTAGGAACTCTGTGCCAGGATGAAGACCTGGGATGAAGACCAAATATATATCTCTTACTAAATCACAATGTCACACAAAGTTTGGAAATAGACAGTACACAGCTCTAGTGCAAGTGGAGGTGTAACAGAAGTACTAAAGTACATATATAAATATAAATATATATAAAAAGTAAAATATACCCAAATGGGTAGGGTGCCGATTCTGGAGCTACATGCCTGAGTTTGAATCCTGGTGAATCTGACAATTATGTGTCTTGTAGTTGCTCTTCTCGAGGAGTATCTTTGTGGCATTCTCTGTATTTCCTGAATTTGAATGTTGGCCTGCCTTGCTAGGTTGGGGAAGTTCTCCTGGATAATATCCTGCAGGGTGTTTTCCAAGTTGGTTCCATTCTCCCTGTCACTTTCAGGTACACCAATCAGGCGTAGATTTAGTCTTTTCACATGGTCTCATATTTCTTGAAGGCTTTGTTCGTTTCTTTTTACTCTTTTTTCTCTAAACTTCTCTTCTCGCTTCATTTTATTCATTTGATCTTCAATCACTGATACCCTTTCTTCCACTTGATCAAATAGGCTGCTAAAGCTTGTGCATGTGTCACGTAGTTCTCGTGCCATGGTTTTCAGCTCCATCAGCTCATTTAAGGACTTCTCTACACTGGTTATTCTAGTTATCCATTCATCTAATCTTTTTTCAAGGTTTTTAGCTTCTTTGTGATGGGTTCGAACATCCACCTTTAGCTCGGAGAAGTTTGTTATTACCAAACGTCTGAAGCCTTCTTCTCTCAACCCATCAAAGTCATTCTCTGTCCAGCTTTGTTCCGTTGCTGGCAATGAGCTGCATTCCTTTGGAGGAGAAGAGGTGCTCTGATTTTTAGAATTTTCAGCTTGTCTGCCCTGGTTTCTCCCCATCTTTGTGGTTTTATCAACCTTTGGTCTTTGATGATGGTGACGTACAGATGGGGTTTTGGTGTGGATGTCCTTTCTGTTTGTTAGTTTTCCTTCTAACAGGACCCTCAGCTGCAGGTCTGTTGGAGTTTGCTGGAGGTCCACTCCAGACCCTGTTTGCCTGAGTATCACCAGCAGAGGCTGCAGAACAGCAAATATTGCAGAATGGCAGATGTTGCTGCCTGATCTTTCCTCTGGAAGCTTCATCTCAGAGGGGCACCTGGCTGTATGAGGTGTCAGTCGGCCCCTACTGGGAGATGTCTCCCAGTTAGGCTACTCCGGGGGTCAGGGACCCACTTGAGGAGGCAGTCTTTGCGTTCTCAGATCTCCAGCTGCATGCTGGGAGAACCACTACTCTCTTCAAAGCTGTCAGGCAGGGACGTTTAAGTCTGCAGAAGTTTCTGCTGGCTTTTGTTCAGCTATGTCCTGCCCCCAGAGGTGGAGTCTACAGAGGCAGGCAGGCCTCCTTGAGCTGCAGTGGGCTCCACCGAGTTCGAGCTTCCTGGTTGCTTTGTTTACCTACTCAAGCCTCAGCAATGGCGGACGCCCCTCCCTCAGCCTCGCTGCTGCCTTGCAGTTAGATCTCAGACTGCTGTGCCAGCAGTGGGCAAGGCTCTGTGGGCGTGGGACCCTCTGAGCCAGGCGCGGGATGTAATCTTCTGGTGTGCCGTTTGCTAAGGCCATTGGAAAAGCACTGTATTAGGGTGGGAGTGTCTTGATTTTCCATTTTCTCGATTTTCTTGATTTTCTGTCATGGCTTCTCTTTGCTAGGAAAGGGAATTCCCCGACCCCTTGCACTTCCCGGGTGAGGTGATGCCCCACCCTGCTCCATGGGCTGCACCCAGTGTCTGACAAGCCCCAGTGAGATGAACGTGGTAACTCAGTTGGAAATGCAGAAATCACTCGTCTTCTGCATTGCTCATGCTGGGAGCTGCAGACTGGAGCTGATCCTATTCAGCCATCTTTGAACCTCAGGAACCTGTTTTAAATGGACTGATTTTTAAATCATTGTCTTGTGTATTTCATGGTGATGGTTATTTGACTATTTTAAAGTATAATTACTGGGCAAGGGACGATTTTAAAAATAGTTCTTTACATATCAATGTTAACAACTTTCTGTTGTTTGTAGCTCAGATTTTAAAGTATCTCTATCACAGTGCTATTAAGTTTAGCTTTCCTGGCAAAAGAAGTGAGAATAATTCAATAAAAGGGAATCATTCTTGCAGTAAACAGGTTTTATGATACATTTGTATTATTTATGCCATGCTTTGAGAATAAAATTATACTTCATGTTAATTCCTTTAAGAGACAGAACATTTTGTTTGCTAAGCAGGAATCCATTGGTGTACTTTTGTTCCTCATAAACAGCCTAGTGTTTCTGCCAAATGTTTTCATTCACAGAGACCTGTGAGATAAGAAATTTTGTGGATCACAAGAAAATTCAGTCCTGAAAAAAATGCATAATTACACCTTAGAGTATACTTTAAAGAAGAGTAAGCTCTCATCTGGAGTGAACACTACTACTGCTGTCCAATTTCAGTGTTTGTTGTCTCTTAAGGGTAGTTCTTGCTACAAGTATTACTTTTTATATTAGCAGGTAACATGGAAATCTACATGTAAAATGGCATATTGATTTCTTGAAGTCTTTAGAGATTTGATGCTCTGTATAACAGGAAAATTAGTTTATAAGAAAACAGTGTACAGACCATTATATTAATAGCTTGTTTTTTAGGACATTTTGGTAGTTTTTTTTTTCTTAATTAGATTGTTACCAAAGTTCATTTGACCAGTCTTTAAATCTCAAGAGTAAACATATAATATATAAGTGGAAATATACATAAATGAAGGAGTATTCTTGTAATTGTCAATAAAAAATGCATAGATTGCCAAAATGTATGATTTGAAATAGTGGTAGATTGTGGATTCCTTAGCAGATTGATAAATCAAGCACTTTGTCACATGTATCTTTCATTACAATAAAAATATCAGTTCCCTACATTTTGTCAGCCTTGGCTATAGATAGCAAATGAAGTCACTTCTTAAATTTTGAAAGTTGCTTGTGTATTTGACCTTCTATGTGAATGACATGTCTGTGGTCTGCTTTGGATATGGGTGATATGGGCATCTGTACTGTGCAGTGTTATAGCACAGGCTAAGCTTTTTTTTTTGGTCAAGCTCAAGATGTAGACTTCAGTGTCTGAGGGCATTCTTATTTTTGAACACTGAATTCAACATTTGTAAGCATTCTGGTTTTTGAATCATAAAAATGTTTGATCTGCAGCACTTGACATTAGATTGCTTTTAGGAAGCGAAATTGACTCAAACTTCAGTCATTTCTAATAATAGTAAGAGCCTATTATAGTTTATGAAGTGCTTTCATAGCTCTTACTTTGTTTTATCCTTATAATCCTGTGGAGTAGAGAGTGCAGGTCTCATTACCCCGTCTTTAATGTGAGAGCATTGATTTGTGCTTGTAATATTAGCTTTACTTGGGCATTAGAATGACCAATATTTTAACATGGGCATTTCTGTTGAGGCTTCAGACTTGAAGATAATTCATTTGAAATAATCTTATAAGATCATATGACTTCTTGTACATCTTTTAAACAACAACATGAAGAGTTTTCAAGTAGTTCTGATTTTTATTATGATCAGTGATTTTTTAAATAGGAATATTACAGATAAGTAAGTTTTGCTATCTAGCACTGTATCAAAGAATAGCTATAAATGAGCTCCTTGATCTCCCTCAATAATAAAATTTAGACTAGTAATTGGAATTAGTGCTATTAAAATTCAGACATAGTATCACTTTACTTTGAAATGCACCTAAGTTGAGAAATTTTGATGCAAATTTGAAATTGCATTTGAATCAGAGTGCCAGATTAAACATAGCACTTTTACTCTCCAGTTCTGAAGGGCTATCTGTAAATTGAAAGCACAAATGTTGAAGGCAGTAAAACATTCTAGAATGTGCCAGTTGGCCCTTTCATTGCCAAAGAAGTAAAGTTTCTGGAAAGCAGGAAGACATTAAAAAACAAAAACAGAACTCAACACCTTTTAAAGTGATGGATGTGATGTCAAACAAGGTGCTCATTGGACTCTACTCCATTTCCTTTCCTCTGCAAGCTGCTCTGTCCCTCTGCCTCCAGCCTCCTGACAGTCCCTATCATTGCTGGTGAGAGGTGATGTGTATGGCTGATGTGATGGGGGAAGGAAAGGATAAGAGAGGAAAACTACTGTTTTGTCTTCTTCATAGCTGTAAATTATTTTCTTGAGAAACACAATTGCAGAATTTGTTCATAAAAATATCATGCTTGGTTGGTTTAGAGAAATAAAAGATCAGAAAGGACTAGAGAAATATTTCAAGTGAAACTTTCATCTTTGGATATTTTTAGGAAGAGTCAGATAATTTCCCTCAATTCGTGGGATGGCTGTTGTCTACTTTTGCACATGTTCTGCCTCCTGTCTGAGGCATTCACAGCTGGCTTTGGATTTCTGTGTCTCCTAAAGCTTCTGTGAATCTGAAAAGTCATTTCTGAAACTGTGGTCTGCGGCTGGGAGCAGTGGCTCATGCCTGTAATCCTAGCACTCTGGGAGGCTGAGACGGGCGGATTGCTTGAGCCCAGGAGTTGGAGACCAACCTGGCCAACATAGTGAGACTATGTCTCTATTTCATAAAAACAAAGACAAGAAAAATAAAATTATGGTCCATGGAGCATACATTAATGAAAAATAATTGTTAAAATTAGGAAAAATGTCCTTGGTCAAATCTGTTTGGGGTGAGCTGCATATGTGCATCTCTCCCATCTCCCCTCAGCCAGTAGAATCTCAATGTTCATTAGCCAATGATTAAAAGCTCTTGGTCTTCTGCTGTTAAAATTAAATCTGCCATTACATCTCCCAGATTTACTAGATTAAGAACAAATTTTGGACCTGTGGAACATAAGTTGGGGAAATGTTGGTATATTAGCTATCTGTTGCTGTGTAAAAAATTACCGCAAAATAAGCTGCTTAAAATAGCACTGGTTTATTATCTCAGTTTCTGTGTGGTAAGAGTCTGGGTATGGCTTAGCTGGGTGCCTCTGCCTCCAGGTCTCCCTTCAGTCTGCACAGTCAGCCAGGCCTTCTCTTGTTTCATCTGAATGCTCCACTGGGAAAGGATCTACTTCTGAGCTCACATGGCTGTTGGCAACATTCTGTTTTTTGAGTCTCTTGGACTGAGAGCCTCTCACAGACACTCAAGGGAAGAATATTCCACAACAAAGTGAATATGAGTAGGCAAGGGAGTCATGGGAACCACCTTAGCGTTTGCCAACCATTGTTGGTATCAAAAGTACTGTCCAATTATGTCATGGTGATTAAACTATGTGATATGGTTTTCCATAAAGAATAATAGTTGGCTGGGCATGATGGCTGATATCTGTAATCCCAGCACTTTGGGAGACTAAGGCAGGCAGATCCCTTGAGCTCAAGAGTTCAAGACCAGCCTGGGAAACATGGTGAAACCCCAACTCTACAAAAAATACAAAAAAATTAGCCAGGATTGCCTGAGCCTAGGAGGTCGAGACTGCAGTGAGCCATGATGTCGCCACTGCATGCCAGCCCAGGTGACAGAGTGAAACTCTGTCTCAAAAAAAAAAAAAAAAATTGTTAACTTAGCATGTAGTGCATGTCAACAGCTACCTTAGGGTATAAAGATTTATAAACGATATTGATAATGATGATGATTAATGATAGTACATGGTGATGATAAGCAAGCCTTGTTGGTTGTTGCTCATGTGAGACACTAGGGTAAGCACTTTGCCTGTAGTATCTTTTCAAATCTTCACATAGTCTCCTTTTCTATATAACAGGTCGAGAAGTTATGTAAACAGAGGGCTGTAGATTGTTTTCAAACAGCTCACTGAGAAAACAGACAATTTATATCACTAATTATATTGTATGACAAGTAACTTCTTTATATAGAATGGGAGACCAGAAAAGGACACTGCACCTTTTGCTTGGGAGATTTAGGGAGGAAGACCTAAAGAATTATTTTGAAGGTCCCAATAGGATTTCATGAAGTTTTAAGACAAGGACAGAGACAGGCTCAGTATAAGTAAAGGTAGGTAAGGTTTATGTAATGGTAATATTTCATAATCCTCCACTAGTAACATTCCAGAAGACAGCTTTTGCTTTGTAGCCATGAGCAGAGATGTTGATGTTCATGTGGACAGCAAAGCTGGAGAGTAGATTGTCAATGAGGTGGTAGCAACAGTAACAGATGGCAATTATTTGGTTATATTTTTTATTATTTATTTATTCCCAGCCTCTTTCCAAAATGGCTCTGAAGCAGCTGCTGATCTGACTCTCCACTCGCTTTATTCTTGTTTAGCCTGAAGGCTGTGCTAGGCAGACTTATTTCCATCCAGCACATGCTCTCACTCCAGTTGCGGTCTCCAAGCTCCACCCTTCATCATGTGCCCCTGGAAAGGCAGTCAGTGCCCAGGAGGCCTTGGGGCGTGAGAGTGGTGGCACAAGAGGGTTTCAGCATGTGTTCCTCTGGCCTCCTATCAGCTGGAACCTGCTGCCAGTCAGGCGGGACTTAGGCCAAGACCAGTCCCTGCCAAGATATGCCCCTAGGACTATGGCAGAGCCCTGAGCCAGGTGCCAGCAGTGTACAGTTTGCCACATACAGGGCCAGCTGACAGATCAAAGGAGGCCAGGCTGAGTGAATAAGTCCTGGTCCCATTTACCAGTCCTCTGGGATAGAAGGAGAGTGATAGCCAAGGCTCACAGCAAAGACTGGGGCTGAAAAACTAGGAACCTTGTGTCTTTTCTGGAAGTCCTTCCCTTGAGCAGAGATGGCAGCAAAAAGGCAGGCTCCTTTTGCAGTGAACTTTAGTTTAAAAAGCATGATATCAAGGAATTGGAAGTCCAGCATTTCTTCTAACTTTGTCACCAGTTAGCTTTTTTATTTTGGACAAGTCACTTAAATGGACAGTTGTGTTTTCTGTAAATTAAAAAAATAAGAATGGATTCAGTGATCTATTTTAGCTTTAAGTTATGGTTTTAATATTTTTAAATGTTCCTTAAAAACTATTATTTTAGGTAAGTTATTCCATTCCCTACCAGATACAGATGTAGATATATAGATACATACACCAAATTTGTGGTTATTTCTTTAAAAATACTTTTGCTAACTTCAAAGTAAACTGCTTGGCTCATGAAAAATTGAAGAAATTCCACAAATATAGAATTATTTGGACTGCCAGCCTGATATGGAATGGAGATTTTATTGTCTTTCTTCATGTGTTGTCTTGTCTATTTTGTAATGCTATCACAGGATAGTACAGAATAGGTAATTTATAAGGGATAGAAATTTATTTCCTCAATCCCCTGGAAGCTGACATGTCTAAGAGCAAGAGGCCAGCATCTGGTGAAGGCCTTCTTGCTGTGTCATCCAAGGGCAGCAGGTAGAAGGACAAGAGTGGGCAAGAAAGAGAGACAAAAGAGGCCCAAACTCACTTTTTTTACGTGGAACCCACTCCCAAGATAATGAACCAACTTCTGCTGTAATGCCATTAATCCATTCATGAGGGCAGAGCTCTCATAACCTGATCAGATTTTAAATGTCTCTCTTCTTAATACTACTAAAATGGCAAGTAAATTTCAACATGAATTTGAGAGGTGATAAACATTCAGACCATAGCAGTCATCATTCCAGTGACTGAAACTAGGTAATTAGGGAAAGGAATGGCAAATTTTAATGCTTTCAGAAAGTGTTACTTTTAAAAGTAAATTCAAGGCAAATTTTAAAATATATCTTTACATTATACGAAAGGGGAATGCACAGTTATTTTCAAGATGTATTCATTGTTAAAACATTGGGAATAAGATATTACCAAAGAGAACTCTTGAAACATTTGCTTATTTTCTTATGATTACAGTAGCTATAAATTCCTTAATTGCATGTATACCTATCTTTACATAATGGGCAATTATACCAATGATAACATGCATTCTGTTTTTTTTTCACTAATATATCTGTTAGTAAGATTTTTCATGTATTTGCTTTTACAATTATAAGTAATATATGTGCCTTGTTTTAAAATAGACGTCACAGATAGTCATAAAGAAGAACATAGGCTGGCCGTGGTGCCTCTCACCTGTAATCCCAGTGATTTGGGAGGCTGAGGTGGGAGGATCGCTTGACTTCAGGAGTTTAGGATCAGCCTGGACAACATAGTGAGACCCTGTTTCTACAAAAATTAAAAATTAGTCACATGTGGCAACATGCAGCTGAGTCCCAGCTACTCAGCAGGCTGAAGCAGGAGGATCAATAGAGGGAGGTTGAGGCTGCAGTGAGCCATGATTTTGCCACTGCACTCCAGCATGGGCAACAGAGCAAGACCCTGTCTTTTTTCTCTAATTTGGCCATGTTAACATATTTTTCACCCTTTTCTGTGTACTTACATAACAATATATTTTTCTTTTTAAAAAAAAGGTTGCTTTTTTTTTAAGAATACATAAATTGCATTTTAAGGCCATGTGATTTTATTTGTTGAATTTTTCAACAGGCAATTACCAGTTTATTGGTTGTCCCAAATGAAGTTCATAGAAAAGTGGAGATTTATGTGAGATACCAGAAATGCAGTAGAAAACAGACAAATGTTTTTCCATGAAATGGTCACAAATTTTATCTCAAAATCTAGTAACATCATATTCCAACATGAATCAGTCCTTTGCTTCTTTTTACTTCAAAATATTCATAAAATGTACTACTAAGATTTTTTAATGAAGAGAAAACTTTTGTGTGTAGAAAACTGAGTGGTCTCCTATAGCTTTTTATCTCTTTTTTCCTTCGAACTCACTGTGGTTATGAGATTCTGTTAGTAGATAATGTGTTTGTTCAGCCTTGTTAAATATCATTCTTTTAATTTTTGATATGTATCTAAAGCTGAATAATTCCTTAAACCTTTTGATTCTGAAACCTCAGCTTAGGTGCCCTCAGGAAGAAAATACTCTCCATCACAAAATAATTAACTGCTCCCTGATCTACCACTTACTTCCTGGTACACGAGTGCATACGCATGCTGTGTCTGGCATATAAATTAAAATATTTTAGGCCAGGAATGGTGGCTCACGCCTGTGTTCCTAAAACTTTGGGAAGCCAACAAGGGAGGATAACTTGAGGCCAAGAGTTTGAGACTAACCTGGGCAATGTAGTGATACTCCATCTCTACAATTTTTTTTTTTTTAATTAGATGGGCATGGTGGTGCACATCTGTAGTCCTAGCTGTTTGGGAGGCTGAGGCAGGAGGATCACTTAAGCCCAGGATTGGATTTCAAGGCTTCAGTGAGGTATGATCGTACCACAGCACTGTAGCCTGGATGACAGAGTAAGACCTTGCCTCTTAAAAAATAAATCAAATAAATAAGCAAACACATAAATAAATAATTCAAAGTATAGGACACTGTAAATAATATTTAAGAATAAGTTCTCAAATTCTACATTGTTGTGTATTGTATAATATATATGGTAAACTGTAGAAACATTCCTATCAGGAATCACATAGCTCAAATCATTAGCTGATTTTCATTTTCTTCTTCTTTTGTTTTGATATTTTTATTATCCAACTATAAAAATGAGGTGAACTTATCTTCAAATGTTTTCATTTTTATTGCATTATATTTTACATAAAATCAAATTGCCAGTTACAATTTGATGAATTTGGTGAATGTATGTAGTGTGAAAACCACCTCCACAATCAAGTTGTAGAACACTTTCATCATCTCAGAAAGTACGCTGGTTTCCTATAGCAGTCAAGTAAACATTGTATTTCTTACTATTAATTGTTGTTTTTTCACACCTTAGTCAATCTGGAATAGTAGGATTTCAAATAATAAAATGCTGCATAGAAAACAAAATTTCTATCTTAGGAGATGTTCTAGACCAGAGGTTGGTAAGCTTTTTCTGTAAAGGGCTAGATAATAAATATTTTTGCCCATGAAGTCTCTGTTGCAACTACACAAAATCTGTTGTTTCAAAGAAAAATCAGCCACAGACGCCATCTCAACAAATGGATGTGGCTGGATTTGGTTCATGGAGCACAATTTGCCAACCCTTGTTCTAGACCTTTGCAGTTCAGTTGTTCTTACAAATAACCAATGAGCTGGTAATAAAGCATTTGGTTCAGTGAGATTTTCAAAGGAAAAATAGATAATGAAATAATTTGTAATATTATAATTTAGTATATACTCATCTTTAAAGTTATTATTTCTGAAAGTATCCAATATATGATACTCTAAAAACCTACAAAGCGTAGCTAGAGTAAGTTCATATTACACAATTTTTATAGTAGTTGCAAAGAGATCATGAAAGAATAGTTTGGAATTTTTGTGTATATTGCAATTTGTATTAAAGTGCAAATTGTAGATCCTAAATCATACCACTGACTGATAAAATGTTTACAAATTGTTGACTTCTGTCACCCTGTATTTTCTTTTCATGTCGTATTGCTAAATACAGATTTCTTTTTCCTGTACTAAATGGCAATCCTTTCTCAAATGAATAATCCATCTTTGTTTTGTGAGTCTTTGAAAACCATCTGAACAACTCCACTAAATCCTGTAGGTTTGAGAGCTTGTGGAATAAGAATGTCAGCCCTTGGGCTAATTGAGCACATGGAGAGACTAGGCTTTTACATAGTGGAATGCTACCTTCTGAACATGTGGCCTTTCTCATAGGCATCTCTTCCCTCCTTAAAAGCCCAACTTGCTAATGTTATATTGTTTTTATTAAACTTTTGGGGGGTTAAAACCTAGTAATCTAGTAAAAACTCAACCCAAATTTATTACTTCACACATTGCCAACAAATGACCTCATCATAGGAACTACATGAAGTCAATAATTAAAAAAAAAAAAAATGAGTCATTTGTGACTTTATGATAATAATAGTGCAACAATGAGTGCTAATGTAAGAAAACTATTTTTAGAAAAAGTGTTCTGTTAAATGGCTTACCTTTTTACTTAAAAGTTAGTAATGTGTGAAGTTGCCAATAGTTGAACAAAACAAGGTTCACAGAAAATAATTGATATTATAAAGGATATCTTTTAAAAGTTCCATGTGTGTTTGCTTTGATTTTGAACACTAATTCCCTTGAAATTTGTTTTGAGACATGTCTACTGTATTTGTTTACAACATTTGATGCATTGTCATCTTTAAAGTTATATAATAGACTGAGAGTAATTTTGTGCCCATGATTTATTGTTTCGTACTTTGGTATTTTAACATATAATCATAATTTCCAAGATTAATCAGTCCACATGTACTAAATTTTACTTCTACACTTATATTTCAACTATAGTTTTCCCTTTTTGCTCCTTTAACAAAATATTTAATGAAGGAAACAGGAATATCAATACAAGAGTGGATAGTGGGCCGGGCGCGGTGGCTCAAGCCTGTAATCCCAGCACTTTGGGAGGCCGAGGCGGGCGGATCACGAGGTCAGGAGATCGAGACCATCCTGGCTAACACGGTGAAACCCCGTCTCTACTAAAAATACAAAAAATTAGCCGGACGTGTTGGCGGGCGCCTGTAGTCCCAGCTACTCGGGAGGCTGAGGCAGGAGAATGGCGTGAACCCGGGAGGCGGAGCTTGCAGTGAGCTGAGATCGCGCCATTGCACTCTAGCCTGGGGGACAGAGCAAGACTCTGTCTCAAAAAAAAAAAAAAAAAAAAAAAGAGTGGATAGTGAAATATCACTTTATGATTCTGTAACTCAAATTTGTTTTGAAGAGGATTGCTAAATTTCAAGTGTCTTCAACCGTACTGTAAGATTTCAAATAAAGCTTTATTGGAGAAGATAAAAGTATTAAGGACAAGTTATTTGGACTGACAAGATGGGAATATTTAAAGTGTACATAACAGATTCTGAAAAACTAGGACATGTGCTTCAGATGTTAGATTTCTGTCTGTAATTCTTAAAGGCTAAGACATTTGTCTAGTATAGCACAAGATAAGTTTGAGTTTCATCGCTGCCAGCTCTTTAAAAACCATGGCAGTCTTCTGTGAACACTCTTGGTCCTAAAAAATGCAGCATGTGTAATGTTTACTGACAAGTGAGGATACATAGATTGTCGGGTTGCGGACAATAAGTTCAAGCTTATCAAAATCTGTCCAACTGTATTCTTGCATTCATTTGTATTGGTTATTAGTACAGTCTTCTTGGATGTAGAAATGCAACATTCATTGCATTCATTTTATGAATTGTATAATTTTGTTTTAAAAGTCCTAGATGCTTGGCCAGTTTTGAAACTTTCATCATCTTGTAGAAATCTTTTACAGGATTTATTCTGCAAGCAAGTTTCCCTTTAAGGAAGATTTTATTTTTTAACTTCTAAATTGTTTGATGATTCAGATTGTTCATACAAGCCTATCCCAGGTTTTAGTAGCTAAATGAGCTATTATGCAGACAAGCCTGAGCTTTGGAAGGCAACTTGGTTGTACTAGTGAGAATATTTAAATAGTAGTTTATTTCTGCTTGTTCCACCCAGTCTTTAACTCACTCCTGCCAGCCACCAGTTTTCCTGCCATGCCATGAAAGCCTGTAATTTACAACTGATGACTGTTTTAGGAACCAGACCGTAATGAAATAAGGCTGGAGTCTTGGGGGATGTAGGTAGCTGAGACTGCCCAGGGCTGTGTGAGGACTTATTAGACCCTTTTTCTTTCTCTCTTTAAAAACAATTTTTTTTTCTGTAGGTAACATGTACACCCTGTAATAGACATTGCAAAGAGTACAAAATAGGAGTATAGTGAAAGTTAAATTTTCTTCTCTCCTGTTTCCTTGCTCCTTTCCCCACAGGCAGTTGCCTTTACCAGTTTCTTATGCATCTTTCCAGAGATCCAGTATGCAAATAGAATCACATATTTTTTACACAAATAATACCTAATATGCCCCCTGTTATTTATTTTGCCTTTTCCATTAACAGTATATTATAGTTGGTTCCATATTAGTACATAGCGATTTTTTGGCCTTATTGGCTGCGTTTTGTATCTGTACTGTAATTCCAGTTCTTTCCTGGAGTTTGAAGTTATTTTTAGTCATTTGCTACAAACAATGTCACAATGGATCTTCATGCCCATTTGTATGTATAAATATACAATAAGGCTGTGTGCAGTGGCTCATGCCTGTAATCCCAGCACTTTGGGAGGCTGAGGCAGGTGGATCACTTGAGTCCGGGAATTCTAGACTAGCCTGGACAACATGGCGAAACTCTGTCTCTACAAAAAATATAAAAATCAGCCAGGTGTGGTAACATGGGCCTGTAGTCTCAGCTACTTAGGGGGCTGAGGTGGAAGGGTTGCTTGAGCCCGGGAGGTTGAGACTGCAGTGAGCTGTGATTGTGCCACTGCACTCCAGTCTGGGTGACAGATCCAGACTTTGTCTCAAAAAAAAGTGTATATCTATCTATATCTGTATCTATATTGATATAGATATATGTATTTATATAAATATATATATTATATATATATGATAAACACCTGGAATAAAGTTGCCATTGGTCACTCTCTGAAACTTCTGAAAAATAACCAATGGCTTCCAAGTTCAGTTCAACCAGTTAACTCAGTGAACACATTACTCATGTATTGATCCTGGGGGCTTTCAACAATCAGACATGGCCTCTGCCTTAAATAGGTTAGGGCCACTTTCATGTGATGGTGATGCTTCAAGACAAAGTGCTGGGTGACAAATCAGAGGTGCCTTTGAATCTTGAGAAAGCCCACAACAGGGAGAAATAACTTGTAACTTCAGTAATCAAGGAAAAATTAGAGGTTGGGTTGAGATTAGAATTAGATATGGGAAGTGGCAGAGAAGGGCATGTGGGGAGGGTGCCTGGAAGCATGGATGCACCAAAGTGCATGAAGGACATACTGCATTCTATCACATGGACTTCCTCACCATACCCGTGACATGCCAGGCCCACCCTATCTCAAAACATGAGCATCTGCTGTACCCACTGCCTGAATCACTTCCCCTAGATTTCTTTATGGCTTGCTCTCTTTCCAGGACATTTGGGCTCCTCAGCATAGGCCCTGGTTATTTGTTTACTTTGTTTGTCTGTTTGTTTTTAGAGACAGAGTCCTGCAGGAGAGCAAGACAGAGTAAAGAGCAGTGGTGCAATCATAGCTCACTGCAGCCTTATATTCCTGGGTTCAAGTGATCCTCCTGCTTCTTGAGTAGCTGGAACTACAGGCACACCGCCAAACCTGGGTATTTTTTTTTTTTAATTTTTTTAGACATGACATCTTGCTATGTTGCCCAGGCTGGACTCAAACTCTTGGGGGCCAGCAATCTTCCTGCCTTAGCCTCCCAGGTAGCTGAGCATACAGGTGCATGCTACTGCACCCAGCATGGGCCCTGCGAGTTTGCACCAGTGCATCAGTGTTGTTCTGTTGTGTCTGAAGCAGGTGCCTCATGTTCTTGTACCTTGCTGTTCCTTTTCATGCCACCATAAAAGTGCCTGTAATGTTGACCCATAGGGCACATCCTGGCTCCTCCCTGGTGTCTTCCATTGCAATGGCTGTTCTGGCTTCATTTGCCATCTGCCCAAGAGCAAAGCTGACCCTTTTCTTAGTCAGCTACAATGCAGCTGATATCTGGCTGTTATTTCCAACAAGATTTTATGAAGGCGGGACATTTGGGGATGGGCAGGGCAGAGCAGAGGTATCACACACTTCTCTTCAAAGTGCTCTGCTCAGAGCTTGGAGGATCAGTCTCAGTGTGGGGGAAAGGGATCCCTTATCGTTATTTCCTGTGCATCTCTCTCTGACTAGGGCCGGATTCTCTATTTCCCTAGGGATTATTATATCCTTGGGTTGCTACCTGGAATTCAGGCCCTACAACCCCAAGGCTTGGGAAGGAATGTTCTCTCCCTGTGAGAATCTAAGGTGCCTGGGAAGTCTCATCTTAGATCTTGGAGTCCACCTTCCATCCCCCAGCCACAGGACTGGGGACTCTGCCCTCCAGCCCCAGTAGACAGTCATAGCACATAACGTTTATACAAGATAGAGCTCTGGGTGACAAATCAGAGGCACAGTTGAATCTTCAGAAATTTCACAATAAGAAGAAATGACCTGAGAAATTTCACAATAAGGAGAAATGACTTGTGGCTTCAGGGATTAAAGATCTGATCACAACCAACAGTCCAGTATCAGTAATCCTTGTGAGATTTAGACTTAAATGTTACTGCAAGTTGGGCTTTATTGGTCCATTCCTTTGGAGGGTGAAGAATAGCTTTCAGCACACACCCTTTCTTCAGTTCTCTGAGTTCCTGAAAACTGCTGATCAAGAACAAGGGGAAGCTTCATTGTGCAGTCTCTATGTTCCCTGAGCCAGTAAACATCTTCCTCAAAGAAGCCACAGAGCCTCAGAAACATGGCTCTGCTAAAACATGCACACCCGGCTTACATTAAACCCTTTCTTCTTTTTGAAACATCAAGATGCAGGTTAATTTCACTGCTTGCCCCAGAACAGTGGGTAGGGACTTGCTTTATATTTATATAACAGAATTTGCCATTAAGTTGATTTTTCCAAGAATAAAGAAACAGCCTCAAATGTAAATTCAGGTCTCTTCCTTCAGTAAAGCTGAACAGCTGGAAGCTTTGAAATGAGTATTTTTATACTTCTGCCTGTCAAGGTTTTTTTTTAAAAAACTGTCGAGTCTGGACATACCTATTTCTATGGCTCAAGTTAACTCGTGAGAGGCAGCTAAAGTGTCATGCTGAATCGGAGAAGCCTGATGTTTCTATGGTTGAGCTCTAAGCTGGCTTAACACATTTAAGTATAATAATTCATAGCCTGGAATCCTAGTAAGCAAAGGAAGAATTAATCCCCTTTCCAAGTGTATTTTACACAGACTTAGTCTTGTCTAAATTGTACATTTTACATAAGACCCAGTGTTACATAGAGATGGAGAAGAGGTGGGGAGTGGTGGTAAAAAATTGAGACAATCATAAGAAATGATCCTTGCTCTTAGGGAGTATATTTTGTACAGCTAGAGAGGTAAACAGAGATAAAAATATAAATAATAACAGATTTATATACTGTCTGCTAAGTGAGCTGAATAAAGATTGAGATATAATATAAAAGTTTAGAGGAGAGATTAATTCTTGAGGTTTTATTTATCTAAAATTTAAATATCATATTAGATAAAATTTGAGGAAAATTGATTAGTCAGGCAAGTGGTTCCCTTACTTGTATTTAAGGGCTGGTAGCTTGTATATTAATAGTCTTATGGTATAAATAAGAATATTAATAGCCTTATTAATAGGCTTATATTTTTATTTACAATATTCATGTGCATCATAAACAGATTAAAGTATTTTATGTCTGTTTTGGGGTTACTTCTTACCCCCTAAAGGGGATCTTGAGCTTTTACGTGATTCAACTTTACTCATATTAAGTTCTTTAACGTTTCCAAGGATAGGTTTTCTATTGAAGTCTCAAGGTGAAAACAGAGATGTTCTGGATGAGTTGGGGTGGGTCCTGCTATAGTTTGAGTGTTTCCCCCAGAATATGTTTTGGAAATTTGGTCCCTAGTGCAGCAGTGTTGGGAGGTGGGACCTTTAAGGGGTGATTAGGTTGTTAAGAGGAATTAATGCTGCCCTTGCAGGACTGGGTTAATCCTCACAGGAGCGAGTGAGTTCTTGCTCTCAGGGTACTGGATTAGTTACCAAGAGAGTGGATTGTTATAAACTGAGGTTTCCCATCATGTTTTGCCCTTTTGTACGTGCACACTTCATCCTTCCACTTCTCTACAATATGATGACACAATACCAAACTCTACCCAGATGCCAACCAGATGCAGCTGCCTGATCTTGGACTTCCAAGCCTCCATAACCATCAGCCAAAGTAAACTTTTTTTCTTTATAAATGACTCACTTTCAAGTATTCTTTGATAGCAACAAAAAATGGACTAAGACAGGTCCATCCCTATAGGCTGGGATGACACACAAGTGCCATCTGCCAAAGGAACCTCTGCTTCAGAGGTTCATAGTAGGTGGTTGTTCTTGCTAGATATGTCAGTTTATCAGTAGACTTACTGCAGGCCAGACGTCATGCCAGGAAGTGGAGATACAAAGGCAGGTGAAATGTGGCCATGGCCGGGTGCAGTGGCCCACACCTGTAATCCCAGCACTTTGGGAAGCAGAGGCGGGAGGATCACTTGAGCCCAGGAGTTTGAGACCAACCTGTGCAACATGGCAAGATTCTGTCTCTACAAAAAATTTAGAAATTAGCCAGACATAGTGGTGCACGCCTGTAGCCCTAGCTACTTGGGGGCTGAGCTGAGAGGACCTCTTGAGCCCAGGAGTGTGAGGCTGCAGTGAGCTGTGATTGTGCCACAGCACTCCAGCCTGGGTGACAGTGTAAGATCCTTTCCCAAAAAGGGAAAAAAATGTGGCCTTATTTTGGGGAAATTGGTCTGCTCCACCTGTGTGGGGCAGGTGGCAGCTGTCATGTAAATGAAAGACTGCTATGTTTATCTGTTAAGTGCAGTGCTGAGGTAAATCAGAGAACAGAGGAACATTCATTACCTGGACCAGGAAGGGGAGGGCAAGTCAGGGAAGCTTCTGGAGGCCTTGGCCCTGAGTATAATTTTGAAGGATATGTAGAAGTCATCTGCTGAATAAGTATTAATAATTACAGGATATGAGACCATGTTGTGCCAATGAACTGACATAAGAAAAAAAATAATTACTGGTAATTTGATTGGCTGCTAACAGTTGGCTAGAACATAGAAAGGGATGAGAAGAAACAAGGTAGTCACATGTTCTTTTATTTCTTGGAATTTGGACTTCAGGTTAAAGCCCAGAGGATCTATTAAGATTTTTAGCAGAGAACTGGTTTAATCATATGATGTTTTAGTTTATAGTAATAGCCAGTATGAATTGTTACTCTAGGCCAACTGTATGATTAAGCATTTTTCGTGCATTATCTCATCTAATTTGCACAAATACCTTTCAAGTTAGGTGTGGCGATTGTATCAGGATTCTAGAAGGAAACAAAGGGCAACACAAATGGGGCAATCGAGGGGTGTTCAATGAAGGGACTGTTTGTGAAACTCTGGGCAGGGTTAAGTATGTGGAACCCTTTCAGGCTAGCAATAGTGTGGAAAATTTCATTACTACTCCTGGGAGAATTTAGAGAAATTGGTTCTGGAACTGCGTGAGCAAGAGCTGTAGCCTTCTAAGGAATAACTTAGGCAATACCATTTCCTTGTCCAGCTGAGAAGAAGCCAGGAGAACAAATATACTGAGGTCACTTTTCTCCTTCCTTGTGATCATTTGGTCAGTTTGCTGCCCACTGGCCAAACCCAACTTGAGGCCAGGGGACAAGGACTTTGTAATTACACACTCATTAAGGACAGCCTGGGGGGAGCAAAGAACAGGGTGAAGGAGAGTTAAGAATGCATCAGAAGAGGCAAATTCAGAATATCTAGCAGAGTTTTACTGCATGCATTTCACAGACAAAGCCATTGAAGCTCAGCCTCAAATCACACATCTTGTAAGTGGCGGTCATAGCTGACCCCAGAGAGGAAGCTCTTACATACTACATGAAACTGTCTCTTCATCAGAATATGGAAGAGGAATAGGAAGGGCAAACTTTGCAGCTAGGAGACCAGTTAATAGGTTCAAGACCCAGAAGTGTTTAAGTCTGAGGGCTTGATGTGGCAGCAGCAGTGAGGAAAAAGAAGGGAATGGATTACAAACAGTGGAGGCAGAATGGACAGAACTTTGGGCCTCAATTTATTTTCTGTTTAAAATAAATAAGAATATTATAGAAGATACAGACTGTCTTAGATCCTTGCCTGAATGAAAGCTCTGTGATGATTCTTCTCTGTAGTGATTGTGGTATGTATTTATTTCATGGAATTAATGTATTTTTGAAAATATTCCCCAAATGCTTCTTTTGGAGATTCAAAGTTGTGACGCTTATTTGCTACATTAGCAATGCCCGACTCCAATTTCAAGACAGCCAAGATTGTCACCAGGTGTCACAAAGTGTCTTTAAAATTATCAAAATAAAGATGTGCATGTCTTTTAATAGGCCTCTCCTCAAATAGAATGATGAGAGAAAAGAGAATACTAAAAGCATAGTGAAAATAATTCAGAAAACCTGGGCAGCAGCCATAAAATGTAAAAGTATTACAATAATTCAATATGACCCAAAGCTTTTTTTTCTTGAATTTGCTCAATAATCGCCTCATTAATTTGCACTGATTCATAAGGGCATTTATTATTGAAGAAACATAAAAACCTCTTAGTTCATGTTTGAAAGTAATTGCCTATTTTTATCTCATGGAATGTTTTAAAAATTCGCTTCAGTCCGGGCATTTCAGAAGAGCCTTTTCTTTCAGTGTTATTTATTACATGCCCTTTAGATTGGCTTTGACCACACCCCAGTTTGAGGTTTCTGGAAAAAAAAAAAACAAAACGAAAAAAACTGTCCTTAGGATCCTGTAAGATAAATAGGCCATTCCCTTTTCACGGTCCCCCTCTCCCAGCAGTTTCCATTTCCTGCTGTTACCCTGCAAGCCATCACAGCCTTCTAACTTACTGCTCCATTTATGTGTCTACTGCCTTCCACCCTTTCCATTTTAAAACAAAACCAACAAACAAAGCAGATAAGAGTTGTTCTCATTTCTGCAACCAGACCCTAGCTTGAAGGTTCCTGAGCTTTTCTCTGCAGTATTTCCTTATCGATTTTCTCTTTTCTTCACAGGCTTTTTGTCCGAATATCTGGAGGCTCTCTAGACAGCATCAGTCATTCTCTCTAATGTACGCATGTTTTTGGAACCTTTTTCCAGAACAACCAGCCTGTGTTTTCATTTCACTTCCCATTCCTGTCTTCACTGCCATCCATCCCACAACCTTATCCCTTTCAGTCTCCCTCACCAGGCTAGCCAGTCACCATTCTGGACTTTGGACCTGCTGGTCTAGGCTACCATCCAATGTGAGCCCCACACTTGCCAGGCAACCTGTTCCCAAGTTCCCAGTCTTCTTGGGGAGGTGGTAGCACTACCTGCATTTTCCCAGCCACTTACTATGGTATGACCTGGGGTAAATTAGTTTCTCTAGGTATTAGTTTTCTTTCTGTTATATTGGGATACGAATAATCTTCCAACACTCTAAGTTGTGTAACCATTAAATGATATAATACATTTAAAACCATTAGAGTACCTAACGGACTATAACTGCTCAATAAATTATCATGTGCTTTGCCTCTGTATAATGAGCACTGTACATCCACTGATTTTCATGATTTTCTATTATCTATAATAAGACCAGGTAAGGATATTGCCTCCTCCTACTACTTAAAAAAGAAAGAAAGAAAGAAAGAAAAAGAACTCTAGGTGGTTTAGGAAGGAAATGGAAAGAGTTTTCTCATAAGCCTCCCATACAAACACTCATACAAATTTTTTCTTTTAAAAACTAAAGAAATTAATACACTAACAAGAGCATATGTTGTCATTTTAAATATGTATGTGTAATAAGTTTTATCTTTATAGATTGACTTCTTTCCTATCAAGTGCAAAGTATTTCTCTGGCATAAATCACAGTTAGTCTTACCTTACTTGACATAATTATGGTTGTAATTATTTCAATAAATATTTTCTCTTTAACACATATAGATACATACTTGTATAATGTTTTGAGTATTTATTAATACATGTTTACAAACAAATGCCTTAAAAGTTCTGAATATTATGCCTTGACTTAAGACAGATTCTTATGATGAATTAATGAGTTTTACCTTTAATTTTTGAAAATTGGTAATAAATCAGCATGGTTATGGAAATACATCAAAATTGCTGATTTAGTCAGGTTTTGAAATTCATTTTTTGTATTGTGTTGTCATCTAGCATTGGAATAATAACTACAAGTTTCATTAACTGAGAAGCAGAAACTAGAAAATGAAATGTAAACCAGTGAACTGTGAAAATAATGATATATTCACATATACTCTATTGAAAATGATTTTGCATTCTCTGCTAATGCAGATGTGATGTGATGGGATCGTTGAGGTGGAATTATTTAAGGGGCTGTTTAAGAATTTAAGCATACATGATCTTCATACATTGAATAAAGAAGGTTGTAGTGAAAGTTATTTTCTTAGAATCACTGAGCATTAGTACTTGAATGAGTTAGTACTTAAAGTTAACCTAGTCTGTCCTGGGAGTCAGCAAACTTTTTCTTACAGGGCCAGGTACCAAATATCATAGCCTATGGGTCAGATGGTCTCTGTCAACTATTCAGCTCAGCTGTTTAGTGCAAAAGCATCTATAGGCAATACGTGAGTGAATGGATATAGCTGTTTTCCACTAAAATTTAATTACAAAGACAAATGGCTGGCTCTCAGGCCGTAGTTTGCTGACCCCAGATTTCAGGCCCCTCATCATACACATAGTGAAACCAAGACTAGAAAGCTTAAGTCACTTAATCAAGGAGAAATAACAAAATAACAAACCTAAATAGTGCCAAAACCACTACCTGGCTTTTAGTTTTGCCATATCACAAGTCTTCCAATATGCATGCTAATGCTCTAAGAACAAAAGCGTGTTTCTCATATAATATTTAGCCAAATAATTCTAACTAGTTGGTTTTCCACATCTATTAATTTCACTTAGAGTTGTTATTTCCCAGAAAACCATAGTTTTTATTTTCTATGCAAAAAGAGAAAAAATAGAAAAAAATGAAATTCCTGTACTGTATATGAAAGTTAATTATTTGAATATTTTCTGTCTTCTTTGGAATGCTTATATTAAAATATTATTTCTGTTATTTAAAAATTATATATATGTATGTGTATGTGTAGTTTTTTTGTTAGTTTTGTTTTGTTTTTTTTAGATAGAGTTTCGCTATTGTTGCCCAGGCTGGAGTTCAGTGGTGCGATCTCGGCTCACTGCAACTGCACCTCCGGGGTTTAAGTGATTCTCTGTCTCAGCTTCCTGAGTAGCTGGGTTTACAGGCGCCCACCACCACACTTGGCCAATTTTTTGTATTTTTAGTAGAGATGGGGTTTCATCATGTTGGTCGGGCTGGTCTTGACCTCCTAACCTCAGGTGATCCACCTGCCTCGGCCTCCCTAAAGTGCTGGGATTACAGGCATGAGCCACTGCACCCGGCCAAATGAAATATATTTTTTAAAAAATCTGTGCCCTTTAGGGTATATATAAATTAGGCATAATTTATTGAACTTAAAAAATTCAGGGATAATTAAATAAAATCAAATATTACCTTAACATGTTTCAGTGTCTTCTGGACTTAATTCCTTTTTATTTATGTTCAAAGAATACCCTTATTCAATAGAAAGACTACTGAATAAATCTAAACATTTTTAAGGCATTTAGGTTTCTTATAAAAAGTAGCACTGTTGAAAGTCTGGACAGAAACCAAAACAAAGATGTTACATACAAAGAAAAGAAAAGGATATTTTAATTGTAATTTTGAAACTACTTTTCCACCTTAAACAACACCATAGGATGGCAAATGTATTTAAAAAACAAACAAACAAAAAACATAGACCTGTCCTCAAGACGCCCAATTTTCTGGAAAGGATACACTTTCTATTAAGTCAAATAAAAGGGAGGGAGTTGGTGGGTACCCACATCTCATAGTGATTATATGAGTAGGTTGGGCATTTAAGTCTTTTGTTGTTATTATTACTGTTATTCACATTGAGGAATGTTCCAATTAAACAATAAAATTAATTTTTGTTTTTATTTTTGTTTTTTGAGACGGAGTTTCACTCTGTTACCCAGGTGTGATCTCGGCTCACTGCAACCTCCGCCTCCTGGGTTCAAGTGATTCTCGTGCCTCAGCCTCTCGAGTACCTGGGATTACAGGCACGTGCCACCATACCCAGCCAATTTTTTATTTTCAATAGAGATGAGGTTTCACCATGTTGGCCAGGCTGGTCTTGATCTCCTGCCTTCAGGTGACCCACCTGCCTTGGCTTCCCAAAGTGCAGGGATTACAGGTGTTAACCACTGTGCCTGGCCAACAATAAAAATGATTTTAATAAAGGTCATTTAATCTTTATTAAATGACCTTTATTAAAATTATTAATTTTAAATTTATAATTTTTATAATTTAAAATTTATTAATCTTTATTAAAAATAATTTTAATAAAGATCATTTATTGTCTATATTTTGAAGATAATATTGTGCCATGGTCAGACTTGCTAGTGTAATAATCCAGCAAGAGATGATATGAGGACCTAAGGAGGAGGAAGAAAAGAGGGAAAATTATAAAGTAAAATCCACTGGGTTTTGTGATTTTGTAAGTGGAGGGAGACTACACCAAAACAAGACTTCCAGCTTTGGTGAATGGATGGATGGTGATGTGTAGCAGTCAGTTGGAGACGATAGAGGATGTAGTACTGGTTAGAAAATTGGAGACAGGAGAAATGTTTAATTGAGATACCTGTGGACTATCATGGAAGATCTAAGTGGACATTTTTGATATAGAACCGTGAAGCTTTAGGGGAAGATTGATGCTAGCTATATGTGTTTGGGATCATCAGTATATATAGATAGTAACTTAAGCCATGGGAGTAAATGGAATCATTCAGGGAAACCTTGTCAAGTACAGAGAGAAAAGATTAAAGGCTAGAACACCATAAGAAAATATTTGTTTGTTGGTTGTTTATTGATACATTATAATAGCAGCAATAGAGTATTTTCAAACAGTGTTACCACATCATAAGATATTTAATATAGTATAAATCCTGTAGGAGGGAGAATACTCCATTAAAAAATTGTATCAAAAAAGAAATTCTTGGCCAGTCTTTGGCTGTGGAATGGGAATGAAATCCAAAAGCCTTCACCCCAGGGACTGATTCATGGAATAGAGAAGGCCTCAAGTCTTTCCCTTCCCAGTGTAACTGTCTTATGGTAAAATATTATCCAAGCATTTTATGTCTGTTTGGAGTCAAGTGATAAAGAAAGGAACCTTTCTCCTAGAAATACTGATTTTGTGATTAACTAAGAGCAAGACTTTTTTTTTCTGATTAATTTGGGGAGTAAGGTGTGTTGAGAGAGAGGTGTGGGAGTTGCTCTGTAATATAATATGAAACCACTGACCAACACAAAGTGTTGGCCCATTTTCTGGAAAGACTCTGAAGTAATGAAAGATACTATTTCATACCGTATTTTAGCTGACTCTGCAAATTCAGCTAGATTTGCTGTTATTAATTTCACTTAGTTAGAAAGGAGTAAGTCAGTGTTGCCAGTTCCTTCTAAATTCCTTAGTCAAAGCAAAGGAATGGGAATTATCGTTTCTGAACCTTATCCTAGGTTCAGCAATTTTCTCCATAGAGTTAAAGAGATTGCTTAAATCCCTAGCCAATTTTACCACCTACAAAAAAAAAAGGATGCACTGGAATTTGAAGGAATAATTAAATGTACATGGAATATAAGTTCTAGTTTACATCTGTGTACAGCTAAAAGAAAAGAACCTTGGCTATTTTTGGAACTTGAAACAGTTACTAGTAAAGTGCATTTGCTCCTGGACTCTTTTGGTGTATTCACTGTATTAATTCTGGCTGGAGTTACATTGAGTGCCTGTAGGACATCTAACACCTATGCCCAGTAGGGAATTACATAGAACCAGGTCTGAAGCCCAAAGACAAGTATAAGCTGAAGGTAAAATCTTGGGAGAAATCATCTATGGATGACAGTTAAAAAACTCAAAATAAGACCCAGTGACCTATAAAGTGTATATATTTGAGAAAGCACTGGTTTGAGCGTATGTATATATAGCTGTAGACAAAACTAGCATTTAAGGGGCAAAAAAGGGGTAGGTCCCAGAAGGAGACCAAGTCATTCCTGGTTAACTATCCTATATCTGAGAAATAAAGGGAGAAAATGTAGAAGAAAGGGGAGTGGTCAGCAGAGTCTAATGCAGCAGAGGCTATTATGATGAGGCCTGAAGAGTCTCCATTGTTTGGTGCTGAATGGCTGGTCTGCTTAGGGAAAATGTCCGGAGCACTATCCCGTGATTTATTCTGAGTCCATGCCAGAGGGTAGAACCAGGCTCAGGGTAGCAGCAGATATTATCTATGAGATAACCATCTTATAGAGATTTGAGGAGGAATTTTTTTATTGGATAAGAGGTTAGCTATAAAGCTTCTTAACTCCTCCAGAAATCCAAGAGTCCACTATGCTAGTATCAGGGTAGCTCAACTTTGAATCATTGGCAGTAGGGCTTGAATAGCAGGATTATCCCTTTTACTCTGGGGTCTTTCATTAGTTAGAAATATCAACACCGTAAAGTTGGATACACTGAATTTTATGCAAGCCATTTTAGGTGCCCATCGGAATTGTACCCCTTCATGAGCACACACTCAGCCAAAGCAGCAACATGCATATAACCTGCACTTGTCTGGTTAGCACTTTGCTTTTTGACTTTTAAATCAAACTAAACATTAATATAAGAAGTTTTGATAATAATCTGTGAACTGCATCTTTTTTAAAAGGTAGTGTAGCTCTGTTCCTGTAGTGTAACCATAGCAACTGACAAAGAACAGAGAAAGAAAGCTTTCACACATGCTGTGCTAATTAATCTTGTCCTACAGTTTTCTTTCAACTGAAGAATGCAGTTTAATAAATTTTGCATGAGTAAGCATGTTTTGATGCATGAACTGTATAAACACATAGCAATATCTTTACCAAAAATATTTGGTAAAAATGTAGTTGTATATATTTATACTTCAAAGTATCTTTCCTCTTTTGTTCATTCTTTTCTTTCTCTTTCTTCGCTTCTCTTTGTCTTTCTTTTATTTTTATTTTTTGAGTCATTGTTTTAATGATTTTCTCCCTTCCTGAAAAGTTTTGGAATTTTCTTATCCTATTAACCAAACAGACATTTTTAGGGTAAAAATTTTTTGTTCATCAATATAGAGGATACTTTCTACAATAAATTGTTTTAATTGACTAACTGTATTCAAATGAGATGAGAGAATTTTTCTCAAGCAATGTAGAATAATGTATCTTAAAAATATAATAACATTCTTCACTCTGACACATTTACATGCAAACCATTTTAAGAGACTCAGTCTTAAGCTTTGAAAAGTTAGATATTGAAAGTTATTTTTACTGTTATTTTGGGAAGTTATGTGGCTCATCTGAATAAAATTGGAGTAGTCTTTGGCCTAAACATGTGGGAAAAAAGACAGTAATGTAGATAAAGCACTTTTTTCTATTTGTACTTTCCAAAAATATTTAACCAGTCTAGCAAACTCATATTACGTGTGGTTATTTTGATTTATACTACTTCTAGGTTATTTGAGGTCTTATTTTCCCCTTTACAACTGGGAACATCACAATTCTTTTATAGCTAGCCTGGTCTGAGCTGTCAATGAAAATCTTCAATTTTTTTTCATTCTCTCATCCTTCTGGCTTAGCTTTCTGACAACAGGGCCTCAGGAAAACTAAGAGAATCAAGCCCGAATGTTTGTAGCATCCCATTTGACTTGACAACAGCACATGGAACAAGTCAGAACCTATCTCAGGACTTGTGCCTGGCTCTTTAGTCTCCATATGGAACCATAGTTGTTTGAGGAACCAACCCTTTTGATGGGATTACCAAGTTCTGGAGACACTTTATCATCTTGATTGTCCTATCTATTGTTCAATTTTGCCTGAATTAATGTAGGATAAAACCTTGCAGAGGAAAGAAGGAAGAGGTTGTTATAGAAATCTATTATCAAAAATAATTACTCCATTCATGTAGAGAAAAATTGGGGACCATGAATGTGTAAGTACATCTGTGTGGTATAATCTGTACATTTTAATATGGAATACTTATAAATATCAACCAATTTATAGTATACCATTGCATTATCATTAAAACTGACTGGTAGAAAAAAATTGGGGTACTGTAACCATAGCTGAATTAATTAGAAATTCTTTGTCTCACCAGCTGTCTTATTAACTTTAAAATTTACATATAATACTGAAAATGGAATGCTACATTTAATAAATAAGAAAAAGCCATTTCCTTACTACATAAAAAATTTTAAATAGTCAGAACATTAAAATGAATATATTATGGTAGGCTCACTGTAAAAATGTTTTAAGTGCTATAAACATAACAGTAAATAATACTTTATACTTGTCACTAATGAATACAGCTAGATAGAAAGCTGTCACACAGGTTTTTTTCTTTTAAAAAATGACATTTATAGATTTTGTGATTTTTAAAATAATTGCACATTCATTCCACAAATCTTGGGAAAACACTCAGAAAAACTTACTAAAAAATAAAGATAATCCCATATTCCAGAGGTAACCACTGAAGACATTTAAATGTATTTTCTGCCAAACTTTTTTCTTTTTTTTTTTTAGAGGGAAAAAAAAACAGACCTACCAATCTTTTTTCTGTGCATGAGTATTTATGGTTATGAGGTCAAATTGCATATACCTTTTCACTTAACATCTTCCCAGTTTAAAACAATTCTTAGAGAACATTTTAATTTATCATATATAATCTCATCAATGTATGTACCAGATTTGACTATCCCTTTATAGTTATTTATTTAGATGTTTTTTCAAAAGAGCTTCTGCAATAAGCATTTCCTAGTGAGTATTTGACAGAACACTGAAACCACAAGAAATTGTAGGACAATTCTTTGAGGAGAGTATTATACTCTCCTCTTGCAGATTCACAATACGCATTAGAACAATTAAAAAAACTGAGAAGTTTCACAATTTAAGGATTCTTTAACTTTCTAAATCTATTTTTTCTCAAAGTTATTTGACCAAGGAACCCTTTCTCACAATACTTATAAATCTGAAAAATTCAAGAGACTTCTAAGCTCCTTTGCTATAGTAGTTTATGAATTATTTGTTTACTCTGCTGATATTTTATTAGATTCATGACATCAGTGCTTTATTAGGAAATAGAAATGTTTTAATGATTATTAGCATGTGTTAAAAACAGAAACCACAATATGCTTTCCCCAGTTTTCTATTAACCTTGACACTGCACTTCTGATTCTGTATTAAAAGGTGAGGTTTGACTTTTAAAATTGTGAACATTCAAATTTAAATTCCCTTGTTTTACTAATGCCTGTTAAACTTCTTTATGTTTCATGTAACCCACAGGTCTTGCAAGAGCAAAATCCGTCCCTAGCCACACATACTCCAACGAAGTGGTTACCTTGTGGTACAGACCTCCAGATGTCCTTCTAGGCTCAACAGAATATTCCACCTGCCTTGACATGTGGTGAGAAATGGAAGCTTTACTCTAGCTAATCTATCTGTAGTGCTTGGTCTGGGTCAAGCCTAGACAAACATCCTAACAGTTTGAATGAAGATTAATGGTGCAGGAGTGTTTGCCTGCATGTGGCCATGCTGCTGGATGTTTTAAAACATGATTGGGAATGTTCTCTAATTAGAGTCTCCTTTACAGATGCTGTGTGGTAATGGTTCTTGATGGACAGGGGCAGAGACATTTTTCTAACTGTCAGTATCATGATTTTTCTCTCCCTAAGAGTCTCAATTTGTGGCTGTATCTTATAACTAGGGAAGTATATATCTCCAGACGGCAACAGGATTGAAGTCGCAGGGAGTATGTTTAAATTTGCAACAAAGCTCTGATGAGTGGTCTGAAAATTTTGGTGTAACTGTTAGGCACCAGTTTGACTCACAGTATGTACTTGAAAACTTCTGACACTAGTTATCCAAAATGAAATAAAATGACTACTTTTAAAACATATTTTATGTTTAATTTTAGGTCTCACTTTCACAAATGCTTTAGCAAAGCTTAAAAATCTATTTTATGAGGTCCAATGACTGTCAAGATTTAATTCATAATGAGCATTAATGGCAAACTATACTGAGTTCCCAATTAAGTGTGATCCAAATCAAACAATCAAATAAGGGAATAATCTAATTTTTGGCATGAAGAACAGACTGTTGAACATGTCTTTTATTAATAGAATAATTTCTTTTCTAGACTCACAGTTGTGTACAAAGTAAAACAATTTACATAGCACATGACTATTTTATAATAGGAGTCATCTTCCCTGAGTGATTATGCCCCCATATGTAGAATTCCACTGTGTATTCATATAATTTTATGACCTCAGTAAAACTGCAGTATGTGTTGTTTATCTTACTGTTGTATACATACTTACTTCAGTGCTCTACCCCCCGTAATCTTGGCTTTTCACAAATTGGCCTGTGATGAGGCCTGGCGTCTTTCCTGATGTTTTTGATCCAAAAACGTTATGGTGAGAAAACAATCAAGTTTCTCACGATCTAGGGCACAGTGCACATTTTTTTTATGTTCTAGCAGCCCTCCCTAGGAATGAGATTTGGGGATTTGTAAAGCCACTGAGGATACCTGCAACATTTTGTGTACATGAGAACGTATTTATTTTTATTGAAGTTTAGCTCTAAAGCTTCCAGTAGAGCTACAAGAAAATCAGATAATCCTACGGATCTGTTGTCATAAATTTTGTAACATCTTGTAATAAACCTAATACCATTTTAATGATATTCTAAAACACTGAGACTAAAGATGATCATCTGTCATTAAGGGGCTGAGCTAACCTTTATTTTACCACACTTCCTGGCTTTTTTAGGGGGATGGTTGTTTACACAGTTAGTTTTTTTTTCCCAACACAGGGATTTGGGTAAAATAGATATTTAGATAATTAGTGTAATGGCAGAAAAAGTTGAAAATAAAGGCCAATGAATGCATCAGGGTATTAGTTACTTTCTCATCCCTTTCCTACTTCCTGACTTATAGTTGGCTATGCAAATATTCATTACTTAAGATTCTTGTGTTATGGGGCTTTTTCTCTATTTTTTGAGTATGGAAATTCTAGGTTGTCTTTCAATGAGGTCAGTTAGGGACTCTGCTAATAAAACATTGGTTGGAAACATCTGTGGCCTGGAGCCAGTTTTATCTTAGTTGCTTGGCAGTTCAGTTAAGACTCTACCCTCAGAACATTTTTTACATACTAGTGGCTAATTTTTCTCAAACCTTTAAAAGCACCAAGAACCAAATGGACTGTGACATAATATGTGTGTTTCTGAGGTGTAGCTCAGTATTTGATTTCCAGCGTGTGCCACTTTTTCTTGCACGTGTGTCACTTTTTCTTCCTCGTGTGTGTGTTCATTCTCTCAAGGAAGATAGCTCGGACACTTTCTGCCAATTTGCTTTGAACAGAGACATAATGGAAGCACAAGAAGACTGTTATTTAAGTGGAAAGGAGGAAAACTGATAGAAAATAGTAGACCCCAAATGCCCTTTTGTCTACATGCCAAGATTATTCATTGCCAGAACCAAATAGCAAATGTGTTATGTCTGAACAGCTTCCCATGCTAACTGGCTCTTCACTTCCAAGCCTTAAAATCTATGTTATATCTATGGTACACCTGCCTGTCTGAATCTGATTTCAAGCCATTTTCTAAAAGCTGTCTTATTATTATCCTATAAGTCAAATAAAATGTGTTCTTCCAGTTAGAGAGAAGTTCACAGGCACTGATTTTTGCATAATCGATGACATCGATGCTGGGTATTGAGAGAACTAGAAATGGGACTATAATTGAGTCATGGCTCAGCTGCAGCAAAGAGAAGTGCAAATACTAACCCGTGGAGAATAGCAGGGAGGCAGGTGGCAGTAGTTTCAGGCTTTCTTACAGTTCATTTATCAGCGTGGGGCAGTAAGGTAGTAACTAAAAACTAATGATCCCTATACATTGTACATTTTCCAGTTTTCTGTTTAAATAGCCACAGGAAATAAAAATATGAATGAAGACACATATGCATTATCATTTGTCAGCAAGTGATGGAAATCAGAGCTGGCCATGTTAACGATTTCCTCCTCCAGGTCTCCAACACTTGCAGTGAACAAACAACCCTGTGTGATTTGGGAACTCATCAAGATAGACAGTTTTTGATACTTTTATGAAAATAGATAGTTTTTGATAGTTTTATCTCCCTCTGTAAAGGAACTTTTAAGCAGAGGAATCAAATTGAACATTTCCTCCTGTAACTTCTCTTAATATTTGGATTTATAACTCTGTGAAAGTCAAGGCATAGGAAATCATTGCTAAGCTTCTAAACCAAAAAGGCTTACTAAGTTTTGAAAGCCACATTAAGAGAAGTGCAGATGTAACAAGCAGCTTATCTATGTGGTCCTTCCCTTGCTAGGAAGCTCTGCTCAAGCTGTTGAGGTCATTGTTCCAAATAAGCTTTATATTCCTCTATAGAAGTTCATAAATATGTTTAGAGCTGCATTTGTTTTTTGAAAGCAGAAAAGCAGAACGTCACTTGGGATTATTTTAAGGGCTTAATTTTTAAAATAGGATGACTAAGTCATCTGCAGCTAATAAATGATTATCTCATCAAGATCACAGTGCTTTGGGGGTGGGTAAAATATATAGTAGCACTACCCTGAGGTATCAACTACAGTACTCCCCAACACCCCAACAGTGTATGAAGAATGATAGCATGCCAGTCTCTTCCTTTCATCATCTTTTAAAAAGCTAATTAACATATTAACTGTGCTTGTCAAAATGTAGGGCAAATCATTTATAAATAAGCCTGTCAAATGTAATGAGCTTGCATATTAAATCATCCGTTTCTCTATTACATCTCTGATTTAAGATTAAAATTAATTTATTTAACATCGTAGCAGCTGGGTGGTTAGAAAAAATTTCCATACCACTCTTGATATATAGAAAAATGTTGACATCGAAATTGATTTCGCATATATTAGAAAAGAAATTGCCTGTTTATTAAGTATGAAAAGCCCATTTAACATTGCTTTTTTATTAAATAAGCCTAATCACCATACATATTGGCAATATACAAAGTTCTGCAATCATCTTTAATGATCTTTCTTGACCAAGGAAATGTATATAATAAAATAATGTTTCTTAGGATTTAGGTTTATTTACTAATGTTTTAAGGTAGAGAATCACAAATTAGCCCTACCATAGCCCCTACTCTGAAAGTAAATTTGTTCTATATGAGGTCCTGTGGTTTGATTTGAGACTTGAGTAATAATAATAGTAACAACAATAGGTACTTCTATTGAACACAAACTGTATTCTGAGCCTTGTTATGCATTTTAAATACTTACCTATTTTACCATGATACAGTGAAAGAAAACCAAACCCAGAGATACTAAATAATATGGTTAAGGTCTTGCAGTTAGTAAGTAGAGCACACATTCAAACTCAAAGATAACCTACTCAAAGCCGTTTCTTTTTACAAGACACTACGTAATCTCTTAAGATGATTTATTTAAAATTTGGTCTTTATTTTACCACTAGAACAACTCCAAAACACAAATACAGCAAAATATATATTTTATAATTTAGGTTATACTCTGAGTCATGTCCTTTGCCTAGCTCAAATATAGTGGGTGTCTTTCACTCCACAGTCTGTGGACTGTTTTTCTCTCCTGACATCGTTTTAAGACATTTTACTATACAGTTTTATGCAAGGAAGAGTTTTTTTAAAAAAATAAACTAAGACAGGAATCATTGGATTGAATACATTTTCACAGGACTAGTACTTATGCTGGCGTGTACTAATATTTTCCCAATTCCTAGCCATTACTCATTTATTACTTTTGCTAAAATGAATGAGTTCATTTTAAACCGAAGGATAGTAAGAATGAGAATTTGAGTTCATGAGTTATGTTGAATCATCTATCTGTCAGCACTGTTTGTACTATTTCTAATTAATCAGGTCATAAGACCAAGGAACATATGAATTAGTTACTGTCAAATGTAACACCTCTTTAAGAGTTCTTGAGAACTGCTCAAATAATGCATGATCCAAGTGACTTGTTGGTGTAGCCACCGAAATGCAATGCAACGAAACAAAAGAACTGGGGACAGTCAGAAGGGCATCCAGGAGATTGAAGCTGATCTCACGGTGGCAGCCATGGTTTCTAAGCCCACTCCCACTACGGAAGTCCCTTAAAATTAGGATGACCCTGTATTTTATTATTATACCAGGACACCATTGAGAGTTAATAATTCTGCCAGGATAATAGGTGTAAAACAGAGATAACTGTGACATGTGGTCACCTTTCTCATAATGCACTAGAGCAATAATTTACTAAATACTACTAATCAGAAGAGACTTAACACATTCGAGTGTTTAATTCACACTAAAGACTACTGACTACAAACTCAAATTCCTTGTTACAAACTTCATGTTACATTGCCTAATACAGTGTAACTGTGTATACAGAACTGTGAGTACAGTTCTCTCATATTAGGTTATTGTGGCATTTTAGAGTGGCTACTAAAGTGCCGAATTTAGTGATAGCTTTGGGATGCTGAAAGGAAGCACCTCTATTTTTCTGTCAAAAATCTAGTGTGGGGCTGGGTACGGTGGCTCACAACTGTAATACCAGCACTTTGGGAGGACGAGGCAGGTGGATCACTTGAGGGCAAGAGTTCAAGACCAGCCCCACCTAAATGGTGAAACTGTGTCTCTACTAAAAATACAAAATTACCTGGGCATGGTGGCACACGCCTGTAACCCCAGCTACTTGGGAGACTGAGACAGGAAAATCTCTTGAACCCGGGAGGCAGAGGTTACAGTGAGTTGAGATCGCACCATCGCACTCCAGCCTGGGTGACAGAGTGAGACTCTGTCTCAAAAAAAAAAAAAAATCTAGTGTGGTTATAGTTTTTATATCCCATTGTTGTTTATCGGTGTGTATGTTTGTGAGAGAAAGAGTATATGTGTGTTTTCAGTGCATATGTTTCGTCATTTATTGGCAATAAATTAGCTGAATGACAATATGTAAAATGAGACATTGTTCACTACCAAATATTTTTAAGAACAAATAAAAATTTCCCCATTTTAGATCAATGTTTGCAAAATAATTGGCTATCCACAAACTGGTTTTTGGGTGATTTTTAAATAGCCAATCACAGAGATTCAGTTTCATGACATTATTATAACCCTTGGTGCATTCAGCTGCCTCACTGGTTTGTGAGAATAACAAGAGATGGTTACATGTAAAATTTTTTAAGAAATATAAAACTCCCCAAATGTTGAGAACAGTGTTCTTATCAACTCTTAGAATGTCAATCAGCCAGGCTACATATACTGCATTTCTATTGGGGTATAGCATCCAAGGGTACTATGGGATATATAAAAGCTGCTCTATTCGGTTTTAGGGAAATTAACATACTGCCTATGTCTTGAGAATCAAAAATAATTTTTGGCCCAGGATATTCTTATCTTAAGAGTGTGTGTGTGTGTGTGTGTTTTAATTTAGAAATATATAGGCAGGAGTGTTGGCTTACACCTGTAATCCTAGCACTTTGGGGGCCAAGGTGGGTGGATGGCATGAGGCTAGGCGTTTGAGACCAGCCTGGGCAACGTGCTGAGATCCCATCTCAGCAAAATATAAAAATTCAGTTACCATAGTAGAGTGTGCCTGTAGTCCCACAGGAGGCTGATGTGGGAAGACAGCTTGAGCCCCGGATTCAAGGCTGCAGTGAGCTATGATCACACCATTGCACTCCAGCCTGGCCCCAAGAGTGAGACCTACAAAAATAAAAAATGAAAAAAAAAATAGAAATACATAAACTAGTATTCAAAGTTTAGAGAACATTGGATGTGCACTGGTGCTTTCGTGTTGTAAGTTGTGTATTTATTCATATAGAAATCATTTCTCTGAACATTGTCAACCTAAATAACAAAAACGGAGAGGGAGACTCTCCAAAAGAAAATGATGTTTATTCAGAAACAGGCATTGCAATGGGAATATGTGTGCCGTAATAAATTATGTGCATATTGAGGGAGGTGAAGGAAGACAAAGGTTTTTTGTTTTTTTTGTTTTTTGTTTTTTGAGGCGGAGTCTTACTCGGTCACCCAGACTGCAGTGCAATGGCGCGATCTCAGCTCACTGCAACCTTTGTCTCCCGGGTTCAAGAGATTCTCTTGCCTCAGCCTCCTGAGTAGCTGGGATTACAGGTGCCCACTACCATGCCTGGCTAATTTTGGTATTTTTAGTAGAGATGGGGTTTCACCATGTTGGTCAGGCTGGTCTCGAACTCCTGACCTTGAGATCCACCCGCCTCGGCCTCCCAAAGTGCTGGGATTACAGGCGTGAGCCACCGTGCCTGGCCAACAAAGGTTTTTAAAGGAAAATGAGAAGAATTACATAATTGTTTTATGATAATTATCCTTGACTACAAAGATCAGTAACAAGGGTGATGGCAGTCTGACATTGGGCAGGCAGATGTCTTCATAGAAGTATTTTTTGTGTATAAGGTTGCAGTGGCCTTTGTGCAAGGCTGTGTTTTTTGCAGCCTTTTGTGATAGTTTTCATGTATGAGAACCCTTCCTTCGTGGCCTTCCCCAGCTCTGTTTGTCAGGGATTTTAACACAAGTGAATCCATTTTGACTGTGACAACTCTCACAAAATGTAACTAGCAGTGTCTTGCTTTATAAAGGAAAGTCATTGTTATAGTAGAAAACATATTGAAAACCTAGGTCAGCTTCCCTCTTAGCTGGGTGACTTCCCTCTTAGCCACTTCTTAGCTGGGTGACTTTAGTTGAACAAATTCCTTAGCTACTCCTAGCTTCAGTTTCCAAACCAGAAAACTGAAACAATAAAATCTATTTTAAGTATAACCTATAACTAATACATACCACAGCAATAACAATAGAAAAACAGTGATCTTCTGCCTCATCAATACCCACCCTTTAATCCTATTTCCCAGAAGCAACTACTTTTAACTGTTTGTTTTTAATTATTTTTTATTTATTTTTACTTTTAACTCTTAGACATGGTATTTTACGTCTGTCTTAAATTGCTTATATTGCTATTCATTGATTTACTATTTTCGACACTAGCTACTAAGTAGGTATTATGGTAGATGAGGATTTAACTTGCTTCTGTCAACCTTACTTCATTATCCTAATTTAGAATCTATATCACGTCTTAGAACATTAATATATAAATATTATTCATGCTTAAAGTCAAGTGGTATTTATGATGATATATTTTCTTGTATAACCTTTTGCTTTTCCTGGACTTAATAACTGTCTGTGATTCTTATTAGTTGCCTTTGCTCTTATGGCTGATTGTAACTGTGAAGAATTTATCAATTACCTATGAAAACATATTTTTCAAATTCTCAAACACAACAGCAAATCTATCAGTTCCATTTACTTTTTTTACCTCTCCTTTCCTCAACCATTTTCTTGAAACTTTCCTCTCTCAGCTTTCTGATTTCTTGGCTTAGCACAATGTAGCATTTCTTATCTCAGACTTCATTTGCTCCCCACTCATCCCCGTCCCCACTTTGTCTCTGCATGGTGTTGTAGGTCCTGAGCTGGTTATTCTCTGTTCTCTTCCCAATCTGTTCCCCACCCTCTTCTGTCCTGCCCTGTGTCTTACTTCGCTGACCCCTAGGGAATTGCACCCTCTCAGCTGCCATCACTCACTGGTTTCCAGCTGGGTTCAGGCAAAAACAAGTGAGAGGAGAGAGTGTATATTTTTCCCTAATTCTTCTGCATGTTGGACCATGTTTCTGGAAATGACTACTACAACTTTTGTGGGGAAGCTTCTCTCTCATAACACTAGCTGTCAGTAGACACTAATAACACTTAGTTATTAGTTGGAGAGGGAGTCATGGCTTCCTGCTGTTGCTAGAATCTGAGTATTTCAGTATGTTTTATTGGTTCCCTTATAGCTCTATTCGTAGTCACTTCTGGGTTGGATTCATTTTCATTCTGGAATGTCACTGACTGCAGATTCCCTTTATCTGGATTCCATGTCTTCCTCCTTTAGGTGGATTAGAAGAATGCAGGATTAGAGATACAGTTTTCAAATTCTTAGTATTTTGAAAACGCCTTTATTCTATTCTCACAAATGACTGATGTTTGGCTAAGTGTATATCATTAATGATAATGTATAACTTGAATATTAATTTTTTTCCTCAGAATTTTCAATACATTTATTTCCCTAGAGCTTCTGGTATTGCTGCTGAGAAGTGTGATTCCATTCTCCATTTCTCGATCATTTGTGTGCCCTCTCATACTTCCTCCCTGGAGGGAATTGGGTTCTTCCCTCTATACCTGGTATTCCAGAATTTCATGATGATATTGCCTTGGTAGTGTCTTTTTCTATTGGTGCTGGGTAAGTTTCCTTCAAGATAAAGAATAATGTGTTTTAGCTCTTAGAAAACTTCTTGAATTTCTTTAAAAAAATTATTTCTTCCATCCTCTCTGTCTTCACTTTCTAGAAAATTTGTATTACTTTGATATTGGAACTCCTTTCTTAATCCTCTATTTTTTAAAGTCTTTTATATAACTTTGTGTCTTACAAACCTTCTATTTAAAAAAAAAATCAGCTTCCATATATAAAATTGTTCTTGCTTCCTTTCCTTCTGATCTCTATTTCTTCAGACACGGGGATGGGGACATTTTTTGGCTTTTAATTTACTTTTATACATTAAGCACTGTAAATCTATACACTTAGAAGGGCCCAATTAACCGGTCAGTTCATTTTATATCTTTCAGGCATAGAGCTAAACTTCTGGTTCGGAGATCCCCAGATGTCAGTATCTGAAGGCTTTTTCTTTGTTCCTCCTCACATGCTGATTACAGGCAGCTGACATCCTCAAAGCAGAGTGGAAAGGGGAGCTGATGGTCACATAGACCAGTAAACGTATTTTTCACTTGATTTCCCTTTTTTTCAGCTCAGTGCCTCACCCTGCTCTCTTCTGCAACTTTTATCTTCAATTTGAGGCTTCCTGGGTTTAATGTCATGTACCCCGCTGGTATGTGTTTAGGGTGAGATGAGGGATAGTCAGAGAAGACTTATGAGGCAAAAGTTTGCTCTTCATATACATTTTCATTTCTCCCCTCTATCTCCAGCTGTCAGACTCAGCTTCACACTTTTTACATCCTGAACTTTTTCCAAGTTGCTGTAGGTAAATAGTCTGACTATAACTTGAAGCTGTAACTGCCTGTGGTCTGCCTAGATTGTCACGTCTTCATCTACATCTTCTCAAAACAGGTTACCTCTCACGTACTTGTGCCTTCTCATAGAGTTCTTTTATCCTTGTTTAAAATTTTATTTCCTAACTGACACTTTGGTCACTTTGGAGAAGACAAATGCAGCAATGTTAGTGAGTGCTGCTTGAGTGCAAGAACGAGGTCTTTCTCACCTTGAACGTCTTGATATTATGTAAGGTTGTCCAGAAGGGAGGAAAGGAGGGAGGGAGGGAGGGAGGTGGGAGGGGAGGTAGGGAGGTAGGGGGAGAGGGAGGGGGAGAGGGAAGGAAGGAAGGAAGGAAGGAAGGAAGGAAGGAAGGAAGGAAGGAAGGAAGGAAGGAAAAAAGGAAGGAAGGAAGGAAGGGTGGAAGGAAGGAAAGCAGGCTGGCTCATATTGCATAAGGAGGGAATTAGGTTCATATTGTATAAGGATCTTTGTGGGAAGGGAGCTGCCCTAATTCTAGAGGTGTCTAGAAAGGGAGATCTATGCACGTTTTACCACATGCCCTGCTTTTGTTGATTATTTAATATTTGTGGCTTTAACTATGAACATTGCCTACTAAGGGTCTTTGTCATGTAGACATTTGTGATTTTCCTGGGGCACAAATTTAACTTGCATATGCTGATGAGTGGGAGCTGATTAAATAGCATAATGCAGGCAGGAAACTCATGACTGCTGGCATCTTAGTGTGGTGGTGGTTTATAATCCCTACCATTTAACTCTTAGTGAAATAACAAATTTATGAAAACCAACCTGAAAAGAAAGCCATATACTGGTTGATGAGATAGTGATGCAAGTTTATAAAATGTGAGGTCATAATTCTTTTTTTTTTTTGAGACAGAGTCTCACTCTGTCACCCAGGCTGGTGTGCAGTGGCACAATCTTGGCTCATTGCAAGCTCTGCCTCCGGGGTTCACGCCATTCTCCTGGTGAGGTCATAATACTTTAAAAAGATAATAATTTTACATGAGTGGATTATAGAAAGTAGTTCTTTGGATCTATGGGCTGTATGAATCCAAAAAAAAGCTTGCTGTTAAAACCAGCAAAAGTAGTTAGTGAAGCATTTTCAACAAGTGTTTAGGCAATAGAAAATTTCTAATCCAGTGAAGGTGAAAAAGTGGATCATTAACTTATATGCACAGGAAAGACATGATTGAATGGAAATGTGATTGGAGAGAAACTAGGAGCCTCTACAAATGTCATTGTGTGACAATAGTTACTAAAGATGCCTACTAGAATGTTACTAGGATGTCTACTTCATATTGCTTATTGAAGGATGGAAGTGGAGAATTCTGTGCTTGTTATGACAATTGTGAATTAATTCCTCAGTACTGCATTACCTGGAGGTTATTTTAATTAAGAATCACATTTTCATTTGCTGGTATTTTGCTGTATGGATTACTATAAGTTAAATGTTTTGGTGGCTTTCTTAATTTTAGATGCTATATTATGTAATTGGTAAACTTAGATGTTTGTGGGATTTAAAAAAAAATTTATTCTTCAAATGTTGTATCCTTAGATTCCTGTTGGTAGATGTCATTAGAAAAAAAGAAAAGAAATAAAACAATAGTTGAAAAAGAACTAAACTTGAACTCAACTAAAACAACCTATCAGTGTCCAAGAAACATCCTGCTAAATTTCATTAAAAATAAAACAAAACGTATTCGTAGTATTTGACAGTCGCTTAGTAATTACTAATGACAGAATCCGAATAGCTTCCTATTTTCCTACACCCGTATGGGTTGCTCATCTTTTACTGTGGCATTTTCTATTTCTCTGTATTTCTGTGTGAGACAATAGATTCCAAGAGTGGGATGTTTATATAATTGAATTTTCAGTTGAGCTTGGCAAAGCTTTTCTCATTTTTCTGATTGATAATTTAAATGGTTCTTCCTTTATTGTTAGCTTTTACCATGTTTGTTTTTGAATACTTAATATAGTCATAGCCTAATGGAAACTCCAACAGATTAAAAACTTTATTATATAAATAAATAAATTTCCATCTATTTGTGACCATTTTATAACCTCTGAAATTAGAGGCGCTTGTTTTTGTTTGTTTTTTCTCACACACTGGGTGTGGTTGGTGGTAACACACACACACACACACACACACACACACACACACACAAAAACAGCTCTAGAATCTCAGGGTAGCTCTCTTGCCACAGAAATCTTCCTTATACCTTGTGAGTCACTTCATTCATTTATTCATTCAGCAAAACATTACAGAATGTCGAGAGGTTCAAGGTGAGAAAGACCTGGTTCCTGCCCTCGAGCAGCACCCACTAGCACTACTGCATTGTGCAACCCCAAAGGCATCATTCAAGTTGTAATCTATGTGCAGTGGCCAGACTGCAAAGCTACATTCCAGGGCAAATATTTGAGAATATTCCAAGCAGCCCACAGACTTCACCAAAAAAATAGACCTTGTTAATCTGTACTGGAAAGGTTTTTGCCTTTAGGTCTTGCATCCATTATCTAAGATATTAGGTGGTTGTCAAATATTTTACTGTAAAATATCAATCATCCAGTCATATATCTTAGTAGTGCCCATTTCAGCATTCTTACTCATAGTCCATCAAAGTCTAGCTATGCCATTTGATGACTGGAACTAAATATATCAACTTAACATAGTGTAAATTGAAGTTCAGAATTCTGCTTATAGTAGGATAATTTACATGAAGGTTTTAGCAGTGATTTCTCTTCACGATATGCCATATGAAGTTTCTTGAAAAAGATTGCTTGATGTGTCTTTTGCTTTGATTTTTAAGATAATTACCCCTGAATAAATTTTTCCTAATTTCCTACGTTATTGCATAAGGATTAATACATTTGCAGAGAGAAGCCTTAAAATATGACTTCCTTGTTTTGCATCAGCTGTCATATAAACAGAAATTAAAGATGTGCAAGTCTTATTAATTTGCTTTTTTCTCATTCTGCCTGGTCTATGCTTATTCCTTAGAGAAGGGCCGTCGTTGGTAGAGTTTTAAATGAATTATCAAATGGAACTTCTCCTTTCATTGTTCCATAATACAAGAAATAATATTTATCTGCTATTTCTTGTAATATTTTTCATTTTTCTTTTTTTTCTTACAGTAGTCTTCAGTGAGGGCATTTCCTATTTATATTTTTATATTAATTGTGACTGGTTGCTGGATGTTACCAGTCCAAATATTCCCCGTTATCTATGTAACCTGGAGTTATTACTTTATACTCCATCTCTAGAGTCTTCGTTATCCATGGGAGTCTGTGTTGAATTTTTCAGCTTTTTTTTTTTTTTTTTGAGATGGAGTCTCACTCTGTCGCCCAGGCTGGAGTGCAGTGGTGCAATCTTGGCTCACTGCAACCTCCGCCTCCCAGGTTTAAGCAATTCTCCTGCCTCAGCCTCCTCAGTAGCTGGGATTACAGACGTGTGTCACCATGCCCAGCTAATTTTTGTATTTTTAGTAGAGACAGGGCTTCACCATGTTGGCCAGGCTGGTCTTGAACTCCTGACCTCAGGTGATCCACCCACCTCGGCTTCCCAAAGTGCCGGGATTAAAGGTGTGAGCCACTGTGCCCGGCCAAATTTTTAAGCACTTTTTAAACACAGCCAACATCATATTTTCAGTGCATTAGCAATGATGGTAGACTTCAGTTTTCTAGGATAGTTTTACTGTGTTCTCTGCCAAAGCCTCTAATTTTGAAGATTTGGTTTTGATTTTGTCTTTATCTTTGCTGGCATTTGTGTCACCAGGGAAGAAATCAAAGTTGCCATCTCTATTTCCTCTTTTTTAACCTGAGCAGGCTGACCAAATAAAGACAGGTTGTTCTGACTGCGGAGGCAGCATAGCATAACAAAGAGATTGCTGACCCTGGATTCAGGAGATGCAGTTTCTGATTCTGCGACCTACACTAAGACATTTAAACATATAATACAGCTTCCTTACATGTAAAAATCAAAAGATTGTCTGAGGCCTTCGCAAAGGTACCTCTATCTCTAAATTTTAGCATTCAAGTAAATTGTACAGTGGAGCAAAAGGTTTCCATGGAGACTGCTGGAGTTCCTTTGGAGTCTCTTAGAAATGAAGTTAGAGTTCAGATATTTTGGTAAAATTACTGAGTTGATTTTTTTTTAGTGTTTAATTTCATAGGATAATATTAGCTCTAAATCAAATGCCTTTTTCTGTTGCAGTATCTTGTGTGTACTCCTCAGACTAGTTTATGCAATTCATTCATTTATTCCCTCATTTTTTTATTATTATTATACTTTAAGGTTTAGGGTACATGTGCACAACGTGCAGGTTTGTTACATATGTATACATGTGCCATGTTGCACCCATCAACTTGTCATTTAGCATTAGGTATATCTCCTAATGCTATCCCTCCCTCCTCCCCCCACCCTACAACAGTCCCCGGTGTGTAATGTTCCCTTTCCTGTGTCCATGTTTTCTCATTGTTCAATTCCCACCTATGAGTGAGAACATGCGGTGTTTGGTTTTTTGTCTCATTTTAAAGATATTGATTGAACACCTATTTTGTACAAGGCAGTTTGTGAGATCTTGGAGCTGAAAAGATGAGAAAGATGTATTCATGCCTTCAAGGTCACAAGGAAAGACAGTGTGATGAGCCATAACACAGGTATATAGTTAGTACAGTGGCAGCTCAGAGGTGAAGGTGATAAATTTATCCTCGGTGAATGATTAAGGGGGTCAGGGGAGGCTTCACCCGGTGGTAATTACTCTGCCTGACTTCTCAAAGCCATCTTTCCAAGCTAACAAAGCTAGGTTTGAAGGACATGTAGATCATGCCATGGACAAAGACTAACAGGTGAAATATCTGTTGTTTTGTGGATAGAGATGGAGGATAGGATTTCAGAAGCATTCAAAAAGGACGGTAAGGAGGAAGAGAGAAAGCGATTGGAGATTGGATTCTAGAAGTACTTAGGAATACTTAGGATGTAGACAACTTGATGACTGCACATACGTAGTTTAAAAAAAAAAAGGCAAAAGATTTCAGATGATTCCTGGGTTTCTGGATCTGGTAACTGGACCAGACAGCAAAAATACATCTTTGCCATTTCATTAAAAAATAATAATAATAAATGTACATAGTACTTAAAGTGTATGAGCAAAAATTATCATTGGAACATAAGGAACATTTATGCTGGTTGGCACTTTAAGATGGTTGGGTTTCTCAGTCTTCCCTGTTAGTTTTATTGCTGATGTAGATCCTAGTAAGAGGATTCTAATCACTTGCCTAGTGCCTCCCTCCAAGTCAGCAGCAGGCCAGCCTGGGCCTTGAGTCTACTGAACCACATTAGCTTAGCTTCCCATACTTGATTTTTTACTTTTATTTTTATTCTGATATGCTTAATTTGTAAGTACAACTTCTTAGAGATATAATTTTGTTTCATAGTTGAAAAATAAATATTATAGTTTCCCATTATATTAAAAGTTTATTGTTTTGAATCAAATATTTTCTAAGATGGGCTTTTACCCACAATCTAGGGTTACATTTTCATTCCTTAAGAGCAAAATACTCCATAGAAGTATTTGACTAAGATATATTGTGCCTATCTGTGCCTAATGAAGCACTAACCACAGTAAATGATGAGTGGCAGCTTAATCAATTCGGTTCCTTCTGTAGTCACCAAGGCCATGCAGAATGTAATTTTTTAATCTTTCACTTTTCAAATACTGCAAGTGCCAAAATGAAAAGATTAAGCCTGTTATATGTAATAAATTTTCTTTTAGAATATAGAAAAAAGTCACTTTTTAATTTTCATCTTTTTGAAGCTGATCTCCTAGGGAAGAAAACTCTTTCGTCTATTTTACAAATATATACATTCCATCAGAGAAGAGTAAGATAAATAAATGGCTACCTTGGTGCATCAAATAGTTCTAGCTTTAATTGCATAATGGTTTATTTCAGTGAACCATGGCTAAATAAAATTACCTATTAGGTTAATTAATGTGGAAGCATTCTGAGTTTGTATTGCATCCCTGTGTGTTAAATTTACGTTATGTTTTGCATTTAATCTAACTTATTTCAGTGATCTCCTGTTTCTTTGTTGTTCCTTTAGCTGGAGCTTGAATATATGTTCAGAGAATTGATCTGAGTTATAAAACTCTATTCAAAACAGAATTACCCAAATTCCTTTACATTCTTGCCCCTCAGTACCTGATTTTGAGAACAGCAGCATCAGCATGGCTTGGAGGCTTGTTAGAAATGCAGGATCTCAGGCCTCAACCCATACCCAGTAATTAGAATCTGAATTCTAAGAAGATCCCCGTGTGGTTAGCATACACATTAAAGGATGAGAAGCACTGCTTCAAGTACTTTTTTTGGAAGGATACATAGGATTTGAGGAAATTTCTGATGCCAGCATAATGTTGAAAGGCAGAGAACTAACCTGTAATGAGTTATGGTTCTGTTCATCTGCTTGCTGCCTGTCAGAATCAGAAACAGCTTGACACTCCATTTTTTAACATCCTTCTTTCCAAAGGTTTCAACAATGCAGATGGCTCTGAGGGCTCTAACTAATTTTCTAAACTTGAGAAGAGGTCTCTTATCACTTTCAATTAGGAAATTATGTATAATAAGGGGCAGGTCTCCCCCCACCATAATAGTCTAAGTTTGATGAGTCATTGTTCCTGCTGCACATATGGCAATGCACAGGCTGTGCTGTGTCATGATCCCTCTGGAATTGAAACTGTCACTCTGCTTAAAGCTCTCAGTCCTAAGGAATCCCAAGCCTTTGCTAACACATGGGTGCAATAAAAAAATGAAAATCTAGGCAATGTTTTCTGACATTTTCATTGCACTATATTTTAAAATATTAGAGTCTTTCTGCATTATCTACTGAGATTGAGCCAAACTTTTATCAGGGGAACCAGCCCCCAATATTTCAACGTAGGTTCTTTCTATTTTCCCTAAGTGTCGGCTGATCTGAGAAATAAAGAGAAAGAATACAAAGAGAGAAATTTTACAGCTGGGCCTCTGGGGGTGTCATCACATATTGGTAGGACTGTGATGGCGACCTCAAGCCGCAAAACCAGCAAGTTTTTATTAGGGATTTTGAAAGGGGAGGGGGTGTACTTACAGGGAGTAAGTCACAGAGATCACATGCTTCAAAGGGCAATAAAAGATCACAAGACAAGGGCAAAATTAGAATTACTGATGAGGGTCCGTGTCCCGCTGTGCCCGCATTGTCTTGATAAACATCCTAACAGGAAACAGGGTTCGAGAGCAGACAACCGGTCTGACTAGAATTCACCAGGCTGGAAATTCCCAATCCTAGTAAGCCTGAGGGTACTGTAGGAGACCAGGGCGTGTTTCAGTCCTTATCTCAACCTCATAAGACAGACACTCCCAGAGCGGCCACCTATAGACCTCCCCCCAGGAATGCATTCCTTCACCAGCGTATCAATTATTAATACTTCTTTCTGGGAAAAGAATTCAGTGATATTTCTCCTACTCACACAACCGTCTATAGGCTTTCTACGAGAAGAAAAATATGGCTCTATTCTGCCTGACCCCACAGGCAGTTAGACCTTATGGTTATCTTTCCTTGTTCCCTGAAAATCGCGGTTATTCTGTTCTTTTTCAGGGTGTTCTGATTTCATATTGTTCAAACACACATGTTTTACAAACAATTTGTACAGTTAACACAATCATCACAGGGTCCTGAGGTGACATACATCCTCAGCTTATGAAGATTACGGCATAAAAATTATAAAATATTAATTTTGGAATAAAAAGTCCATGAATCTTCTACAATTATGTTCAGAATTGCATAAAACAGGTGTATCTTCTGCCACGGCTTCAGCCAGTCCCTTTGTTCTGGGTCCCTGACTTCCCGAAACAAACTTTTGCCTTGAGAATTAGGGAAGAAGGAGAACAATGTTTTATTTTTTTGATATCTGAATCTAACCAAAATTAGATTAATGTCAACTAGAGAAATAATAACCTTTATGTCTTATTCTGCTTCTTCGTGATATAATTATTTATTGAGTTAATTACCATTTAGTTAATATCTTTTTGAGAAAATTGACTGAGTATAGTCCATTGAAAATATGCATCAAATGCAGATGTTTTTATTATGCATGCTGATGGATATAATTAATCCATATTTAGTTGAAATATGTAAAGTTATCCTACACCATAAAATCCCAACAGGACTTTAATGAACAGATACATACATTACAAGGCATATTAGCTGGTGCCTTTTTGACCTAACCCTATTTCATTCAAGTCTGGTAATGTTGCCATATCGCCATAACCCCTATCAGTCATTTGGACTATATTTTTAACAGTAAAAGACCTGATCTTTGTTCTGAGAAAGGTGATGGTAGCTAATACATTTACAAGTAAATAAATAAATTGCAGTTGTAGAAAGTATCATGGAGAGCACAGAGTTAGGGGACCTCACATAGCCTGAGAGATCAGAAGACCTTCCCACAGAAGTAACCCTGAACTTGTCTTTCCCTATTCTAATGGAGGAAAGTTCTTACTCCTTCCGTATGAATTACATTATTTTCTATGTATTACACACTCCACCCCACCCTTGCCCCAAATCTAATAGTTTAAATAAATCTTTTCACCTTGAATTCCTCTGTCATAGAGTATATGTATATATATTTTTCAAATACTTTCATATTAAATGTTTAATTTAATTTTTAAAAATTGACAATAATTTACATTTTCATGGGGTACGTAGTGATGTTTTGATACGTATAATGTATAGTGATCAGATCGGGGTAATTAGCTCATCCCTCATATAAAAACATTTATCATTTCTTTGTGTTGGAAACATTCAATATCTTCCTTCTAGTCATTTGAAACTATATAATATAGTATTATTGTTATAGTCTTATATATAGTATATGTTACATATAATATAGTTGTATTTTCTTAACTATAGTCATCCTACAATGGTATAAGACGCTAGAACTTATTCCTTCCTTCTGGCTGTAATTTTATATCTTTTAGCAAATCTCTCCCTATACTTTCCTTCCCTACCCTTAGCAGCCTCTAGTATCTTCTGTTCTACTTTTTACTTCTACGACACTGACTTTTTTTAGCTTCCGTATATGAGTGAGAACATGCGGTGTTTAACTTTCTGTTCCTGGCTTATTTCACTTAACATAATGTCCTCCATTTCCATCTATGTTGTCACAAAAGACAAGATTTCATTCTTTTTTATGGCTGAATAGTATTCATTGTGCTTGTACACCATATTTTCCTCATCCATTCATCTGTTGTTGAACACCTAGCTTCATTTCCTATCTTAACTATTGTGAATAGTTCTGCAGTGAACATGGGGGTGCAAATGTCTCTTCAATATACTGATTTCTTTTCCTTTGGATAAATTCCCAGTAGTGGGATGGCTAGCTCATATGGTAGTTCTATTTGTAGTTTTTTGAGAAACCTCCATACTGTTCTACATAGAACATTCCCACTAACAGTATATAAGAGTTCCATTTTCTCCACATCCTTGCCAGCATTTGTTATTTTTTATCGTTTTCTTAATGGCCATCGTAATTGGAGTGAAATGTCTTATTGTGATTTTAATGAGAATTTCCCTGATGTTTAGTCATGTTGAGCACTTTTTCATGTTTCTTGGCCATTTGTATGTCTTCTTTTGGAAAATATCTGTTCAGATCATTTGTCCTCCTCCTTTTTTTCTTTTAAAGAGACAGGGTCCTTCTCTGTCACTCAGGGTGGAGTGCAGTAGTGCAATCATAGCTCACTGCAGCTTCAATCTCCTGGGTTCCAGCAGTCCTCCCACCTCAGCCTCCCCAGTAGCTGAGACTACTACAGGTGCTGTCCCACCATGCCTGGCAAATTTTTTTTTTAACTTTTTGTGGAGACAGTCTTGCTATGTTATCCAGATTGGTCTCGAACTCCCTAGCCTCAAGCGATTCTCCCACCTCAGCTTCCAAACTGCTGGGATTACAGGCATCAACCATGGCACCTGTCCTCATCGGCCCATTTTTAAATAAGATTGATTGTTTTTTCATTGTTGAGAAGTTTGAGTTCTTTATATATCCTAGATGTTAATCCCCTGTCATATAAGTAGTTTGCAAATATTTACTCTCATTTTGTGGGTTTTTCTTTCACTCTGTTGATTGTTTCACTCTGTTTTCCTGCGTGTAGCTACATTCTTACCCCACTATATAAAAACTCAATTTAAGTTGGTTGGGGAGATGGATTTGAGACTTATCTCCCATCTGTACAGAAGCTTTTAGTGTAGAAGCCTTGGGTTTGATATAATCCCATTTGTCTATTTTTATTTTTGTTGCCTATGCTTTTGATGTCTTATTCATGAAATCTTTTCCCAGATCAATGTCCTGAAGTGTTTCTCCTGTGTTTTCTTCTAGTCGTTTTACCGTTTTGGGCCTTATGTTTAAGTCTTTAATTCATTTTAAGGTGATTTTGTCTACTGTGAAGCGTGGGAGTCTAGTTTTGTTCTTTCGGATAAGAATATCCAATTTTCCCAGCAGCATTTCTTGAAGAGCTTGTCATTTTCCCATGAGTGTTCTTGGCACTGTTATCAAAACACCAGGGGTTCAGCCTAGGTCCCATTTGCCTGCTGCACAGAAAGCCAGTGGAGGGTTGTGTTGCTTTCTATTCATTCAGCAAATATTTTTGAGCGCTTATTATGTGCCTGACACTCTACTATGTCCTGGGAATAAGGTGATGTCCACAACCTTGTCCCCGATCTTGTAGATGTTCCATCTAGAAGAGACACACCCCTAAAAGCCAAACACAATTTAACATTTTTAAGTGTTATAAAGGGGACAAACTAGGAAAAGCAGGGTGAGACACTGGGGCTGGGGCTGTAAGGAGGAACTGCCTTATAGGTGGTCGCTGGGAAAGACATTTCTAAGTGGAGCTATTTGCACTGACCTCTGAATAGCAAAAAGCAATTAACCAGGTACAGAGAGGGCAAAGGGAACAACAATCTGTGCAGAGATCTTGGGATGGGAAAGAGTGTGGCAAGTTTTAGGAGAGGACAGTGGAACAGCATGGCTGGAGCAGAGGAAATCTAATGTGGATACAGACATGATGTAAATTTGGAGATAGAGGTCAGCTGCACAGCATGTGGAGGCTTCACTGCCTCCAGCCTCTACTGTTGATTTTAAGGAAGATAAAAGTTCAAGGGATAATTTTAAAAATTGGATTCCTCTCCTTTTGTCAATATAGGGGCACATATGTAGGTTATGAGTAGAAAGAAAACAGGTAGAAAGAAAATTCTCTGAAGTCAGGATAGAACCCGGCATAATTTTGGAAACCCCTTATGTTTATAAAATTAAATTTAATAGGTAAAATTTTCTAATGTTTATAAAACAAAAGGTACTACTTCCAAGCATGATATAATGCTTCCCTATCTTCTAACTATAAAATAAAAACTTTAGTAAAATAAACTATCCTTCTTCTCCCTCCCATGATGCATATCAGCTCACGAAATTATGTATTTTGGGAAGAAGTTAGATAGCACCTTATTAAAAAAAAATAACTCCACATATTTTCTCCCAATTTATTTCTCAGTTCAAAATACTTTAGAGATTAAAATATCTATCTTCAATCAAGTTTAGAATATCTACTAATTTTTGACAAAATGCAGGAAACTTCTAAGTTGTATTTTATTAGAAAGAAAACTGCTAAGGACAGTAGTGAAAAAACAGATCATATTTAAGAGATTATTTCTATTATTTACAAATAATCATGATATATTATACTTTCTTTATTTGTTTTTCCGTAACTGATTAGTATGACTTCTTCTATTACTGTGTTTTTTTGCAAGTGGAGCATAACATAGGTCAAGATTTCACAAACTTTGTAAAGGGCCTGATGGTAAAAATTTAGGTTTTGCAGGACATGTGGTTTCTGTAGCAACTACTTATCTTTGTCATTTCGATGAGAAAGCAGCCATACATGGTACCTAAATGAATGAGTGTGGTTGTTTTTCATTAAAGCTTATTTATAGATATTGAAATTAGAATTTCAGGTAATCTTCATATGTCACCAAATATCCTTCTTTTGATATTTTTCAACCATTTAAAAATGTAGAAGCCATTCTTAGAATGGAATATGGACTTCTGCTCTCTTTATTTTTAGACTTTTCTTCTATTGTCCACATAGAGCCATAACAACAGCAGTTAGCTCTCTAAAGATTCTTCAGTTTACTAGACCCTGTTTTCTCAACCTGGAATATTTCCATTCCCAGTGCCATCACTCCATAATCCAACCAGCTTCAACTTTTCTAGCCCTTTCAGGCATTAAGCATCCTTCCTAACCCTACACTCTGAGCTGAGCATGTCCTCTCATGCTCAAGGAACTGTGTAAAATGGAATACGTTATAATTACTGTGTTTATACCATATAGATCTACTAAACAGAAACCTGATAGAGGTTTTCCCAAAATTAACAACAGTCCTAAAAGTTTACTGACCTTACCAACAATGAGAAGTGAAGCAGAGAAAAAAAAAATTCTAAACCATTAGACATACCCCCAAACCAATGTTCATCATCATGCTAGAGGAAAGTCTAAATTATCTCTACATTCTCGTTACAGAAAATGTTACTATAGAATTGTCATAAGAAGAATTAATTGAAGATTATACAGCCAAATTATAGAAATAAATGTATTAAAGAGATTTGTCAGATGATAAATGTCAGTTAATTTTACTTTGTTTTCCTGAATGTCAGAGTCTTTGTTGCATTTGCTACCTTTTAAAATTTTGTGATTGCTTTTGACTGATTTGCTCATTTTAAATGCACTTCTATAGCCAATTTTTTAGTTATAATTTTATAATCTTTTTAATAACAAAAACTCCCAAGTTATGTAAGTTTCAATCCTAAAAGATTGTCTGTCTCTGCTTCTACTGACAACAAATTGTCAATTCTGCTTAAAATTTTGTTTTGAATTCTGATGAAAAATATCATTCATATACCTGAGACATAAATTACATTGGGAAATGTTGAGTTCAAAAAAATTGAGAAATGCGTGAGCATAGGTGGGTGTTTATATATTACCTTACTGGGTAACTAATCCTAAAATAAGAGTTTGAGCATACTGCATCCTGTGACACCTTTCATTGTAAGCTTTTGTGACCAGTTCTTCTTCTTGAAAAATTTAGACTAAGTAGATGATAATTACATAATTATTCAAATTCTCAAAAGAAGGAACAAAGGAGACATTTCCTGATATAAGATTATATATCAGAAATTATAGTGCTTAAGTAGATGAATTTTTTTTCTCAGTAAACCATTCAGTGCAGTCAATTTAATCCATCGAGAGAGGGAGCATGGGGCTAATGGAGGGTAGAAAGAGATGGGGGGAAAGCAGACACTAGTTCCTTCATATTAAATTGAAGAGCTGTTACTGCTGTGTGGCAATAAGGCAGTCCAGTAATAAGGAATTCTGTTATATTCATATGTTGATATGTTTTATACACATACTTTTTTATTTCCTTGTACATTTTATCTCTTGTTGTGAGTCCTTTAAGTATAATTCTCTCAGCTTCTTTAGTACATCCTCAAGCATCTTTGAAAAAGATGATGTCATAGGAAGCATCCACTAGAAATGAAAATCCAAGTCTTAGCCAGCTAAGCAGATAAGAGCTTACAAAAATGCTACATCATTTCATTCCAACTGAATAGAATTGCAGCATAGAATAGATTTGTCTTTTAATCATTCTAAGTAACATATTATGGAGATGATATAGACTAAACACAAGTAGTGCTAAAATAAATTCTATAAGTAGTTCTGGCAATGTAATAGTTATTTTTCTAGCCAGCCTAGCTGTGTACATAATGGGGGTGGCTATGGCTTCTACTGAGGCTCTTCACACTCAGAACTGCAGCTTATGGTGGGAAAAATGAAGGCCAAAAAGTAGAGAGCAGAGAGGATACACTAAGTGTAAAAAAGGAAGGTGCAGGTAGCTATTTAAGATCCAAGGTATTTTATTGTATAAACTTAAATAAGAAGAAAATAGTCTTAGGAAAGAATTCCTGACAGAAAAATTTGGAAAGCCACCATACTGAAAATTTAAGTAGACTTAACCAGACATCTGATGCCCTAATATTTATAAGCACATCATTGCATTTTAATATCCTAATAAAATAATTCTCTCGATACTTATGTTGTCTCTCAAATCTAAAATGAAAACAACTTGTGTAAAAACCCATCTACCTAGAACACTGGTTTGAAATTAGTTCTTTACTACTTAAATAAAATTACATCCTATGATATAAAATGGCATTTGTTTGTTTTTAGTCGTTTTAACACTGTATACTATTGGTGTTTACTTTGAATAAGAATCATGTGGTACAATAGGGAAGCAATTTCTGCAAATACATTACTTCTTTAATTCAAAACATTGTTTATGTGCAATTGTGATAACAACTGGAGTAGCTTTAGAGAAGTAGGTCACTTGGTCTTAACGCCTAGGTTTATGAAATAAATTAAAGACACAAGTGTTTGCTTGCCCTAAATTGAGTATGGGGGTGCAGCAGTGGAAGAAGTGTCCCAATATGTTTGTGGTTTTATTAGAATATTTGCAAGAAACATAAACCCATTCAAATAGAGCCAGTGTAAAAAATCTGGAGAATTTCCAGGAGGTAGAGAGTTCTGGAAAACAAGCAAACAAACAAAAACTGGATCATCTGAACATCTAAGCCTCCAGAAGTCAAGAACCAAGTCATTTCAGGGGACTTCATCTGCAGGAATGTGTAGCCATTCATGCTACTTCCCTGACACTAACATGACTTAGCCGTCTACGTATGCTAGTTTCTTACCATACTGCCCCATTCTCCAGAGTCCTGGCAGAAGTATCTAATTGGCTGTCTGTCCATACTATGGATTGGTTATTCCTGTTGGGCTAGATGCAAGCTACAGTGGTCTGGTAGGCAAGGTCTTTTGATTTACTGGACTAACTTGCTAGGTGGGAACTGTGAGCATGGCAGGTCAAGCTGCGAAAGGATGTCGAGCATAGTAGATGGCTGATAGAGTAATCCATAAGCTCATAAGGGGAGCAATTCTGTCTGCTGAAAGATCCATGAAAGGCATCACAGAGGAGATGCATTTAAACAGGATTATAGTGGTTGAGTTGGAATTTGCTATCAAGAGCAAATAGGCAAAGAAGGAGGGTATTCTAGATAGTGAAGCAATTTGAGCCAAATGGTACAGGTTTATGCCTGGCACTCAGGTAGATCAGGTAGATCAATCGGGCTCAGCGATTTTCACTGTAGCTGCCCTGAATCATCTGAGCAGCCCATGTGGATGCCTGGACTCCAACCTAGATAAATTGAAACAGGATCTCTGGGGTTTGTGGTCAGAGATATGCAGTTTCTTAACCTTCTCCAGATGATTCTAATGCAAAGAGGATTGAGAACCACTGAATCTCTAGAGACTACAATACTTTATAAGTTTGTGAAATATAGTTGGAAAAGGATACTTGAACATGACTGTGAGGACTCTTATACATCAGGCTAAGGACTTAACTGTATTCTATAAGTAATAGCACTAGAATGCACTATTTTATGGGTTTCCACTCTTTTCTGAGCCCAGTATAGTTGCATCTATTTAGAGTTCTTTCAAGGCAGTAGATGGGGCAGGGGGAGTGGGTAGGTTATGGGATCTAGGTGTATGTCACCTAGATAGCTCATGGTGCTCATTAAAAATACTGCTTATCAAGTAACTCCATTAAAAATGGGCAAAAGACATGAACAGGCATTTCTCAAAAGAAGACATACAAGCAGCCAGGAAACATACTAAAAAATGCTCCACATCACTAATCATCAGAGAAATGCAAATCAAAACCACAATGAGATACTATCTCACACCAGTCAGAATGGTTATTATTAAAAAGTCAAAATACAACAGATGCTGGCAAGGCTACAGAGAAAAGGGAATGCTCATACACTGTTGGTGAGAATGTATAATAAATTAGTTCAGCCACCATGGAAAGTAGTTTGGAGATTTCTCAAAGAACTTAAAACAGAACTATCATACAACCCAGCAATCTCATAACTGGGTATATATCTGAAAGAAAACAAATCATTCTAAAAAAAAAAAAGATACATATTCTCACGTATTCACCACAGCACTGTTCACATTAACAATGACATGGACTCAACCTGGGTGCCCATCAACAATGGACTAGAGAAAGAAAATGTGGTACATACATACCATGGAATACTATGCAGCCATAAAAAAAGAATGAAATAGTATTGGCTGTGTGCGGTGGCTCATGCCTGTAGTCCCAGCACTTTGGGAGGCTGAGATGGGTGGAGATCACGAGAAGTTCAGGAGATCGCGACCGTCCTGGCTAACGCAGTGAAACCCCGTCTCTACTAAAAATACAAAAAATTAGCCAGGCTTGGTGGCGGGTGCCTATAGTCCCAGCTACTCGGGAGGCTGAGACAGGAGAATGGCATGAACCCAGGGAATGGAGCTTGCAGTGAGCAGAGATCGTGCCACTGCACTCCAGCCTGGGGGACAGAGCAAGACTCCGTCTCAAAAAAAAAAAAAAAAAAAAAAAATGAAATAGTGTTGTTTGCAGCAACATGGATGCAGCTGGAGGCCATTATGCTAAGTGAATTAACACAGGAACAGGAAACCAAATACTACATGTTGTCATACATAAGTGGGAGCTAAACATCAGATACTCATAACATAAAAATGGCAATGATAGACACTAGAGACTACTAGAAGGAGGGGGAAGAAAGGGAGGCAAGGGTTAACAAACTATTGGGTACTATGCTTAGTACGTGGGTGATGGGATCATTCATACCTCAGACCTCAGAATCACACAATATACCCATGTAACAAACCTGCACGTGTACCCCTGAGTGTAAAATAAAAGTTAGAGGGGAAAAAGAAAACAGTTTACCCACCGCATCTTTTCTGTAGGAGTGGATATTCTAATTCCAGATTTAGTTTTCCTAAGCAGAATGTATTGAAGTTTTGTAACGATTCTTTCTTCTCTCTCTAGGGGAGTAGGTTGCATCTTTGTTGAAATGATCCAAGGAGTTGCTGCTTTTCCAGGAATGAAAGACATTCAGGATCAACTTGAACGAATATTTCTGGTAAGTCCTTTACAGAGTATTTCTAAGAAAAATTGGTTTCTAATTAGTCACTTAGTGACAAATTCTGCAGCAGTCTGTGGAAAAATAATTTAAAACAAAATTTGCTATCACATTTGGTTCTAACATATTTTGGACCTTTGAAAAAGCAGGAAATCAGTTAAGAATTATGTTTTTATACTACTGTACATGAATAACATGTCAAAGTAGTAAGAAGGAACAGGGCAGGAGAGGCAATATAGAGAAAGTAATGGGTTAAAAACAAAGGTTCTGACAGAATAATTCCAAATAATTAATATAGTTACTCCCTCCCCATCATGTAGGTGGAGCTTAACTCCCCCTTGACTGTGAGCTTTGATAACTTTCTTCCATAAAGCAGAGCATGGAGAGTGGGAAGATGGTGACTTTACAATAGAGACACCAGTTAAACAGTACTTCCGTCAGGTTTTCAAGGGTATCATCATCAAAGATAAGTCATGTTAGTGGGCTGTACCTTTGATATGATGTGTTGATAATGACACCTCACCTCTGTGGTCTTCCTCCCCAAACCATAGCCTCAGTTAAATCATAAAAAATGTATCACACAGGCCAAAACTGACAGACATTCTACAAAATACATAACTGGTAGTCTTCAAAACTGTCAAGGTCATCAAAAACAAGGAAAGTTTGAGAAACTGTCATAAATCACAGGAGGCTGGGGAGACATGACAAGTCAATGTAATGTGGTCTCCTGGATGAAATACTAGAAAGGAAAAACATTATTAAGTATGTTGTTAATATCAGTGTACCAATGTGAATTTCTTAGCTGTGACAGTTGTACCATATTATGTAAGATTTTAATTAGAGAGAAAAACTGGGCGAGGGGTATACATGAGCTCTCTGTATTATGTTTTGTAACTTTTCTGTAAATCTAAAACTATTCTAAAATTAAAAGCTTATTTAAACTTTTGAAAATGTGCAAAATGTAAGTGTTCTGGAGCCAGACTATCTGGGTTTATCACCCTTCTCTGTCACGTTTTAGCCATGGGACTTTAAACAAGGGGCTTATTAGTTCTCTGCACTTTGGTTTTCTCATGGGTGAAATGAGGGATAATAATAGCACCTTCTTCATAAGTGGCTTTGAAGAATAATTGACTAATATATAAAGTTCTTTTAGGACTCTGCTTGGCGTATAGTAAATACTTTACATATATATAAATCGTTGTTATTTTAATTACATCATTTTATGCCAAATATTCAGTAGAACTTCCAGTAGAGCTAATATTCATATAAACCTGTAATTTAAAACATGAAATCAGAGTTAGACAAATTAAGTAAGTGCAACATTTAAATATCACTATCATATTAAGAATAAAATCTGCAGTAGAACGTAGTAATACAAACTGAGGCTCCATCACTATTGTATTCCCTTAATGTCAGCAATAAAATGGTAAGAAAAGAAGACTGGAAACTAGGAAATTAAAGCACATGTGATTCCTCTATGCAGTAGCCTATATCCCTGTGAGTCGCTGTGCGCTAACAACAAATGGACAATCAGCAAAGTCCCTAACATAGAAACCATCCTCAAAGTGTTGTCCTGTTGGTTTTATTCTTTCAGAAACCATCTGTATCCACTTCCTTTCAATTTTATTTTATTCAATATCTATAAATTCCCACACACAAATGTTAACATGATTATAAAAATAGTGTATCTTTATAATGGAAAATTCCTACAGTGTCAAAATGAAAAAAGGCTGGAAAATCACCCTTTGTCCTACTACCCAGAGAAAACCACATCTAGTATTTGGACATGTATCTTCTATAGAGTTTTTCTATATGTATTTGAAAAGATTGAATCATATCTTGTATATTCTTTTGGAATCAGCTATTTCCACTAAACAATTTGTAATTAACACCTTTCAATGAAAAATAAATTCAGAAACCTATCATCATTCTTAATGACTGGGGAGTGTTTCATTTTATGGATGAGACATTATTTACTTAACCAGCCCCATATTGATAGCTTGTTTTCAGTTTTTCACTATAATAAAATGCTGCCAGAAACATTCATTGCACAATCATCCTGTTAGTTAAGAATAATTATTAGAATAAGAAGTCCTTATTTCAATAAAATTTAATTTTTATAGATGTAGACTATTTGTTCATATCCATCCCTTCATTTAAACTCATGAAACCTACTCCCAAGAAATCTCTTACTCACTTTATTGAGATTGTACTGAGTCTATAGAAATAATACAAAATTGTACTTTCCTATCCAAGATTAAATTATTCAATTTTATGGCTGTTAGCATACATGTACAGTTTTTATAAACATGTTTGGTTTTTTGTTCTACTCAAGACTTTACTTTTATTCAATTATTTTAATTAACTTTTTCACAATAACTTTCTTAAAAATATAAACTGTTCCATATATTTTGTATTGACAAAAATGGCCTAGAGGGAACTTTAATGGGCTGTAGTTTATATAAATTTTTATGCAAAGACATATCTCCAAATATTTATCATTTTTATTTATATAAAGCTCATGTATAATGATAATAATAGTATCACTAAATTATATTCTGATAATAATTTTCTAAACTTTAGATTCCACTTTTCAGCCTCTGATAGCTGTTGAACAATAATTATGTAACTTGTCAAATTACTGATTTATGGTAGAATTATTACTGTACTGTATTTGAAAGCAGAAAGCTTTAAAAAGGGAATTGTACTGAAAAGAAATACCTCAACTTATATGTTACTTTAGGTTGAATTATAAAGGAAAAGAAATTGTTACATAATTGAGATATATTATACAGCAACAGAACAAAAAGGTGAGTTTCATAAAAGCATAATTTATTGACATAGCTTAGTCAAAGCTTTCATTTGAAATCTTTGTTTAACAGAAGTAATTTCCATTGGGTAATATCTTGTTGGATTACTTCTTGTGTGAAATTTTTGCTATTATTTTTTAATTTTATGGCATTAGTTTCCCAATGTTATGGGTATTCAGAGACCTTTGAGCTATGACTAGGCTTTTAATAAGTCAGAAAAATAAATCATTTTAAATTTCCCATGGGATTATTGATACACTAAACTACATTGCTATTGTTAGAGCACAGAGACCCTCAAATGCAGATAAGCATCGTGATTTATGGCAATAATTCTTTCATTTACTGTAGTTATTTTACATGTCTAATGCCTCTTAAATAAAATGTCCTTTGATAATCAGGAAATGAAGATCATCATCTATATAAAGTTACTGCTGTAGAATTAAATGTTATGTTTTGCCCTGAAGAATTAGATGAAGCCAGATAAAGAGAAATCTAAAGAATTCTTTTGACATTAAATGTTATCATCTTAAATCTTTTATTTTCTCCACTGAATTGTTTAAATTTGCAAATGTTAGCTGTATTATCACACAAGTAGACTCTCTCAAGACTGGTGTGATCCTCGGAGGAGGAAATTTTATAAACCCAGTATGGTTAAATCACTGAGAAAAAAATGCTTTTCCTCTGTGACCTTTTATGTCTAATCTTGGGAGGAATGACTATTAAATAGTGATTAGATCCACTTTAACAGGCCTATAGTATAAACTGCCAGAGACTCTTTTCTAAAGTGGCAATTGTATATCTGGCCTCTGGTAAAGCATTGCCAAGCAGATAATCAACTTTGAAAAGTCATGAAACATGGGATTATTTGGTTTGTTTTGTGTTTTAATACAAGGATTAAGTTCATTCATTTGCCTGTGAACTGTACATAGAAAGGTGGTTAATAACTTTGAAGCACAAAATTAATAGCTTGTTACCCAAGACAGCTAATATAATTAGCTCCCACACACTGAGTCTTTATAAAATAGGTGAAAGGAAATAAAGATCAGTTAGTAAAAGTCTTTATGTTTTTCTTTCTAAGATTCTTTTTTCGCTATTCTCTTTTTTTCTTCCTTTGGTTGAAGGGAGCAGTTCACAATTTTAACAAGTTCAGTGAATTCATTTCTGGAACATAATAACCATGTTCATATATATAAGGTGAGCTGGGATATGCTACAATCTGAAATTTCACTGTTAAATCATTTTCCTTGACATTGTGATACTTACATGCAAGGAAGGAAGGAAGATGATGGAATTTTAATGAATTATATTCAAGACATTTTGAATTGGCAGGTAAATAGGCACCTAATTCTCCAAGCAGTAACTCTGCTCTTAGGTAGAAAGAGTATTTATTTTCACTTCTTTAGCATTACCCAGTTTTTGATGTGGCATGGTGTATTCTGTTCACCTCTATTAGTTGCAAAATAAGCAGCAAATGCATTCATCCAGGTGAATATATATTCAGAGTGACAAAATCACAACTAATAAAACATTTGTATTCTAAACATATTATTCTGAATTGAAAAAGAAGGGTACTTGTACAACCCTGGGAATATGTGTCTCTCTCACTTCAAAACAGCTGAACAAATGGCAGGGAATGCTTGCACAGCTGTCTGAAACCTTTGGCAGATGCTTCTGGGTCTCTGTGGCTCATGGCCCATTGTGTAACAGTCATGACAAAGGAGCTGGCGTGATTCTGCTTTTCAGATCTATTCTTTTTCTCTCTGTCTTTGAATGTTGATAACCCTGACAAATCACGCCTTTCCTTGTCTCCTGGGTCTCCTGGCTTACAATGAAATTTCATCCACTGATTGTTAAACTATTGTACATTATTTGACTGGTACAATTGTTAAAATAGTCCTCTTCATCAATATATGCCATTCAGAATTTGAGTGTGTGTGTGTGTGAGTGTGTGTGTGTGTGTGTGTGTGTAATGAGCCACATGCAACTTTGAAAGCTACTATAGTACTTAGTGTGGCTTTTGAGTTGGATTATTCCTTAAGCTGCTGTGCTTTGCATTAAACTGACTGTGGAGATATAGTTTGCAGATTCAGTTCCTGTCCTTGTTTCCTCCACATGGCTCTGATTCCAGGGTCTTTAGAACTGGAACCATAATCCTGCAGCTTCACGATTGGTTAGGGAAGCCTTGTAGAATGTAAGGGAAAGCTGATATCACCTCCTTGACAGTTATTACCATTCAAGTGGATGTATTATAACAGCCACATGGTTAGGATGGAATATTGCTATCACAGATTTCTATCATCATTACCATTACTGGATTTGCTTTAGGTCATTTCTGCCATACTACTTCAGCAGTTACTGTGTAGCACTAGGTACAATGAAGACATAAAATAATTATGTGTCATGGTGTCAGCCTGTAGTAATGACCATGAGAATCAAGGCAGGTGGGCAAGGCATACTTTAGGAATGGAATCATGAATAATTGCTGAGCAATTGATCAGCAGATGTGAGACCCAGCAATAATAGTGGATTCTGTATTAGTTAAAATACTGAACTCTAAGAGTTAAATGTTGTGCTCTAATCCAAGGTTTTTGTTTTCTACCCTCCCCCTCACCCACTACCCCCCAGCAAGCCACCTTTTCAAATTGGACAGTAGTTTCTGCATCTGTAAAGGAGGAAGTTAAACTAAGTGATTTCAATATTGTCTTGTAGCTCTAACCATTTTTTATTTTTTTAAATGCTTGATGTTACTGTATTATGTATTAGTTATGGGTGTTTAAAGAAAAATTGCTAAGAAAATTTTTATTAAGCACTAAAGAAAGTATAAGATTTGAAGTGAAAATAAAAGGGAAAAGGAGACATCAGGCAGTGGTATAGGAGTGGGTGGAAGGTGAGGTTGAATGTTCAAGACTGCACTTTGATAGTTTAGTATTTTTAAATCTCATTTTATCCATAATGTAATAAAACAGTATAACAGGAGAGTAATGTTAAGAGCATTTTAACAAAAATAATACAGTACAGTGTGGTAGTATGTGCCTATGGTCCCAGCTACTTGGAGAGTTGAGGTGGGAGGATCACTTAGCCCAGAAGTTCAAGGCTGCAGTGAGCTATGATTGTGCCACTGCACTCCAGCCTGTGTGACAGAGTGAGACCCCGTCTCTAGAAAAGAAAAATACAATGTGGATAAAATAATAAATTCAACTGTATAAAGACTGGCAGAAGTAGAGAATTAAACAACACCTGTTGGGGTGAAGAATATTGAAAATATTAAGCTACAATTTTTAAATCAGTTTTAGAAAAACAAATAGGGACAATAGATTATAATACTCTACCTCCCACCCTGGAACAAGTACCTCTTAATTTGTACTTGTTTCCTTCAAGCTTCATCTATAGGCATAGTCATTTACATGGTGAAAAATCTTTTTCAGAGAATCAACTGTATATAAGTAAAAGAAAAGTATGAGGAAAAAATCACCACTGAGATATAACCAACATTAAACATCTTTGTATTCCCTTTTCTAGATTTTCACAATTGAGTTCATAATAAATTTATGGTTTTGTGTTTAGCTTCTCTTTAACAGGAAATAGCCATTTCCAATCCATTAATACGTAATTGAAAATGTTATTTTAATTATACTATAATATCTTACAAATGTGCCCAAATGGAGAAACTCAGACATTTCTCTATTACTAGATAATTTGCTTACAGTTTTTATGCTACGGTAAGCATTGCATATTTTTACCACATTTAATTATTCATTCAGCAAGATTATTAGGCACTTTATGTGACAGTCACTGTGACTATGGTGGTAAACCAACAAACATAGCCCCTACTTGCTTCAAAAATATGGTCAGCTGAGCTACATTTGAATAGCTTCCAGGAAACCAGGTCAGAAAGATGTTGCAACACTACTGTTACACATCTTGGATATAAATGATGAGAAAAAGAGTCAAAGATAACTTAAAAGTTTCAAATTTGGGGAACTACGTGATCAGCAATGTCACTGAAAATAATGGGAACATTGAAAAGGAGTACCACTGGAGGGAGAGGAAGAAGAGAGCTCAAGGTACTGGACTTTATGTGATAGCGGGTGACCTCAGATGGACATGTCCGGTTTATAACTCATACACAACAAAATCAGGGAGATGCATGGGAATCAAGGAGCCATTCACCCAAAAGAGACGATCTTGGCTCCCACATCATATTAGTTCTTGAATCATGAGAAGGTAGAGGGAAATGCAGTGGACCACTGCCTACCCTGTAGGGGATGTTCATGTTTTGGGGGATTGGAGGGTTAGATCAGGGGAGAAATCAGTACAGTGACACAAATCAAAGGAAGGGTGACTAGAAGAGAAATGAAGGGTAAGGACAGAAAAAAAAAATCACTCCCTGGAGCAAGATAATCCTTCAGCTCAGGTCTGTTCAGCGGGTAGGGGTGGTGGGTTATGAAGCCAGATTCCCTTCCTTGCTTGTTCCCAGCATGTTCTGCACACTGCTCATGTAGTTTGTGGCACACTGTATGTGCCTAGTAAATGCTTTTAGCCCAGAGGAAAAGAAAGATTTCCTGCCCCAAAAGTGCAAGAGTCAACACAGAAAACATATGTTGGTTTATGAAGAAAGGTTAGACTTTCCATGGTTTTTCAAAGGAGACCTGTGATTCTCCTTGATGCTTCAGTGATGCTGGAGTGAAGGTGGGTATAGCCTCAGAGGGAGGCACTAGGCTGTCCACTCTTGGCTCTGCTTCTATTAAGATTTTGCATGTGAAACAGATCCCACTGCTGAAAGAAAGGTTGAAAAACCCTGGACTAATAACATCTTAAGGTCCTCCCTGGTCAATAGTTCTATGAAAAAAAAAAAGTCTATGTGGAAGAAAAGTGTTCAGAAGAGATCCAGTGAAAATGAAGATGCTGGAAAAATAAACATTGAGTGGTTCATGTGTGGAGACATTAGATGGATGTTCTAATAAAGAAAGTTCCATGCTTCTAAGCGAATAGAAATGTTGGTAGCAAACTTCAATAAGGTCATTTGTCTTACATGAAAGCTAAGACAGTGGGATATCCATCTATAGAATAGCTAATCACATTACTGCTTAAAAAGAAACTTCTATTAAAAGACAACCTGTTTGTGACCCAGAGATTTGAATTAACTCACATAGTGAAAAAACTTTTTTTTACTTCAGTGTTTTTGCATTGCAGTACCACAAACTTTCTATAAAATGGAAAATGAGAACACTTAAATCATTCATTTTCTAAGTTATTCATTTATTCAACAGATATTTATTATGTGCTTACTCTAGGCTAAATAATCTTTTCATGGTTTGAGAGGACCGCAGTATACAAAATAACATTCCTGCTCTCGTAGAACTGATATTCCTGTAAGGAAAGATAGACAGTGAGAAAATAAATATATAAATATATAATGTGTTTCTTAAGTGCTATTCTGAGAGATGCCATTTTACATACCATGTTCTGGGGAGTTTTCTCTCAGAGGTGATACTTGTTCACTGAAGTTTGTAAGGGCACCAAACTCACAAATAACAGGGATCAGAGCATTTGAGGCAGAGGGAGTAGCAACTTGGGTGGGTTTAATGATCATAGTATTAAATGAGAATTCTCATGCCTGCATATGTTAAATTAACGATCATTCTCCCATGTATTGAAGTCATCCTTTATATGAAGCATTTTCTTACTTGGGAAATGCTTGCTTTGTGTGGAACATTAAATTTCTGTATATGTTACAATTCAGGCATTAGATTGAGTGAATCCACAGAGTTTGAAGTACAACTGAATACGTATTCCAAGTAGGAATTATGCTGGGGCTAGGGATTTGGGCTTTCTGAGTCAGTTCACCATGAGAGTTAGTATAGATAGAAGAAAATGGAAATGTTTCTGTTTTGGAGAGTAGATGATAGTTCTGGAGAAGGGAGGAAGAATGTCCAGAGGATGAAGAGACCCAGAGAGTGCTTTTTTAGAAGAATTTCAAGAAGAAACTATGTATCAGCTGCATCAAATACTCAGAAAGCTGAGACAGGCCGCTGGTTGGTAACTTTTGAGTGCTGAATATGTGAAGCCAGGTTACAATGGATTTAAAGGGTGAGTGGGTAGTGAAGAATTGGGAAACACTGAGCCTGTAGACAACTTTGAGAATTGGGTCAATGAAGAGAATTGATGTCACCTTGAGGATATTTTTCAATCAATATTCATATATTTTATAATCTTAAGTATTTTTGAAATAATGAAAACCAGTATATTTGTAAGGTAAATGACACCAAAACTCCAAGAAGGCATACTGGATGGATCAAGGTATTGGAGCAGGCAAGAGAGGATGGGTGGAGGAGATAGTGCCTTGAAATGTGGATGAAATATTTTTCTGAAAGAAAAGAAAGAAGAAGGGGAAGGAAGGAGGGAGAGATTTCAATAAATGTTTTAGAGGAGAAAGAAGAAATTTGAAGATTTTATGATCTGCATTATTCCTACGTGAAAGGGAGTGGGGTATGGCTGGCACAGTGATGTGCATATGGAGGGCAGATGTTGAGGGAATGGATAATATTCATAATGCTGGTGAAATAATAAATGATTTGCAACTGATAGGAGGAAATAGTTGCTGACTAGATTTTTAATCTGTTTTTTATCTGAGACATTATTATGGAAATAGAAATGTTGTCTTCCCAATTTCTGATTTGTGATAGTTTATTTACTTTCCTATTAACATAAGAATGCTTTTATATATTTCTACCACCTGTAAATATTTCCCAGTTGTAGGAATTTTTACCAAAGACTTTTCTGGAGGCTATGGTTTACCTCTGTGATCTGTCTTAAATGTTTTGAAAAAAATTTAACCTGATGTATTGCTGTTTAATATTACTATCTTTTTAATATACATGACTTTATTTTTAACATATATGACTGGTTGTTCTGGTTATTTTTTCTCATGTAACCACCTCAAAATCCCCTAGTTTAAATAAACAATAATCATTTTTTAATTTTCTTTTATGGGATCAGGGTCAGGAATTCAGTAAGAGCTTGGGCAGTTCTGGACTTGGGTTGCAGACACATGGTAGCTGGGCTCGACTAATCAGGGCTGGAGCAGTTGGGACTAGCCAAACATTCCTGTTTCTTTCTTCAGAGTCTTAGGGCTCTCCAAGGGCTCTTGCCATGTGGGCTGCTTTTGACTTCCTTATGTCATGGTTGTTGGGTTCCAAGAGTGGGTGGCCCAAGAGGACCAGATGGAAACTGTGTGGTTTCTCTTAATTTAGCTTCGGAAGTCACGCAGTAACTCTCCTGGTCAGAGCAGTCACAAACCCTCACCCAAAGTCAAGGGAAGGGGACATAGATCCCATTTGTATATAAGAATGTCCAGAATGTTGGGGCTGTGTTTTCAAGCTGCCACACTGACCATGTAAATTTGCATTAGAGCATATCACCAAGTAGAGCTGATAAACAGCTTTGTAGGGAAAAAGCTCCAGGAAACAATTTTATCAAGTTCCTGAATTTTTTGTTTTTCCCATACTCCTTATAGCCATTATATTACTGCTTCCCATGCTAAATATAAAGCGTGAATTGTCAAGAGTGTTACTTGGTGGGTCATGAGGTCCCTCATTTGCTCACCCTTTTTTCTTCCCTTTTTGATTAACAAGTTCACAGATGTGTCAGACTGAAAAAGATGGTGAAATGCTGCCATAGTGTGACACATCTGAGGCAAGTGAGGAGGTGGTGACACTTCTTAGCAGATTCCCTGAATGTTATCCATAAAGCCTGTTTTCATAATTCACATTCTGCCTTTGAGTAAAACTTTCATTTGCAGAATACTTCCCCACGTAAATCTTATTTCTCAGAACATTACATATGTTATCTCTTGAGGTGAGCAGCATCTAAGATGGCTCCTAGTGTGCCCACCGCCTGGCGTTTATGCCCTTGTGTAATGCTGTCCCCTTGAGTGTGGGCTGGACCTCGTCACTTGCTTCTAATGGATAGAATATGGCAAAAGTGATGAGATATCAATTCTGAGACTAGGTGACAAAATGATTGTTACTTCTTGCTCACTTAGTCTTCCTCTCTTACCGGCTCACTCTGAGGGAAGCCAGCTGCCATGTTACGAGTTGCTCTGAGGAGGGGCCCTCATATCAAGGAACTGATGTTTCCAGCCAACAGCCGGTGTAAACCTGAGGCTTGACCTAAGCCTTGTGAGTGAGCTTAGAAGTGGATGCCTCCCCAGCGGAGACCACAGCCATGGTTAACACCTTAATTGCCTCCTTGTGAAAGACTGAGCCAAAGGCACATAGCCAAGATTCATTGGAATTCCTGACCAAAGAAAACTGTAAGATAATAAGTGTTTGTTACTTAAACCCACTGGGTTTTGTAGTAACTTGTTGCACACCAATAATTACCTAATATAACTCTTTTATAGAGATACACTAATAGATAGCTAATATATCCCATGACCAAGAAAGAGTAGATACTATTATTACTGTTAATTTAAAGCAGAGAAAATTATCTTTGGAGGTCATATGAACTTCCCTAAGAAGACATGTTTAGTGTGTGCCAGAACTGAGACTAAATGCCACATCTGCTTACTCTTTCATCAGAATGCTCTGTTTTGTCTTTTTGTTTGGTTGTTTTTGCTCTGATTCTTAATCAGGAGTATGTCATAGAATGACTTAGAGTTATTTGTTGAATGCACATTCTTAGACCCCACTCAGGACTTTCTGAATCAGAGTCTCAGGGGATGGGACATCCCTCTGTAGTCAAACAGATAAGCAGTCCCTGGTTGATGAGTTCTCTTAAGAACTCTACTCTAAAAGATACATGGAATTCTTTGAAATGTTAAGCATGTTTTAAGTTTCCTGGCCTTATGTGACAACCTTAAAACCTAGATAGTGTGGACATTCTATCTGGAATGTGGAAGTCATTCTTCAGTTAGACTGAGTCCTTTGTTTCTCACAGAGATACTTTTGATAGGACCTCAAGGGACTCTCCCTTATAATGAGTATATTCATGGCTTTGTGCTACTAGTATCAGGTGACTATTATTAGAATTGCATACACAAGCAAATGAAGATTTGTAATCATCATGTCCCAGCACTGTGACTTCTTATCTTGGCTGGCCACTTGATTGACATTCTGTTTTCTACTCTCATTTTGCAACTTACCTTTTCTTATGCTTCAGAAGTCTTTACCCTCAGGGATAAATCTGTCCAGGATGTTAATCTTTTAGTGAGGCATGAGTTCGTTTAAAACCTGACCTTGTATTATCTCCTGCCCAACCCCCTGCAAGAAAAAAGCCTCCTCAAAATATTCTATCCTAAATTGATTTATGTCTCATTATTACATAACTTGATAAAAAGCTATGGCTGTTTGATTAAAATTTATCATAAAATAATCTACCCAAGTCATTGAAACATTTCCCTTAGAGAACAGTTTTATTCTAAGTCAAGTTAACAGATTATCTGACCTTGGAGCTGAATTTGTCCTCTATCTCATTTGTCTCTTTTGACAATGACAGTCATACATTTCCAGGTAATGTGTATGTATGGAGGCTATGGCTTTCATATTCTTACTAAAATCTCTTTGTGGGTTTAGTTGTACTGGAAGTGTTGAAAACTGTATTTTAGATGTACCATTCAATTAAATTTTTCTTAGTATAATACCTAATATAAATTCAGGCTTCTATTAATTTTGAATAACTCTAGACATGAAAATTGTCAGTGAATCTGAGTCTCTGTGTGGGAATATATTCTTCTCCAGGACAAAAGCAAATGTCAGTATTGTCATATTTTACCTTTCATGTTGGTCAATCCCTGGTAAAGACGCAAGAATAGGTTTAGAGACACATATGGTGCTATTAAACTTCTGTGCCTAAGTATCTGCAGTTTTTCTTCTTCCTCTGTCTCTAATGTCTAAATATAACCCATTTCAAAATATATGAAATATTCCCCCTCACCAGTGAATTTTTCTCTGATTTTTCAGTTGGAAATTTTCTTTCCTTCTCCTGGACCTCTTGGTCTCTTTGCCCAAACTTTCTGGTGTCTCTCTTCAGTGTCTGCCTTGCACTGCAGCTGTTTTGCTCTTACTCTCCTAGTAGAGTTTAGGATTTGAGAGTAGAGGTAAGAAGATAAGGACTACTTTGTGTGGAGCAAACAGTATGTGCCCTGACGAGGCTTAGATATTGACTTGTGATGACAGAATTATTGCAGAGGCCAAGGACATTTCTTGAACTTCTCTGTGTTCCTTTTTAAATACATCTTTTGGAGAATTCTGTGGGAATGAATTTAGAACCAAAGTTTAAAAAATTAAAGATGGTTTTCCTTCTTTCATTTGTTTGTTTAAATATAGATGCAAATTCATGCTTTTTGTTAGTTTCTCTTGTTGCAGTTCTTTGTTCTAATAATACCTAAATCACTAATGGCAGGTAACATTTAACATTCAGATGCAGAGTTCATTTTCTTGAAGCTCAAGAGAACAAATTACTATCAATTTGCTCTAAGTAAAATTTGGTATTAAAAATGTTTCATGTTTGCCAAATAGAAAGTAAACAGCTGAGAGGTGTTAATAAAACCTTTTTGGGAGAATAATATTAGGTTCTTTTCTTGGCTGTCATATTATTCATAATAAAATGAAATATTGCTTATCTCTCATATAGAATAGTGATATATGCACATTTAATTTGATTATTGACTCTTGGGATGTGATTCAAGTCATTCAGTAGTTGTGAGTGTCTTTGATAAGCCTGGCAGTGGGCTTCAGTGAACTTCTATTTTGAAGAAGTTTGACAAAATTTTTATTGAATGTTCTTTCTACTGCTTAGTACTGGGATGAAGATAAAATAATAAAGGAACTAAAATTGATTTTCAATTCCTTACTACTTTTCTACCTTATACCAAAAATCTTTTTTAGGCATAAATAATCAGATAGTGCATAGAGTGGCTCATCTCATTATTTTGATCTTCCTAATATACCATGATGTCAAATTAGATGTGAAATGGAAAAGGATTAACTTGAATGACATTTTAACCACCTTTCTAGCAAAAAATATTTCAGATGAATATAATGTGTTTTTTGTTTATCTTTCCAAATGTTAAGCTAATTTTTACAAGCAATAAAATGTGCTATTATATGAGAAATCTCAGTACCTTCAACTTAATTTTGTTGTCAACCTAAAACTGCTTTAAAAAATAAAATACATGAATTAAAAAAAGGATGTTGTGGATGAATAAAAGCAGAATACTGTCCACAAAATCCATTCTTTTCTTTTGAGTTAATAGTAAGATTGTCCTTTCAGGAATTTCATCTTCTGTCAGTGAGACACAGTGCAGAAGAGAATAGACACTTGGGCAATAAAAATACTTATTCCCTGACAGTTTTATGGAAACTGTGGTAGGTGGGGTAGAGAGGTATCTTAGTCCATTTTCTGTTGCTGTAATAGAATACCACAGACTGGATAACTTAAAAAGAAAATAAATTTACTTCTTAGAGTTCTGGAGACTGGGAAGTGCAAGGCTGAGGGGTTGCATCTGGTGAGGGCCTTCTTATGTCGTAACATCGTGGAGAGCATCAGATGGCTGGAGTGCAAGAGCATGTCAGCTCCAGTTCTCTTTTTCTCTTCTTAGAAAGCCACCAGTTCCATCATTGGGGACCCACCCTGCTGAGTTTATCTAGTTCTGATTACCTCCCAAAGGCCCCATCTCCAAATGTCATCAACACGTGAATTTGTGGATTAGGTTTCCAAAACTTGAAGTTTGGGGGAACACATTAAAACTGTAGCAGGAGGTGGTGCCAAAATAAGTAAATGCCAGGCTATGAAGCAGAGGAATTAACAGTGTAATAGGGGATCAAGCTGAAGCATTAAAAACCTGTCATCAGGGCCGGGCAGGGTGGCTCACGCCTGTAATCCCAGCACTTTAAGAGGTCGAGGTGGGCAGATCACGAGGTCAGGAGTTTGAGACCAGCCTGGCCAACATGGTGAAAGCCCATCTCTACTAAAAAAAAAAAATAAAATAATAATACAAAAATTAGCCAGGCGTGGTGGCGTGTGCCTACAGTCCCGGCTACTCGGGAGGCTGAGGCAGGAGAATCACTTGAACCTGGGAGGCGGAGGTTGCAGTGAGCCGAGATCATGCCACTGCACTCCAGCCTGGGTGACAGAGCAAGACTCTGTCACAAAACAAAACAAAAACCTGTCATCAGTACTCTGGGGTAGGAGAAACTGTTGGGGGACATTGCTGCTGATCTTCTCCTTCCTGTGTATTTAAGTTGGTATGAATTGGTTAAAATGGCAGCATTCACTTATTTGAGCAGAGCTGTGTCAACGTTACTTCAAAAAAGGTAAGAAATGCTACACCGTATTATCATTCACACAAAACTCAGCAACTTTTAATAGAAAATAATCAACCTTCTACTCTTGAGTTCTAAGAGTGGCCTGTTTGTTCAAACATAGATATTTTGTGGTTTACAAAAAATTATTATTACTTAGTAGTATAACTGTTCTGTCTCAGCCACCACTTTAGCATTTCTTTAATACCAATTTGAAAAAAGTAACGACTGAGCCATATGATGAAATAGTTTCATCTTCTCTAGAGATGTATACAATTATTTGACTTCTGGTTTCTTAAGTGGTGATTTTATTTAGGAACATACCACAATAAGCAAGCTGAATTTTTTTTTATGGTTTCAATAAGCCAACTGCTTGGTATTTCTTTGCTTAGAAAGTTAGTGAGCTGAAAAATACACAGCAGAATGCTCACTTCCTCTTGCTTTTTGACTTACCATGCCCTGTAGGCCTGCAGCCCAAGAGTGGAGTTTGATAAATGCCAGGAATCCAGCCTATAATTTGTGTTTAGTGTTCAAAACCCTATATTTAAGTAAAAAGAACTACAAACCAGTCTTCTATAGGCTACTTCCAATTCACTGCTCAATATTTTGCCATCCCTTTTTATGTGAACCTGTGGCTATGGCTTACTTTTTGCCAAAAAACAGCTGTGGCTTACTTTTTGCTGATGTACACACTTATTCCAGATTGTTTCCACTGATAGCCAGGCCTGACAAGCCACACCATATGTTTATAACATTGGGATAGGATTCAAGAAACTAATAGAAGGATATAGCCAGGTACATCAAAAGATACTGAGATTCGTGTTACTGTAAGTAGTTTATTAAGGTGTTGCTACAATGACAGATAGTATTCTTTATTCCCTCCACATAACCTAGGCTGCTCTTTGAGAACTTTTCTTGCTTCAGGGCTACCTGTGACAATATGTAGGACAAGTTTTAGAAAAAGAAAGACAAAGATGAGAATTTGTTTTAAGATTATCTAAGTGAGGTCTTCACATTTAATGACATTCTCAAAACAGCAGTTTGTGAAGCAAATCATCTAGAATGTTTATGCTTTGGGAAATTCAGGAGGTCAACATAGTAACTAAGAGGATTACACATTTAAAACTCAGTGCATTTCTAAATGCCTTTATTCATGTTTGTATGGTCTTCGCTGGAATAAAATTTATGGGAGCAAGCTATTCATGTCAGATTAGTTTTCGGAAATACATAACTAAATTCAGAAATAGCAACTACAAATCAGCAGGCAAAAATATTAGTTTTTTTGTTATTGTTACTGATTTTGTCTTAAACTCTGAAAACTCTTAAAATTAATCTTTACCTTTATGCTCTGAAGCAGCTCTTGGTTAGAGATGCTTTCTTTTCTTTTGTTCTAGTTCATCTGTTTATGAAAAAATGTTATTCCAATGAAATAGGCTTTTAAATATTGGGAAGAAATAGTATACTGTCTAGGATGACAGATTAATTCCCTTCTTTTTCCCTTAAGGGAGGCTAGTAAGAATTTGAAGACATATTGGTGCTGATAGCTTACCCCTAAGGTCTGTGCGTTCTACCAAAAATAATGAAAAAAGGAAATTTAGTCCTGCTACTGACTCTTGGAATACATAGCTTTGATAATAGCAGCCTATTGCTTCAGATGGTAAGATAAAAAAAATCACTCAGAAGAGAAAGAAGAAAGCAAATGAAGAGATTTTATCCACGGTGTGTTGCAGCTTAACCTGTTGGATAAATAATATAGTGATAATGGAAATACAATATGAAGCTTCCTTCAATAGTGGCTCCGTTTTTTATTTTTTCTTTCATGGGAAACGCAATACTTTTTTCAAATATGAATATAAAGAAACTTTCTTTTTATCCTCTTAGTCTCTCCTTTACTTCTATTTAGTATTTCACTAATTCCACTCAAACCCAAGAGGGAAAATTAGGATATGTTGCAGTAATTTGTGTATGTATCTCCTAGCAGTGTCCCAAGAACAAAGTTGGTTGAGCTGAGCACCCTGTGCTACCTCCATTAAAATAACCAACACATAAACCTTTCATGTAACCAGAGCTGTCAGAGCTTAAACCCAGTTGTTCTCTTTAAAGCTCTTTGTCTTTGCATTACACTATGTTTAAGCCCAGTATAAGTGATACAACTTAACCATTTGTAATGAACTAATGGAATTTATGACTCAACGAGGTGATAGTAAATATGGAAGTATGTCAAGTTTTTTTAAGGTAAATTCTGGAATGAAAGATTACCTCTGGACTGGTTGTTGGAAGACCCAACCTGTAGTCCTGTCTATTTGTAACTGGGTTTGTTTAAGGAGTGTTCGATTTATTTACCTATAGAATGAGGTTAAAGAATTCATAGCCTGCAAATAAAAAAAAAAATTAGTGTAATTGTTTGTTGAAATGAAATTTCACCAATAATGCCAAATTTCCCGTGTAGTATCCCCCCAACCTCCTCAGAGTGTCTCCAAGAAAGTGTAGGACTCCAAAGAACATACTATGAGAAGCACTAGACCAAATGATGTTTACAGTATCTCCAAAATTGTTTTGTTTTCTCCACAGTAGTTATATTTGATTTATGTTATAATATCTCTTATATATTTAAAAATTAATGTCATAAAGATTTCTTTATTCTTTTATGTTCTGAATGTATTACCTTCATTAAAATATTTATTTCTGTCTTCTGATTTTTCTTAACTATTAATTTTGATCACTTGTGTAGTGTATTTTGATCCCACAGCAGTTTTTTCCATAACTCCTGGTATGAACTGCCTTTTACTAAAACCAAGTATTCATAAACCAACTCAACAAATATGTATTGAATATCTACTTTATGTCAGTTACTGTGTTAGCACCTAGGATGTAAAAGCAAACAAGACATTGTCTTCACCTTCAAGGATCTCACAGTCTGGCCAAGGAGAAAGACAGGAGGCAGACAGTCATGACACCATGTATTAAGTGCTGAGCCCCAGCCTCTTGTATCTAGCTTCGTGATTAATTTATCTTCTTGGATGTCTAATAAGAATATCAGATGTGGCCGGGCCTGGTGGCTTACGCCGGTAATCCCAGCACTTTGGGAGGCCGAGACAGGTGGATCACCAAGTCAGGAGACTGAGACCATCCTGGCTAACACGATGAAACCCCATCTCTACTACAAATACAAAAAAATTAGCCAGGCATGGTGGCGGGTGCCTGTAGTCCCAGCTGTTTGGGAGGCTGAGGCAGGAGAATGGCATGAACCCGGGAGGCGGAGCTTGCAGTGAGCCGAGATTGCGCCACTGCACTCCAGCCTGGGCGACAGTGCAAGACTCCATCTCAAAAAAAAAAAAAAAAAAAAAAAAATCAGATGCAATCTATCTAAGTCATAGCTCTTAATATATCAAACAAAATCATTCAAATTTGTTCCTCTCCAAGTTTTCCTATTTCAGTAAATGACAGTATCCTTCACCCAGTGGCTCAAGCCCACAATTTAAGAGTCACTCTTAATTCTTATCCTGTCCTCATCCTATGCATCAGATGTATCAGCTAGTTCTATTAATTCTAGTTGTAAAATAAATACTGATCCACAGTTTTCCACCATACTAGTCCTAGTCACCATTATGTCTCACCTGGTCACTGCTGCAGTCTCCATATCACCTCTATTTGGCCCCCACCCATTGACAACACTCCTATCATCTTAAATGGCAGCCATGGTGTGTTAGCTAGCATATTGGTTTGCCTACTGAAAAAGAGGCAAAAATGACATGTCTTAGAAAAAAATAAATCGTTTGTTCCTTTCTCATGTGTAATGCAAGCTGGTGGATGGATGGGCTGTGCTGCATGAGGTCCTTCAGGTTCCTGGGTTTCTTTTATCTGGGGTCCCTCTTTCTCCTTGGGTATTGCCATCATCTACATAGTGGAAGTTGGGTAACCACCACAGCATCAAATTCCAGAAATCCAGGAGCTTCTTCCTAAAGGCGTGACCTAGAAGTTCCATGCTTCCACCCATATAATTCTGTCCAGAACCCTGTTACATGGCCAGAACAAGATAATAAGGAGATTGGGAAATGTAACCTCTAGCTGGGTCACTGGATATTCATATAAAATTCAAGAAAATTGATTGTTTATTGGAGAAAATAGAAAATGGTTATGGGGGCAGGCAGTAAGTAAACTCCATTGCCCAGGGTGGTTATTTTAAAATGTCAGATTATGCTGGTCCCCCTGTATCATCCTTTGATAACTTGCAGTATACCTTGACTAAAAAGCCAGATTCCCCTAAACACACCATATCAAAATATGTGGAATAGAGCTAAAGCAGTGCTTAGAGGGACATGTATAGCATTAAAATATTATACTAGAAAACAAGAAAGATTTAAAATGAATGATCTATGCATTCATACTACAAAGTAGAAGTATAGAAGCAAATTAAATTGAAAGCAAGCAGAAAGAACAAAATGATAAATATGAAAGAAGAGATATATGAAATTGAAAACATAAAACCAGTAGAAAACTGCGATGAAATCAATAGCTGGTTTTTTGAAATGATTAGTAAGTGTGATAAACATCTAGCCTGACTTACTAAGAAAAGAAAGAAGAGATGTCACTTTCCGTTCTGAAGACATTAAAAGGCTAATAAAGGCACATCGTGAATAAATATATGCTAATAAAGTTGATAACTTAGATGAAATGGACAAGTTCCTTCAAATATACAAACCTATTAAAGCTTATTTGAGGAGAAACAAGTAACCAATCTACTGGGGAGTGGTATTGGTGAGGGGCATTTCCAACTATTTTCTTTTACGCTTAAAGGAATGTAAGCAAGGTCAATAGAAGGGCAAAGCCAGTATTAAAATTTTGGATTTTGAAGAAGACTCCTATTTCCTTAAAGAGTATCAATTGATGTCATCTTCTGGTAGTAAGTTGTTGGTAGGTTGGATGACTTGGAACCTAAAGGACACAGGGGAAGTTTTGAAGTGAACTGGTGAGCAGTGTGTAGATCTGACCATGGGAAATTTATATTGAAATTAATGAACAGCACTGAGGCCCAATTTGAGGTTTAAAGTTGTTGCATTCACCAATGGATGGTTATCATAGAAGGTTCCTGTATCAATCAGGGTTCAGCCTGGTCAAAACCACACTTTGACCAAGGATGGCTTAATATACTTGTGAACTATTTACAAGGGATTTGCTACTAAGAGGATATAAAAGAGAAATCTGAAGAATAGCCTGAGGCTGAGGGAGAGAACCCAAGAAGGAAACCAACGTGGAAAGGCTCTCCCTCACCAAGTTCAGGTTCAGATCTCATTGGAGAAGGAGTGGTGTGGCCCACTGGGTGGTGGAGAGGTTTATTGTGTTACCCTGGGCCAGATCTGGCCCACAGCAGCAGGACAGAGGCGGTGGCATGGGATTCCAGGTCAGCATTAGCTCGCTGGTGGCTTCCCTCTGGGGTGCCAGTGGGCCCAGGTTGGTGGGCAGGGCATTGTGAGCAGGAAATCCCCTCCTGGGTTCTAGCAGGCTGAGGCTGGTGAGCCAGCAGGGAACTGCTGACAAGGGCTGGAAAGCTGGAAGGTGAACACCGCTTCGTGGTAGGTGCACTGCTGGGAACACAAGCCACTGGATCAAGATCCTTCCTGGTTCAGGGTCCCTCCAGCACCATCTACTGACAAAACTTAGCATCTTGTCAGCTGGTGGGGAGAAATATTCCAGTATCACTAGGAGGCAATGGAAGATACCCTTGGAGTGGAACAGCATTACACTTAAGCAGAAACTTCTTAAGGTCTACCCTGAGCACTAATTAAAAATTTCAAAGGCTTCATTTTCTTAAATAACACATGAATACATACCATTTTATTATTAACCAAAGGAGAAATCAATCAATCTTACACATTGTGGGTCAAAGGTTACAGCTCCTAGTCCAAGCAAGATGACAGCTGAATTCCAATTCAGTTAACTTGTGGTCAGGGCACCCTGGAACGTAAGCAATTTAAACTGAGTTTTCTACACTTGGATAAAATGGCACATTTTGGCAGAATTTTAAGGTTTACAGTTTCACATTCCAAGGTGTGGCCGTTGTACCATTCTGACACAGAATTGGCATCTCTAATTAATGTTATGTAAAACAGAGGCCTGTGAGGCAGAGCTGGAGGAGACTGTTCCTTGTGAGGCAAATAGTGGTATTTTTAGAACCAAACCGGATTTTTCTTTTGGGGTCCACATGGCACTTAACAGATGGTGATGTGGGCGGCTGTGGTTTAAGATCTGACTCGGTTCATAAAGACACCCAGTCTTGTCCTGGTCCCACCCTATAGGCAGTGATGGCTCCAGGCTCATCCAAACAACTCTGCAACAAGATGGTGTCAGCCATCCCCGTGGGTGGACACCGCTGGACCCCACAGACAGGCAGTGCCTGGACTGCAGGGCATCTGGGAACTCAGCCTGCTTCAGCCTGCTGGCGATGTTCAGAATTAGCATAAGCATGCTTATTTTAATTTGGAAAAAAATTTGAAGTTTTTCCCCTCATGGCTCTTTTTAGTTCTTAAAGAATATAAGTTTCCATTGAAACTACCCTTCCCCAAAGGCTACTACCCTTCTTTGAATTGTTCTTTAATATTCCATTCTGTCTGCTATATAGGCTGCATTTATTCAGAAAGCAATTCTGGCAAGTTAAGTAGAAAGAAGAGAGAAAGCCATTTAACATGTGCTCATTTTCTTTTTTCAGAAAACATTACACATAGCTCCTGGATAGAAATTCCTTACTACCAACACATGTGCTACTAAATTCATTTTCTTAATTTGATCACGTTTTATTTTTAAAAATAATTTGTTCCCTATATCAATATCCTGTTCCACTTATTTTAAATTTATTTGAACTTGTCTTTGTGATTTGTTGAATTAAAAAGTACTCAGAATTCCACTAGATTTTGGAAATATGAAAATTTAAAAATTAAAGTTATCTCCAACCTCACTATAATTCCCTGTCTGGTATTGTTTATTAAAACTTTCACTTACATCTTTTCTTTTGTGCCCATGCAATCATTCACATAAACAGTATGTGTTTGTGAGTGATGTGTGTTTCACCCAAAAGTGATACAAACATGGTTTTCAACTTGCCTTTGTCACCTAAATCAGTCACGGATAGCTTTCTCAGCAATTTCATATAAATCTTCAATTTGCTTGAACAGTTGCATAATGATCCATTCTATGGCTGTTACATATTTATCCCACCTATTCCTGAAAATTTAGATTGTGCCAATTTTGTTTTTGTTTTTACTGTCATGGAACGACAAGCCTGCTGCATCCTTGTTCATACTCAGAGCTTTATGCACTCATATGTTATCTCGGTAGAAACGATTCCTAGAGGAGGACTGCTGGGTGCACCTTGAACATTTTTATAAATTTTGACAAATAATGCTCCAAAACTGTTGAACCAGTCTACGCTCCTGTCAGCAGTGATACATGCACCCTCCCATCCCACCTTAGTGCCAGTGTTACTGACTCTCCAGTAGAAGCTGCCCTCTGCCTGGACTGGTTGGCACTTGAGTTAACATTTTTGTTCAACCGTGATTTGCTTTCCTAAGACACAATAAACTCAACAAAATCTGGTTTTCAATCTTAGATAATTTGCCACAGTAGCATTATTCCCTGGAGAACAGTATCAGACCAGACTTTCCTGGGACTTACCAAAGCATACACTGTGCATAGTCAGGTGTGGGCCACACCTCTAAGTTAACCAGGGTCAGTTTTCCACATCCCACGGAAAGGGAGATTAAGTTATGTTAGTTATTTTCTACACCGTATACATTTCCAGACAGAACACTGCTAGACACATTTATAAAATGTATAACAATCAGATAACTGTTACCAGTAATTGGCAGCCAAACAAATCCACCCCAGCTACAAATCCACCCACCACAGGAGCAAAATAAATGTTATTTTTCCTTTTTCCCAGATGAATAGAACCCTCAGATTCATTTCAGCTGTATAGAATGAAAAAGCCTTCCAGCTAGCAGCTGTCAGTAAACTGTCCTTTTTTTCTATATAGACAATATAACATCAATAAAGATAGTTTGTGAAAACAGGAGGGAGAAAAAAAAAAACAAAAATCCTGACAAGTACTTTATTTTTATTTTTACACATGTCCTTCTATTTTATGTCCATCTGTCAGTATCTTTATGTGCTTGAAATCTTTTTATGAATACATTTTTACATTATATTTTCATTATAAACACAATATTTCATTAGATACTCCATGTGAGAGTTGCAGCCTTTGTGGTCAGTGTGTGTATGGTTCATAGAGGGATGGTGCTGACCTCCCCAGAAAAGACTTTTGCTTCTTTAGACATTCCAGTATTGGACTGGGATTGCCTATTCTGGGTATACCGGAGCCTTACAGGGCGCCTAGAAATGGGAGCCAGTGCCGGGAGAAGGCCGGAAAAAAAAAAAAAAAAAAAAAAAAAAAAACAGTGGATGGTGGAGGCAGCATTCGTTGCAGTAATTCCACTCAGGAATTTGTTGTCTGACACTTCACAAAGCTCTGCTAACTCAAGGTGAAGCCTGCTAGCAACCTGAAATTGTGAATTTAGTGTGGCTGGCGGGATGGTTAACCAGAATAATCAAGGATGAGAGAAAGACAGGCAGGTGAGGAAAATGAACAAACAGCTACCTGAACAAGCAGTGCAGCCTGTGATCTCAGTTTAGAATAAAGACCAAATGTAAACTTTCTTAAATTCAGACTGTATTTGAAGTCATTGTTTGAGGTTTCATGTGTTTTTGTTTTTTGTTGTTAATTTTGCTCCTTCCTTCCCTCCTTCCCCTCTTGTATTTGTATTATGTCCCCGAAATGCCTATTATTTGGCAGTAATTTTTTTTCTTAAAGCCTTTAATGTCAGAATCTCAAAAAGACTGGAACATATCAAAGTGAGTGGGGGAGAATTTGCAGTTTGAATAAGCATATTCAGTTTTTTTTTTTCTGTCAGGATACTTGATTACTTCTGAAATTTTAAATAACAGTCATGAAAGGCTTAAAGGTTTCATATTTAAAAGAGGGTATTGAGTTAACTAAAGTGTAGAAATACTACTGTACAACAAGAGTACAAACTTGTATTCCATGATAAATTTTTACCTCTTTGTGTCATTCTTTTTAAAAATTTTAATTACTTTATCAGGGTATCATTGACTTACTGTAAATTGCACGTTTAAGGTGTACAGCTTAAGTTTTGACATGTGTATAATCCCATGAAATCATCACCACATTCAAGATAGTGATCTATCCATCATTCCCCCTCAATTTCTTTGAACCTCCTTGTAGTCCCCCCTTTCCTTCCCTCTTTCTGCTTCCATCCCCAAGCGACTACTGATCTCCCTGCTGTCACTGTAGATTAGTTTGCATTTTCTTAAGTTTTGTATAATTTGAAACATAAGGTATATACTTTTTTTTTTTTGCCCTGGCTTTTTTTAGTGAGCATAACTATTTTGAGATCCATCCATGTTGTTGCTAGTGTCAGTTGTTTATTCTTTTTTTATTGCTCAGTGGTATGCCATTGTATAGATATTTCACACATTTTTTAAACTCTTCACCTGTTGGACATTTTAGTTTCCAGTTTTGTTGTACCTTTCTATTACAAGTAAAACTGCTGTGAACATTCATGTAAAATTCTTTATGGGACATGTTTTCTCTTCCATTGGATTCCCGTAAGAGTGGAAAGCTGAATCAATACGGTGGGTGTATGCTTAACTCTTTTAAAAACTGCCAGTCTGTTTTCCAATGTTGCTATACCATTACATTGCCACCAGCAGTGTATGAGTTCCAGTTGTTGTATATCTTTAATTTTAGACATTTTAATAGGTATGAACTAATATTCCATAGTGGTTTTAATTTGCGTTTCTCTAATGATTAACGGTGAGCATATTTTCATGGGCTTGTTTTCCATCTATATGTCTTCTTTGGTGAAGTGTTTGTTTAGATCTTTTGTTCCTTTTTTATTGGGTTACTAATTTCTGATCATTGAGTTTTGAGAGTGCTTTATTCTGGATAGAGAACTTTATCAGTTATTTGTAAATATTTTCTCTCAGTCTCTGGTTTGCCTTCTCATTGTCTTCACAGTTTCTTTTGAAGAGCAAGAGACATAATTTTGATGAAATCTCAAGAAATCTTGATCTACCCCATGGTCACAAAGATTTTCTTCTGTTTTCCTCCAGAGGTTTTATAGTTTCAGGTTTTATGTTTAGGTCTAGGATTGATTTTTAGTTAATTTTTGTTTATGGTGCCAGGGACAGATTAAAATTCCTTTTTTAATTTTATTTTTGACATACAGTTTTTTAATTGTTCCATTTCCATTTGTGGAAAAGACTATCCTTTCTCCACTGAATTGCTTTTGCAACTTTATTGAAAGTCAATTGGCCATGCATGTATAAGTATTCATAGACTGTTTCGTCTTGATGCCAGTGCCACACTGTCTTGATTACTGTGGCTCTATAATAAGTTTTGAAAGTTAGATTGTATAAGTCCTTCAACTTACACAGACTTTTCTGAAGTTGCTTAGCTATTTTAGATCCTTCGTATTCCCATGTGAATTTCATAATCTGCTGATCAGTTACTACAAAAAAAAAGCCTGCTTGGTATTTAAATGGGATTATATTGAATTTATAGATCAGTTTGGAGATAACTGGCATTTTAGTAATCTTGGGTCTTCCAATCTATGAACATAGTATATCTCTCAATGTATTTATTCTATAATATCTCAGCAGTGTTTCCTGGTTTTCAATGTATAGGTCTTGCCCATCTTTTCACATTCATAACTATTAATATTTTTATGCTATTGTAAATGGTACTTTTGTTTAGAATTCTAATGTTTCATTACTAGTATATAAAAATGCAATTGGTTTTTTAATATTCATCTTATATCCTGCAACTTTGTTAAAATCAACTTATTCTAGTTGTTTTTTGGTAGATTACATAGATTTTCTATGTCAGTTATCATCTCTCTGTGCATAAAGGTAGTTTTTCTTTTTGTAGTCCTTATGTTTCTTTTTTCTCCTTCTTTTCCTTCCTTCTTTCCTTCCTTCCTGCCTGCCTCCCTCCCTCCCTCTCTTTCTTTCTTTTTTTTTTGCCTTATTATACTGGCTAGAACCTCCAGTATAATATTAAATGAGGTGGTGAGAATGGCCATTCTTGCATTGTTCTTAAACTCAGGTGAAAAGCATTCCATCTTTAACTACTAAGGATGATGTTAGCTTTAGGTTTTTTGTCAGTCCCTTTATCAGGCGCAGCCTGATACTGCTTGCAGACAATTGATACTGCTTTGCAGACAGTTTTTATCGGGAATGGATATCAGATTTGGTGAAATTTTTTTTCTCGGCTACTGAGATTATGATATCATCTTGCATCATCTTCAACAACAACAAAAAGCTGCTGTTTTCCTTATCTGTATCCTGGAATAGGTATTGTCCCTACCTGAGGCATGATACTAGGTGAGTTACTTAATAAATAGGGGAGAAGGTTGGGAATCACAGTCCTCAGCACCTAGAGGGTTAAGTGTCCATTCTGTGCTGGCTAAATAATTGAATGAATGAAGAAACTGCTTTAAAGATATTCTCTTTATCACTGGTTTTAAGCAATTTAATTATAATGCATTTTGGTGTGCTTATTATATTTTTGTGCTTGGGGTTCAGTAAGTTTCTGGATGTTACTGTATAATTTTCAATTGTGGAAAATTTTAGGCTATTGTTTCCTAATATATTTTGTTTCTGCCTCCTATTCTTGCTCCTCTCCTTTAGGGTCTACAATTACATGTCTTTGGGGCAAGTTTATTGACTATCATATGACTCACTGATTCTGTTTTCTTTTTTCTGTCTCTTTTCCCTACTTGTTTCAGTTTGAAGCATTTCTGTTGCTACATCTGCAAGTTCAGTAATCTGTTCTTCTTCAATATCTAATGTATCATTAATCTCATTCAGTGTATTTTTCATCTCATATATTGTAGGTTTTATCTCTAAAAGTTTTTTAAAAATCTCTTTCATATCACTACTTAACATGTATAGTCTTTCCTCTAACTTTCTTAACATATGGAATACCTATGTAATTTTCTTTTCTACAAAGTCTGCCATCTTTGTCATTTCTGGGTCACTTTGATTGATTCAGTTGATTTTTCTTCTCATTATGGGTTGTATTTTCTTTCTACTTTGTATGCCTGGTAATTTTTTATTCAATGCCATAGATCGTGAATTTTTTCTTGCCAGATTCTAGATATTTTTATATTCCTAAAAATATTCTTCAGCTTGTTCTGTGACATGCTCAAGTTACTTGAAACTGTTTCAGCCTTTTGGTCTTGCTTTTAGACTTTGATGGGCAAGATTATCAAAGCTGCTGCATTTAGCCTAGGATAAATTTTTCTGCACTACTGAAACAAGATCCTTTTTAGCACTGTAAACAATGCCTGTGAATTTTGAGATTTCCTACTCTGTCTGTGGGAATAGGCACCATTGTCATCCCTGTGTGAGCTCTGTGCAGTATTCCCTCAATATTTTGGGTAGTCCTTTCCCTAACTTTGAGTAGTTTCCTCAACTTTGTGCACTGACATTACTTAACTGAATCATCAAGGGGACTTTCTGCAGATCTTCATAGTTTTCTCTTGGTACAGATTTCTCCTCTCTGATCCTCTGCTTTGCATATTATAGTAGCCTTAGGCTTCCTGGACTTCCAGCTATGTGTCTTCAACTCAGGGAGTTTTTCAGACTTCCTCTGGGTTTCTCCTCTCTGCAAATTTTCTTCAGGCAGCAAATTGGAGCAATCATAGATTCAACTTGTTACCTGTCTCTGGAATCACTGTTCTTTATTACCCGATATTTAAGTTCTTGACAGCCATTATTTTATATGTTTTCTATGGTGTTGAGTTGCCTCAGGCAGGAAGGTAAGTTCAATGTCTCTTACTTGATCTTGACTGGAAGGGGAAGTTGTGACTGATTCTTTATGTCCCCTAGCATTTAACATGATGCTAGATATATAGTAAATACTTCTCAAAGGGTAAAGATAGAGAGTCACTTACATAGATTCATATACAAATAAAGGGGTAGTATGTAAGTGAAAGAAAAATATGTAATTTTTTGAGAGGGCGTAACATTAAGTAGGAAATGTCAGACAACACAGCATTTCTGAGCAGGCTTCCTGGGATTGCACCATGCTCTGGTCAGTCACTTAGTGCACTAGTGGGGCAGAATTTTACCTTCTTCCAGCACTGCTGAATAACAGCAATAATGTGGGCATGAAACTACTTAATTTACTACCCAACCCGATTGATCAAAGCCAGTGGGAGAGGCAACAGGTTATCACCACTCTAGAAGTTCCCAAACACAGGCCTAGGTTTACATAGTAAACTGAACCCCAAATTTCTTTTTCCTTTGTTCTCTTCCTTTCTTCTTTGCAGCTTCCTGCCCACGGCCTCCCTTAGGGAGGTCTTACCAAGGCTTCTGATTTGTTCTTCAATAGGAGATAGACTAGCTAGTATTAAACTCATCTATTTTCACTTTCTAGTTTGAGTTCTGCTTTCTGGCAGTGGATTGTTCTTTGCTTCTGTCTACTTGCTTATACCAGTTATTAAAACTTTGTATTTGACTTCATTACCTATGACTAACAATTTTATAAGCCCTGAAACTGAGTCAAGATTTTAAAGAAAGACATTCTAGAAATCATCAAAGGAAACTACCACTTCATTTTCCACAGGGAGCTTTTTCTCCTTTCCTGTTAAAATGTCACTTTGGCACTGAGAAAATTTGAGCAATCTGGTTGAAACCTATGTTCCTGTCCTGGCAATTACCAGTGTTTTTAAGGAAAAATCTTTCTGTGGATCACACGGTCTCATTGCCTCTGTTTTTTTTTTTTTTTTTTGTTTTTTTTTTTTTTTCTCCTGCTGCTTCTCCTTGATTTACCTTGAGTTAAGAAAGAGTGGTTCTGAGTTACGAGAATCATAGTGTCTGACAATAATAATCACAAGCTTTATATAACAATTAATTGAGGTAACATGTAATTAAGACTCAATCTAAAGAGGTTTTTTAGCTTTACACAGGAGTGAATGCTAGAGAGCATTTTCAACCCTGCATGAGTCTGTGTGACTAGCGAAATAACTATTAAAAATAGGGAAATTGAACTGGAAAGTAGGTGACCTAATTTTTTCTTCTTTTGTAGTTACATATGTGGTGAGAGTACCTTACATAAACTCTTCTGGTATTTAAGCTGAGGACGTTTTTATTAGTTGTCAAGATATTAGAACCTTAAAACATCACACTAGATGACATCTCTTGTCTGTCTACTTGTCCCATTACCAGAATTCACATTCAGTTTATCATAATCCAGTGCTGATTTTTGAAGTCACACATTAGAAAAACCAAAGTTTTAATACATACATTACTGGTAATGAGGAGTTGGGGGTTGGGAAACAAGGGAACGGAATTTAACTGTAAAATTAAACTTATTTGTTTATATTAAGCTGTGCACTAGTTGGCCCCCCTTGCTTTCTCAAATTAGCTTATATTTCAGGGATTTTTCTCTTTTGCAACTCAACATTTTATTATAGACGAGGGAAATCTGAAACACAAAGGTAATCCAGAACAGAATTAGATATTACTTTGTGAACTTTTCGTTCCTTTCTTGGAGTCAAACATGAGATCATGTTTAGAATGATTTAGCCCATGTTCTTTTTCCAAGAGTTTTAATAAATGAGTTTAGAGTACCAACTATAAAACATACAATGATGATGATTTTTCCCTTATTTTTATTAGAAGACTATGTTGTGACCAAGCTAAGTGTGATATAGAGGTAGCAATAGTATTAAACAAGCATAGGGATTTTGAAAGCACTGAACAAGCTAATATGTCAAGCAGCCATACCATGGGTTCATTGTCATTAAAGTAGGTTAGCTGCCAGTAAAGGTTATCTATGTGTATTGTTACTAATAGAAGTTTGTTCGATTTCAGATATAAATATTAAATTCCATTATGGTGCACGCCCCAGCATGGGTGAGGAGCCTGAGTGTCCACCTGCCTAGCTGTATGGACCGACTATTTCTAAAGATGCCTGGTTGACTGGGGCAAGGGCCAACTGTGAAAGCCCCTTTCAGTTTTTCAAAGTCTATGATTAGTTCCTTGTTGATATGAAAATTCATATTGCTTGCTTGCAGCTAAGTCTTTGAAACCTATGTCCATTGTCACTAATTTTCCTTATTAGCATACTTAGTATTTTTCTCTTATAGGAGTCTATCTTTATGTAATAGATAATATTCTGTGTAGTGTGTCATTTGACTTTGCCTTAATCTATTTGTGTTTTTGCTAATTTTTTTCTGCTTTATATGAAGTCCAGATACTTTAATCTCTTATCTGTCTCAGCCTTACTTGCCCATTGTTCCTCTTTAACAAATCAGATCAGTTTTCTTACTAATCAAGGTCATTCTTATTTTTCTTTCCTTGAGCATTAACTCCTTCCTCAAGGCACTCCCTGTTTTCACTCCCTTACCCAAGTTCTGTACATTCTTCACTGCTATGGGGTCTTTAGCCCCAGCATGCTCTTCCTTTTCGTAATTACTCTTCACTGGCAATTCAGATCAAACAGGTTGTACTTACCCTATGTGCCATCTGCTCCCAGAATTGCTCACAATAATTGAAGATGTATCCTGTAGCATTCATCTTCCCAATGAATAGGTTTGTTGGGTCTCCCCACCCCAGCAGAGTATGTCTTGGGTTTTTTGTTTGTTTGTTTTTTGTTTTTTTTTTTTTGAGACAGAGTCTCACTCTGTCACCCAGGCTGGAGTGCAGTGGCGTGATCTCGGCTCACTGCAAGCTCCGCCTCCCGGGTTCAAGCCATTCTCCTGCTTCAGCCTCCCGAGTAGCTGGGACTACAGGCACCCGCCACCATGCCTGGCTAATTTTTTATGGTTTTTTTTTTAGTAGAAATGGGATTGTCTTGGTTTTTTATACCTTACTTCATGGAATATGGGTATGAATCAGTTCTGTGTTTATATACCAAAAAAAAGACATATAAACATTTCACAAAAATATTTGTTAGATTTTCAACAAGCATCCTAAAATGATAGTTGATGATTTACATATTAGCAGATTACTATGCTTTAATTACATTTTGGGAAGTTGATTGGGATTTTTGGGTTGACATGTACTATATCAAAATATTTCTCATTTAAAGTAATGGGAAATAGGTTCTCAGCATTTTCATGGAGAACATTGGCTTTTCAGATATGGATAACTGACCTAAAGTGCGCAATGCCTATATGAACCATCATTAAATAAATAGATCCCTGCTGCTATCACCCTGGAGGATGTTGTGTGGAGCTACATAGAGCTGCCCACAAGAAAAGCAGCCCTAAAGCCAGTATCTACCTTCAGAACAATGCCTGCAGGTTAGTGCTTCTTCCATTATGAATTTTGATTTGAGAATATTTGAAAACCGATGTGTTTTCTCTGCTGACAAAACATAATACTCTAACATGTTAGTTTCTAGCAATCACCGTTTACACGTGCCTCTCATTTTACCATGATTTTTTATGGTCCTTCAGGAATCACAGACTGAATTTTGTATTCCTCAATTTAGACTGTCCTAAACATGCTCTCATGTATTGATGAAAAGCCATGAAGCCATTATCCTAGGTGGTACAATGAACTAGATAGATACTTACATTTAGATTATACTCTGTTTTATGGTACCATATGGCTCCAGCTAGACTATCAACCTCTTTTGAAAGTGAGTTATGCATTTTAACTACCCCTCCTCAGCCCACCCAACCTAGTCTTCAGTTATTTCAGATGTTGAGAGAGTACTTCTTGAGAGCTTTGCAGTTCAGGTCTTAAGCAGAATTGTAGGGTGCGTTTGAAATTTGAATAACATATTTCTCTCTGGCCTTTCTGTGGCAAATCCACTGCTACTATGTATGCTAGGTAGTTTTTATATTCATCATCTATAACAAGTTTTAAGGTTTTGGAATCTAGATTCTATTAGAGGAATAGGAGTGATATTTTTTCATAAGCCAAACTTTCAAACAAAACTAAACAAAGCATTGTCTATAGTAACTTCGCATGCACCAGTGGAGGCACAGAAGATGACCTAGAAGGGACCTTTGTGAAAGCCTCCCAATAACTTCAGTGGGCCTATTTTTCCTATTAAGAAAAAGAAGAAAGGGAAATAAGAAACAAAATCATATTAAGGAAGAAGGTAGGCAGAATTCCTATGGGGCTCTTTTTTGACTGTTCTTGAGCCCCCAGTGGTGTTTTCTTTCTTCACTTCCATCTGCTGGAATCTATTTATAATGAGCAAAAATAGTTTAAGTACACAGGTCTATTTTCTATGAAGTTAATACTTCTTCGTGAGATCTATTTCACTTTTTAAGAGTGATTCACTTAAGACTTTATTCCCCACTGTTTTCTCCAATAGAAGAAGCTCTTTAAGATATGTAAAGGAAAAAAGCTAAGTACAAACTAGGTCTAAGTTCACATTAGAGGAAGGAAGAGAAAGTGGCTAAACAGATGGACATGATACAATATCCAGGGCATGCAAGGAGAATTTCTAGCTGGTGGTTTCTTACAGGGCTCAGGACTGGGCCTATGCTAACACACTCACTTTTTATTAAATACTCTCAAATATTGTTAATTGTTATTTTGTTTTTCATATTTGATATTTTCCTATTAATTTTTAAAGTTGGACTTTAAAATGCTTTTAGAGAGATGAACTCTTTTAAAACAAGATATCTCCAGGTCAGCTTTCATATACACTTTAGGCTCAGCAGTAGGTGCTTGGTGGTGCTGCCTGAATGATGGACTTTTGGTCTGTGTATTGCTATTATTGATTACTTCAGATGGTTAGTAGGCGTTTGTGTTTGACATAGACAGAATAAATGGGCACTACTGTATGATGGATGAGTATCACAGCATCTAGAAGGGCTCTGCCTTCACATAACTCTTTCAGGAAGGGCCAACACCAGTGTATTCTGATATTGCTTTTGTTCTCTGAGTAGGTGAATCTGTGCACAGAGATAACAAGGCCTTTTGAATTACAGGGCCACTAGGGTACAAATGCTAGACAGCCTTCCAGATTATTTTCATAACTAAAAATGGGCTGCAAACCAGCTTCATCCCATTTTGGGGGTTGGATGAAACCAAATTAGATCTACTGTGCATCAGACAGAGGTTGTGCTGGCAAACAATAGACATATAAATGTGACCATGTTTCCTAAAAGAGGCATGGGGGACAGTGGTATTTCTGAGTGAATTTATAATTGATGACGTAAATGGTGAGTACATACATACTGGATAAATTTGAAATCTTCAGTACAAAGGAAGCAAAAGAAACAGGAAGAAAAGGAAGCCATTTTTGTTCCAAAGCCTGAGGAGCAGTGTGGTCTTGTAGAAAGAACCTAGGCCTTTGGGTGTAAGCTCCCCATTCTTCTTCTTCCTCTTCCATTTACTAGCTGTTTGTCCTCATACAATGAACTTCACTTCCTGACCCTTGTCTGTATCATGAACATAAGAGAACTGTCTTAGTCTCTTTGAGTTGCCATAACAAAATACCATACGCTGGGTAAATTATAAACAATGGAAACTTACTTCTCATAGTTCTGGAGGCTGGGAAGGCCCTGGCATATTTGGTATCTGATGAGGGCCCTCTTTCTCACACACAAAAATAAATAAATAAAAAATGTCTTCTTGCAGAGTCTACACATGGTAGAAGGGAAAAACTCTAACTCCTCAACTCCTTACAAGGGCATTGATATGGTTTGGCTCTGTGTCCCCACCCAAATCTCATGTCGAATTGTAATCCCCAATGTGAGAGGAGGGGCCTGGCGTGAGGTGATTGGATCATGGGTGGATTGATTTCCCCCTTGATGTTTGCGTGATAGTGAGTGAGTTCTCCCAAAATCTGGTTGTTTAAAAGTGTGCAGCACCTCGCCCTTCTCTCTCTCTTCCTCCTGCTCTAGTCATGTAAAACGTGCCTGCTTCCCCTTTATGTTTCTCCATGATTGTAAATTTTCTGAGGTCTCCCCTTCCATGTTTCCTGTACGGCCTGTGGAACAGTGAGCCAATTAAACCTCTTTATAAATTACCCGGTTTCAGGTATTTCTTTATAGCAGTGTGAGAATGGACTAATACAGGCATTAATCCCATTCCTGAGGACTCCACCTTCATGGCTTAATCGCCTCTCAAAGGCCACATCTCCCAATACCATCACACTGGGGATTAGGTTTTAGCCTGTGAATTCTGGGGGGACATAAACATTCAGACCACAGGAAGTACCTAACTTATTAGGATCATTGTGATGACTGAAGATAATACATAGAAAGAGTTTTTAGCAGAGAGAGCCTGGCATATAGTAAACTCCAATAAATAAGAAGAATTTGCTGTTCTTGTTGGCAGAGATGCAGCAGCCACTGTGCTGAGCTGGCTTTCTCTTCATCATCCCCATCATCCCTGGTAGACTGGCTTGCTCCTGTGAATGGACAGCTCCATTCAACTAATGGCTTCCTGGGACTACTTCTTTCATGTCTGTAACATTAAGCTTTAGCACTCCTGCTGCATCCTTACCCAGGGAAAATTACACCAAATAGATCTAGCTTTGATCCATTTTCAATTTTGACTGAATTGTGGACAATAACACATGATTTTAAAGTATAGCCAGAGACTCCAGGCTACAAAAATTCAAAATCTTTTTAGTCTTTTTAGATCTTGAATGTAGATGATTAACCATTGTCAGCTCTATATTGATGGGCTTTCTTGGCCATTGAACTTCTGGCTCCAATTCACAACTCTATTCTCCCTTTAAACCTGTATAATATATTTTTTTGTAATGCCTTAATTTCAGAAGTACATATTTATGCATTGGTTTTGTTATTTTATCAAAATTATGATATTTGATATGTTCTATCCTAAAAGCTGCTTTTAGCATAGTGGTTACAAAGCATCCTATGACCAAAAAAAGGACTACTAAAGGATTAATTATACCTTTCTTTACTGCTTAGGGCTTTCTTCCCCAAGAATGCCAGTGCTATGAAATACCATGCTAATAAGGCTCTGGCAGAACAGAAATCCAAAGAACTCTTCCTATTCCATGATCATGCTGCATAACAAACCACTTAAGAATTCAGCGGCTTAGAGCAATTGTTTATTTTTGCTCAAATGCTCATGGATTGATCAAGGTTGGCTGACTGAACCTCAGCCATCAACTACAGGTTAAGTCCAGAGTTGCTCCAGATATTTTTCATCCCCCTTGGACCAGCAGGCTAATCAGGGCATGCTTTTCTCTGGTCATGGTAGAAAGGTAAGAAGGGCCAATGGAAACCTGTGCTGCCTCCTAAGTCATATGCTTGTAACTTCCCCCTTTTACTTCCAGCCCCATTCCATTGGCCAATCAAGTCAAACCTCCATGGAGGGATTGCAGAGTCCTATGACAGAGGATTTAGTTATGGGAATGGTTAAAGAATCAAGATCAGTAATAAACTGACCACATCTAGCTTTACTATTAACCATCAAGGGACTTTGAGCAGTCTCCAAGCCTCAGATTCTCAATGATTACATTCATTCGTGCATGCAACCAATATTTTTACCACCTACTCAATGCCAGGCATTGTCCTAGGTGATGAGAATACAGCACTGAACAAAATAAAAACCCTTGCTCACATGGATCCCATATTCCAGTCAGAGAGATAGACAGTAAATAATGTGTGTGTACATGCATGCATGAGTATATAATATGTCAGAGAGTTAAAATGCAATAAGAAAAAGTTAAGATAAACAAAATAATTCACCTTTCCCTGCCCTAGAGCTTTACACTGTTAACAGTTTGGTGCTTGTGGTTGAGGGGATGAATAGTGGAGCCTGACCACTGGGATTTGAATCCCTGTTCTTCCTTTTAATAGTTTTGCAATCTTGGACATGCCTATTATTTTTCCATGGTTGCATAACAAATTACCACAAACTTAGTGGCTTAAAACAACATACCTTTATTTTGTCACAGTTTCTATGGCTCAGGTGCCAGGCATAGCTTAGCCAGGTCCTGGAATCAGGATCTTACAAGGCTACAGCGTGGGTGTTGGCTGAACTGCTTTCCTTTCTAGAACTTGGAATCCTCTTTCAATCTCATGCAGTTGTTGGTAGAATTCAATCTCTTACGGCCATAGAACTGATGTCCCTAATTTCTCACTGTCAGCTACAGGCTGTTCTCAGCTCCTGGAAGTGCCATAGTTTCTTGCCACATGATTCCCTAGAAGGCTGTTTCACAGCATGGCAATTTGCTCCTTCAAAGCCAGTGAGAGATTCTCTCTCTCCAGTCTACTAAGTCTCCTATGACAGTGTCTTATATAACATAATGCAGTCATAGGAGTGACTCTGTCATCACCATTGCCATATATTATCAACTAGAAGCAACATCATAGTTTCTGCCTGCATTCAGTGGGAGGGGTTTGTACAAGGGCATGACTAATGGATGCTCATCTTAGAGTTCTGTCTTCACAACATGGGACTTAACCTCTGTGTCCCAGTTTTCTCCTCAGTAAAGTGGGAGTAATAATAATATCTACCTGATAGGATGGCTTTGAGGATTAAAGAATTATTAGTTAGAAGTAAAGCGCTTAGGACAATGCCTGGTACATAGAAATTTCTATATGTGATAGCTGTTTTTATTATCTACAAAATGTGAGGATTTTGTGAGATGATTTTTAAGATCCCTTCCAGCTCAAACGTTATGGTTTTGTTGCCACACACTGTGATACAAAAATGAACAAGTATAAGAAATCTACTGACTAGAGAGATAGAAAAAGCATAATATAGAGACATGTTGAAATTAACCTAAATAGATTTTGCATTACAAAGAAGCAAGATTCATTCCTCTTTTAGTTTGCCATCAGTGGACCCTCCATAAGTTCTTCCTGATTTGAAGTTTTGTGGAACACCTTGTCAAGGGATCCCTTTGGGTGCCTGAATTCCTCCAAGTAAATATTTCTTTGTAAGAAACTTTCATTGGTCAGCATACTCTTTTCTAAATTAATTGAAGCCTGTGACTCTTAAATATACTGTTGAATGATGCCATTGGATTGTAATATAACAGTTTGAATATAGGTGCCAGTGCTATGTTTAGTGTATGAAAGTGTAAGTAGATTTTAAGCAAATGTTTTTAAACATGAATAACTGGGACAGTTCAGCCCCTGAATTCCCTCTTAGACCCACAGAAGCCCACAAAGAGGGGGCCTGACAGTCATCTCTCCAAGATGGCTGAGGAAACAGGATGGGTCCAGTCTTGCTGTTAAGGCTACCTGTGCTGAGAGCTGCTGATGAAAGCTATTCCTCCCCCAGCAGGCAGGAAACTGCCAGAGGCTGAGGGACTGTGTGTAGAATCACTTCCATTCCCTGTCTCTTTGGGTGATATATTCTGTCTGGGGTAGTGAGGAGCCAAGAGGCAGCTTCAGTAGTTGTATAATTCATACTCTGTGTCTTTATGTTCTCTTTGTAAAGGCTCATCATTTAGAGTAGGGTTTCTCAACTACTGACAATAGTTTCTCACCATTGACCTTTTGAGCTGGTCCTGTGCATTGTAGGATATTTAACAGCAGCTCTGGTTTCTATCAACTAAATGCTAGTGGCATTCTTCTCCTCCAAAAATGCCTACAGAAATTGTCAAATATCTTCAGTATATTTTACGTATTTATTTACTTGCTTATTTCTCATGCATTTTTTAAGTAAATGAAATGTGCATGATTTTAATAAATCCAAACAGTACAGTACCAAAGAGTAATAGTAAAAAATATTTATCTTATGCCATTACTCCAGCAAAATTTCTCCCTTTTTTTTTATGGTTGAGTTTTTTTTTTTTTTTTAATTATTATACTTCAGGTTTTAGGGTACATGTGCACAATGTGCAGATTTGTTACATATGTATCCATGTGCCATGTTGATTTCCTGTACCCATTAACTCGTCATTTAGCATTAGGTATATCTCCTAATGCTGTCCCTCCCCTCTCCCCCAACCCCACAACAGTCCCTGGAGTGTGATGTTCCCCTTCCTGTGTCCATGAGTTCTCATTGTTCAATTCCCACCTATGAGTGAGAACATGCGGTGTTTGGTTTTTTGTCCTTGCGATAGTTTACTGAGAATGATGTTTTCCAGTTTCATCCATGTCCCTACAAAGGACATGAACTCATCATTTTTTATGGCTGCATAGTATTCCATGGTGTACATGTGCCACATTTTCTTAATCCAGTCTATTGTTGTTGGACATTTGGGTTGGTTCCAACTCCTTGCTATTGTGAATAGTGCCGCAGTAAACATACATGTGCATGTTTCTTTATAGCAGCATGATTTATAGTCGTTTGGGTATATACCCAGTAATGGGATGGCGGGGTCAAATGGTATTTCTAGTTCTAGATCCCTGAGGAATCGCCACACTGACTTCCACAATGGTTGAACGAGTTTACAGTCCCACCAACAGTGTAAAAGTGTTCCTATTTCTCCACATCCTCTCCAGCACCTGTTGTTTCCTGATTTTTTAATGATGGCCATTCTAACTGGTGTGAGATGGTATCTCACTGTGGTTTTGATGTGCATTTCTCTGATGGCCAGTGATGATGAGCATTTCTTCATGTATTTTTTGGCCGCATAAATGTCTTCTTTTGAGAAGTGTCTGTTCATGTCCTTCGCCCACTTTTTGATGGGGTTGTTTGGTTTTTTCTTGTAAATCTGTTTGAGTTCATTGTAGATTCTCGATATTAGCCCTTTGTCAGATGAGTAGGTTGCAAAAATTTTCTCCCATTCTGTAGGTTGCCTGTTCACTCTGATGGTAGTTTCTTTTGCTGTGCAGAAGCTCTTTAGTTTAATGAGATCCCATTTGTCAATTTTGGCTTTCGTTGCCATTGCTTTTGGTGTTTTAGACATGAAGTCCTTGCCCACGCCTATGTCCTGAATGGTATTGCCTAGGTTTTCTTGTAGGATTTTAATGGTTTTAGGTCTAACATTTAAGTCTTTAATCCATCTTGAATTAATTTTTGTATAAGGTGTAAGGAAGGGATCGTTACCATTGTTAAGGCTACAGGAGATCTCCAGAGATTGCACTGAATTTCATGTAAATGCAGTTATGGTCATATACTTATAATACATGCACCTGCATATTACATTTTTATTAGCAGCTTTTTTTTTATTTGTGTTCAAGATGACAAGAAAATGACCAGAATGAATCTGCTTTAGTTTGTTTCCATTGTATTGTTTAAAAGCTCATTAGCTCTTTCTGAGCTGATATGCTGCATATAAGAAGAATTATTTCCTGCCCACTAGGAAGCTATGTCCTTTTAACTTACTCCCTCAGCCTCTGGAGCTTCTCACTATGGTCTCTTTAAAGACTGATGCCGTATGGCTAGAAGAAAAAACTCTTTGGGCTTCAATATTTCAAGCCTTTGAAGTATACATTTTTTTTTTCATCTAATGAAACAACTGAATCCTTTGAAAGTACTAACAACTATTTTTTTGTTGGGAGCATGTGAAACTTGGTATTTCTTGATTTCCTCATGCTACTGAGAATGTCCACCACGATGATATATTTTTTATATTACAGTACTATCTTATTCCACAGCGGAACATGATGTTCGTGTCAAGACTTGTCCATTAATCAGTACACCATTTCCTGTTTTTCATAAAAAATGCATTACTGTTCCTGCTACTCTGTAAATCTGTTTTCTGTGTCCTAGTACCATAAACCCTAAGTTTGGTTTTTGTTGGTGATGGGGTGGTGGTGTTCTTGATTTTCATGTCTTCTATGATATATTATCACTCAGGGAAGATTTTTCAAAGTGACAATTTCTACTGTTGACAAGATGAAATAAGTACTTCTCAATACTCCTAATGGGATTATAAGTTGATATAATGATTCTACAGAATAGATTACAAAGAATTTTTAAATATCCATACCATTTGGCTCAGTCACTAGACTTCTCAGAGTTGCTAAATAGTCACTAAATGTAAAGATTTCTGAGGAATTCAATTATAGGGAATAGATAGACAAATTATTTTAATTATTACCACTACTATTGTTGGCATTAGGGGACAAAGTACTATGCTAAGCATTTTTATGCATTATTTCATGAACTCTCACAATGTTGGGAAACAGGTGTTATTATTATCCTATATTCCATAAAAGGAAAGTGGTTTTTTGTTTTTGTTTTTGTTTTTGTTTTTTTTTTGAGACGGAGTCTCAACCTGTCACCCAGGCTGAAGTGCAGAGTGCAATGGCTCGATCTTGGCTCACTGCAACCTCCGCCTTCTGGGTTCAAGCAGTTCTCTTGCCTCAGCCTCCCAAGTACCTGGGATGCACGCCAACATGTCTGGCACATTTTTGTATTTTTAGCGGAGACGGGGTTTCACCATGTTGGCCAGGCTGGTCTTGAACTCCTGACCTCAAGTGATCTGCCCGCCTCGGCCTCCCAAAGTGCTGGGATTATAGGCGTGAGCCATCATACCCAGCCGGAAAGTGTATCTTAAAGAAGCTAAGCAACCCATCCAAAATGATGATGATGATGATGATTATGATGATGATTATGATGATTATGATGGTGATAATGATGTCAGCTAATATTTACTGAGTGCCACTATATGTTATAATGGTATTTTTAGTACTTTTCATGCATTACCTTATTTAATCTTCTTACCAAGAATCCAGTGAGGTAGGTACTCTTTGTTATCCCTGTTTTATCAAAGAGGAAATCGACGCACAGGGAAGTTAACTAACTAGAATAAAAGAGTTTAAATTACTGGGTTCAAAATATTTAAGTTGGATGCTGGGCACAGTGGCTCATGCCTGTAATCCCAGCACTTTGGAAGGCCAAGGCAGGCATATCATTGAGGCCAGGATTTCGAGACCAGCCTGGCCAACATAGAGAAACCCTGTCTCTACCAAAATACAAAACTTAGCTGGGTATTGTGGCACACGCCTGTAGTCCCAGCTACTCAGGAGGCTGAGGCAGGAGAATCACTTGAACCTGGGAGGCAGAGGTGGCAGTGAGCCGAGATTGTGCCACTGCACTCCAGCCTGGGTGATAGAGTGAGATTCTGTCTCAAAAATAAATAAATAAGTTGGGACTTGAATGCAGATAGATTGATTTCGGCAGCCGCACTCTTATCGTAGTGCTTTTCCGTGATCATGTGGCTGGTAAGTAAGTGGCAGACCTGGACCCAAACCTCGGTCTGGTAGACCTTCTCTTAATCACTGAGCAGTATAGCTAATGAGTTCAGCTAAGTCTATTTGATAGGTTGTCTTTAGTATGTGATGTGCTTATTTACCCTCTTCAGAGCTACTCCCATGAACACTCCTTATACCCAACTAATAGTTTTCTGCTAGTGATTGATTCCCTTACTCTAAATGTGATCCAGCCAGGTCTCAAATGCAAATACTGTTGAATAATTTTGAAGTAATTTAGGAATCGAGGATATAAGTCTTTAGGTGTTTTGTTTGCTCAACTGTTTGAGACACAGACATCAACTGAAATGAATGAGGCCTTCTTGGTAAGAGGTGGGAGGGTCTGTGTAATTTTGAAGTGTTTGTTTCTAATGTAGTAACAGAGCTTTTCATGGCATACATTAATAAAAGAATCAAATTCTGTTTTATATTATGAACGCACCATAACAAAACTGGATTGCTTTGCACCATACTGCAGTTGTGCCTGGCACTTTGTTCTTCTGACCTCCTAACTCTAAAATCAGCCACAGATGAGCCTGTTAAGGTAGAGAAGGGTTTCTGCCAAGGGATTGTCCAAAGATTGTCCAAAGAAATGTACATAATAAAAGGCATCTTGGGGAAACCTAGCTATTCCATTCAAGCAGGAGGTAGTCTAAGGCCTACTCAGTGAGTAATTTAGTAAAGAACAATGAGTTTTATGACCTAAATCTCATGAAATTACATTAATGTAAGCATGGTTCATGGAATGAGAAAGTGATGAAAATGATGTTGATTGTTCTTGGACTCAAGTGTGGTACTTTAATGTACTATAGGTGGCCTTGATCATATGGTTGCTGCCTTCTTTTGACAAAGCTGGCAGGAGAAAGAAAGACACAAGTGGCTCTGTTTGGGCATTACAGTGTAGCCTGAAAATGCTACATTATTGAGGATGATCTTTTGAAAGTAAGAATCTGAGGCAACTGCCTGTGCACTGCTTGTGCCTGTCTCTAGAGCAGTATGGGAAAAAAAGACTAGCAGTGAAGGTTTTCTTCCTTTTTCAGTTTAATTTTGTATATTCTAAAAGAATGAGTCACCAGGTCTCAGGCAGGAGTTGCATTGTTGCCAGTCCTGATGTTTTATCTTTCAAAAATGCCCACTCACTGTCAATGTCTGTTCCTCAACCTGTTGTGCTGTAAGCCTATTTTATTGTCAAGAAAGAGCCAGACGAAAGTGGCTGAAAATTAAAAATCTAGGTGACATCTTTTAGAGGACTAAGTTACCTGTTTTTTTTTTAGTGAACATAATCATTAGAAGACTTTGCACCTTGGTTGGGCTGTCCCTTTGCTCCTCTTTGTTGACAGGCAGTCTTCTAAGGCTGTCCTTTCTCCCTGTAACCTGTCAGCAGAACAGAGGCACAGTGGAGAGACAGTGAGGAGAGCTGCCTTCTTGAGAGATGAGAGGAAGAGCAGCTGCTGACAGTTTCAGCTGTGTAAGGAGGCCATGCTGTGTCTACTGTCTAGATTCCTAACTTTTGGGAAACTTTATGCTTTACTGAAAACAATAAACCACCTTAGCAGTGTTTTGCGATGTGTTGATAATCTGGAGTGAAAACAACTGTTAAAGTAATCACAAGACAGGATAGTCTTATAGAAGTAAGATGGAAAATAGGAAGAGATACTCACTGTTAGGCCAACCTCTGATGTGTTAGAGTATCTTTGATCTTCATTCTGTCCTTCGTATGAGGGTAAAATTCTCCATCAAAGGTCAACATATGTGTTTAAATTAATTTTCTAAAATAATCTTATGGGAAGATCACTAGAGTCCAGAGACCATCCTGTCTCCCCTCCCTCACCAGTCACCATTAGCTGCGTGACCTTTGGCAAGTTATGCAATCTGTTTCACACACCATTTATATATGTCTGCGTAAATCAGTGCTTCCCACTTAGGGTTTATTGTTCATTATATCATATTTCATAGTCATATACGGTGAGGCCCCCTCCTCCTAACTCCTCTGACCATTGTAAATTCCCTGCCCAAACTATTATGACCATTATAAATTCTCTGTCTAAACTATCATGATGCTGGATAAATTAAAACGTCGTATGTTTCTCGCTGGAGCTCCTCTAGAACGTGTTCCCCTCTTTGTTTCCTTGGTACACTTAGGCAAAAGATCTCTTAGCCTGCCTACTGCTACCCTTTCCTACGTAACTGTGGAGATAACAGTATCAGTGTTCAAAAACAACTGATTAAAGGGTGGGGAAGAATTAGATGTATATCTACTTCAGCATTAGTCTCTTAGCTGATTCATGTATAACTCACAATGCGTAACTGTCATAATTTCTAGATACTGGAAAATAATGGGCCAAATATATTACTGATGTAGAAATACAGTAAAGTATAACATGTAGTTAACCATGTAGCTCACAACAATCTAAGCTGGTGCTGAGGAAGTTAAATTAACATCAGTTTACAATTTGAACCAAAACTAACAGCAACTGAGAGTTGCAACCAACTGATTGTAATACTGACAATGACCCCATATCTCAGTGTCATCCAGAGAACTGCAGACATCCACTCTCGTCGTGTGCCAGTGTTGTTAGGAGTGCCCCAAAGTTTCGGGACTTGCTTGGCAGCCATACTTCCTTGGAAGATGCCTCATTTTCAACTCTATGTAATTTACTAATTTTAGATTATGCATACCACATTTTAGTATTGGGATTCCAAATACTGATTCTTGACCCACAAGCTTTTAGGAATAAGTAGCCCATTTGTAGGTGAAAGTCTGTACTATTATATGTCAGTTGCCAAAAGAGCATTGCATGGGGAATGGGAGCTGATTCTTTTTTTGTTGCTGCTGTTGTTTTTCAATAGCTTTAGGGGTACAAGTGGTTTTTGGTTACATGGATAAATTGTATAGTGGTGAAGTCTGGGCTTTTAGTGATGAAATCTGGGCCTCTCCTCTCCCCTCCCCTCCCCTCCCCTCCCCTCCATTTCCCTCCCCTCCCCTCTCCTCTCCTCTCCTCCCCTCCCCTTCCCTCCGCTTCCCGCCCCTCCGCTCCCTTCTCCCCTTTCCCCTCTCCCCTGTCACCCAAATAGTGTGCAGTGTATCCAATAGGTGATTTTTTTTATCCCTCTCCCCCCTTTCATCCTCCCTGCTTCTGAGTCTCCAGTGTCCATTACACCATTCTTATGCTTTTGCATACCTATAGCTTAGCTCCCACTTATAAATGAGAACATGTGGTATTTGGTATTCTGTTCCTGAGTTACTGCTCTTAGGATAATGGCCTCCAGTTCCATCCAAGTTGCTGCAAGACATTATTTTATTCTTTGTATGGCTCAGTATTCCACGACAGACACACACACAAACACATACACACACACACACACACCACATTTTCTTTTTCTGCTTATCTGTTGATGAGCACTTAGGTTGATTCTGTATTTTTCCATACATTGCATATTGCATAGTCCTACAATAAACGTGGGAGTGCAGGTATCTTTTTTATATGATTTATTTTCCTTTGGGTGGCTACCTACTAGTAGAATTACTGGATCGAATGGTAGATGTACTTTTAGTTCTTTAAGAAATTTCTATACTGTATTCCATAGAGATTTTACAAATTTGCATTCCCACTAACAGTGTATAAGTGTTCCCTTTTCACCACATTCACGCCAACACCTATTTTTTGACTTTTCTAAAATGGCCATTTTCACTGGGATAAAGTGGTATAGATCATTGGGTTTTAATTTGCATTTCCCTGATGATTACTTATGTTGAGCATTTTTTCATATTTTTGTTGGCCATTTGCATATCTTCTTTTGAGAAATGCCTATTCATGTTGTTTGTCCACTTTTAATGGGATTATTTTATTTATTTATTTTTTTGCTGGCTGTCTTGTTGGAGTTTCTTACAGATTCTGGATATTAGTCCTTTGTTGGATGTACAGTTTATGACTATTTTCTCCCATTCTGTAGGTTGTCTTTTTAATTCTATTGATTATTAATATTATTATTGTTGCTATGCAGAAGATTTTTAGCTTAATTAAGTCTCATTTATTTATTTTTATTTTTGTTACATTTGCTTTTAGGGTCTTAGTCATAAATTCTTTGCCTAGTCCAATGTCCAGAAGAGTTTTTCCTAAGCTTTCTTAGAGAAATTTTATGGTTTCTGGTCTTACATTTACGTTCAAGTCTTTAATCCATCTGGAATTGACTTTTGTATATGGTGATACATAGGGGTCCAGTTTTGTTCCTCTGAATATGGCTTTAAATTTTCCACTTTTATACTTTTGGTTACTATGACCTTGTTGTATAATTTGAAGTCAGATAATGTGGTGCCTCCAGCTTTGGTCCTTTTTCTCTTAGGATTGGTTTGACTATTTCCAGTCTTTTTTGGTTTCATATGAATTGTAGGATTATTTTTTCTAATTCTATGAAAAATGATATTGATCATTTGATAGGAATTGCATTGTCTGTATGGATTGCTTTGGGCAGTGTGGTCATTTTCACAATATCGATGCTTTCAGTCCATGAGCATGGAATGGTTTTCATTTGTTTGTGTCATTTCTGTTTTTCTTTTTAATCAGTATTTTATAGTTCTCCTTGTAGAAAATTTTCATCTCCTTGGTTAAGTATGTTCCTGAATGGGCTTCCTTCTCCTCTCCTCTCCCCTCCCCTCCCCTCCCCTCTCCTCTCCTCTCCTCCTCTCCTCTCTTCTGCTCCCCACTCTCCTCTCCCCTCTCCCCTTCCCCTTCTGTTTCCTGCAGCTATTATAAATGGGAGTGAGTTCTTGATTTGATTTTCAGTTTGGTCATTATTGGTGTGTAGCAGTGATACTGATTTGTGTACACTGATTTTTGTAACCTGAGACTTTGATTTTGTAACTGAATTCATTTATCAAATCTAGGAATCTTTTCAAAAAGTCTTTAGAGTTTTCAAGGTATAAGACCATATCATTGACAAAAAAACGTAGCTTGACTTCCTTTTTTCTAATTTGAATGCCCTTTATTTCTTTCTCTTGCCTGATTGCTCTGGCTAGGATTTCCAGGGGAGTCTGTTCTTAACCAGGAGTAGGCTTGTAGGGCCTTGTGGCCCCAGAGATTATGATGAGGATCACCCTTTATCAGGACCTATATTTTTCCATACTTGTATCCTAGCTTTTCCTTGGCAAAAATAAGCTCTCAATAACTTTTGAAAATAAAGGGATACATATGTAATAGTATACACATATTAAAATTTTGATTGTATATATCTAAATGCTATATATACAGTTGCAAAAACTATAACAAAATATTGCAAATGTAGTACATTTTTATAGAACTATTTTGACCCAAATTTTTAAATAGATTTCCTAACATTAAACTTACCAGAGGTTTAGTTGTAACTCACATATTCCCGCATCCCTCATTCAAAGCCCTAAAAATAGCAGCATCTTTTTTTAGAACAGGTAAATGTATGTATTTTCTTTCAGTATACAGGCTCTGACCTGCATATTCTCAATATAGGACCAGTCCTTAGAGAGAATAGTTACTGTGGGCGTAGCACCCAGAGGCTCCATCCTGCTCTCCCTCCCAACCACTGCAGACACAAAAGCACAGAGGAGGTGGCACCTCCTTTCAGTATTTGCCACCTCTTCCAAGAGCCCCATATTCTGCCTCTCAAATGCCCCATCCTAAGTGCAAGTAGGTGCCCCTGTGAAAGAGGAGGTAAGACTGTGAAGAAGAGAAAGAAAATGCAAGCCTGTCACCTGGTAGAGGCACCCTGCAGCTGCCTCCTGACCCCACCTTGCTGTTGATCCCCACTGACCAGTGCTAAAAATGCAGAGGAAACTATTCACTTTTTGACCACCCCTCACTCCTTCCACTAAAGTTCTTGTCACTTCTCCTAAGTCACAGTTGCCTTTCAGTTCTTGGCCTCAGAGTCTCCCTCCCCAGTATCTCCCTGGGCTTAGAAGCCTCAGGCCAGCCTGTTCCTTCCCTTGGCTGGAGTTGCTGCCTCTGGCTGAGGCTAGGTGAGACTTCGGGAAAAGAAAACAGGAGCCTTGTCCTGCTCCCTGGTCTGCTTCTATAGGAGTGCTGTGATTTCCCTGGTGGATGCATTTTCATCAGGAATGCTGTTGTACCAGAATGGTTTGGCTCTGTCATCCTTTTGGTTTATTATGAATTAAGCAGCCTTCTGTGCATCAGCCAGTGGACTAACAACCATGTAGAGAATTGTTTCTTTGGGGAAATATATTGTGAGTCTCAAACAGCTCTGAATCTGTTGGAACACAACTCCATTTTAGGTGCCAATATTTTGTTTTTGCACTGTGGAATTTTATAGTGGTAAAGGGACAATAAGATGATTGCTGCTAGGCTTTACTTGCTATTTTTGCATGATGTGATTTTCCTTTCTGTATCATGAGCAGAAACCCATAAACAATGCAAATGCTCATCAATAGGCAAGCAGATGAATAATATTCCCTTTCGATAATAGTCATACAGGAGTTTGGATGAATCTTAGCAATGTAATGTTAAGTGAAAAAAAAATCCCAAAATATTAGATACAGCATTATATCCTGTATGTAAAATTTAAAATAATTAAAATTATTTTATAATCGTTATAAGGACAACAAAGTTATATAAAAAAGAAACATAGAGAATAATGAACATGATTCAGGATGGAGCTTACTTCACTTGGAGGAGGTCAGGAGATTGCATGGGGCCTTAGCCAGACAATTAGATGTGGATTGTTGTTAAATGATGTAGTGAGTTCATGGATGCTTATTAAGTTAATTAAAATAAAATTCCCTGCATCAGATCCAAAGCAAGAAAAAAATAACAAACACATTCTTTTCTCCTTAGTTTAAGGATAAACACTGTTATATTTTCCAGGTTGAAATAAGAATAAATCACAAACTTGTTTTTCATAGGAAATATCCATATGGGAATGTCGCTCCTTGACTTTGAAACCAAACTAAGCATGTCCAGTAGGTCAGCAGAAGCATAGCAGCACCTGCTGGGAGAAAAGGAGTCATTTAGCTAGTGAGATCACTCAGTTGAGCACTGACCTTCAGTCTGTCAGTCTTTGCTGGTCTTGCATACATAAGCCTCTCTTTGTGAGTCAACCGAGATGAATTAACAGTCCTATTAGTAGTGTTTTACCAGACAGCAGGGGGAAGGGCACCTCATAAAGGGTCATACATCCAGGTTGCATCCTGCTTCTGTTCTTCTCTTCCAGGGCAGCTAGACAGGGTCCCCTCTTAGCTTTCATTATTATGTCCTATTTCATTGGGTTGATGCACACTCATAAAATAATAGGTGTAAAATTGCAAATAGTAGACCAGCTTATGAGAAGTTGTTATTCCTGCAAGTAGACATGTTTCCCCAGATTTTTCTGTTTACTTCATATACCTTATATGTGTAAACTATCCCTGTTGAGTATCATTTACAAATAATATCTTGTAAATGGTAATTTTACTCTGTAGTAGGTTAAATAATGGATACCCAAAGATATTAAGTCCTTATACCTGGAACCTATAATCCGACCTTATTTGGAAAAATGGATCTTTGCAGGTGGGATTAAGTTGAGGATCGTGAAATGGGGTAATTATCATTGAGTATCCAGGTAAGCCATAAGTTCAGTCATTGATGTTCTTATAAAAGAGAGGCAGAAGGAGATTTGACACAGAAGAGAAAGCAGTGTGAAGAGGGAGGCAGAAATTGGAATGATGTATCCACAAGCCAAGTAATGCCAGCACCCACCAGAAGCTGGAAGAGGCAAGAAACTGCTTCTTCCCTAAACCCTCCAGGGGGGACAAGGCCCTACTAACATCTTAGTTTCAGCGCATTGGAAACAATTTTGGCTTCAGGCTCCAGAACTGTGAGAGAGTACATTTCTTGTTTTAAGCCACCAAGTTTGTGTTGTTACAGCAGTCACAGGAAATAAATACATTCATATTAACATGTTTTTGAAGATAATATAATTTTCTAAAACACAACTGAGGATGTCAAGCTTTTGAAGTGTTCTGAATCAATTCAATAACTTTGTCATATTTAATTTTGATGTAACCGAAATGAATATTTAAATTAAATATTTAAAGCACTACATTTTTCAGGGTAAAAGTTGACAATCAGCACACATTACAGAAAAACAAGATGGTGAGCAATTTGGGCATGCCTATGTATCGTTTTGACACAAGTGTGAGGATTTTCATTGGCCTTAAGTTTGCAGCTGAAGTGAAAGCATCAGTGGATGAATTGAGCATTTTTATTATTATGTCCTTCCAGCTTCCAGAAATGATTCAAAACCTCTTGGAGCTACCTATTCTATAAGGCTGTTAGAGGTAGAAGAGCAGGTACCTAGGGGTGAGCTGTGACTTGCAGAGTGCCAAGCCAGTTCTCCATGCAGTCATTATCATCAGTGGTAGCTCCTGATACCACAGAACTTGAAACTACCCTCAACCCTTCCTTTACAAATGCTATTTTAAAGAATAATCTTACATAGGCACTCCAGATGAAGGTGGACTTGTGACCATAACTTCCTCTCCTCTATTCGTGCCTTTTAGGTCGAAAAGTTCAATTAGAATGCATCTTTTAAAGCAGTACTTCTCAAACTTCAGTATGCTTGTAAACCACCTGGCGTTCTTCATGAGCTGTAAATTCTGATTCAGCAGGGAGTGGGACCTGAGCTTCTGCAGGTGGTGGTGATGCTGCTAGTTCATGGACCACACTTTGAGCAGCAGGGCTGTAGCATCTAGTGCTCCTGCTTACAGGTTTCTCCCTGTTTTTCCCTATTTTGAGGCACAGTTTCAGGCAGTGAGGCTGGTTCTGCTGCATTTGCTTGGCAACATCACCTCCCTCCAGCCTCTGCAGCTTCCACCCTCTGGCCGCTGCACATGCACGTACGCTTCCACTACTGTGGGTCCCACAGTGCACAGTTAGGGACTGCGTCTGAAGCTGTGTCACAATAACATCACTCAGTCTGAAAAGAGAGAAAAGTTGTTGAGATGAGAGTGAAATCCATAAGGGAATCAGGGTTTAGGGAGACAGGGAATATAAAAACAGTAGGAGAACAGGGAGAGAGAAAAGCATGAAAATTTAGTTGGGGAAAAACATTTGAAATGTGCTACTTTCACTGCAGAATTTTCCAGGCACTAAGAGCATTTTCTGGAATAATTTTAAATTTATTTATTTATTATCCTCGAATTTCTTTAGCAGCCACCTGCTTGTTGTATTCATTCATCCACAAATCTTTTGTGACCTTCTGTATACAGGCTGAAAACTTAAAAAAAAAAAAATCTCTGAACTGTATAACTAAGTGCTGCAGCCTCTGAGAGTTTGTCTAGTTAAATCACGCCAGTCAGTAGTCCCAACTCGGCTGATGTTAGAATCACTGAGGAGGTTTGGAAAATTCTGCATATCTTGCTGCACCTTGGACCAGTTAAATAAGAATTTAGGGGATAGGTCCCAGTCATTCGCACTTTCTTCTTTTTCTTTTTTTTAATCAGTATTTTAAAATATTCCTTAGATGATTCCTGTGTCCAGCCAAGCACTGCTAAATGAGACAGTAACCTTCTAGCAGGTGAATTGAACTCATTTTTAAACAACCCCTAAGAGCTGTTTTCGTGTGTGTGTGTTGCTTCCTATATAAACCTTTGCAGTGTTGAAAACTCTACATAATATTTTGGAAACACCCTCTCCTTCAATCCATCACCTGCAGCCAAACAGCTGATTAAATATTGAAGCTGCTTTCTGAAGCCCTGGCAGCTTTTCATTTTCTCAGTCCAGTGGCTCCCCCTGCTGTCTTTACCAGGTAGAGCTCACTGCTCTACAGAACCTCACTACAGATTCTGCTGCTCCGCAAAACACAACCCAGAATCATAGTATTTTAAGGAAGATTTTCTAATCCCACATCAAGCCTGTATGTCACTGCCAAAAACGAACATTCAGAATACTCTAATCTCTTACATAGTGGTAGTTTAGGTAAGGCCTAGGGAATGATGGAAGAAAGGAACTATATATATATGTAAATAGATAAACTCACACCTGTATACACACACACACACACACACACACACATTGATAGCTTATCCTGCTACCAGAAAAATATTCTGTTAGCCATGTGATTGTGCTGGTTCCCTGCAAAACAATTAGCATCGACACTATAGAAAGTGGGGAAGGAAAGCTTTCATGACTAACTTCTCTGCCCTCCTTCATATAATTATACCCTTCCTTATCAACCCACTTCTCCCTGTCTACCCTCTAAGCTGTAATTGCAGCCACATCTGTGTGACCTCATCTTGTCACCCAAACTCCGTTGTATATTACCTCAGGATTAAACTAGTGCACTGTGTCTGTGGAGGCAGAATTTGATTCCTATTTTGTCTGAATGCAAAATGAATGCAAAATGCAACCTTAATTCTGCCTAAACCTCGTAAAAGTGCTGATTCCATTTTACACAGCTTTTATCATTAGAGTGCCCTTCTTTGCTGTAGGTTAATATCTTTACCCCATTGGTCTTTGTTGTCATGTGGCTCTGCATAAGTCAGTCTCCCATTCACAATGTAGCACTTAATCTATTCAAAGTGATATCCCAAACCATTTTTTTTCTCAACAGCATTTCCAGTCAGCCCAATGGGACATGGGGCACACCCCACCCCCAACCTTTCTGAATACACTCCACAGAAGACTATTTATTTTTGTCCCTTGTCACATGTAGTATCTGGTACTGGCACAGCAATCCAGATGTGTTCTGACTAGTATATCATATGATTAAATGATTACATCTGTATTAATTGTTTATTGCTGCATAACAACATTAACAAAAATGTAGTGACTAAGGCACATTTATCATCTCTCAGTTTCGGTGGGTTGGGATTCCTGGACTTAGCTAGGCCCTCTGCTTCATGGTCTTAAAAGGCTGTAATCAAGGTATCAGCTGGGGCAGCAGTCTGATGTGAGGGTCAGCTAGAGCTCATGTGGTTCTTGGCAACACTCAGTTTCTTGCAGGCTGTGGAACTAAGGACTCAGGTTCTTGCTGGCTGTTGGCTGAAGCCACCCCCAGTTCCTTGCCTTCAGGCCTTCCCAACATGGCTGCTCACTTCCTCAAAGCCAGCAAGGGAGCAAGTCCTCTAGCACAATGGCTGTTATCATTGTACACAATATACAGTTGACCTGTGAACAACACAGCTTTGGAATTCACGTCCACTTAAACGTGGATTTTTTTCAATAAAAGTAATACCAAATGTGCCTGTCTCTCCTGCCTCCCCTTCTGTCACCTCCGTGTCTTCCACATCTGCCACCCTTGAGATAGCAGGACCAAGCCCTCTTCCTCCTCCTCAGCCTACTCAACATGAAGATAAAGATGAAGACCTTTATGATGTTTCACTTCCACTTAATAAATAGTAACTATATTTTTCTTCCTCTTGATTTTCCTAATATTCTTTTTTCTAGCTTACTTTATTGTAAGGATATAGTATATAATAAATATAACATATATATAGTTGGTAAGACTTCTGTTCAACAGTAGGCTATTAGTAGTTAAGTTTTGGGAGAGCCAAGAGTTATATGGGAATTTTTGACTGTGCATGGGGTTGGTGCCCCAACCCCTCATTGTTCAAGGGCCAGTCGTAATCTCAGAAGTGACATCTCATCACTTTTGCCATATTCCATTGGTTAGAAGTTGCTGCTCCCACCCACACTTAAGGAGAAGGTTGTGAACACCAGGAGGTGGGAATCACAGGGGCGAGCTTAGAGTCATCTCTCCTAATCTCTTTTGACTTCTAGTAGGTGGTCTTATAGAAGTTTTTTTTCAGCTAAAAACCACAAGTCTTTTTTTAATGCAGCTTGCTGCATGCCAGCTGTTCCCATCTTGAACAATCAATTAGTAGAATCTAAGTACTGGACTTTATGTTTATAGCTATCCCATTTTCCTGGTGTTAGGTTCAGCCAGTTGTTCATGCCTGATTAAATATTTTTGAATCCTGGTTCAGCCATCAGAATACTACACATCCCTTCTATTTCATGTCATCTGAAAAATGTAAGACATCCCTCTGTCTTCCTTCAAGTAGCTGATAAAAATCCTGAAGAGGATGATACCTAACATTATACAGAATATACATGTACACCTACATCACATGTCCTGTAGACACACACATATGTATGTGCATGTGTGTGTGCACACACGTGTGTGTTGAATGTGAGAGAGAGAGAGAATGAAGAAAACCTTGTTCTGATACTCAAAACCCCCTTCTAGGGTCTGGTCAGGTGGATGTGAATTGTTTAACAACATCTGAGCCACATTGCTCAGCCAGCTTCTCTTGGAAGCAGATAGTACAGCTCTTCAAAGCATGGTCTGTCTAGCTACACCAACCTGATATAGGACTCTGGCTCCCCCACTTTCTAGCTGTGCAACCTTGAACAACCAGTTTGTCAGTAAACTGGTTATAAACCTGATATTGCACACATGATATCAATAAAGGATAGCTTATTTTCTTGATGCCTGGCTAAAATTGACATATGCTGGAGGAGCAAAGGTTACTGCCCAGACGCTCTTCTCTGAATTCAGGATGTTGACAAGTTTTATTTGACCCATCTCATTTAGTTTTTGTTTTAAATTTGAATTAAGTAATTTTTCATAGAAATTTGAATTAGGTCGTAGGATTAAGGTACTTTCACAGGAAATCCAGGTATCATCCAGTTCCCTTAGTGAAATGAAAGCTACAGCAATACTGGGGCCTGCACTGTGCATGGCAGCCTCCGGCGGAAGCTGAGCAGTCGCTGCTCTCTGTGGACAGTGCCTTGTCACATTCAGTCCTGCCTTCTTTCTCCCCAGCCCTCTCCCTCAGTCACCTGCCTAACTGCTTCTAGAAGAATTTTAATTTGCATTACCGTTCTGCTCCAGGAAGGCAGAGTAAGGTAGGAGGAAAAGCACAAATCTTGAAGCTGAAGACGACTCTCTTCTAGTTTTTAAAAAGGTTAGTTTAACATGACTTTTATTTAATGAAGTCATGATAATTTGTCATTTACAAGGATCCTTCAGGTCTATATAGTTAATTAAACAAATATTTAACGAGTGCCTACTTTATGTACTTTGATAAACAAAAGGAATATAAAGTAAACAAAAATTTTTAAAAAGACATGATCTCTTTACTTATTACACTTAGAGTACAATGAAAGAAATAGACATTTATCAAATTTTCACAGAAATAAATGTAAAGTTTCAACTGTGACAATTTTTACCAAGAAGCCTACAGTGCTATAATGGTATATTATGGTGATTCTGCCCCAATATGCAGGGGCTTGTCCTGAGAAAAGGATGTTTCAACTCAGAGATGAAAAATGAATCAGGAACTAATCAAGTGGAATGGGCACAGACGTCCAGGCTTTGGAAATACGTGTGTAAAGGCCCTGTATCCACACCCAAATCTCATCTTGAATTGTAACTCCCACAATTCCCACGTGTCATGGGAGGAACCCAGTGGGAGGTGATTGAATTTTGGGGGTAGGTCTTTCCTGAGCTGTTCTCGTAATAGTGAATGAGTCTCATGACATCTGATGGTTTAAAAAATGGGAGTTTGCTTGCACAAGCTCTCTCTTTGCCGGCCACCATCCACATAAGACATGACTTGCTCCTCCTTGCATTCCACCATGATTGTGAGGCCTCCCCAGCCATGTGGAACTGTAAGTCCATTAAACCTCTTTTTCTTCCCAGTCTTGGGTATGTATTTATTAGCAGCATGAAAATGGACTAATACAGGAGTGTTCCCAGAAGACAATACCAGATTACTTAGAGTTGGCACACACACATACATACCTCTGTATCTTTACACACACTCTCTTCTGTCTGGAGTGTCTTTCTCCTACTCATTTGTTTGACAAGCCCCTAGTCACTTTTGAAGTCTCAGTTTTAAGGCTTAATTTTCTTCAAGCTGTCCCTCCGCTTCTTTTCCTGGGCCCCCACTGCACTCATTACACCCCTCATTGAGCAGCCTTGTCATGCTGACTTTCTGTTTCACATGCTTGTCTCTTTCTCTCTCTCTCTCCAGACTGAGCAACTCCAAGGCAGACACTTTTATAAAAAATCTTTTATCTTCTACACACAGGAAAGGGGTGGTCATGTTGACATCACTCAGTACATTTCTGTTTAATACATGGATGGGAAAACATAACAGTTGAGCAACATGTATATAGTATAAAATGAAAAAGATACATAAGGATGGCCAGTGAAAAGCGTGGGCCCCTTCCACCTCTGATTTCCAGCCATCCATTCCCCTTTCCAGAGACCACTGCTGTTACTAGTTTATTTGTTTGTTTGTTTTTTAGGGATATCCTTTGCCTACTCTAGAAGTTATCTACATAGAGAAAATGAATATTTGATTCAAGTATGCAATTGGCATTTTTCAAGATTTCCATGCTGAAATTTGCTCTCTTTGGTTATTTCCATCTGTCCTTGGCCACTCTTATAATCTCCTCTTACTTGCATCTTTCCCCTTCCCCTTAATGTACTCCATCCTTTCAACCTCTGCTTTTTCAATCACTATATCCTCGTCTTAAAAAATTTCCTTCTTGGCCGGGTGCGGTGGCTTACGCCTGTAGTCCTAGAACTTTGGGAAGCTGAGGCAGGTGGATCACTTGAGCCCAGGAGTACAAGCCTGGGCAACACAGTGGGACCCCATCTCTACAAAAAATAAAAAATTTAGTAGAATAGGGTGGAGTGTGCCTGTCATCTCAGCTACTCGAGAGGCTGAGATGGGAGGATCACTTGAGCCTGGGAGATGGAGGCTGCAGTGAGCCATGGTCATACCACTATGACCTCGACAACAGAATGAAATGCTATCTTGAAAAATAAAACAATTCCTTCTCACCATCACCCATGAGGCCACTGGATCCTGAAAGCTTTCTCCTCGCCTTCCACCTGCCGTGTCTGCAGCACATTCATTGTGCTGTCGGGGGTAATGCCAGCTCCAGGTGGCTCCTCTGTGTTTCCACCTGATCATCATTTTTCCAGGTGGAGAGTGCACAGTTAGGATCAGAATTAGTAGGTTCTGCTTTCTCTCTCTGGCTCTTCTGGGAACTTCATACCATCTGTTCCAGAGCAGGGTGTATAATATTGCAGCTGAGTTCTGCTGAGCCACTTCACAGGTTTCTTTTAGGACTTCTCACTAAGGAGCTAGAAAAAAATCTTCCAGATCCGAAAGTAGTACAGCTGTGAAGCAATCATTATTTTAGAGATGTTATATGTGTGGACTTTCAGAGTTGCAGCTTAAAAATCATCAATTATTAGGTTGTTCTCCAGTCCCTTAGAATCCACAGCTGAGTCCGTTTAAAATCCTCATCACCACTGTAGTCCTGCCCCTAAAACTTAAAGCCTTGAAGTGGGAATCTGGTGCTTTCTGTATCACTTCATTAGGACACACTTGTGTGAGCCGGTTTTATTTGTGTCCCATAGGCCAGAACTCCTCTGTGCTGTAGTCTCTGTTAGAGACCTCTCGGTCCCCTTGACCCAGGAAGAACCGTTAGCAGGTCTTGTTCTACTTAAATCATAGTTGTTCAGGGAAAAGCCCATGGACTCCTGTTTAGCAGCTCTGAGGCCTCTGCAAAAGCAAAGACTAGAAAGTGAGAGAATTGGTGGAACTAGTGATAGTTTAGAAAGATAAGTAAGTATTTCTGACAAACACTAGTTTGTCAGAGTTACTCTGAGCTCTAGAAGTTTAGAATTTGCTTTTCTCCTGTTATTTGGAGTAGACATTTTCACAGCGAGGCCCTCTTTTTCTCAGTATCTTCTCTGCCCAACAGAGGCTGACATAACGGGCAGAACCTGGGCCACATCTGCCAGGGCAGAGGCATACCTGGAGGAGTGAGTATGGGGCCATCATTGCCTCTTAGTTCCTCAGGGTTAGGGGTGTAGACCTCCACTGATAAGATGAACTTGTCCTTTTTTTTTTTTTTTTTTTTTTAACAGATGTTAAATAGTCTAAGAAATCACAGAAAAGACTTCTGGCAACTGTATATTTCTGAACAGAGGGACATGAGACCATTTTGTAGCTTGCATTTTGGCATTTGCTATTTGTTACCATATGTGTGCTGAAGAGTTCCAAATGTTTCTCTCCCTCTGAAATTCCTCCCCCAAGATTCAGACCTGTATTTCCAGCTGCCCAATCTTGACCTGCAGGCATTTCTAACATTTAATAGATCCAGAACGAAACTCATTGCCCTCAGCCCCCAAACTTGCTTTATCTCTGGCATTCTTGATTTCAACTAATAACTTCCCTGTATAAGTGGATTTTAAACAGCAGAATATACATTTTACATCATGACTCACTATGCACACACACAAAGATGTAACTTGAACAACAGTTTCATAAAACAATATGTATCTTTACATTTATGTTGCCCTCTGATACCTTCTCTTGAATTCCGTCTTTTGAAAAGTGCCGATGTCAACTCCCTTGATGAATTTTACTTACAATCCCCCAACCAGTCATGTGACCTACAATTTGTGAAAACCGTAAACAGAGATAAAATGCAGTCTCCTTGAATTCAGCGTCTGGCCTCTGCTTCCCATCCTGTAGCCCAACCTGCAGTCTAGCCACAGTGTTATCCAGACACCATTCATTCATTCGGTCAGTCAACATTTACTGGGTGCATATCCGGTGCTGGGCACATGGTGCACTAAGTATCCAGAGATCAACGTCGTCCTCTCCACTCTGAGGACCACAATGCGGAGACAGGTGAGTAATCTAGCAATTACCAGGCAGTGGTTAGGTTCTAAATAGAAGTTTGCATAAAGCACTCAGACATCACAAAGAGGCAGCATATAACTTGGACCAGAGAGTCCAGAAAGTCTTTCAGGAAAAAGTGACCCTTGAGCTGAAGCTACAAATAGAGGTAGGAGTTCAACTGGCAAAATTAGGGCAGGGCCTTAGGGAAGAGGAATCCACTATGAGAAGACACGGGGGCTGAGCATCGTGTTAATTTGGAGAGCTGAAAGTGTTCTGATACAAGCCTCTCCTTATAACCGTATACTCTACTGTCACTCCCACCCTTTCTTTACTTGGCAAACCATGACTCAGTGTTCTCTCTCCCACTAAACCACCCTCTCCCGGTAGCCTTTCTCCCTGCCCCCAGGGAGACTCAAGCCTCCCTTCTTTAGGCTCTGACCTCACTCTCCCATACCATCAGCTTTGCTGTGTTGAAGGCCATTCATCACCACCCCTGTTCATCTGCATCACTAGACCAGGAGCACCTCAAGGCAGAGTCCAAGTCCTTACATCTTCTGTGAGGAGTACAATAAGTGTTAGCCAAGTAAAGAGCTGAACCAATAAAAGAAAAAGGAGATGGACAAGCCACAGACACAAGTTTAGGGTAAATCTGCTTAAATGGATGTGTAGAAGACTTTTCAGTATATCATAGACGGAAAAGGGCTTCAGGTGTCATGAACCTGCTTATTTACAGAGCTGGGGACCACACTTTAAGTGTTGGTGGCACCTCAGGTGCAATTTTCTTTTTCTTTCTGTTTCATTTGCAAAAGATAATTTTTGACTTTTAGAAAATATTTTCTTCTAACTTAAATGTGTCTTGTTAATGGAACTTGTTAGTGAATTAATAGAAACGAAAATCTGGCATCAGAGACCACACATACCCTCCTTAGTGCACAGGTAGACAGCCATTGCTAATCATACATTAAACCCAAACAATTTTTTCCAAAATGGCTTTTACAGGAAGCAAAATTAATTTTTAATTATTCTTTTCCTTTGCCCACTTTCTGCCCACTTTGCCTTTTCTGTGTAAATGGTTCAGGGTTGTAAGCAGGACAGTTTGAGGTCTGGAATCTCAACAGTTAAGCCTATAATTGAAAAAGAAAAGTCCAATGTATTTGTTTCTTTCCTGGTAATTTTTATGATATGACCATAATATTTCATAATCACTTTGAAACAGAACACTGGATATGGATGAGGATAATGCCTACAAAAAAGTTTTGCTAACGCAAGCATTGTAGAAACAGAGGCAGCCAGGAAAACAATTGTACTTTATTAGGAGCAAGAGAACAGGGCTCAGATTCTGGCTGGACTTTTCATTGTTTATAAAACTTCCATAGGGTCTGTTTTTGCATGTGACAGATTGGCTGTGTTCAAATTGTGCTTTTGAGCTGACATTTTCTCCCTTTTGTTGCTAGAGTTTAGTACTGTTGAACTCCTTTGTCCTTGATGCAAATTTTAGTGAGAACAAAGTGGAGCATTTCCAGATTAGCTGTATGTGCTGCCTGCAAACTTGTTTGTCTCCTCTTGAAATAATGGTTGGAATTATTGAAAAGAAAGGGAGAAATGCCTTTTGCAGACACTGTTATCATAATCGTTTATGTCAGAGACAATGCTTTTGTCTCTTTTCTCATGTTACAACTCTTCCAGCCCTCTTGCCTGCCTCCTTCCCCCTCATTATCCAGCCCATCAATAATGTGACCTAGTTTGTGTAGATCTATCTATTGATTTTAGTATTAATTAATGCTGGAAAAAGTAACCAAGTATGAGTCTTGAAAGAATTTTTATTTTCTCATTTGTTGATGCCAGATTCATGTTTCAGCCAGGAACATAAATACATGTATTTAATCCTGATTCACCAGAGTAGGAAGCAGGGAGTTTGGCACTTACTGTATTTGTGCCACTCTTTGACATCACTGCCATGTCACCCACTAGTAAATAAATGCATGAACAATTTGAGCCCTGTGTTACCTTATTGCCTAGTAGTGCCTACAAATCCTCGGATAAAGTGAATATGCTTCATTTCCTCTGTTGACAAAGAGTAAACTCTGTAAAATATTTGAAGAGATTTATTCTGAGCCAAATATGAGTGACCAATGGCCCGTGACACAGCCCTCAGGAGATCTTGAGAACATGTGCCCGAGGTTGTCAGGCTGCAGCTGGGTTTTATGTATTTTAGTGAGACATATGACATCAATCAATACATGTAAGATGTGTATTGGTTCAGTCCAGAAAGGCAGGACAACTGGACGTGGGAGCTTCTAGGTCATAGGTGGATTCAAGGATTTTCTGATTGGCAATTGCTTGAAAGAGTTATTACCTAAAGACCTGGAATCAATAGAAAGGAATGTCTGGGTTACCCAAAGGGGTTACCAAAAGGGTAGAGACCAAGGCTTTATCATGCAGATGAAGCCTGCAGGTAGCAGGCTTCAGAGACAATAGAATGTAAATGTTTCTTACATTTACAGACTTACAAAGTCTGTCCTATCAGTCTTAAGGCCTGTGTTGATGTTTCTGCTGGTCAGCTGTGCCTGAATTCCAAAAAGGAGGTGGGTATAATGAGGCATGTCCAGCTCCCCTTCCCCATCATGGCCTGAACTGGTTTTTCAGGTTAACTTGAGAATGCCTTTGGCTGAGAGGAGGGGTCCATTCAGATGATTGAAGGGCTTATAATTTTATTTTTGGTTTACACCTCTCATAATATCCAGTGGTCCTTCTTCTCCTCTGCTGATTTCCAGCTTTATCTCTTGCCCTTTCTAACCTGTTTGTCTATCCATTTATCCAATATAGTTGGAATGACATATCTGGCACTCCCTTGAACATAGCGTCCCTGTGGAAAAAGTGGGCAGTCTAAATTTTCCCACATGGTGGAGCCTCCCTGATCTGAACAGACCCAGTTTTCTGTGGGTTCTTTGAGTAATATCTAATACTGACATAGTGCTATGTGCCAGGCAGCGTTCTCCACACAATTGAGGTAGATGCTGTTAACACCCTCCATTTTAAAGATGAGGAAATTGGAGCTCAGTGGGGTTATTTCTCAGCCCAAGCTTACATGGCTGGTAAATAGGGGAGCAAGGATTTGAACTCAAGGTGTCTTCAGAGCCTGGCCTCTTAACCCTGAATCTCCCCTTTCTAGGTTCTTAACCCTGAAACTCTGTTGTCAGTCAGTGATTTGCCATGATCATTGAGTGTAAGAGCCATAGATCATGGAACAGAATATTCCAATGGAATGCGCCCAGTTACATGTGAGCTGGAATTGCCCATTAATTCCTTTCCCCAGATCAAACATTGTAGTGATAGAAAAATAGATGGAGAAAGAAGGTATGGATAGAAAAAGGAAAACATGTCGAAAGAACAGTATTTTGGCAAAAGGAAACTGTAAATCACATAATTACAGATTTTAACTGTAATGAGAGAATTTGAGCATTCTAAGCTGTCGACCCTGCCTCTTTGAAACATTATGATGCTCAGACAGAGGATGTGGGGTAGAAATGGAAGAATTGTTGGAACTGTTAAATGATGAGACATGTGATACTGGAGTGAAAGACAAAAGCTCATGAAAGAATCATGAGGGACACATACAAACTTCATTCAGCAGCATGAAGAAGACAGCTCATTGTTTGATTCCTTAGCCTACTTATTAAGTTTGGACTTGATAAAATATAGCAGATTTAACTTGTCTTACCACATTCAGCTGTATTTGTTATAACACAGAGATTCATCTTGGGTGGCTCTTTAGCCGGGTTTGTTTTTACTGAAATAAAATCTCTGGCACACGATAATGGAAAAAAAAAATACCAGAGTTTCATAATATGTAGTGTACTATTTTTCTACACTTGAGAATTTTGAGTGCTTTGGAAATAATAAGGCTGTTTCCACAATTTCCTGCTCTCCACTAGGTTCTTGGAACGCCAAATGAGGACACATGGCCTGGAGTTCATTCTTTACCACATTTTAAGCCAGGTATGTTTCATTAATTACAGATGACTAGGTGCTTCCTATATGCAAAAGGTGAGTATATAAATGTTCCCTCTCAAGCAATATACCACCTTGAAAAATTCTGGTTACTTTTGCCATTGTGTACTTTGTCTATTAATGGAATTGTCCTTTTGTTTTCACAAATTATTTGTCTGTGAAGACAGAGTTAAAGACATCACTGATGATTTTCTCCATATATACTTTATTTTATTTGACTGGTTGATCCTGCAGTAACCATTAATTCCATCATCAGTTGGACTAGCATCCATGTCTATAAAAACAAAATTTAAATTGGGGTGCTGTAATCCATCTGTGTCACTTCTTGTAGTAAGTGACCAGGAAAAGTATTAAATTGTAAAAAGGAAAAATCATATTTTTATTTTTTTACAAAACTAGGAAATATATGGTCTATAATTCGAGTTTAAACATGTAAGATGTTCTGAATGTTCTATTGTACAGCATTCAATATGTTTTCATGTAAAATATTTAAACCTGAACACTGAAAAATCTGAAAGAAATGTGAACTTTTAAAATAAGTTGTCTTTTTTTTTCACCAGTGGGTGGCAGGCGTGAAACTTTGTTTTAATAATTACACTTAACAGATGAATCTCAAACATGGTCTGATTTTTATAAGAGAAGGGAAAGGTTTGGAATTGAAAATTTAGTAAAATCAGTGGAATGAATTATTGTAAAATGATTCTCTTGTTGGTTGTTGTGGTTTTTTTTTCTTTTCTCAGTTATAAAACATGGCTCACAAAATGCAGACCCACCATAAAATTACTGAAAGGGATTTTATAGAAGCTCTAATAGTCTGTTATCCTATGAGGGAAAAGAGCTATGAATAATATCTGTTAGAGGAGCCAAGTATATTCTTTTCTTCTCTTCCCCTCTTTTGGGGAACCATCAGGAATAAATTATCAGTTCCAAAGAATGACTGAGTTGGGAAACTATTTTTACTCCTAATATTTTTCTTCTGAAAGTGTGCAGTGTGTTCAGAATTCTTTTATCTTCTTCAACTGCCCTAAAGACTCTTTGTACTTTTACTGGAAATTCTAAATGACTTCTATGTTCTGAAAGACTATAGAAACCTAACAATTTTAAGTGGACTGACTTTCTTTTTTTTTTTTTTATTTTTTATTTTATTTTATTTATTTTTTTTTTTTGAGATGGAGTCTCGCTCTGTCTCCCAGGCTGGAGTGCAGTGGCACAATCTCGGCTCACTGCAAGCTCCGCCTCCCGGGTTCACGCCATTCTCCTGCCTCAGCCTCTCCGAGTAGCTGGGACTACAGGTGCCCGCCACCACGCCCGGCTAATTTTTTTTTTGTATTTTTAGTAGAGACGGGGTTTCACCATGGTCTCGATCTCCTGACCTCGTGATCCGCCCGCCTCGGCCTCCCAAAGTGCTGGGATTACAAGCGTGAGCCACCGCGCCCGGCCTGACTTTCTTTTTTAAGCAACTAAGAGGCATCCTCTAACTGAACCACGTGTTCTTAATGGAGTGAAGAACACAGTTCTTTATAAGTGATTCAATTGTGGGCTCTTAAAGAAGATTAACTACCCTGTGTTAGGACCTAAAATTTTAAGTCCTAGGCAAATGAAACAAGAGACTTTAAAAAGATTTGAAATGAATAAAGTTAGATGCAAAAAGGAACAATTAAGATGAAATCATTTGGCCTGCCTAGTTTCTGGATTAGAAAACATGGAGTAATTTGTGTGTTTTGGTGGGAATAGAATTTATCTTCGTCAACAACATACAAAAGCATTTATTAGTTGTATTTTGGAAAGTACTAGGATGTGGTACCCATTAAGAAATGTGCATCACGATTTCTCATTGTCCTTCTAAAGAAAAGTTTACTGACAATTAGACTATTTTAAAAAGCAGAAAAGTAGAGAAGATCTGATCTCTGGGAAAATATGTACACCAATACACACCAATATTACAATATTACACCAGTACAAGACTCTTTTTAACGACCAGATCTCTCACCTGAATTAATAGAGCAAGAACTCACTCATTATCCTGGAGAAGACACTGAGTTATTCATGAGGGATCTGCCCCCATGACCCAAACACTTCCCACCAGGCCTCACCTCCAACATTGGGGATCACATTTCAACATGAGATTTGGAGGAGACAGACATCCAAACTGTATCAGAGTCTAACCTTGGAAGCTGCTGTTTTTCCGTCATTTACTTCTATTTAAATTTCTCTTAAAAGAAATGGAAAATGGGCTTGTTTCTTTTTTGAATCCGATTACCTTCCTGTTTCTTTTCCCTTACCCTCGGGGTTCCGTAGTTAATGGTCTTTTAAAAGTAGGTCTCCTTGTCTCTCCCTCACTCTCTCATTCCAGAGTGTCTCCTTTTGTCACTGTTCAGGATGCTTGCTGTGGGGAAGTCTTGAGGTGAGAGGTTGTGCTGTGGTGTTCTCAGTACTTCAGTAATTCCATAACTTGGGGTGAGATTCATCACAGGCAAACCCATGCTCTAACACAAAGTGAGAGTCTACTGTAAAAATAAGTCATATTCCTTTTCATGGGTTCATAGTTATTCACTAACAGGAGGCCTTTGCATAAGGCTCTCTGCTATAAATTCCTCCTGGGATAATGAGAGGCTCCCCTGTATGAATCCCAGGATCACTTTCTCCTACCAGGTTTATCCCCTGCTACATCCCATCAACAGGTGCTGTGGTTCATATGTCTCCGCTAAAGTGACAGTGCCATTTTTTTTTTTTTTGGTTATAAGACAGACTTATCATTTTTAAAAGATGCATCTTGCATGCATGTTTGAGGGGTTGTTTAAGCTTCATAGAATTGTGGTAACCCCAGATCAGGGCAGAATATACATAGACATTTGTGGTTCTCCAGACCAGTAGAATCAGAGTAATGGATGAAGAGTTCTGTCAAGGCTTTGTAATTTCTAGCTGTCAAAGAGTACCCCGGGGCTGCATGAGCTGAGAGTGCGAGTGGTGTTTGATTGTGCCTTAAGCAAAGTGAATGGTTGAGCTAGAGGAAGCCCCAGGGAGCATCTAGTCTGGCTTTCTTCTTGTGAAGTTAGGAACCTGAGGTCCAGAGATGTTAAAGAACTTCCCTAAAGTAGTGTCAGAGGTGGAAGTAGATTCCAGGTCTCCCTGGGTCTCACTTCCTGAGTCTGTTTGTGTTTTTGTTTTCCAGTTTTCATTATGAAATAGCGTTCTACTGAATGTGTATTACAAATTCTCATTGCCCTTCTAAAGAACAGTTTACCAACGATTATCGACTATTTTAAAAAGCAGAGAAGTAGAGAGGATCTGATTTCTGTATTTGGTAAAATATCTACACAAAACCACCAATAACACTTTGTATAAAATGGTTTAGCACTGAAATAACATGTAGATTCCATGTATGATACTTTCATCTCTTAAATGCTTCCAACAAAAGGGACATTCAAAAACTGTTTAATGGCAGATTATTCAGGAGCTCAAAAAGGAATACACTGTGAAGTTCAGTGAGGAAAAAAATGCTACTAGACCGGAAGCAATTAAAAGTAATGAAATTTAGAATAAAATAGTTATATTTTCCAAAATCAAGCAAGAGAATAGAGCATTTCTAAAGTGGTTATATTATTTCTAAGGGAAAGTTAGTCAATGGAAAAGAGTGTTTGATTCAGGAAACTTTGAAGAAAATGGACTGTCTCCCAATGAATGAAACAATATAAAGAATTTGCCATTGGAGGCAATTGGGGAATGGTGATATTTTAAACACACTCTGCTGAAAACTAATCCTACAGACACAATGACCTTAAAGGGAACATTTACATACGGACTTAGCTGTATCAAGGCTTTGTAATGAGGCAAAAAAAAAAAAACCTTCTCTTTAAGTCCTTCCTCTTCTCTGGCCTGACTGGGACCCCAAAACCAAACAGATCCGCACTTTTTTGTTCCAGAGGGAGGAAGTAAATCATTTCAGAAATAAAATACTATGGTGATAACACCATACATTTTATGCTATATTTTATTATTTACCAAGCATTTTAATATATTATCTCATTTGACAGTTAGAATAACTGCATTATAATAATGCTTTTTTCCTAATATTGTTATCCCATTTACAGATGAAGAAACTGGGAAATTGAGGCTCAGAGAGATAGTGTGGCCTGCCCAGAGATCTCATCCCTCCAGGCTGTAGCAGAGCCAAAACTCAAACCCAGGTCTTTCAACTCTAAGCCATTTTCAGTGATGCCTCCTCCTCTCTTTAAGAGAGCTTCCCTCCCCACAGACCTAGACCTACGAAGGAGAATTGTCAGGCTCTTCCCAACTCTGTCTTGTGGCATCTTGGAAAAGACCTCTGTCTTCTTGTACATACCCGATCCACCCTCCACTTGCTAGGTATGGGCATGTTCTTCCGCCCTTTAAACCTATGCCTCCAATAAGTCTTCAGCTCCAAAATGTCCTCTGCAGATGTTTAGTCTCAGATATGTAGTCCTTAATACATACTATCGGAACTGCCCACTTTCCTCATTTGCAGATGTGAGGATGTTTGAACCCTTAGCCTTTATTGACATTCTTGGCCTTTCCTGAGTCTTTTAGAAGGTGATAGGAAAGCTGTGGAGGCAGCAGAAATTGTTGTCGGGGTGGGATATTCCATGCAGGAAGACTGGGGGGGTGGCCTCTTTGTGCCGTGATGTTGCCCTGCACAGACCACACCTGCAGTGAGAGAGGCCTGTGAAGTGCTGAGATACCTTCCTTACTCTTCTAGAAGAATCGTGTCTGCTCCATCCACCTACAGACTTCCTACGTAAATTAAATGAGATAAACTATTTTTACATTCCCTTCAATATTTGTTATTTATACTCTACCTATTTTTAAGAAGATTTGAGCTAGCTGACATAATTGATATAAGAGTACTTTTAAACTGTTAGGGGCATGTAACTGCAAAATAATATATATTTTTTTCACCATTTATACCATGTCCTCTGCCTGCTATCTCCTTTCCCACTTTCTCTTTACACTTTACCTCAGGAATTTTAAATTATTTTTATGATTGATAGCAACTATAATGATTATAGGTTAGGTCTAGGTGTATGGGCTGTAACTATGTGATGGTTATTAAAATGCACTTTAAAAATTATTACATAAATATCTGCTTTTTATCTCAGATTTTATTGCTAAAAGCCTTGTGGGTCTGCTTGACACAAGCCTAGGGTATTTAGAGCTCTCCCCACCCACCATCAGCTATCACCTTTGTGAACTTTGCTGTCCCTCCTCCCACAAATAAATGCTGCTTTAATCACATAGTGAAAAAGCCAGTTAATTACTAAATTTATGAACTATGTGAACTTTATAAAGCTAAGGAAGTATGTAAACATGACAGGAAGGGCAGACTGCACTTTCTGACTGAGCCAGCCATACTGGGAGGTCGCTGGTGGTTGCTGGAGAGCAGATGCTAAAGTTGAAAGTTGGTGTTTCCATCAGCAGTAACTGCTTTACATCTGCTTATGAGCTTGGATTCCTACTGAGTGCTTACTAGGTGCCAGGCAGTATTGTGGGTGCTAAAGATGCAGTCGTGAACAAAGCAGATGAATCCTTTTTCTTGCAGAGCTCACATGCTAGAGAGGGGACTAATAATAGACAAATCACAACTTACTATGCCTGTGAGCACAGGGAGAGCAGCAAGAGACAATTCAGGGGGACAGGTCCTTGGAAAGCCAAGGTGAAGAGTCAGGATTTTACTTGAAGTGTGAGTGGAATCCTCGGAGGGTTTTGAAGAGAGAAGGAAATCAATGCTTTATGTTTTCAGAAAGACCTACAGGCTACAAAAAGTCACGGACTCATTTCAGAGCTGGAAAGAGGTTTCATCTGAAGTGTGAAAGCCTCTTGATTGGTCATTTCTGCCTTCAGCCCTGGGTCAAGAAGGGTCTGTAAAAGCAAGTACTAACTCACAGGGAAATTATTCTCCTACCAGTTAGCAGTGATGCCACAGACACGAAGGATATTTTTCCTCATAGGTCCATAGCTGACCAAGGATTTGATATAAAATAAGTCATAGATATGGCCAACGATATGAAATAAAAATAAAAAAGAAACAACCAAAAACCTTGATAATCACTTAAAAATGTAAAATTAGCAATTCGTTTCCCTACAATAGGTAGGTTAAGGAGGGAAATCCCTGTAGGAATGTTGTAAACCCATTTCAATGCAAAGGAGGGACGATCTGTACTTTGTCTGGATGTACTTGAAGAATTTCACATTTATTTTCAGTAGAGAGCATCAGTAATGATGGAGACTAGCAGAATGTCTAGAAAATGCCAGAAAAAAAAAGTAATAAGATTAAATTTTCAAGGGAAAATGAAGTTCTACTGATAGCAGACTTATTTTTTAAAATCCTAAATAAACTGGTTTTATTAGTTCTACTCCCTGGAATTTTGTAAAATTCATTTTGGGAGTTATTCACCCCTCATATCGCTAAAGTTGATATAGAGGGCCAATCACCATATAAAGACTTCTTCACCTCTTCAGTAATTCCAACCCACCTAGGACTATTAAAAGTCTTGTATACTTTCCAATTTGTATGGTTTGGTTAAAGTCATATTGAAGAAAAGAATTAAACTTTTAGCCTAAGAATTTATAGCAGAATTAAATGAAGACAGGGACAATTTACTTGATACTGAAAGAACTGTCATCTCTTTTTAAATAAAACATTTGATTGAGTCGTTATATACCTGTGGCATTTCCATGAACTGGCCGTACACTTTTAATTGCCTTCCTAAGTTTATAACATAATGTTTTATGTTTATCCTTCCCACAAATTAATGCTGGCAAGTATATAACTAGGAATCTATGCATTGTGTAAAGTCCTCCATAACTCCTGACCCTGAACTTTTAGGTCCCTTTCCAAACACTTTTTAAAAATCAAGATCTTAGGAAGGGAGATGAGGGGATTGGAAGTTTGGATGTAAAATAAGAAAACGTTATCCCTTGTCTTCAAGTTGGGTGTTGACCACAGTACCTTGAATAGGACACTGTATCTTTAGGGAAGAAGTGGGACTTCACCAAGCCAAAAGCTTGCACAGCTGTCCAATTTGAGCAGTGATTCCACACCACTATGAGAGATTCGTGACTAAGTGGTTGAACCAAGGGTAGGATGAAGATTTTCTTTCTTAGGTGCCTGGAAATATTGGAAGCACAGAGAACAACATAGCATTCGGTAATCTGAATATTCATATAAATTTTTCAGCATTTGAAAATTCTTAGAAACACAGAATAATGGCAAAAAATTTAAGTGTCACATAGTCGATGATGCTAGTTTGCATTGCATAGCTCTTTCCTGTGTATCAAGTGCTTTCATGGATGCTGTCTCAGGAGGTCCTCCCACTAGGGAAGTTAGACAGGGCAGATGGACAAAGCCAAGCTCAGTGAGGAAAATACTGTTTCATGACACAAAAACAAACCACCCCAAAGGTGTACTATACCCCACTAAGTATCTGGCAATTACTACACCTGTGTGGTGAGCTGGGTTTTAGCTGGTGTTGGCTGGGCCCTGCATTTCTGGGCTTCTAGCTGCAGGTTGGGTTCAGGTATGTTCCACACCCCTCTAATCCTCTTTGGAGTGGCAACTATGGAAGAACGTCCTTCTTACAGTGAAAGGCAGGGCACAAAAGAGCAGACCTAATGCCACAGTCACATTTCAGATCTCTGTTTGTGTCATTACCACTGTTCATGCAAACTGTCAGTGGGGCAGAGAAGTATCATCCACTCGTGAAAGTTGGAAGAGAGGAGGGAGTGATTATTTGCTGAATAATCATCCCATTTCCCATAGTAGGTTCTGACTCCTAGGCTTGTCAGCTACTCCTAGCTAAAACAAGTGAGTTCATTTTTTGCTGATTAAAAAATCCTTTTAGGCCATTATCATATGGCTCCTTCAAGACAAATGCATGACTATGGAATAATAACTCTGATTCTAATATACAGGAGAAAGAAAATAACCTTCGTTTCCAATACTTAAGATGCAAGCACTATTTTACCCCCAAAATGTTAAAGTCAGACCAACAGTATGGTAAACTGACTACTAATTATTCACTCCGGCATAAGATCTGATAAGATTTCCTTCACGTACACTGTCCTTCATGCATCACTGGCAGAGAGCACCTTTGTAGCTAACAGACAATAATACTCCCAATGGAGATTGTTTAAAAAGGACATAAGTATGTATGTAAACAGATGCTCATGCCTTTAGAGCCAGCTTTGTAAATCCAATTAATAATCTCTCAACTGTAAAAAAGGAGGACAATTGACATCCTCTCAGAATGTCAATCCTCACTCTCCACTAGTGTATTAGAATCACAGGATTATATATCAGGAGTTAGAAGAGCATCAACGTATTTGTGATTTTTATTCGTTTAACTGTTGCCTCAAAAGGAGTAATGTAGGATAGATGAAGCATCTGCCCTCCCTGGAGTAATACTGCTTTATATATACCATATGTCTCCTTCCGAAGTATATAACTGTACAATATGGTCAGTTTTTCAAGTGTATTATTATTAATAGTTGCAGTGGCAATATTAATAGCTAACAGATATTGAGTGTTTTTTTATGTGTCAGGAACTTATCAGCTCTTGAGATACATTTTCTTATTGAACATTCCTAGTAACTATGAAGTAGGTACTGCTATTATCCCAATTTGAGATATGGGGAAACCGAGGCACGGAATGATTAAGTAATCTGTTCAAGGTTTCTAGAATTTGAAAGACATATGTTTATCATTCCCTGTAAACAAAAGACAGATTTATTCTCCTAGACTTAAAAAGGTAAGGCACTCTGACAGCAGGTGGAAAGAGAGTTGGGAGTGCGGAATGTTGAGAATCTTGTTTGTGTGCATGTTCTTATGCATGTTTTTCGTTGCTGGTCAAGGAGTTTTGATCTGTTTGTTCTGCTACTAGCTTTGTGCATGATCAGGGTAGCACTTCAAGTCTCTACCATTTAAGACCCAGAGGGGTGTCATGGTATAGTGACTAGGAGCATAGACGCCAGATCTACAATGTCTAAGTTCACATCTCTGCTCTGTCACTTATGAACTGTGTAACGTGGACAAATTGGTCAATGTCTGTGTACCATTTCACCATGTAAGAAATGGAGATAATCATAGCCCTACCCGTAGCATTATTACGTGGATTACAGTGAGTTCATATTTGCAAACCACAGAGGATACAAGAAACATCTGTTAAATATCAAATAGGAGTCGTGGGTATCCTAGCTCTTTGGTAATAGTAGACTGGAGTAGAGTCCTGGTTCAGTCTCTGTCACTATAGCCTGCATCACAGCCTCAGGCAACTCCACCTTTCTAGTCTCAGTTTACCCATTTGTAAATTAAGTGGTTAGGCCACTTGGTTGCTTGGGTCCCATCTAGGACTCAGATCCTCTGGAGCTGCTCTATCTTCCCCTTTAGAGAGTTTGGATGGGGGATTTGGAAGGGGAAGGGGATGCACAGAGAGTAAGACACAACATTTTTCTCCTGCTTTCATTTCTGGGAGCTGTAAATTTGTTCTTGTTTATGAATAGTACGCTTTAGACTTTAATAAATGCCTAACTTAATTCTCTAGAGAAAAATGTCTTGTGGAAAGATAAGTAGTCTATGACTTTCAGGTAGAGAAAGGTATAGATGGTTTGGCGACCTCATCTGGGAATATGCATTGACTAACCCCACAATGTTATTTCTATGTTAGAAACACAAATGTCATCACAAGTGATAATGTTTAATGAATACAGTAGAACATTTGTTTCCAGAAGTTGCTCAAAGATTACTCATTTAGAAAAGCATGCTGTTAGTAATTGAAGGATGATTTCCTATAGCCAGGGCAAGTTAGGATGCTTTAGCCTCACGGGTAAAGGACTGAAGAGGCTGCTCAGCATTTTAAGGTAGCTCTGCTGGGTGGCAGTGACAGGGCAGTGCAATTCTGTTCAGCATTGATGTGTTACATCAAAACCTCTCACTGATAATGCTGGGGCTGTGTCAAATCTGAGCCATTAAATATCTTAGGAATATCAAGTGTTTTAAAGGTGTGGATTGCAGTTTAGAGTAACATACATATTATTCTAAAATGCCTGTTGGAATCACCATGCCCTTTGGGAGTTAAGATATATAATCCTAAGATTTTGGGAAAAGTCTAGCCCTCTTTATTTGAGGTCAGCTCTTTTCTGCTGAACACAAATACTGCTTTACTTCTGTTCCAAGGACTATAGATTCAGCTTTTAAAATATCTTGATCAGAATGTTGACTAAAGTGTCGTTCACTGATGGCTTGGTTTTCCTAACAGATAAGAAAGTAAAGTGTGCATAAAAGTTCTTGTGAATACTTGTGAGTGTAGCTTTCTTCTACTGAAGGCCTGCCTCTCAGTATTGGTTCGCATGATTTGTTGGAGGCTACTTGTGACCTTGTATGTTTGCTGCCCCACTGTATTCACAGTCCCTAGCAAATAGCAGACACACAATAAGTACTTGTAGAATGAATGAATAAAATACTGTGCCTTCTAGCCAAAAGGATTTGAGTGTGTTATTTGTAACATAAACAAATAATTAGGGTAATTGTTTGAACTGTAACCAGAGTGATTTATGACAGTGTTAATTGTTCATCCTTGTAAGGGACTGGAGCATTTTGCCTTCAGGAAGCAACCCCCAGAAAGGCACTGGGCTCAGCATCTCTGCCAGATGATGAAGTGCCCTTCAGTGTGGCCATGGCTTTTTGCTTAAATCATTACTACTTTTTTACCAGCTCAGTAGGAGTAAATGCATGTGTTACAATGAAAAATAATCCTAAATTGAAATTGTGAGTAACTGAATATATGATTTAGAAGAGTTAATTATGAAGAACAGCTAGAATTTCATATGGCATTTAGACGTACTCACTTTTATATTGATTTATAAACTAATGCTTGTTCCATGGTATTGTTTATGTTATATGATGTCAAAGCCATTTGCAAAAGATCTACTAAAGTTTGAGCCTTTTTATGATCCTTCTGTCGACCCCCCTCCTTGTCTGCTCACTCCCACTCCTCCCAAAAAAAGAAAGAAAAGTGTTAGCTACAAATCTAGTTTCAGCCTTTCAAGCCCTTTGAACACACTTGAAGTTTTTTATTGGTTGTTTGAACTTTTTATTCATATGTCTTTCTGTCATTGAAGTTGAAAACACAGCAGTATAAGATACAAAAACATTGGTGAGAAGAGAATAAGGAAAATTAAAATTAATCTCCTGAAGTGTACACTGCATGCTTATATGCAAATGAGTAAAATCCAATTTGGGTTTTATCTTCCTGTGGGTTAAAGTTTGCTTTGTAGTGCCTCAAGACATTTCAGGTGTAGCTTTTTTAAGCCAAGGGACTTTACAATATGCAGCATTGTTCTCCAGTTGTTTTCCTGTGGAATGTCAACGAATTGCAGTGCTTACCTGCATGGCGATTTGAGAGAAAACCTTTCCAATCTTCTGTTCCCTGCCCTGTCACTTAGCAAGTGATTTCTTCTTGGCAAGCTCTCCTACCTGTTCTCCTGCTGTGTTGGGATCATCCTCTGCAATGTCCCTGCACTAAGAGGAGAAGGTGAAAATCAGCCTGCAGGTTCAAATTAATTGCACTTCTCAGTTATGCTGTGAGTTAGCCAGTGCTTTAAATAATGACATTCCAAACTTCTAGTTTAGACATAATTGGAAAGAGAAAGTTGACATTAAAGTAATAAGTGAGAGTAAACTTAAGTGAAGGAGAACAGTGTAAAACATTCATATGCAAATACTCAAATACTCTTGATAAAATTATTCATAGGCAGTTGACTATTTTATTAAATACGCTGGTTATCAACTTGGGGCACCAATTTTAACACCTTTTTGTTTTCACAACTTACGTGGCTAATTACGTTGTTTTCATCTAATGGAACATTACTTTTATTTATGATGGAAGTAGTTTGTAAAATAAAAAGTTTTATTCTAATTATAAATGTCATGTTCATGGCAGAAAACATTAGAAATGGCTCCATTTGAAATCGTGTACTTTGGTAGTTATGATCTGAAAGCTGTTGGATATAAACCATGAGGCTCTGTGTGTTCCTGGAGCTAGCTTCCGGTGTTTGAGTTTGTCCTGTCTTCATTTGGAAAAGAAACAGATGCAGTTAGTGGCTCTAGCTGTAGTCTCTGGTGGGGACTCTGTCTGTATCCATACTGTAGCATTTTTCATTCTGTATCTGTAATTCTATATTTAGTTTTCGATGCCACCGAACTGTAACCAGGACTTAGTTATTTTTGTGTGCCCATTGCCCAGTGTAGCACCTGGCACACAGGCATGTGCCCAGGCAATATTTGCTAAAAGAGTTAAGGTTTTATGTGAATATTGATGGAAGGTAAACCTGAGGATGAGGCTTCATTTTTTTTTTTATTTTTTTTACTCTCATATGGCATGTTTCACTATCAATTTAGTCTCTTTTGTGCACAGCTAAAATTAACATTGTATTTCTGGAAAAAAATTATATTAGCATATCTTGTCAAGCTTTAAAAGAGGTAATTCTTAGAACTAATATTTATGTGCAATTAATTGCTAAGAATAATAATTTACTTATAAATGCAAGATTGCATTACTTTTATCTGTAATAGAATTCCCATTCATCCTGAAATCATAGCAAATTATTAAATTTGCTTTGTGGATAGTACAAAGTTAAGGAAATCAAATTGTTTTATGAGGGCATTTGACTTAATTAATTTTTAAAATGTCTCTTGCTTTCTTAATACCAAACTTTAGATAATTTTTTTAAAAAGAACTTTATACAAAGAACTGTTCTTCCTGTTTCTCTTTTGTCAGTTAATCCTCAAACCTAGACTATGCCCTTAAATTCCTATTCCACACCAACTGGCTGAATTATGTTGCATCTTATATAATGCAGCCTAGTAGAGAATAAACTCAGAAACTAGACATTCCTTTGAAACAAATAAATACACATTTGTTGGTAAGCCCTTTGGCCTGTGTCTTTAGAACAATGGATGTTTGTAATCGGGGCTGATCTTCAGCTAGTGCACACCTTTATTGCATAATGGCTAGTTTCTGTTCTGATTGGTCAATGCCTGTGCTTAACAGGTTATTAAATATTTTGTCAATTACCCGTTTGATTGATAACTCCAAAACTCCAGGAGAATATATATATTCTCTTTATATACCTTCTGAATTACCACAGAAAGATTAATTTCTTCTCCAAATAGTAATTGAGTTGTGTGTGAAATTCCACATCTTTGTAACTTGGAAATTGGAGATCAGTCAGTGCTCTATGAATCATCCTTGACTCCTCCCTTTCTGTCGCACTTCATTTGTAACTCACCAGTAGATCTCACTTGTTCATCCTCCAAAGCATTTTCCGACTCTGATCCCCTTCTCACTGCATTCACTCGGTTTCCATAGCCCAAGTCATATTGTCTCTCTCCTGGACAGTAATAACCTTTTGTTGGGCCCCCTGCTTCCAACCTTGCCTTCTATAGTGTACTTTCCAAATAGAAACCAGAGTGATACCTTTATATTAAAAAAAAAAAAAAAAAGCCCATACCAGATCATATCTTAAAGGCCACAAACCCTTCTGCTTGTCTCTGTCTCAGCCTCCACCTCTCTCTCCTGGGTTCTATGTCAGCTGCAGCTATCCTGGCCTCCAGCACATTCCAGCCTAGCATATTCGTTATGGGAATGCAGGCCCCCTGCAAATAGGAAGGTTTTTTGGTTTGTTTCTCTCCCGTGTCTGCAGCCCCAAGAATTATATACCTGACACACAGTAGTTGCTCAATACATAGTAGTTGAAATGAATGAAGAAATCATTGCATAGTGTTTAAAGATAGGAAGCTGAGTGTGTGTTTTTCTTTTTGTTCTTCTTATTCAATGGTATTCTTGTACATGAAACATACCATAACAAAAGCAATATAAGTCATTTTTATTTTCTCCTTTAAAAACTTATAATTAAAAGCAGACAAGAAGTCAGGCACAGTGGCTCGTGCTTGTAATCTCAGCTACTCAGGAGGCTGAGGCAGGAGGATCGCTTGAAGCCAGGAGTTTGTGATCAGCCTGAGCAACACAGTGAGATGCCATCTCTACAAATAAATAAATACATAATTAGTCAGGCACGGTGGTGAGTGCCTATAGTCTCAGGTACTTGGGAGGCTGAGGTGGAAGGATCCCTTGAGCCCAAGAATTCAAGGCTACAGTGAGCTATGATTGTGCCACTGCACTCCATCCAGAGTGAGACACCATCTCTGAAAAAATTTAAATTTAAATTTAAAAAAAGCAGACAACACTGAAAAAGGACACCAACCGGTATTAAGCAGAATTAAGCCTAATAAGTATTAAATCATTAAAAAGAAATAAGATCAATACTTTAAAAAACTAATGTTACTGAAGGATATATATGTGAATGCTGTCTAAATAGAAAGACACAAACGTTTTACATCATCCTTTTCAGGTTAATATATATTTTAATAGAATGCAATCAGATTTCCAATGGAAACATTTTTTAAAATTTTTTGTTTGTTGTTTGTTAACACAGGGTCTTGCTCTGTCACTCAGGCTGGAGTACAGTGGCACGATCATGGCTTAGTGCAGCCTCTACCTTCCAAAGTCAAGGGATCCTCCCACATTAGCCTCCTGAGTAGCTAGAACTACAGGTACACACCACCATGCCCAGCTGATTTTTCAATTTTTTTGTAGAGATGGGTCTCCCTGTGTTGGCCAAGCTGGTTGCAAACTCCAGGGCCCAAGCAATCCTCCCGCCTCGGCCTCCCAAAATGCTGGGATTATAGCCATGAGCCACCACACCCAGCCTGTGTATTGTGTTGACTGACTGTTTTATTTTAAACTGGTCTGCCCTAATAAGAAGAACCTAAAGTGTTCTCACACTGGTCTACATCAGATCTCCTTGTTTGCTTTGCTAGAACACTTACCACTTTCTAAAATTAACTCATTCATTTTGTTGTTGTTGCTGCTGCTGCTGCTGCTGCTGCTGCTGGTGGTGGTGGTGGTGGTGGTGGTAGTGATGGTGATGGTGGTGGTGGTAGTGGTAGTGATGGTGGTGGTGGTGGTGATGGTGGTGGTGGTAATGGTAGTGATGGTGATGGTGGTGTTTATGTTTTTATTGTCTGTCTCATGTTTCTAGAATAAGAGCTCCGTGAAGAAAGAGACTTGTTCTGTTTTGTTCATGCCTATATTCTCAGCATGAGAAGAATCCTTAGCACATATTAGGAACCGTTAACTATGTGCAGAATTAATGAAAAAGGAAATGTTCAGGCTGGGCTTCGTGGCTTCTGCCTCTAATTCCAGCCCTTTGGGAGTCCAAGGCAGGAGGATTGCTTGAGCCCAGGAGTTTGAGACCAGCATGGGCAACGTAGCAAAACTTCACCTCTACAAAAAAAATTTTAAGTTAGCCAGGCATGGTGGCATGCTCCTGTAGTCCCACCTACTTGGGAGGCTGAGGTAAGAGGATCAGCTGAGCTTGGGAGGTCAAGGCTGCAGTAAGCGTGATTATGCCATTGCACTCCAGCCTGGGTGACAGAGCAAGACCTTGTCTTTAAAAATAAAAAAGGAAATGTTAAAAAAAAGAGAAAGAAATGTTCAAAACGTGCCCCAATAATTTTTACCAAAAAAAAAAAAAAAAGAATACTAGTAAGAAAAGACATTTCCTAGATAACAAGAGGCACTCTAATTAAAACACTATGATACTGACATAAATAGATAAGTATTAAAGAGTCCAGGCTCTTACATGTTTTGGAAAGTAATATAGGATAAAGGTGTCACTTCAAATTGTCAGAGAAAGAGTGATCCATAATGATTGATTTTTACCGAATCCTGGCATAATTGTCTGTCCTCCTTGAACAAAGAAAATGTCATACCATATTTACAAAATAAATTCCAGATAGTAAAGCCAAGAAGTAACAATTTGTTAAAAAAAATAATAATAAGTAGGAGAAAAATGAAGTTATTGTTTGTATAAAATCAAGATCAGGGTCTTTTTCTTTAAGCAAGACAAGAAAGCCAAAGGAAAAAGAATAATTTGGGGCAGGGCCAAGATGGCCGACTAGAAGCAGTGGTGATCTGAGGCTCCCATCAAAAAGAACTAAAACAGCTTGCGAATCCTGCACTGGCAACCAAGGTATCCAGGTTCTGTCATGGGGACAGACTAGGCAGCTGTCATGATCCATGGAGAGGAAGGAAGAGCAGTGTAGTGTGGCGGCCCACCTGAGAGCCACATGGGGCAGGGGACCCCTCAACCCCCCCAGTCAAGGGAGGCAGTGAGTGAGCATGCTCCCCAGCCTGGGAAACTGTGCTTTTTCCACGGAACTGTGCAACCCATGAATTGGAAGATCCCACTCATGAGCCCACACCACCAGGGCCTAGGGTCCCCCAACCATGGAGCTGCTCAGATTCTCAACAGCCACTAAGCTAGAATCTGCTTAAGCCTACCAAGCTCCTGGTGGGAGGGCCGGCCATCACCACAACTGTGGCTGCCTGCTGTCTAAGCCCTCTGAGCTCCTTCAGGGAGGGGCAGCAGCCAACACTGGGACTGTTAGCTGCCTAACACGCTAAGCTCCCAGGGCCGGGTAAGGGCAGCAGCCATCTCTATAGCTCTAGGCCATGCTCTTCCCCTGCTGAAGCCAGGGAGGCTGGATGGCTTGGTCCCAAGAGGGATTCCCCACAGCACAACACACCGGCTGTGGCAGATTGTGGCCAGAGTACCTCTTCAGACCTGACCCTGACTCATCTTTTCTCATGGGGACGGGGCATTCCTGCAGGAACTCCAACAACTCCAGCCAGGGGCTCAGGGGCAGAACTCTGATCTCTCTGGGCCTGAGCCCCTAGGGGGAGGGGTGGCCATAGTCTCTGCAGACCAGCAGACTTAGTCTTTCTTCCTGTTAGTTCTGAGGAACCCAGGCAGCCCAGATGAGTAGGTTTCCCTCCAGCTTGGCACACCCCCTCCACCAAGGGGCAACCAAAGTGCTTCATTAAATAGGTCCTGCTCCCCATTCCACCCAACTGGGCGAGACCCTCTTAACAGGTTGTCAGACACCCTATATAGGAATGTTTCTATTGGCATCAGGTAGGTGCTCCTTGAGGTCAGAGATCTCAGAGGAAGGAGTAGGTACCCATCTTCGCCGTTCTCCAGCCTCCTCAAGTTAACTCCAGGCACAGGAGTGAAACAGATAAATAGGGCCTGAAGTAAATGCCCAGCAAACCACAGCAGCCATACAGAAGAGGGACCTGACCATTGAAAGAAAAAACAAACAAACAAATAGAAAGCAACAACAGCATCAACAAAAATATTCCCACAAAAACCTCCTCCAAGGGTCAGCAGCCTCAAAGATCGACACTAGACAAACTCATGAAGACGAGAAAGAATCAACAAAAAGATGCTGAAAACCCAAAAGGCCAGAGTGCCTGTACTCCTTCAAATGATCACAACAGCTCTCCAGCAGGGGCGCAGAACTAGACAGAAGATGAGATGGATGAAGTAGGCTTCAGAAGGTGGGTAATAACAAACTCTGCTGTGCTAAAGGAGCATGTACTAACTCAATGCAAAGAAGCTAAGAACCTTGATAAAAACCTTACTGGAGCTGCTAACTAGAATAACCAGTTTGGACAGGAACATAAATGACATGATGGAGATGAAAAACACAGCATGAGACCTTCATGAAGCATACACAAGTATCAATAGCCAAATTGATCAAGCAGAAGAAAGAATATCAGAGTTAGAAGGCCATCTTGCTGAAATAAGGCAGCCAGACAAGATTAGAGAAAAAAAGAATGAAAAAGAACAAATAAAACTTCCAAGAAATATGGAACTGTGTTAAAAGACAGAACCTACCATTGACTGGAGTACCTGAAAGAGACAGGGAGAATGGAACCAAGTTGGAAAACACATTTCAGGATATTATCTAGGAGAACTTCCCCAACCTAGCAAGACAGGCCACCATTCAAATTCAGGAAATACAGAGAACACCATAAAGATACTAACCCCAAGACACATAATCAACAGATTCTCCAGGGTCAAAATGAAGGAAAAAATGTTAAGGGCAGCCAGAGAGAAAGGCCAGGTGACCTACAAAGGGAAGCCTGTCAGACTAACAGCTGATCTCTCAGCAGAAACCCTGCAAGCCAGAAGAGAGTGGGGGCCAATATTCAGCATTCTTAAAGAAAAGAATTTTCAACCCAGAATTTCATATCCAGCCAAACTAAGCTTCATAAATGAAAGAGAAATAAAATCATTTTCAGACAAGCAAATGCTGAGGGGTTTTGTCACCACCAGGCCTGTCTTGCAAGAGCTGCTGAAGGAAGCACTAAATATGGAAAGGAAAAACTGGTACTAGCCACTGCAAAAAACACACCAAAATATAAAGACCAATGATGTTGTGAAGAAACTGCATCAACTAGTGTGCAAAATAAGCAGATAGCATCATGATGACAGGATCAAATTCACATGTAACAATATTAACCTTAAATGTAAATGGGCTACATGCCCCAGTTAGAAGACAGACTGGCAAACTGGATAAAGAATCAAAACCCATTGGTGTGCTGTACTCAGGAGACCCATCTCATGTGCAGAGACACACATAGGGCCAAAATAAAGGGATGGAGGAAAATTTACCAAGCAAATGAAAAGAAAAAAAAAAGCAGAGGTTGCAGTCCTAGTCTCTTGACAAAACAGACTTTAAACCAGCAAAGATCAAAAAAGACAAGGGCATTACATGATGATAAATGGTACAATTGAAAAAGAACAACTAACTATCCAAAATATATATGTACCCAATACAGGAGCACCTAGATTCATAAAACAAGTTCTTAGAGACCTAGAAAGAGTTTTAGACTCCCACAGAATAATAGTGGGAGACTTTAACACCCCAGTGTCAATATTAGATTAATGAGACAGAAAATTAACAAGGATATTCAGAACTTGAACTCAGCTCTGGATCAAGTGGACCTAATAGACAGCTACAGAACTCTCCACCCCAAATCCACAGAATATACATTCTTCTCAGTCCCACATGGCACTTTTTCAGAAAACAACTAAATAATTAGAAGTAAAATCATTCCTCAGCAAATGCAAAAGAACTGAAATCATAACAGAACATTCTCTCAGACCACAGTACAATCAAATTAGATCTCAGGATTAAGAAACTCACTCAAAACCACACAACTACATGGAAATTGAACAGCATGCCCCTGAATGACTCCTGGGTAAATAATGAAATTAAGGCAGAAATCAAGAAGTTCTTTGAAACCAATGAGAACAAAGAGACAATGTACCAGAATCTCTGGGATGCAGCTAAAGAAGTGTTAAGAGGGAAACATCGCACTAAATGCTCACATCAGAAAGCTAGAAAGAGCTCAAATCGACACCCAAGTATCACAATTAAAGGAACTAGAGAAGCAAGAGCAAACAAACCAAAAGCTAGCAGAAGACAAGAAATAACTAAGATCAGAGGAGAACTGAAGGATATGGAGACACAAAAAAACCCTTCAAAAAATGAATGTATCCAGGAGCTGGTTTTTTTTTGAAAAAATTAACAAAATAGAGCACTAGATAGACTAATGAAAAGAGAGAAGAGTCAAATAGACACAATAACAAATGATAAATGCGATATCACCACTGACCCTAGAGAAGTACAAACTACCATCAGAGAATACTGTAAACACCTCTACACAAATAAACTAGAAAATCTAGAAGAAATGGATAAACTCATAACACATACACCCTCTCAAGATTAAACCAGGAAGAAGTCGAATCTCTGAATAGACCAATAACAAGTTCTGAAATTGGGGCAGTAATTCGTAGCCTACAAACCAAAAAAAGCCCAGGACCAGATGGATTGACAGCTGAATTCTACCAGAGATACAAAGAGGAGCTGGTACTATTCCTTCTGAAACTATTCCAAACAATCGAAAAGGAAGGACTCCTTCCTAACACATTTTATGAGGCCAGCATCATCCTGATACCAAAACCAGGTGGAAACACACACAAAAAAGAAAACTTCAGGCCAACATCCTTGATGAACATTGAAACAAAAATCCTCGATAAAATACTGACAAACCAAATCCAGCAGCATATCAAAAAGCTTCATCCCCAGGATGCAAGGCTGCTTCAACATATGCATCAATAAGTGTAATCCATCATATAAGCAGAACCAATGAAAAAAAACCACATGATTAACTCAATAGATGCAGAAAAGGCCTTCGATAAAATTCAACAACCTTCATGTTAAAAACTCTCAATAAACTAGGTATTGATGGAACTATCTCCAAATAATAAGAGCTATTTATGACAAACCCATAGCCAATATCATACTGAATGGGCAAAAGCTGGAAGCACTCCCTTTGAAAACCATCACAAGACAAGGATGCCCTCTCTCAACACTCCTATTCAACATAGTATTGGAAGTCCTGGCCAGGGCAATCAGGCAAGAGAAAGAAATAAAGGGTATTCAAATAGGAAGAGAGGAAGTCAAATTGCCTCTGTTTGCAGATGTCATGATTCTGTATTTAGAAAACCCTGTTGTATCAGCCCAAAAACTTCTTAAGCTGATAAGGAACTTCAGCAAAGTCTCAGCATACAAAATCAATGTACAGAAATCACAAGCATTCCTATGTACCAACAATAGACAAACAGAGAGACAAATGATGAATGAACTCTTATTCACAATTGCCATAAAGAGAATAAAATACCTAGGAATACAGCTAACAAGGGATGTGAAGGGCCTCTTCAAGGAGAACTACAAACCACTGCTCAAGAAAATAAGAGAGGATACAAACAAATGGAAAAACATTCCATGCTCATGGATAGAAAGAATCAATATCATGAAAATGGCCATACTCCCCAAAGTAATTTATAGATTCAAAGCTAGCCCCATCAAGCTATCATTGACATTCCTCACAGAATTAGAAAAAAGAAAACTCTTTAAATTTTATGTAAAACCAAAAAAGAAAAAAAACATAAAACCCATATAGCCAAGACAATCCTGAGCAAAAAGAACAAAGCTGGAGGTATCATGCTACCTGACTTCAAACTATACTACAGTGCTACAGTAACCAAAAAAAAAAACATGGTACTGGTACCAAAACAGACATACAGACCAGTGGAATGGAACAGACCTCAGAAACAATGCCACACATCTATAACCATCTGATCTTTAACAAACCTGACAGAAACAAGCTATGGGAAAAGGATTCCCTGTTTAATAAATGGTGCTGGAAAAACTGGCTAGCCATATGCAGAAAACTGAAACTGGACCCCTTCCTTACACCTTATACAAAAATTAACTCAAAATGAATTAAAGACCTAAATATAAAGCCCCAAATCATAAAAACCCTAGAAAAAATGCCAGGTAATACCATTCAGGACTTAGGCATGGACAAAGATTTCATGACAAAAATGCCAAAAGCAATTGCAACAAAAGCTAAAATTGACAAATGGGATCTAATTAAACTAAAGAGCTTCTGCACAGCAAAAGAATGAATAGAGTGAACAGAATGAACAGGCAACAGAGTGGGAGAACATTTTTGCAATCTACCCATCTGACAAAGGTCTAATATGCAGAATCTACAAGGAACTTAAACAGATTTACAAGGAAAAAACAACCCCATCAAAAAGTGGGCTAGGGATATGAACAGAAATTTCTCAAAAGAAGACATTTATACAGCCAACAAACATATGAAAAAAAGTTCAACATCACTGATCATTAGAGAATTGCAAATCAAAACCATAATGAGACCATCTCGTGCCAGTCAGAATGGTGATTATTAAGAAGTCAAGAAACAATAGATGCTGGTGAGGCTGAGGAGAAATAGGAACACTTTTACACTGTTAGTGGGAATGTGAATTAGTTCAATCATTGTGGAAGACAGTGTGGTGATTCCTAAAGGATCTAGAACCAGAAATACCATTTGACCCAGCAATCCCATTACTGGATATATACCCAACGGATTATAAATCATTCTGCTATAAAGACACATTCACATGTGTGTTTATTGCAGCACTATTTACAATAGCAAAGACATGGAACCAACGCAAATGCCCATCAATGATAGACTGGATAAAGAAAATGTGGTACATATTAACCATGGAATAATATGCAGCCATAAGAGGAATGAGATCATGTCCTTTGCAGGGACCTGGGTGAAGCTGGAACCCATCATCCTCATCAAACTAACACAGGAACAGAAAACAAAGCATGTTCTGACTCGTAAGTGGGAATTTAACAATGTGAACATATGGACACAGTGAGGGAAATATCACACACAGGGGCCTGTTGGGGAGTCAGGGGGCGAGGGGAGGGAGAGCATCAGGACAAATAGCTAATGCATGCAGGGCTTAAAACCTAGATGACGGGTAGATAGGTGCAGCAAACCACCATGGCACAAGTATACCTACATAACAAACCTGCATGTCTTGCACATGTATCCTGGAACGTAAAGTAAAATAAAAAAGAAAAAGAATAATTTATTTCACTAAATAAAAATTTAAATTTTTATATGGAAAAAAGTGTATACATATTTCACTTTTATACACACACACACACACACACACACACACACACACACACGGGTAAACTTGATCATATACAAAAAAACTTCTATAAACTGATTGATAAAAAACCAAGAATCCAATATTAAAATTGGTACCAGCTATGAAAAGTGAAATTTGAAACAGTAGAAGAAATGTAAATGGCCAGAAAGTGTATGAAAAGAAGCCCAAGAATGTTTTATCAAGTGTAGCTTTGGTAACATGTAAAAAACTGATAACAACCAATGCTAGAAGACATATGGAGAAAGTGACATTCTTTTTCATCACTGGTTGGAAAATGAAAAGTACTCTGTCGGCATTTATTAAAATGTAAAATATGCATACCGTTTGCCAAGCAATTCTATATTGGGGAATCTATCCAACAGAAATGAAAGCATCTGTAGGTAGAGAGACATGTACAAGGATATTTGCTGAAGTATTGTTTGTAAGGGAAAAGAAATTGGAAACTACTTAAAGGTTCATCAGTGGGAGAACAGTTAGATAAATTATGGTACTTCTATGGAACGTTATACGATTTTAAAACAATTGTTACAGGCCAGGCGCAATGGCTCACTCGTGTAATCCCAGCACTTTGGGAGGCCAAGGCAGGTTGATCACCTGAGGTCAGGAATTTGAGACCAGCCTGGCCAACATGATGACACCCTGTCTCTACTAAAAAATACAAAAATTAGCTGGGTGTGGCGGCACATGCCTGTAATTCCAGCTACTCAGGAGGCTGAGGCAGGAGAATCGCTTGAATCCGGGAGGCAGAGGTTGCAGTGAGCTGAGATTGGGCCATTGCACTACAGCCTGGCCAACAGGGCAAGACTCTGTCTGAAAAAAAAAATTGTTATATATATTTCTTGATTTGAAGGACTATCCAGTATATATTGTTAAGTGCCAAAAGAGTTTCAAGAGTAATGTTTATTGTAAAATCCATTCAAAAAATCAATGCTATATATGTTCGTACATAAGGATGGGTGTATTTCATAAACAAAAAATATGTGAAAAAGGACATGTCAAATCATTAACAATTGCTATGTCATCAGAAGTGAAAGAATTTGCAGCTGAAGATACTATAATGTCTATTCTGTATCACTTTATTGTTTAACTTGGTAAAACAAACATGTTCCTTTTTAAACTAAAACAAATCTAAAGATTGTTCACTGATAAATGTAAATATACAGTATAGGACCCTGGTAGTTTGGCTTTGAGCATGTATAAATACCATACAATATAGGAAAGGAGACCCAACATTATTACATTTGGTCAGAGAAAACATCATAGGAAAAAAACAGCAAGTCTCACTTGACGAAATGTGTTGATATGCTTCTGTAAATCTACTTACAGGTTGGTGGTTTGGAATTTGCATTTCTTTTTTCAACTCAATTAAAACTTAGTTATTCTAAGAAATAGTTATTAGGAAGCCAAATTATGAAATAAACCATCTTAGACAAAAGAAAACGATGCTTCACCGTTTAATATGTTGTTATCTTCCTGTTTTACTCTTTATAACTGCCCAGTATAAAAGTGAAGACCTTACTATGCTGGCCTAACTGACTGAATAGCCAACTGTCTTTTATTAAAGTTGAAGTTTTTTCAACATACTTGTAATATATACATTTGATACAAAGATTGTTTATCATTTTTCTTTTTTATTTCAGAATGCTTTACCCTGTACAGCTCTAAAAGCCTTAGACAAGCGTGGAATAAGTAAGTCTTTATACAGACTGTGCTCATTCTCTTTCTCTTTTAATATTTACAACTCTTCTTATATGTTTTTCATGGTGTTGTTGATTCATCCTGCTGTGTATTTATTCATTCATTTAACCGTTAAACTGCTGTTAAACCTTAACTGTGTGCTAGCTATCATGTTCAGCCTGAGCCAACACTGTATGAATTTGAGTTCCTAGAGCGATGTGGCATTGCTTCAGAACTGTAAATCCTAAAATTCCTTGTGGTCAGCCTTCTTGCAGCTAAATTCCAAGAAATATTTTTGTATCAGCAAAATAGCATTTAGAAAATATAATATAATGACTGACTTTCTAATATAAATGATGTTGGCAACAACTTTTGAGCTAAAGTTGATCTTTCAGATTTTTTCACTTTGCATGTTTTTCCCTTACGCCTTATTGGGAAGCTAAATGCATTTATGACTTGAAGTGTGTGTTCTGCATTTATTTCATGTCTGTTCGCTCATCTGACCTTACTTCCTTTTATTTGTTGTTTTTGAAATTTCATAAAATCTGAAGATCTGGATTTTGTAGTTACTCAGGAGACTTTTATTGCAAGCCAATGTGTTAGAAAATCATTGGAAGCTGGAAACAGTAATTTAGTCATTCCCGTTTACTTGTGGGTGTCACATTTCAAGGTTTATGCTGGAGAAAAGACAACTGGAACTGGTTTGATTAAATAAACTGTAATTTGTCATAAAATTTTGTCTACTTGGAATTTAGTGTTATACTCACATTTTTCACTATTATCACATGTTTAATTTTGGATACTCCCAGTTATGAAAAAAATAAGAAAAAACTTTTTCATATTAAAATGCTGCTAATCCATGCTCTCAGTGGATACAGTGAACAGCTAAGGGCGAGGAACTCATGAAATGAATACATTAAATTCTGCGGTAGTTTACTTTAAGGATTTGACCATTTATTTTTATTAAATTTGTACCTCGAAGAACACATAGGTATAATCATTTTTGTCTAACCTGGGGCTTTGCATGTGCCATTTGAAGAGCCAGTTCTTACCCTCAAGGCTCCCCTGGGAAGCATTCCCTCTCCTGGGAGCTTCCTGTGCATGCTCCTCTTCTCTACCTCCCCATTTCCTGATCACTGGTCTAACATTTTAATTAAGTGCTTTTATACACCAGATAATATATATAGTATACAGTTCCTACCTTAATTAAATGATCAAACACATTCCTTTCATAGGAATAAGACATCATTCCTTCCAACCAGATAACCACTTTATGAAACAATTCTTGATAAAGCCATTGAATCTCTAAACCTATATTTAAAGTAACAGGAAAATCTGAAACTATCATACGTAGCATAGCAGCATTTCTGGAGAATAGGTAATTAGAATTATGGAATTACAGAATTTATCATTAGAATTAATTCAAAGGCATTTAATAAACTGAGTCCCACCATTAGTCCCACTTTTTAAATATTTTAAGGAAAATGATAAAACTGAGCTTGAGGTAAGATTTTAAAATTATGAACATGGCTTGTTTAGAATGATGCTATTTTTAAGTCCTTGTAAGTCTTGCCTTAAGGGTTTATTTCAGAAACACTAAGTAATAAAATCATTACTAAAAATATTAAAATGCTACTTTCTGGTATTCCAGCATTAAGTGCTGAATCTTTAGAGCCAAGCTGTAGCCTCTAGCCAATTCAAACCAATGCAATTTAAAGAGAACTAAGATGCAGAGACGTTAATTATATTATTGATTCTTCCTCCACATGGTCCTTGCAACCATTGTCAGCATTTCAGCATCTTTCACTTAAGGAGTGAGATCAGAATTCGAAAGAACTACATTAAAAGACTATTACACGAGTGATGGTTTTCTCCATTTCCAGCTAATTTGCTTGTCTATAGCACAATTACTAAACTGAAGCAACTGTTAAATTCTCTTGTACAGTGGTAATAGGTTTAAAATAAATTGAACTAATTTGCAAGAACTAATTTGAATTCAGTTTAGATGGGTTAATATAAGATAGGTGGGTTAACATAAAAAAGTAGGTCACTGTTCAAAATTAAGTAACAATGCTTTTAAAAATATGTATTAACCTAGGTATTGAAGCTAGTGAACATGTTAACCTGCCTAAGAGAGTAGGAATTTCTTGAGAAATGAATCCTTAAGTTTATTTGAATAGCTATAACAAAAGACCCAGTTTATTTTGGGGCCAACTCTGCCCTAAGTAACACCTAGGCAATTCCCTGCTGACTTCATTTATGTCAGCAACCATGGGCATAATTTCATCCTTTGAAAGATATTTTTATTGTTCTGGGAAAACAAAGCAGTGATGGAGGAAAATATCGTAAGATCCAACAGATACCCAAATTCAAAAGAATAATAGAAAGAAGAAATCTTAATTATGCGATTGAGAATAATAAATATATATTAAAAAGAAAAGAAAGTCCTTTTATTCCCTCGTGCTTGAAGTGCATAATCCATGTGGGCTCCTCCTCCATAAAGGGGATTGTGGATTAAAGGGAGACAAATCTTAATTTTATAAAAACATGTACTGTTTTCTGACTGCCTTCAAAACATTCTATTTCGTTGCAGTTATACTCTCCCTATTTCTCTTCCAAATCTGTCTGTTTATAGTTGTCTGACATTGGCATGTATGTGCAATCAACCAAGAATTTTAGCCACTTAAAAGATCTTTTATTATTTTGGTTGGAGAAGAAGCCTTAGTGTATGCTCTCCAGCAAAGTTAAGGGGAAGATTCCAGGAACACATTTGCTTGTTTTGGAACTTTTAAACAGCTGAACGATTTCGGAGGTTTGAAAGTATCAAAAAGAGAACTAAGGATAAACCACTAAGTCACAGAAGACAGATCTGGAAAAGACCGCTTGTGGCTGGTAACAAGAAGCACGTCTACAGACTTGAATAGGCACAGGTTAACCTTTTCCTGCTTGTTCCCACACATGTTATGGTTCTGCTTATCCTCTCTTAGTTAAGTAAAACTGGATTTCTCCTAAGAACTTGTAAAAATTGATATTTTAAATTGTGTAGTAAATACAGAGACATTTAAACAAAGGTACCTTTCTGGAAACACAAAAATAGAGAAGAAAAATCTTACCTGCTACAATTGAATGTACCAGCAGAGTCTCCAACCTGAATTTACAAGATTTAGAAATGTTTCCTAACTTTGTGTTCTTGAACTTTCCTTGAGTATTTTATCTGACTTGATGTTTAACTTCCAAGACATATTTTAAAGGTGACTTGCTAGATAGTTGAGTTACATGTGCATAAAACATAATGTATTTAAAATAATATTCAGAGGAATAACATAACTTTCACTCTGTATTTATGTTGGTGGTGCTCTATTGTATTTTTCTTGTCATTATAGCTGATGTGTCCCATTAAGATTTAAGTCAGAGAATTTGCAAGAAACTGAAAGACCCTGTTTTCCATTCTCCCTAATGTTCTAAGTTGATCTAAAATTTTCTAACATAATAATATATTGCAAAGTAAGCTAGAGTTGTAAATGTCTTTTCCTGTTTAGAAATGTGAGAGGAAGGTAAGAACACTGTTATTGCACTAGGAGGAGCAGTTGAGTTGAGTGAGATCTTAAATCATCTTTCTCCACTTTCACATTTTTTTCCCATTGTTGATCATTTTTGTTATAATTCTATTTACTTCAAAGTAACAATTTTAATTTATTTAGTGCCTGGAGACTTCTTCTTGTAATATTTTCAAAGAAATTATTCTATACATCATCAATTCAATGTTTGGGGGATGGGTTTATTGGGTGGATAAACTCTAAAGCAGAAAGTAAAGCAGACCTTTTGGAATTCCAGTCTTTTAACTCAAAGGATGAGCTGCAGCTGTCCACTGCCCAGCTCTATGGATTTGAGTTCAGCATTAGAACACTGCATGAGGTGTAGTTCTTCACCACATGCCATGCCCTTGAAAATATACTGTTTTCAATACGCAGACAGTCCAATCCAAGCAGGTCTCTTGTCCTGACCCTGCACTGACATACATAGTATTGTTTGGAGGCCCCAAAGGCTCACCTGCTTGCTCGGAAGTTGCAGTTCATAGCAATTTCTGGAGACATTTGTTTTCATAAGAATGAATCATTAGTTAAGTTACTAAAAGCATTATGTGGATATGATGTTTATCAAAACCCCCTAAACCCCTTGCCATCTAACAGAGAGCAGCTCTTTGAGGAAATTGCAGATAGGATTCTTGAAAGGAAAAAGAGGAGGACCTAAAATAGGAGATGCTTCTCAGGCCCTGGTGGGAGTCCTAGAGAGCCTTGGAAAAGACAATAAAGATCTGTCCAAAGATTCAGGTTGCAAGCAGGTGCCAGAAGGACAAAGAGAAAACTATCTGAGTGGAAGATGGTAAATTTGCCAAAGGCATAGCCCTGATCACTAGCAGTGGCAACAGCATAAATGTGAAAGCTTATGAAACAGACATAGTCAAAGGCCTGACATGCAACTCATCTCCACAGATACAGTTGTGATGGAACTAACAGCCTTTTGCAATGTATATTGTCACATCCCCATATATGCATATGGCAGTCTTTTGAGGTAGTCAAGGCAGATATTATCATCTTGATTTTATAGCCTAAAATTAAAAACAGCCTCATGAGATCAAATGATCAGCACAATTGAAAATAACAACTAGGAATGTATGTACTTCAGTGAATCTTATGAAGGGAATGTTATCCATTTTAAAACTCCATATTCATGGGAGCTTATCAATATCTAATTTTATTTTGTTCTCACTGCAGCCATGGGTGGGGATATCTCTTCTGGGACCTGATGTCATTCCCAATCTAGATTTCATGCAGCCAGGAGAGCTGGGACAGAACAGAAGCGTGACTTCCTCTGTCCTGGGGAAAACAGTGTTTGCAGCTGGCTAACTGCCCGCACCACCAACTTGGGCCTCTCCTGCCCGCTGCTGGGTAATGCACCATGGGAAAAAGGCTGGCTTTGTGACAATCTAAGTGCCAGAGATGACAGGCCTGCCTGCTACCCACTCACACCCTACCAGTGAGGTTTGTCACCTCTTCCACACAGCTCCCACTGCCCCCAGGAGGTTTACCCCTGCCATTTTGTGTCATTGCCAGATTTCTTATACATGTCTCTTTTTTTCTAGCAAATAATTCAGTGTCATTAATAACCCCTGGTGATGACCAAGGGCAGGCCCCATGCTGTTTGTTATCTGTTGGACACGCGTTTTTTGTTCCCCTTCTGATAGACAGAAAATACCCATCTTCTCTCTTAGTAATTGGCAGTATGTGCCAGGCTTGGGAGTTGGCAACAGCCATTGCTTTTCATCCTTTCAGATTATGTGTTGGACTCCTCATCCAAAAGTACACGCTTATGGTGTGGCTAATACCTTCCTCCTGCCATCCAGCTCATTAAGGAATAAAACTCAACTCTACTTCTGAAGTGGCACAGAGCTTCTAGAGGCAGCTGGGCTGCTCATTTCCCTGAAAGGAGGAGATGGAATTAGGCTTTCTTGAACTCTTCTCCAAACAGATTCTAGAAGCATAAACTGTAAGAGTTCCTCTATTCTCCCAAATATACAGTGGGTGTTTGTATTCTGTGACTGCCATAACAAATTACCACACATTTATTGGTGTAGAATAGTACAAACATGTTACCTGACAGTTCTGTCAGGCAGAAGTCTGTATGAGCTGAGCTGGTTTCTTTTCTCTGGGTCTCACAAGGCCAAAATCAAGATGTTGACCAACCTGGGCTTTTATCTAGAGGCTCTTGGGGAGAATTTACTCCCATGCTCACACAGGTTGTTGGCAGAATTCAGTTCCTTGTAGGGTAGGGCTGAGGTCTCATTTCCTTGCTCGCTGTCTCCACCCGCTCAATGCCTCCTGCATGCCTCATCACATAGCCACCACCTCCATCAAACAAGCTTCTGATCTCTCTGACTTCCTGTCTGCCCCATCTCCTCTGCTTCCAGCAGGAGAAAGTTCTCTGCTTCTGAAGGTTCATGTAATTAGATTGGGCCCACTTGGTTAATCCAGGTTACTCTCTGCACAGTCCCTTTTGCTGTGAAAAGTTACCTGTTCACCAGCTTCAGGGGTTAACAGGTGGACATCTCTGGGGGCCATTTTGCTTATCACAAGTGGGTACTAGAGTTTCCCCTTCAATCCTGAGTCATGGAGTGAAGCAGAGCACAGAGGAGCAAATCCAGTCCTAGCCAGGTCAGACACAATCTATTTTGCCTGGTCTCTGACCCATCAGGTAACAAGCATAGGCTTCTGACTTCAAGTTGCCTGGTTCACAACCGGTATCCTCAAAATTATATATAAGGAAGAAATCAGTTTTTATGTCTAGCACAGAGGAAAAAGAGGTTATGCTCAAGAAGGCTGCTGGCCTCTGAGGTAACTGAAAGTTTGGCCCGACATTCCTATGTCTGTGCTGACAAATGCAGTAGCCATTAGGCCTCTGTGGTTCCAGGACACTTGAAATGTGACTACTGTGATTTAGGAACTGAATTTTTTATTATATTTAAATGTAATTAATAAGAGTTAAGGGCCACATGTGGTTGGTGGCTGCCATATTGGTTGACACAATTCTAGATCAACATGTGCAATATTCATTTATTTTAAATGCTTGTCAGTGTAATACAAATGTGGATGTCTGCTGCTTTGGAAATGCTACACTAAAGAGTCATTGCATTTTGCACTCAAGTGTCCAGAGATCTTGCTTTTTATTTTTGCTTCTCACCCCTATCTTTTATTTGTAAACACCCTGAGAATAATAGCTCTGAAGTACCCAATAAGCATAATAAATCTGCAGGGGGAATAGTGGAAATATCAAAGAACATCAAGCAGACACTCCTTTCCCTGCCTCCTCCCCTCCAGAAGCCACGCTGTTCCCTCCTGAGGGGCACAGCCTGTTGCAAGCGTCTCTATTCCTTTCTCCTTCTTCTGTTCTCTCTCTCTCTTTTCTGTTGGGAACTGTTAGGGGTTAGACACACAGCTCTCTACCCTTTTTGAACTCCCTTAAGAATTCACCTCTCTGCTGTTGTTCCCGATCTCCTTGATCTCCCCTAACTCTACTCAGAAAACACCGTAAAGGCTCAGCTTCCTGTTCATCACATATGAGATGCTATTGAGAGGGGCTCCATTTTCTGAATAAGCCTTCCAAATCAAGAGCTGAGCTAGGTCTTCCTCACTGGGCCCCTGTGGGTATATATATATCTTAATTCTTAAGTTTTAGGACATTGAAAACTGCCACATTTTAGAAAGTGAAGCATGAACAGAAATGCAGTCATTTTTACCTCTCCTTATATAAAAGAAACACATGATGTGTGATACCTTTCCTCAAACTTATTGATATCATTTTCATTTGATTAAGAAAATATTTACAGATTTAGTGAATGTTCAGCCTCAAAATAAAGATGAATATAAGAAGTCACTGGAGAAAGAACTATTTGTTTTTTAGGGTTTTTGTTTTGTTTTGTTTTGTTTTTTGCAGCTTTATTGCCCAGGCTGCAGTGGCATGATCATGGCTCATTACAGCGTTGACCTCCAGGGCTCCAGCAATCCTCCCACCTCAGCCTCCCAAGTAGCTGGGACTATAAGTACCTACCACCATCCCTAGCTAAGAAAGAGACAATTTTAACAACAATGTCATCCCTAGGATCCACTGTTACCCATTCCACCCTCTACTTGTTTGATTTTCATGAAACAATATATCCCTCTCATCATTTGGGGAGACTCTATAAAACCAGGGCTCAATTTCTATTCCTTGTGAGGATAGAGCTCCTAGAGTATTCTTATTAACACCTGCATCTAATATGTTGTGTACATAGTGGTCTTACTGACCTAAGAATATACCATCAATAGATAGTATTGACATGAGCAAAGAAAAAAACAGAAGAGAGGAAGGAAGGTTGCACAAGCTAATTATTGACACAAATAGCAAGAAAATGCTTGGAGCCAGCATCATCTTTGGTAGCATAGGAACCAGGTTCATCCCTAGTTCCACTGCTGAACTGTGTAATATTCAGGAAGCTCACTAACCTCTCTGAGCCTCAGCTTTTCAATTTGTATAACCTCTTGGCAGGATTATTGTTTAATCTTTAAGTAAGGTAAGGGTATAAATTACTGTGTACCTTACTAAACACAGTCCTTTGGCAAATATTAGTTTACCTCCCTTCTCTTTTTCAGTGCTCCCTGTCCTACCTCCCAGTGAGAGCATTTCATTCAGCTCCAAATAAGCAATTACTCTTGAACATGGATACCACTCCTACATAGAGTCCCCAGACATCTTCTGGAATATTCTTTCTACCTTCTTAGGGGCACATGCTGAACTACTTGGTCACCAAAACTTTTTTTTTAAATACTTGTTGGGTAAAAGCAAGATTTCCCCTTCCTCAACAGTTTCTTCCCAAGAGTGGTGTGTTAACAAATAGCATTGTACATAATTAATGCAATACTGTGATTCATCCTTAGTCTTGAAACACATTTTATTAGACAGTTTTCCAAATTAGATTGAAAGAAACCCATAGACAGATCACTGTTACCAAGTTCAAATGTCTATTAGACCTTTTCTTGTAATATAACTTGTATACAAACTGATGGATAACCCTAAGCCAGGTGTGTGGGGTCTGGGCATCCACTTGGCCCAGTGATTTCACAGGTGAGACTAAAGGTAATTATCCTTGCTGTTTACAGCATTTAAAGGGGAGAGTAGATGAATTATCTCTCAAAACACAATGAATAAAGGCTGAGAGCATGGCCATGCCATATCTGTTGTGGTGAGGAAAATGGGAAGGGGATTCCAAAGGTAACTGGCCTTTTTCTTTTAGACACTGAGCCACGTCCATACCCTAAGGCACAGATCCCATGTTAAACGGTTATTTCCATCATGGCAGTGACATTGACTTTAACAATAGATTTCATTATGTCTTTAACAACAACAAAAATGAACTGAAAAGCCTTAAACACACACATACACAACTCCCAACACAATTATTTTTCTGTCTTCTCTGAAAGAATATTTTAAAATCATTTCAACATCTTTGGGATTTCAGAAAAATCTAGTATTGGTTTACAATGGAAGTCTCATAGAGTTTATATATATATGTGTGCGTGTGTGCGTGGTTATTACTCAGACTATAAATGAGACAAATGAATAGGAATATTAAAGGGATCAATATTCTGGCCCTCATTAGGTTGTTATACAGCATATCTTTGTGTATCTCTATGTGAAGTCTCTGCTAGTCCTCAGCTGTATTTAATCCCTCAAGACTTGATATACAAACATAATGCCAAATAGAGAACTTCCCTTAAATTATTCAAATCTCCCCATAAGTGATTTCCCACTCTTCCTGCAATAGAAAACATTTGATCATAAATTCAATTAAATCAGCCATCATCTTTGTGATGTTTGTCCAGCTAAATCCTTTAGTGACTAAACCAATAAACATACCAGCTGTGAGCATGCATGTGTGTGTGTGTGTGTGTGTGTGTGTGTGTGTTTATGGCACAGCTATTGCAAAAGAATCAATTTGAAGTAAAGATGAAGGGTAGTTCTCATTTCTTAGGCCAGATTTTAACTACTTCACTGAAGCCAGGGCTTAAAAGATTAAACTCTTAGGGATAAAATCATGTGTATTTCTTTAAATGCGTTGGCTTTTATTTGCTAATTTAGAGCTGAGTTTTAATATATTAAGTTTTAGATCAAAACTGATGTACTTTGGAGATGTTGGGAAAAGGCATCAAACCACGTCAACCATTCTTCCTTCTCTTTCTTCCCCAGCCTCTCCTCCCTAGTTAAAACAAAGGAAAAATGACTGTCGACATACTTTTCTCAGGGAAAACGGCATGATAGGACTATAGTACTATTTATAATTTCTTACATGTCTGTCGGCTGAAGAGGTAAAGTTTATTAGAGGCTTATAAATGTTGATTGCTTCTCATCTTGATTCTAAAGCCTTTTAGACACACAGATATACCCAACCTTCTCCCCTCTTTTTCGTCTTACCTTTGCTAATGATCCTATTTGGATATAACCGAACCCTATTTATGCATCTTCACATATGTATATATCCGTGTGGCCTGTAGAGGGCAGCATGCTCTGAGGGAAAAAAACCAGGCAACTGTTTATCTCTGTAAAATATGAGATAAGCAGCTATATATATTTTTTCCGATAGCAAAACAAGTAAAATGTCTCTGTTAGAGAAGCCAGAGCTGCCCCATGCATTGTCTGTCCCTGTCTGCCACTTTATGTCTGTTTGAATGATGAATATTTTTTATGAATTGGCTCAGCCTACCTTGGAGGCTACTTAGGGATTACACCAGGTTCCATGCCTTTGCCACCAAATGGGACTAAGCCCATTATTGTATTTATGAAGATAAATACAAATGGATTTTTTTTCATTTGGCTCTTATTTCTTGTCACCCTTGACTGAAGTGTAGAATTTGAGTCAAACTGTACCTATAGTTCTAATTTTATTTGGTAGTCAAGTGAGACTTTACCTTCCTATCTTAGAATTCTGCTATCTCACATCCTTTGCTTTTAGCTTGCGACTGCTAAAGAATTCTAGTACCTTTTATTTTTCCCAAGAAAATGAAAAACATTTCCACAGGGACATCTTCTGTTCAGAGTAGACGTTGGGCTTAAAGCTGGGCTCCTTCCTTTGCCTGCCTCACGCTTCTTTGGGGTGAGTCCCTGATCAGGACCCCTTCTCTATTGCCACATTCATTGATTTTCTCAGTCCAGTCTCTACCATTCATCTAAAGAGCCAAATCTTCCCATTGTGTGAACTACACTATTCCTTTATGAGAATTTAGAGATTTCTAGAAGCTGCATTAAATATTTTAAGGATATAGAGCAGTACTGTCCAATAGATCTTTATGCATTGACAAGAATGTTCACTATCTTCACTTTCCAGTATGGTAACCACTAGCCATGTGCGGCTATTGAGTAATTTAAAATGTGGCTAGTGCAATTGAGGAACTGAATTTTTAATTTCATTTAGTTTTTATTAGTTTAAATTTAAATAACCACATGTGGCTAGCGACTACCAAATTGCATGGTGCAAAATAGAACATAACTTCTGATCAGCTGAAAGCAAATGTTTTACCAGAATATGTTGGGAGGTGAATTAGGATTTTCAGCTAAAAACCTCCTGCCCAGGTTTTTATTTTTGCACTTATTTCTTTATTATATAGCTATAGGCTTAAATCTAAATCCTATGGCTCTGCCCCAGGATTTCCTTTCTCTCAGAACATTGGAGAGATTTTCCATTTTCAAATTCTTCGATTTTGTTGAATATTGAATGTATCTGTCTTGGGTATCCAGAATGGAGTTTGAAGCATGGCATTTTGGCAGCACTGATTCTGTAGGCGCTGGCCATTTCACAGTCTAAGCTCTGTCACTCTTCACCTGTTTGTATCTAGTGTTCCTAAATATAGAAACACAACTTAGTAAATGTGCTAAAATGTGTCAGGCTATGTAGAAGCTTGACACACAGCTCATTAACTAAGTTGGTTTTGTTTGTGTGTGTGTGTATGAGCAGCTATTTACATTGACTACAAATAAAGCTTAAGTTTATATCATCCTTTTTGAAATGACCTCAATATTATTTTGAAAATGTTCTTGTGGCCAGGTGCAGTGGCTCAAGCCTGTAATCCCAGCACTTTGAGAGGCCAAGGTGGACAGATCACTTGAGTCCAGGAGTTTGAGACAAGACTGGGTGACATGACAAGACCCCATCTGTAAAAAAAAAAGTAAAATAAAAATTATATATATTTTTATTTATATAAATATATATGTATATATACATATACGTAATTTATATATAATTTATATATTATATATAGTAAATATGTATTTTATATATATATAAATTAGCCAGGCATGGTGGCATATGCCTGTAGTCCCAGCTACTTGGGAGGCTGAGGCAGGAGGATCATTTGAGCCCAGGATGCAGAGGTTGCAGTGAGCCAAGATCACACCATTGCACTCTAGCCTGGGCGACAGAGCAAAACCCTGTCAAAGAAAAAGAGAAAGAGAAAGGGAAAGGGAAAGAAAGGAAAGAAAATGTTATTTTAAGCTCCCAAGTAATCAGATGAGTTTTTTTTCTCTCTTTCATTTCTTTAAACACTTCCATATCTTTACGTATGATCTGCAAATGCCTGTCTTTAGTTTCGTACATTATGCTGATATTGTTAGTTTTAAGACATCAGTAGACTGTTTTTTTTTTTTTTGCCACCAGCTTCTGATTCACGTTAGAGATACACCTGAAAATGCCCTTACCTACATATACCTGGAAGTTATAAGTAGCTGGAACCCCAGATGATACTAAATGTGCAGCTTTTTAATCCTATTCATTTGTCTTTCTTTTATTTCAGTTGTAAAGGTGAAAATGCTGATCAAAAAGATAAAAAACTCTAGCGATCATGCCAATTTGGGTTTTCTTAAAGCCACAAATATGAAATGGCACCTTTCCATTATAAATCATTTTATATAAAGAGCCGGATGTAGAGTTAAAGTCAGGAATAAAGGACTGTGAAACAAAGGTTGTGCTCAGTTGCAGTAAAAGATAGCCTCAGCCTATTTTATGCTCACCATCAAACCACACTTTGGAGCAACCGTGTCCCCAGATCTACAACCTCCTCCCCATGAGAGAGGAATGTAGGGTCTGCTGGGAGTCACACTATAAGAATAATTTGATCAGCCTCTTGGAAAAGCCTAGGCATCCTCTTACCACAGGGCATGACAGTACAATAGAGGCCATGAAGCTTTTAGCAGTGTTTTTTAGTAATGAACTTTAAGACTGTGCTCCCATGCACAAAGCAAGTTCCCTGCCATTGTAAGATTGGTAGCCTTTCTGTTGATGAACATGCGAATTATCACAGAAAAGTCGTTTCACTAAAGTTTCTACAATGTAGCAACTATTTCTGTGTTGGGAACAGCCAATGGCAAACTCCAGAAGTACTTCAGGCTGTTTGATAAGAGCGTTTCAGTCAAATGCGGATTCAGATAAGCAGAGAGAGAGAAAATGAAAAGTCAAAGGCAAGGACTTGGAACTAGAAGGAGAATACGAGGTACCACTACTTAACTCTTCCTCATAACATAGAATTGAAATGCATCCTGCAGATTTGTTGTTAAAAGTCACTTCTTAAATTACACATTCACATTCTAATGTAGAAGGAAACGATCTTTTTGAAAGAAGATCTGTTGAAAGAAATACACGGATTTTCTAATTATTTGAAAATCCCTCCTCCAATATGTTCTCATATTTGATGCATGCATCACAGAGTAAATAAATTATTTCCCAGGACTTGAACTGCAGAACAAAAATGACAAAAATTTTATGCATACTAACGTTAGCACCTGCCATGTAAGACTTTGCAGTATTTTCTCCCTAAACACACATCACAGTTACTCAGAATTCTAGCAGTTGTCAGTTTGATACTCTGCAGCTCCGAGGGCTGCTTCAGATGTGTGTGTGTGTCACTCTATTTGGAAGTATTTGAGCATAAGGATTGGGAATGGGAAAAGAAGAATGAGGATGGCCAAGTAGAAAGCATGCTTTTGCACTGTTGCGTTGATCAATCTGGACTTGAAGCCAGCACCCTGGTGCCCACTAGGCAGGAGGAAATCAAGATGTATAAAACTAAGATAGACCAGGGAAACAGGAACCAATCATGGTGGACCATAAAATGAGGAAGTCATTGGACATTTAGAAAAAGGACAAACAGAGTGGGCCTGAAGGGGAGATTGGCAAAGAGAGGAGTATACTTTAGTGTGTAACACAGCAAAACAGTTACAAAATCTTCTTAAAATTTGGAGACAGATTCTGAAGCACATCTATCAAGAGAATGTTTCTATCTCAAGGTATTTAAAAGAATATTGAAAATATTTGTTCTTAAGGTACCTCACCATTATCTTATTTTAGTAAGCATTTAAAAACAGAACTACCATTTGACTCAGCAATTCCATTACTGTTTATATATCAAAAAAGAAAATAAATCATATTACCAAAATGGCATATGCACTCACATGTTCATCATAGCACTATTCACAATAGCAAATACATGGAATCAACCTAGGTGCCCATCAGTGTTGAACTGGATAAATAAAGTGTGGCACATATACACCATGGAATACTATGCAGCCATAAAAAAGAATGAAATCACATCCTTTGCGGCAACATGGATGCAGCTGGAGGCCATTAACCTAAGTATATTAACATAGGAACAGAAAAACAAATATTGAATGTTCTCAGTTGTAACTGGGAGCTAAACATTGAGTATTCATGGACACAAAGATGGCAGCAATAGACACTGGGGACTATTGGGAGGAAGGGGAGGGGTAAAAGGGTTGAACAAGCACCTATTGCGTACTATGCTAACTACCTGGGTAATGGGATCATTCCTAATCCAAACCTCAGCAACATGCAATTTACCCATATAACAAACCTGCACATGTACGCCCTGAACCTAAAATAAATTTACTAAAAAGTAAAAATAAATAAAAATTATGAGACCTTTTTCGTATGAGTTCACTCATGATCTCAATCCTCTTTACTTCATGTTTTTTTCCATTAATTGTAAATTCTCCAATGAGGTTTCTCCTACCAAAATATTGTCAGGGATGTACTCTAATTTGGGAAGGAATATTGCAGTCCTAAGGGACTCTTTTAACTCCATTTAGTAAGGTCAGTTTAATTTTTTACAAGTGTAGCGGTGGGGGAGAAGTGGTAATAGTGCAATATGAAGTATCACCAGCTACACTTGTTCACGGCACACATCTGTGCCTCACAGCATGCCAGAATGCTTTGTCTGTATCATCTCATTTAATCCTGAAAACAGCTCTCAAATTATTTTCCTGATAGGAACATCTAAGTTAATTTTACAAATTTTATTTTCCTGTCTTCAGTTATTTTGTAGTCTCAAGAGCAGATCTAGAAATACCTGTCTCATTTGCCATTTTTATACCAAACAGGGCTGAGACTAGAATGAGGCATGTAAGGTGCTCATCTTCAGTTCAGAATTTAGGTGGTATGAAGAAAAATCTCAGTGATCAAGATAAATAACACTTTAATGCAATATTTCAAAAACTCAAAAGATAGCTTCAGTGTCTTGTATGCTCTCCATCAAACTACGCTTCATTAGCACCCAACCTCACATCCACAACCCACTTCTTCATAAACACCAATACTGGTGAGGTTATAGAAAAATGAGCCCATTCATTTACTGCTGATATCCCTGTAAACTGGTAAATGTGAAAAACAATATGGAAACATGTTAGTGGCCATAAAGATATCATGGAATATTCAAGAAATTTAATTTAGTATCTTGATGCTCTGGATGTTTGGGAATGCTGTTTCTGCTCTTATAGAATTTACCTTCTAGAGTAGCGAGGACAGTAAACAAAAAATAGACAGTATAATCTCAAAGAGTGCTAGGTACATGAAGACAATAAAACAGAGCAATGTGATGAAAAGGAAGAGCATTGGCAGGCTATAAGCATATGAAAGCTGGGACTTTCATTTTTTGCCCAATTCCATGTCCTTAGCACCTACAACAGAGCCTGTCCCATAGAGGGCACTCAGTTCATATTTGTTGAAGAATGAAAGTGCTTGGTGGTGAGAATATAGTGAATGTGGGGAGAGTGAGAGAAGAGGAGACTGGTGAGTGAAAGCAGAGGCCAGCCAAGGAATGGCCCTGCAGGCCAGAGTGGGATTTTCCTTTACTTCCAACAGGAAACCTGAGGAATTATGCTTTGAACCTACCGATTTCACTTGTTAGTACTTCTCCCAAGGAAATAGATCAACCAGGTAAAAACCGAGTTGCCCCAAAATTCTCATTTTTGTATTGTAGTTTAATATTTTTAAAAAGACTTGGTATCAACTTAACCAAGATTAAGGGAATGGGGAAAGGTTTAACAAGTCATGATTCAGGAACTCAGTGGAATATTACACAACAATGTTAGGATATTATATATGGAGATTTTAAAAACATAGGAAATTCTCCCTATGTTTCCTGAAAAAAGATGAATAAAAAATATATATACTAACATATTACTATAAAAAGTCTGTGGACTAGCTGTTACTGAAATGTAATATACAAGATGAAAATTGTTGTGATACAGTAGTAGAATTTTGGGTGATTATTTTTCTACTTTCCTGAAATTATCTTTAATATTGTCACATTATTTTAATAACAAAAAATGTTGCTTAATTTGTGTAGAGTTTTTGTTTAGGGTGATGACAGGGTTTTGGAAATACTGTGATGGTTGCACAATATTATGAATGTAATTAATGCCACTGAATTGTACACTTAAAATGATTAAAATAGCAAATTTTCAGTTATTTATCTGTATTACCACAATTTACCAAAAACAAACAAACAAACAAAAAAAAAACCAGGTATCTTCTATAATCATCAGTGTGGCCAGCAGCCCCAAAAGTGGCTCTCAGTGGTCCCACCTTCTGGTCTTCACACCGTTTTCACTTCATCCCAGGATCGGTCTTGGTGACCAATAGGATGTGGCAGAAGTTATTGCACATTACTTCCAAGGCTAGATTATAAAAGATTGCATCTCCTGTCTTGGGCTCTGGCTCCTTCTATCTCTGATCACTGGCTCTGGCAAAGCCAACCAACATGTCATGTGCCCAGCCCTAGAGAGAGGCTCACATGGTGAGGAACTAAGACCCTTTTTGCCAACAGCCATATGAATAAATTACCTTGGAAGTGGATCCATCAGACCCAAACTTCAAATGAGTACAACCCTGGCTATCAATTTGACTGCAACTTTGTCCCTGAATCAGAACTATCCGGTTAAGCTTCTCCCAGATTCCTGATCCTTGGAAACTATGAGATAATAAATATTTGTTTTTTTGTAAAAAAAAAGAAAAGCAAATATAAAATTTTTTATCTTGTTTTCAGTACAGCTATCCTCATGGGTATGCAATAGACACCAGCTGTTTTTTCCCTAACTTTGAAGTCTTGTTTTCTCCTCTTTTAATGGAAGTCCTGGGTGCAGCAGACTTTATTAATTAACATTAAAAGGAGTGCTGTGCAGTAAAGTAAAATTTATTTATTTCCATCATAACACCTCACAGTATCATGGTCACAAAGTCGAATGCATCACTAGGCTTTGGCCTGACATGAGATGCCTATAACCATGTTTTTGCATATGGAGGAGATTCGTAAAACTAGCTACATTACTAAGAGAATATTAAGTGGCAAAGTGAGAATCAAAGTAAACAGCCCAAGTAAAAGAAAAGTCTACACCCTCAACAGGATACAGCATTCATGGATGTCAAAAATTTTTTCTCTTCACAAAAGGGAAAACGAAAAGCTAATATAACCTCAAAATGGACTTGAGTAAAATCCAGGTATTGAAAGGAAGTTTTATTATATAAAAACATATTCAGGCCGGGCACAGTGGCTCACACCTGTAATCCCAGCACTTTGGGAGGTCGAGGCAGGTGGATCACCTGAAGTCAGGAGATCAAGACCAGCCTGGCCAACATGGTGAAACCCTGTATCTACTAAAAATACAAAAATTAGCTGGGTGTAGCGGCAGGCACCTGTAATCTCAGCTACTTGGAAGGCTGAGGCAAGACAATTGCTTGAACCCAGGAGGCAGAGGTTGTAGTGAGCCGAAATCGCACTATTGCACTCCAGCTGGGTGACAAGAGCAAGACTGTGTCTCCAGGAAAAAAAAAAAGAAATATAAAAAAAGTTTTCAGTGGTTAAAAAATACAAAGAACTAAATTTATAAATTTTCTTGGACCTCTATACATGGAGTTAATATATCTAATTGATTAAAAAACATTAGACTACACACTAATAAGATGTTTTTTATTTTTTGTATACATTCCAGAATTTTCTAAGTGCTCTAGAATCATCATATCTTACTTTTATAATGAGAAAAAAAAGCTATAAATATAGCCTGTAGATGGAATGATACAGGGAAGAGAGCACCAACATTTGAGGCATGTAATGGGCTCTGCCTCACTTGCTGTGTGACTGAGGCTACGTTGCTCCTCCTGTCTGAACCTCAGCTCCTTCATCTGCAAGGTGGGATGCTAATCATCACCTCATAGGCTGGGTGTGTAGTATAAGGGAGATCACATGTGAAAAACATCACTAGCACATAGTAAACCATATGTTTCCTTCCCCTTTGTGTATCTTCCCCCAGTAGAAGATATACAAGGATTCCATCTCCTGGCTGGCCATGTCTTCTGTGTAATGGGAAGAGATGTGATCATTCACCAGGTAGTTGGTTCAGTGTGCAGTTGGGAAGACACTGTGGGTTAGAGAAGACAGATAGGAAACCCCTCATAGGAGTGGAAAGCATTGAGAGGGATTCTGACATTTCTTTCTTAGAGAACAGGGCCCATGTAAAGGATGCTCAACTATTCAGCAGTCTTAATCCAATTCTTGCTTTAGACATAAGCCATTTCTCTTTCTTTCATCATGAAAGCATATATTTTCAAATTCCAGATGCAATATCATGAGATAAAGAAGCTGAAATTAGAGTGCCCAGCAAATAGATTTTTCATTTGCTTTGAACTAAACTTTAATAACCCATGACTTCTGACCAAACTGAATATTGTTTCATTTTGATATAAATGGGAGCACTATTTTTGGTGATTTTCTGCAGCCCTAACCATTTAATATGTTTAATCTACAAGATAATTTTTTAGGGATAGCATTAGGAGATATACCTAATGTAAATGACAAGTTAAGGGGTGCAGCACACCAACATGGCACATGTATACATATGCAACAAACCTGCACGTTGTGCACATGTACCCTAGAACTTAAAGTAAAGAAAGAAAGAGAGAAAGAGAGATGAGGAAACATTATCTCTTCTATATCAACATAGAGTGCTAAACTATATATTGCCTTTAAGAAAAGTTCTTTTTTACACTTTTCTTATTATCTTGGATCATGTCCAATCTGTAAGGAAATAAACATGTGAAGAAAGAGTTCTGTGGAATGTTAACTGCTCTGCTATTTTTCTTCTTTTTATCATAGCCCAAGATTCACCAAAGTTGAGATAAATTCACCATGCCTTCTTTAAAAAGCGTAACAGCAAGGCATTCTTCCTGTAGGAGTCAGACTGTAAAAGGTGATTTCCTTTTACTCCATTTGGTTTAAGCCTGTAAAAAGCATTAAGTGAAAAATCTGATATATTTGTTAGGGCATTTATTGCATTACTAAGTTATACTTCCAGTTCTCGGTGAAAGGTTTATTGAGAACATAAACTTTGAAGAGGTTTGTTCAGGATTAAAGATACATTTTTTCTTCTCTTTTTACGAAATAATGTGACACAAAATTATGCCTTTCAAGAGCTATTTTTAGCGCTACTTATAGTCGAAGGACATACCGTTCCAAAACCTTCCTCTGATGATGAGATTTGTAACTTCTCTAGGGTTTCAGAAGAATGAAAGGCTAGGAAGCCACCATTTCTGCTAACTCCATTTACCATAATGCAGATGCACCGATAAGTTAAACTTTTTACCAGAGCCTTTGATGGTGAAAATGTTTTTCATACTGCTTGGATAATTTGGACTAAATATTTATAACCAATCTCCCTGAAACATAAGCCATTCCTAAATTTTTACATAGATTGAATTTTTGGATAAATGAAGATTTGGGTTTAAACTCCCATTCAATCTTTTATCATAAAAAATGGGAGTTGTCTGTTTCAGTTGAAACAGTGCTTTAATCAACCACTTTGAATTCAGGAAAATTGGGTAATATTTATTCTCCAAATAGTATAAATATTAAAAGCATCACAGGAGTATAACATTCACTAACAATTTACTTTGCTTCACTCTTGATTTCCTAAAAACATTTTAAAACCTGTGAAGTCAGTGAAATAATAAGATGCCTATAATCGATTTAAGCAAGTTATGGTAAGAAAAGGTCAATCTTCTCAGCAATCCTATGAAGTAGGAGAGGGCTATTAACTTTATCCTGATCTGTATCCAGAAGTTGGAAAGGTCGTGAGTTGCCTAATGTCTTTCAGGTAACAATGGGATTTCATACAGGATGGGTTTGTGTGGTTATGAAGGTCTAGTGCTTATGATAGATAGGCTATAACTGTAAAAATAACTGGGAAGCTGGAAATCAATTCTGTTGAATACACATCTTTGGGTTTGAGGATATTCTATGCTGACTTGTGAGGTTAGACTTTTAAGTATTCTGCAAATCTTATTCTTCTGATTATAAAGGTCAATTATTGTAAATGTATTTTTCTTCTATCAAGTCTTCTAGTCAGAGGATTGAAAAGTAATTATTGGTGCCTCTTTTGCTGTTTACTGCTTTGTTGAAGTAAAATACTTAACAAAAATTATAAAATCATATAATCACTGGTTCACTAAATCTAGGGATCTTTTCTAAAATATAACTGAGATACGAGTATAATGACTGACAGCTTTGTACTATCCCATATATGAAAAATACTATTAATGTTTGGTGATCTCTGATAAATCATAGGAGAAGTTTTTAATTATGCTATTTATGCATGTAGAATTATAGTTTAAGTGCACATGGATTATAGTGTTCTGTACAAATTATTAAAAATAAAACTTCACCACTGAAAACAGTCACTGTCAGTAGGCACTGGAGAAGATTGCAAAAGGAATTAAAGTGGAAGCTCTGCAAAAGCAATGTAGCGAAGCAGTTACCTTATTCTCTCCTGTAGACAGTAGGATGGAAACATGATCTACTTTTGTAGGAGTTAAATGAAAATAAGTTTAAATAAATGAGGGCTCTTGTTGAAAAGAATATAACAAGTTCATATATATTAGTCTATGAATATTTTTTGATAATGTCTGTATCAATGGATTTATGAAAGGTAAATATGAAAATAGCATCATATTAGTACACAGGAAAGGTTGCTATAATTATGTCATAAGTTAACAGATTTTTAAAAAGCAGATCACCCTTTCTTTGGTTTTGGAATGATCTTAAACATTTGAAGACATCTCTTTTTCCAGAAAGGGTAGAAAATAGTAATAAACAAAATCAGGCTGGGGAATTACTACCAAGCTAAGCTCTGAAATCCAAAGCAAGAATTTAATATTTTCATTTTTCTGGCCCACTTTTGGCAGTTTAGAATAGCCTTACAATGTCAGTGCTAGCGTTTTCAAAAGCTTGATTCATTTCAGATCCTGCTGAGGGCTCTTCAACACTTTCCGTACTTTTCCATCAGGTAGAGTTGACTGCAAAGGCAACTGTGTATTGAGTAAGGGTTAGATCTGATGGGGAGACCTAGCAGTGTAGATTCATATGATTATTCATCTTGTTCATGTTAAGGCTGGACTTTCCCAATTGTCCTTATTTAGCATAGGACAGTGGAGGTGTTAACAAGAATGTAGAAAGAATAGTCTGTATAGCAATAAAGTTCAAAATTAAAGGAAAAGAGAGAAATATGGAAAAATGTAATATGTTCTTAAGGAAAACTTTAGGAATAATCTAATAACCCCTTTACCAACTGAGTAATGTGTAGCTAGCAATAACTCTTTGGCATGGCAAGCAATGGACACTAAGATGTAAGTATCAGGAGTCTGAATACTGTCCATTTTGTAAGCATGACCCTTTGATCATCTGGATCAAATAAAATAATACATGGGAAAGCATTTTGTGAACTGTAGAGCTGCCTACAAATAGCATTATTCTAATATAGCATTGGCTGTCAAGTGAGCTGACCATTATGGGAATGAGTGTCTGCCAGGGAGATTGCGGCATTAAACAATTTCATTAGAATAAATGAGTAAGAATTGAGTATTTTTATGTACTAAAACTACAGCCTATTTACAGAAACTAATATAAAAATGTTATCAGTTTGTTTTGAGGGGAGGAATCTCATTAATTTTTTTTACATTGAGTACAGTGAGAAAGGAAGTCCTAGTGTTAAACAACTCTGTGTCTTTATTATTAGTGTAACTACGAGTCTTGCCTCTCATTTCATTGCACAGCGCAGCACCTGGGGTTGGGTAGTACACTGCACAGGGCTGAATCTTTTCTTCTGTTAGTCTTTATTTTCCCCAAGAGTTTATCCCAATGTCAGATTCAGTCATGTTCTGCTTGACCAATTTCTGACCCCTCCTTGCAAATGAATAAATTTAAGCCTATTTGCTAAAAGTAAGTCATTTTTTGAAAAAACAAAAGCAGTGTTATGACCATAGTACTCCCTCTAAGACAAAAAGCTTTGATAAGAGGGGGTTACATGAGCATTTGAGCATTTTGCTTTTGATGTGTAGACAAGAAGACTGCTGCATCTGACAGTTCTGTTCAGTAGTTAAGGAAAACAGACAGACTTGTTTTTATTGGTGGGTGGACTTCACAAATCATCCAGATCATTTTCAAGAGGTCAGATGTTGATTAATTCAGTGGCCAGCACCCGCATTGGCATCCTTGCCACAGAGACGTGCACTGTCAAATGAAGGGATCCAGGCTCTGTGGCTTTGCTCTGTGAAGAGTGTGACAGTGCATAAAGCATGAGTATAGACCCTCTGCATCACTCACTCCAGGTTGGTTGTTGTACTTCCAACTCTGTAAAAGAAAGCACACTATTATGCTTCAGACATAGGCCCATAGTGAGTGTAATGGTATCCCATCACCATATAAAATGCAAGTGAGGAATATTCTAGAACTTTTTCTTCCCATTTAAGCTTTTTATATGGAATTTTGTTCTCCATTGAATGGTCTAATATGTAAATTACACCTACCACACCTTTACTCTTTATATCCAGTTTTCATGAGCTAAAACATTAATAAATTCCAGTGGAGAGTTTTATAGAGATTTAGAAGCCACCCTTGGGAACAAAATGTAGCTTGCCTTAGTTGTTATACAAGCAGGTGTATCTTCAGTTTTAGAGGGAGTCTTTTAGAACTATAGTGTAAAAAAAAAAAAAACCCTAAATCAAAACAAACATCCATGCAGTCCTAGTTTATAAGTTAACCTTAAAAAGGCAAGGATGAACTTCCTTCCCACTTCAAAAACCAAACCAAATCAGAAAAAAAAAAAGAAAAAGAAAAAGAAAATGACATCTTCCAGGGGATGTATAGTTTGAAGAGATTCTTTAAGGACCAGGACTTGAACATAAGATGTTTTTGCTCAAAAATGACTGTCTACTTCTTCAATTTTTATTTCTCAGGTAATGTGAAACCTCTATACGTATAACCATTGATGGCCGGGCGCGGTGGCTCACGCTTGTAATCCCAGCACTTTGGGAGGCCGAGGCAGGCGGATCACGAGGTCAGGAGGTTGAGACCATGGTGAAACCCCATCTCTACTAAAAATACAAAAAAAAAAAATATAACCATTGATATACTCAGTACTCAAGCAAACATTCAGTCATTTAGCAGATATTGTGTTTCCACATTGTATTAGAAATGCTGCCTTCCGCCCAGGTGCGATAGTTCACACCTATAATCCCAGCACTTTGGGAGGCTGAGGCGGGCGGATCAACTGAGTTCAGAGTTCAAGACCAGTCTGGCCAACATGGTAAAACCCGATCTCTACTAAAAATATAAGAATTAACCAGGCTTAGTGGTGTGCACCTGTAATCCCAGCTACCCAGGAGGCTGAGGCAGGAGAATCGCTGGAACCCAGTAGACAGAGGCTACAGTGAGCTGAGATCATGCCACTGCACTCCAGCCTGGGCAACAGAGCAAGACTCGGTCAAAAAAAAAAAAAAAAAAAGAAATGCTGTCTTCCAGGAAGTAGCCCTCTTCGTCTTGCCACAACCAGTGGACCTCCTCTTTTTCTTTTTTGCACCACCATTTTTGTCTTCCACTTTCCATTCCATCTTTTCAACTTTGATGATACTCTCTAGTCTGGCAGAGGACTCCAGGTTTACTTTGCTCTTTGTCTGTTTTCTGGAAGTCTTAGAAACTTAGGTTAGATTTTGAAGAAGCGTTAGTTGCAAGGTTGAGTGGAGAGAAGTGAGAGGCACTGTTTGTTCCTTTCATTGGTGGCAGAGCAGGAAATTCTGGTAGGTCAGCCCTGGCAGGCCAGTACAGCTGTGCTAACTCTCCCTGCCTCTAGTTCACAATCCGGTTCTTCCCAGATTGGAGGATATGTAGCATTAGAGCTAGGACAACTCTTAAAGACAATTTATTCCATCTTCCTCATTTCTGAGGTATAAAAACTAACCTGTACAGGGAATAAGGAGAATATCCTGCTCTATATTCATGGTCTAAGACTGTTTTTCACTATTCATGTTATCTTCTTTCATACATTTTTTTAAAAAACTGCAAGGAGATCGAGAGAGAGAGAGAGAGTATTGCATGGATAAGGACTAGAAAAATGCAGAAAATTCTTTATAATTAGAAGAGCCACATACTGTTATTTTCAACTGTATTAAAAGCACTTGTTTCATAGTTATTCACAATATAAGATTCTCATACCACACATACTCTGAATTCAGTAGGGATTGTTTATGTCTTGTCATCCAGGTTTATAATTTTAAAATTCCTTAGTTTTGTTTTTAAAGAGTTTCCATGAACAACAAACATCTTTTTTACAAAATGAATGTGGAATGAACATAACAGTCTCTTGTCCCACGTAACCTTCCAGGTTTTTCTGACTCCTTGTGAACATAGAGGCTCATTGAGTACACCCCCACCAACCTGATGGGCCCAGTTCCATCAGCCTGAGGCAGATTCCCACTCAGTGACCTGGGATAGAACACTGAAATCTATAGGAGGGCCTCACCATTGGCAGCAGCATCTCTGGGTAGGCTGGAGCATCCCTTGAGGCATCATTGGGAATCCCCTCAAGACAAGGAAGTTCTAATTTCAACCACTCACAGGAGGGCAGCTCTCCATCCTTAATGCCTGAATGTTCTTTGTGAAAAATCTGCAGTCTTCCATCTCTAAATGGCTCCATCTTCTGAATTTTTATTTTAGTCCCTCTGACCTGGCCCTCTCACATGGCCCAATGTTCATCCTTCTTGATCAAAATGTAGAACCATCCAAAAAGATTGTCCAGTTCCCTTTTGCTAACCTCTCTCACCCTCCCTCCAGCCTATGTCAAACACTGATCAGTTTTCGGTTTATATAATTTTGGCTTTTCCAGAAGGTTGTATAAATGGAATTATATATCTATCAGAGGCCTCTTGCCTCTTCACTTTGGATAATGCATTTGAGATTCATCTAGATGTTGTGTGGTGAAAAAATGTCAGCCTGAATCAACTTCAGGTAATTAGTTTTTGAGACTAAATAGAGGTGACCTAACGGAATTAGTTAAAAGAGAGGGATGGGGCAATGAAAGAATACCAGGAAGAAAGACCTAAAAATTATAAGTATAGGTAATTATTTTGTGATTATTCCAGGGAGAAAGACTTAAAAATTATAAGTATAGATGATTTTATAGTAACTAATTAGATTACAGGGATTATAAATATATGCCTATAGGGAAAAAATATCCTTTCTACTACTCCTAGTACTAAAAGTCACCTAAAATGCTGGATAAAATACACCAAGCACGTGATTTCAGATGCACAGCTGAACCGAGAAGAAAATAAGTAAAATCTCCAGAAAGGCCAAGAATGAAGAAAGACAGGAAACCAGAAGAATTATCAAATGCTAAAGTTGCAGCTGCCCTGAAGTTGTTCTCTAAAATAGAAACATGAAACCACTTGGGGATCAGGAAACAAGGCCTTTGGCCTGAAAAAGGTAGGGAATAGGAATTGAGATTCTCCACATAGAGTGGGGAACCTCAAAGCACATTAATGGGCTTCAGTAATGTAATTCAGCCCCAGTAATGGACTCAGGAATAACTGCTTCCAACAAAGAAAGACCACAAGGACAATTGTTGGTGCCAGCCTTCACTGTGGATGGGGATGTAAAAGTCTTATATGAGAATTTCTACGTATTTAGGCTTAAATTTACACAGCTTGCATGCTCTTGGAAACCAACAGCAAGAACTTGGAGTACCCATGTACTGGGAGAGCCTCAGGCCTTTTGACAGAAGGAAAAGAAAATCCTTATGGAGAAACACATTCTGAATCGAGGCCCCTCAGGTTTCCCATAGATTAACATTAGACAACCATGGACCCACAAACCAAAAATGATAAAGCATATGAGGAAAAAGTTATTGCAAGTGTGGATCAGTAGCAAAAGCAACAAAATTGAACTCTCCTGTCACCCAGCATTTTAGGTATTGGGAGTTACCAGACATACAACTGTATTTAAAATGTTGTAAAGAAATAAGATCATATAAAAAACTTAAGAGACTATCAAAACTGAATAGGCAAATTTGTCAAAGAGTTGAAAAGACCTTATAAAATCAAAATGAACAGGGAAAATAGCCTATTAGATGCAATTGATTAGATAATTCATTGAACTGAGCGATGGCTCTGAAGTAATTGCCCAGAATAGAAAACAGAGGGACAAACAGATGGAAAACATGAAAGAGTAAAGACATGGACAATTTAATGAGATCACATTGCATCCAAATTACAAAATGAGAGAAGAGATAGAATTGGGGAAAGATAACATTTGAGGGGTAATGGCTGGTATTTTTTCTTGAATTGTTGAAGAACATGAACATTGCATCCAAATTACAAAATGAGAGAAGAGATAGAATTGGGGAAAGGTAATATTTGAGGGGTAATGGCTGGTATTTTTTCTTGAATTGTTGAAGAACATGAAACCTCAAATTCAGGAAACACAATGAGTACCAAGCAGGTTAAATAAAAAGAAGACCTAACATTGCAATTGCAGAACTCTGAAGAGGAAGAGAAGGGCATTAAGAGGCAGAAACAACAGAAGCCTATGGAATAATGTCTTCAGAGGGTTAAGGGAAAATGCCTTCAGCCTGCATATAGAATTATTAAATATATACCCAGCCAACCCATTATCCTGTATGAAAACAAAACAGAATTTACCACCAAATGATGCTTATTGAAATAACTGCTATCATTTGTATTTCTGGCACAAAAAAAATAATCTGGGAGGGAATGTCTGAAACATAAGAAGAAAGGTGATTAAATTAGTAAACATGGGTAAATAAAGTAACAATAACAGTAATAATAATAACAATGTCTAATATGTGTCCTTAAAAAGCACAGAAAATAGAAATAAAATATTAGACAATAATATGATAGATGGGACTGTGTCATTAGAATTAAAGTATTCCAATATTCTTGTACACGAGAGTAAAAATAAAATTGAACTCTAAATTTTAAGTTAAATAGAGTTAAATATTAAAAAGTTAAGGAGCCATCCACTCGGAGAAGTGAGGGTGAAGATGTAAAGCATGGAAATTTATTTTTATATCCTTGATGGTAAAAGACACTAAGCCAACCTACACCAAGAGAGGTCACTGCTAGCTGCAGGTTGGGCAGTTCTGTAGTGTTCTTGGTCATGCATTTGCAAAGTTTCTGAGGGGCAGTGGAGATTATTATCAGGCATACAGCATGACTTCTGTGCAAACAGGTGAGCTATAGAAAGTCATTACCATTCTACCAAGCAGCTCCATGAGAGGGGTTAACTAGGACACAGGAGAATCAAATTAAAATCAGGAAAGCATTTTACAAGAGTTCTGACCTAGATGGGTAAACTTAGGGGAACTTCCTTTCTGTTGCCTCATTCCTGGGTTAAAGAATTGGTCTTGCTTTTCAGGAGGTTCATTTCACGTCCTGTTACTCCCATCTTCATACTCCAAAGCACTGAAGATTCCAAGTGTATTATAAAGCGTGGTACATTGAAGTAGACTTCAGTTATTTTTTACATCATTTCTGTATGCTTTATTCAAAAAATGTTTTAATTTGTAAATAACCCTATTGAGTGCTTTTTAACTAACATAACTCAAATGAATAGGTCAGGTCGTGTGAAGTCACACACAGGACATTCCAGTCAGTATGACCTTAAATGAATGTTAAAGGAACTTTAAAAGTATGGTCTTACCCAGTAGTGAGAATATGTGAAGCAACTTACAACACTGCTCTTGTGAGAAAGAAGGCATCCAGGTTCTGAATAATGGTACACTGCCATTTATCCAAGCCTGTTGATGACTGGTTATGTTTTGTAAAATGAAGTTTCTTGAAGAGGCTAGTTGTTGTATTAAATATTACTGTCATTATGTTGCTGGTTTTGGGAGAGCTCTAGTGTTCATTGTCCAAGCATTAAAGTGGAATGAAATATGAAGATGCAGTAAAGTTCATAAGACAAAAGTGAAATGGAAATGTTAGAAGCAAGCAGTTTTTCTCTTTGAAGCAGTATTGTCCTACAATGCAGCTGCACTTCCTAGACACCAGCAGTCAGAGAAACAACTCTTGCAGTAAATAAAACCGGGCTACCTGATGCAATTGCTTTGGAAATGGAACTTTTAAGACAGGACCCAGTTTATCAAACATATTAGCCAACGTGTAGGCTTAGTGAATGATAAGTCTAATGAAGCTTCCCCGGGAGTATTGATGAGCATTTTTACCGGGACTCAAGAGCTTGATATAATTGAACCTGTGTATTTGGATTATGATCAGCTTGTTTGAACACTCAGCAAAAGATGCTTGTTTGTCCAGGCGCAGTGGCTCACGCCTGTAATCCCAGTACTTTAGGAGGCTGAGGCGGGCAGATCACATGAGGTCAGGAGTTCAAGACCAGCCTGGCCAACATGGTGAAACCCTGTCTCTACTAAAAATGCAAAAATTAGCCAGGCATGGTGGCGCATGCCTGTACTCTCAGCCACTCTCAGGCTGAGGCATGAGAATCGCTTGAACCTGGGAGACAGAGGTTGCAGTGAGCCAAGGTCATACCACTGCACTCCAGCCGGGGCAACAGAGTGAGACTCTGTCTCAAAAAAGAAAAAAGAGAAGCTTGTTGTTCAACACTTAAAGCATGTTTACCATTCGTTTGAGTTGACCTTTCCTGAAATCGTGCAGTATTGAGTTATGTGTTCTTCAAGTCTATTCACATTCTTGAATCTTATCAATATATAAGGAATATAGAGATATTGGGTGCCAAAATACCCAGCACAATACTTGTATGTTTTTAATGTCCTACAGAATTAAAAACTTAAGAACTGTGAACAGTCTACGCCTTCTGTGATTTATTCCTTCAGTCATTTCAAACATTAATAGTGGTGCCTGTATGGCTATTTGCCTGCTACTATATGTTTATAACTGCCACATTTAAAACAGTGTGCATCAGATTTGTGTACCCATTGATTTTGTTGGCTTTCATCCAAGTTTAATGATGATTTCTTAATGTCTTTTTATAAATCTCATTTTGTGCTATTATGAAAACCTCCATTTTGAAAATTACAAACCTCTGGTTGAAAAGTTCATGCAAAGTCCACATTGCACAGAAGCACATATTTTTAATGTCTATCTCCAGACCAAAAATGTCTTAAATCTAATTTAATGTCTGCATTTGAGGTGCAACTTAAAAGAGAGGATCTAAAGGAAGAGTGGGAGAGCTATTAAGTAGTTTTAGCAAAATGTGTTTGTGTTGTTTAGGACATATGTTCTTTAGTAAATATTTTTTAAGGTAGACATGCCTTATGATTGTAGCTGAAATAATTGTTAATAATAAAATTTTTGAAAATCTTATAATTTTTTTTCCATATCTACTGGAAATTGTTTACCAGCTGTTATTGTTTGAAATGTGATTGTTGTCTATCTCTTCCCAACCTCTCTTGCAAAAAGAGAAGTTAACTTCTGGTAGTGAATTGAACAGAAATGTAATATTTTTTAAGCCTGTTGCTCTGTATAACTTAATATTTGCATACTTAATTGTTTTATTATACAATCAATGAAATGGTAATGTATATTGATGTCCGTTCAACCATATACTTATACTGTCTGGATTGTGTGTTTCCAGTTTTGTGGGAGAAATAATTTGTCAGTGTTCACCAGCTTCCAAAAACTTGTGAAAGCTTAAACACCTAAATTGATGATGAATGCAAAAAAGAAGAAAAATTAAGAGGAATTACTAATTACATGGAAATAGAATGCATAACTTCTAGAAGTTATACTTCTAAAATAGTTCTGTCTAAAATAAACTGAATCCAAAAGAAGACAGGTAAAGAGAAAAAAGGTAAAGGAGGACAAAATAGGATACAAAACTAATCTGGTAGCAGTAATTCCAAATATATCAATAATCACAAAATGTAAATGGACTAAACTTTCTCCTTGAGAGACGAGGATTATTTAATTGGATAAAAACTAAACTTAGCTGAATAATATTTATGAAAGAGACACCCTAATTTACATGTATGAAACATTAAAATTAAGCAGGTAACAAAAGGTATGGCAGGCAAATACTAAACAAAAGAAGCTGAGGTCATTATATTGTATTAATGTGAGAATAAAATGAACTTTAGCCTAGAAAACTTTATGAAAGATAAAGAGTGTTATGACGTAAGGATTAAAGACTGAATTTACCAAGAAGAGATAATAGTGCTAGACTGCTATGCATTTAATTACCCAACCTTATAATATAAAACAAAAATTGATAGAATTCCAAGGAAAGATTGAAAAAAATCTGCCATCACAATGGGAGATTGAGAACCACCACCACCATTCTAACAATCTGATAATGTACACGTATTACTTCAGATAAAACTTCCAATTAAGATACCATACCTGGATTCCCAAAAGCATCATGTCTTAACAACTTAGGTAGACCGAGAAAAGAGGTTCTAGTGATGACAAAGGCTCTGATGTTGAAAATGCATGTGTAGACTTAGAATGAAATTTCTAAACTAAAATTGTGTATAACAATTAAATGTGTATTAACTAAATATCACAAATGAAAATTTGATTATTGGCATATTAAAGTGTAGTCAATTTAGGGGGGAATGGGACTATCTTATATTGATGAATTCCTTATATGAGGCATATACTATATTTAAATATAGTCAACAATTTACTGGAGAAACAGAGATACAACTATAAGTGTTTATAATTCTTCAAGATAATGAAACCATGCTTCAGATGTGATTCATGGCTTTTTGGAGCTGGAAGGACTGCAGGCATAATGTGGTTCATCACTATTTTTCAATAGATGAGAAAACCAAGATCAAAAATAATGTCTTGCTTTGTATTTCATGTGTTTTATACTCTTGACTTCTGAGTTAAGTACTTGTACACCAAGTATCGCAATCACCTTTCTCTTCTTGTGTTTACATGCAGTGTAACAACATACAGTTTGGGCGATTAATAATATTCCTTTTTTCTTTTAATAATAGTTATTTGTCTGAATTTAGGAAAATGATAACAGTATTAAGCCTGAAACTCAGATCTAGTCCTAATCTGGTTGTTCTATTTTATCAAAACTATATAAAATTGATTTGAACATACTGTTCACCATAATTAACTATGAACTGTACATTCAATATAACTTTTAACCATGAAGCCTATCTCAAACTTTGCATTTGATTTTTTAAAAATATGAATGAAAAGCTGTACTAGTGATAAAGTCTTGAGAAGAGGAAGGAATAATATGAATGGCCCTGTGCCCTCTTAAAGGGGAAAGAACTGTGAAGAATTTTGAGAATGCTTTCTTTCCCTGTGGACAAATTTCTCTCTTCCAGGGAGAGACAGTTAAAACCAATCCATTGATTCATTTTTTTGTGAACAGCCATTGCAGCAGCCACATATTGAACCCATTTGTGAGGCCTTCACATAACAAGATTTAGAGAGAAAGTCTCTTAGTTTGGATCTTTGTGGTAATATTTTTCTTTGCTTTTCCCCTTTTTCTTTCTCTACCCAAATCCATTACCTCATCTTCTCTTCCTACCCCCATCCCCAACAATTTGAAATAAATACTAAAGAATTGGTTGAGGAGGGGAAGGAGGAGATTGTTGGTCACTGAGGAAATATGTTTGTTGGCTAATTGTGTCTTGAGTAGCTTCAAGGATTTTTAAAGAAATACCTACTGGAAGGTGCAGCTCTCCCTCACCCACTTCTGGCTGCCTCTGAGAGTCACTGTACATATTGTACCGGGTTTCAGAAACTGCAGAATCCATTGGGAAATGCCTTTAAAATAACCTGTGAGAGAAAGAGAGCATGGCATATGCAAACCACTTTAGAGTCAAGGAGTTCTGGAAGGATTTGAATCTCCTCTCAACCTGCTATCCAAGTGATCCACTGCCATCTCTGACTCCTACTTGGCTTCCATCACTACAAAATAGCAATTGTTACCTTCTCAGACTATAATAAATACGAGTGTTAAAAGTGCCTAGGAAAGTGCCTGACACATGTTCAACTATCCAGAAATGGTAGCCATTATTAGGAATACTTTTATTATCATTATTATATTAATTATCCAGGCTTGATTGCTCTGAGTAGAGAAATAGAGGTTCCATGAAAAGCAAGGCTGGGCTGGACTGAGAAGTGCTGCTACCCATTTGAAAGCTTATACCACATGAAAGACTTTATTGTTATGCTTTTTTCTGTAATCTTGAGACACATATTTTCTATCTACTGTTGTTTTAAAGGTCATCTTGAATTGATTCAGCCCCGTATCATCTAAGCACATCCCCTTTGCTAACCTGTATATTAATATTATGATAGTTGATATTTGACAGGGCACTGTTTCAATAATGTTAACTCATATTCAATGCAAGAAAATGTAAATTCTTAGAGGAAAAGAAACTTTAGTAACTGGAGAATTTAATAGCAGTTTTATTTTAATTCTCTTGGTATTTGTTATTAGTTTTCTATAAATATATCCAGATGTGGGTGTAGTACGTAGATTCTATTAACAAATTCTAATAATTATTTGATATGTTGTCTTCTGAAATTTTCTACCTCTGGACCTAGTTTTATCATTTCTGAAAGTATCAACCCTTTGCCTGTAGTAGAAATGTTTTAAATCAATTATACTGTTATACCTAGAGTAAAAGTGAGTTTGAAGTAACAAATACTCTAAGAACCAATGTGCATTTTGCTTCTGTTTATTTTCAGCAGGTAATTTGTTTTTCTAGCCAGGAATAAATTGAAATCCAGAAAAATTAAGTAAGCTTTATGTCTTATTTAGTGGATTTTCTTGTTTGGTCTGACCTTTCTTTTTTGCTCATGTTTTTAGGCTCAGCTATGTGAACCATGCAGAGGACCTGGCCTCCAAGCTCCTACAGTGTTCCCCAAAGAACAGACTGTCGGCACAGGCTGCCTTGAGCCACAAGTATTTTAGTGACCTGCCCCCACGGCTATGGGAACTCACCGATAGTGAGTATGACAAATCCACAACATCCAGTCCAAGCAGAGACATCATTTTATTTTAGCATCTGTATGTAACGTGTATACAGAGATTCACATATTTGTGTGTCCACAAACATAAGATAATGTATGTTTGTATGTGCATTACAGGTGTGTGTGTGTGTGTGTGTGTGTGTGTGGAGAGAGAGAGAGAGAGAGAGAGAGAACGGGGGAGGGGGGCCATGTGTATATATATTTAGTGGAATCCTGCCATTCATTTGCTAGCTTACCAGACACAGGAAGAAAATGGATTCCTTTTTTGCTATCTCTGCTCTGCAGTCTGCAGCTGTGCATCTTTGTATTTGATTATGTGTGTGTCCAAAAAAATGATCTGAACAGTCATAAAGGAAAAGGAAAATGTGATTTACATATTTAGTGCTTTATGCATACAGTACTTTTTAACTGGCTGCAGTACACAGAGGAGACGATGATTCATTTCTGTTTGATTCTCAGAGACCATCTTGGTTGTAACAATAACCTTAAAAAGGGCTGCTATGCAGTGAGCTGAGGAACAGAGTTGGCAATTGGCTAATGCACTGAATTGACATGTACAGACTGAAGACATGTAATTCATTTTAACTGCAAATGCTCTTGGTATTTGTACAGACAGCTCTTCTCTGAATCTTTTAAAACAAAACACATTCCTGGGTGGGTTTTGTTTTGTTTTTACAGAAGTCTTCATATTTATACAGCCTTTTAAAATTACATTTTAAATATTTGGGGGAGGATTTACGGCTGGGAGGGTCTCAGATTTCTTCCAAAGTGTGAAACAATTCTTGTTAAATTTTGTAAAAACCATTGCCATCAGAATATTTTTGTTCAATGGTGATATGTTCTTTCCAAAGAACAGTTAGAGATATTTCTTCTATACTCTTTTCTGATTGCCTTAAAAATGAACATACTGCATATATACATTAATATTTATAATGTGTTTATTAATCCTTGGTATACATCACTTACAGTAGATGTACGATTATTTCTTCATTCTCTTGGATTTTAGATTTCTTTCACCCATCATAATATTAGATTCTCCTTGATGGCAATAACCCTTTATTTTGGAACTAAGTGCTAAGTACAACTCCTCTTGGGTATTTCTATCCTAAATCTTTTTTGATAGCCCACATTTATTTCTCATTACTTTTTTTAACTCTAAAGTGACTATAGATATATTAATCTACTACTCCCCTTAATGCTTAGCAAATCCTCCTTAACATTTCACGTATTTCCAGCCCATATTTACTCAACACTCTGCCCTTTCTAAAGTCTACTCACTGACTATTACAACAGCTATCCTCAATTTTTTTTAAATTAAAAATTAAATCCCTATGGGAAAATAATTTTTATATACTGAAAACAAAAATGATGTAAATAGGCTTACTAGTTTACGGCTCATCACACTCAAACATATGGTTTGTTTTCCTGTTTAGTGTAACTTGTAACTTGATATCACTCCTCCTTGGTGACATCTCAATCCCAACTGACTTGATGATTGAGTTTAAGCCAGGATTTTGATGGTCTATGAATTCTGAATTCTGTAGTAGTACTTTTCTGTTAATATGGACTTATTACCCACTTGCCACTTAGTTTATCAGCCAGTGGTTAAATCCAGTTTCTATCAGTGAGTAAATGCCTACACATTATCACTCGGCAGCAGACTGCCAAGGGAGACAGCCTTGTCCCCATCATTAACAAGCACAAAGTATGCAGAACACCAGAGGGGAATTAAAACCACAAAAAATACCTCAGGGTGGTATTTTTAATATGAGAATTTAATTTGTAATTTCACAGATTAAGAATTTTGGCTGCATTAATCCCTTTATCAGCTCACAGCAGGCTATTTGCAGAAGCATAACCATAAGGCGATATTCATTGGCAGAAACACGTCTTTGCATAACGTTAAACATCAGGAGCAGTGAAACCTTTTGAAGGGGGGAGAATAAAGATGAAAAATCATTATATTTTTAAACCAAGATTCTACTAAATGCCTCCAGTAGCAATTTTGAGTTACAGAAATGCTATTTCTGTGTCTAGAAGATAATCATTATGAGGCATAAATCCAGTTGCAAGAAAGGACAATCCCAGTATTAAATACTATAGTCATTTCCATTTAGAACAACGTGGCTGTACTTGTAAACATGTTTACAAAACAGAGAATTCCCAGACTTCGGAGACTTTGGGAATTAGTTTCTTTAAGTGAAATGACTGGTTTGGGTGACTTATTGTCTAGGTTAGTATTCTGCAGACTATATTTAGAAGTTTTTTAAATTTTTATAATTAAATTTCATATTAGCATAGAGTCTTGTAAAAGTTCACTATCTGGCAAAGGCAGCAGTGGCAGTGGCAGCAGTAGCAGCAGCACCTGTAATACTCTTACAGGCTTATTTTTTAAGGAGATTTGGAAGGAGATCCACCTGGAAAGAAGTATTACAGAACCAATAAATGGATTGTCTTAGCAACCAAGCTGTAGTTTAGGAACCTCGCTGTCTTAGTTTGGTCACACTGCAATAACAAAATACCATAGATTGGGTGGCTTAAACAGCAGACATTTATTTCTGTTGGGGATGGGAGGTCCAAGATAAAGGTGCCAGCAGACTCGCTTCCTGGGAAGGTCTTTCTTCTCAGTTTGTGAAGGGCACCTTGCTGTGTCTTCACAGGATGGAGAGAGCAATCTCTTCCTCTTCTCACCAAGCCATTAATCTCATCATGAGGGCCCCACCCTTATAACTTCATCTAACCCTAATTACCCTCCTAAGGCCCCATCTCCAAATTCCATCACATTAGGGGTTAGGGCTTCAACAGATGAATTTGAGGACGGACACAATTCAATCCATAGCACTGTCATTCTTAAAGATGGCTCATAGCACTTTCTAAAGAATATCCACAAGAGGAAAACACTTACGCAAGCAGGAAGCAAAGTCAGGTTAAAAGGAGAAGATGGGAACAAAAATAAGTTACAGGTAGATTTGAGCCTTCTTGGCCTAGTGTAATATGTCAGACCCCATGAGAAGGGCATCAAGTGTAGTTGGAGCCTGAGTAACAAAGAGCCCTGCAGTCATTTCATAGATTTGTATAAAAATGAAATTATGGGCTTATATAAGTCAGACACTTGCTTTGGAAGAATACATAATAATGTAATATCTTTCTTTAGTATACTATTCCTTAAAACCTCATCAGGTTACATAGTACCAAATTTAGAGGTAATGTATTAGTGTGGCACTGGAGCAGGAATTATAAAAGCAGAAAGCAAGAATAATGGTACAGTTATCTGGGGATCTGGCTGTTAAAGCTGGCTAATTCTGGTGGCAGCCTGTCATTCTCCCTCTGTCCTGAAACCCCAACAGCTTTGTCCCACTTCTTCTCAAAGATTTAATTGCACGGAAGTAAATGGAGGGCTGATTTAGAAGAAATTCATTACTTTTCCCAAATATACCACAGGGCATTCTCCTGCATATACTATCAAGTTACATAAATAATTGAAGCTGAACTACCCTTGTCAAAGTAAATGAACAAAATACACTTCATAGCACAGAGTCCTTGATTTTATTGCACTCATTTGCTAATTCACAAAACTCAAATTCAGTGAAAGAAGGCCAACAAATCGGTATAGTGTGAAGAGCACTGAACTGGGAATCAGACCACCTGGATTGCAGCTTCAGCTCCACTGTTAACTAGCCAGGGAACTTTTGACAAGTGCCTTAGTCTCTCTGGGCTTCCCATTGCTCACTTAAGCAGCAAGTGAGGTGGACACAGTAGTCTCCAGGGACCTTTCTAGCTCTAGAGTTTGTCGATTTTCCCACATATTCCTGTATATGTTCTGTATATCGTCCTAGAACAGCATAATGCTCTTAATGTAGCTCTATGCCATCGTTTTAAAAATAAAACAGGTGCACCCATTTCTGATGTAAGATTTGCTGCCTTCAGTTCCTAGACTTTCATGCTGTTTTGAATCCTTTCCAACGAGGCTTTTGTGTCCACAATGCCTGGCTTTCGAAGTCTCTATCCATTCGTCTTTTCCCAGCCTATCGAAGATTCAACACAATTGACAACCATCTCCTCCTACTAATACTTCTTTCGCTTGGTTTCCAGGACAGTATTCTCTCATTGCTTTCCTTTAGTTTAGAAAACTCAGGTCTCCTCTTCACACTCCTTTGCTGATTTCTCCTCATCTGCCATACCTTTCACATTAGAGTGTCCTGGGGCTGAATCCTCAGATCTGTCTATCTGCATGGATCCCTGGAGCCTAGATGATCTCATCCCATCTCATGATTTAAATATCATCTATACACTGACAGTTTTCAAATATCCATCTCCAGTCCTGTCTTCCCTGACTCGACTTGTGTATCCAACTGACACTCAACATTTCCATTTGACTATCTAGTAGACCTCTCACACTTAATCTTACCAAAACTGAACTCATCTTTCCCCTCAAACTTGCGCCTTCTCTAGTCTTACTCTTGTCAATAAATAGCAGCATCATTCTTCCAGTTGATGGAAGCTGTCCCTAACTCATCTTTTTTTGGTTCCACTCCACATTCAGTTCTTCCATAGACCCTGTTGTTGCTACCTTCACAGTATATCCAGGATCACGCACGCCACTCCTCACTTCACTGCTATCACCCTGCCCTCAGTCACTCACCATCTTTCACCCACATTTTTACAGTTGCCTCCTACCTGGTTTGCCTGCTTCTCTTCTTGCCTCCTTAAAGTCAGCTGTCACTATTTCCTCTTCTTATATTTTGTGCTTGCTCGCCCTCTAGATATATGCATGGTTTGCCCTCTTACCTCATTTGATTCTCTGCACCAATGTCCCTTCTCAGGAGAGACTTCACTGACCTCCTTCCACCCTAAAACTTCCAGTTTCTCTTCTCTGCTTTATTTTTCTTCATAACATTTACCACTATTTAATATATTATATCTGTTTGGTTGCTTATTGCCTGTCTCTCCCAACTGGACTCTATAACAACAGGGATTTCCTTTCATTCTGATTTATTTAGTACAGGATTTTGAAATTCCCAGAACAGTGTGAAGCTCAATAAATATTTTTCCAATGAATGAAAGAATGGCACAAAGGAAGGGCAAAATATGTTGTTTCCCAATCTAAGTTCATTGCTCTAGATCAGAGAAATGCGGGAGATAGTCTGAGCTGTGGTTCTGAGGGAAAGACCGACTGTCCTATCATATGTTTGCAAATGTGTGTGTGCCTGCGACCACCTGGCATTTCAAAGATCAAAACATACCATGATGTTCAGTGTGCTGGGCATCCAAACTTGCATCTCAGTCTCCATTTTTTTTTTTTAAAAAAATGGATGATTTTAAATGTCTATAACTATATAAATGAAAACTTCATATTCTGTCCACAGTGTCTTCTATTTTTACCGTCCCAAATGTGAGATTGCAACCAGAAGCTGGAGAAAGCATGCGGGCCTTTGGGAAAAACAATAGTTACGGCAAAAGTCTATCAAACAGCAAGCACTGACAAGCAGCACATTCTCAAGAGCACACAGGTAAGATGACCTGCTTTACCTGGAAAGTAATATTCAATGGATATTGAACAGATTCTTTAAGTGAAATATTTCAGACTCGTTTTTTCACCAACTATCCTACGAGTCTCTTGTGTGCATTATGGCATTCATCAGACCTTCTATTGAGATAGAATGCACTCAGTTATTTCCATGTTTTCAGGCACCTACTAGATTCTAACTAAAATTATACTTTATCTTATGCTTTTATTTATGTAGTCATAGGCAAACCATTTTAGTTATAAGCAAGTCATTTTAACTACTGACATTCCTCATGGAGATTAGAAAAAGGTTCACTTTGGGCTATATCTAAGCCACAGACCTACTTTGTTTTGCCCATGCAATTTTTCTCATTAGTTGTTCCCATTTTAAAATGGGGAGACTATACACAAAAGTCTAGATTTCTGGTTTTCCTTGAAAAATAAGCAACTCTAGCAATATTGCCTTCACATTCCTACCAGAAGTGTTTGCGCGTAACTGAATCATTGCTGCCTCCTTTGGAGGGGATGTAGACTCCCCAGTTTAGTTTAGCTCCCATCTGGGCCACTGCACCTATTTCTGATTCCTGTCTGGCTCCTGGTACGGACCTTATCGTCATGAAGCTTTTCTCTTTTACTATCAAATTCTTTGTCCTCTACTATTCTGCAGATAGGAAGCATAATCTAAACTTGGCAACCTCTAGCCATGTCAGCCTGGCCCAGTCATCACATCACGTGTGCTACGTAGTGACCAGCCTGGGATGGCAACTTCTGAAAAGGCCATCTTTCTTGATTGCCAGATGGAAATGCCTAGTATTTTTGGAAAATGTTTAGTATATATATAATTTATATACATATACATACTTAATGTAACACAAGTCTCTGAAACAAATAGAGAACAAATGTTACTGTGGAGAAGGCTTTTTATGTGCTGATTTGTAGAGAAAAGTATGTGTTTGTTCTGATATTCAGTAATTAAGTGTTCAGGCCAGGCATGGTGGCATGTATCTGTAATCCCAGCACTTTGGGAGGCCGAGGCAGGCAGATTGCTTGAGCTCAGGAGTTCGAGAGCAGCCTGGACAACATGGTGAAAGCCTATCTCTACAAAAAATACAAAAATTACCTGGGCGTGGTGGTGGCATGTGCCTATAGTCCCAGCTACTTGGGAGGCTGAGGTGGGAGGATGGCTTGAGCTTGGGAGGCTGAGGTTGCAGTGAGCTGAGATTGCACCACTGCACTCCAGCCTGAGTGACAGAGCCAGACCCTTCTCAAAAAGTAAATAAATAAAATAAAAAGTGTTCAAGTAACTCAAAGGATATATGCAGCATTGTAGTAGTTCCTCTTCCTTCCCCCCTCTCTTAGTTTGAAATATGTTAACAGGCTAAATTGATAGCATGGTAAAGAGAGCAAATTTTAAACTGTACACATTGTCTTATGGGTAATCTGCCAGTATCTTGAGCTACTTCTGGACTTAGCTTTTGAATACCCTCAACATAGGGGTCAATTTTGGCCTATCAGGGGCATGGTGGCAATTTATGAATGATTTAGAGATAAAAGATCTCCAGATAAAGTATGATGTATAAATGACAGTCAGAAGATGTTACTGTTAAACTTGCCACTCCATAGGTAAGAGTCTTCATTCTTCATGTTATTTCTCCCTGTTGAACAAAAAGCACAACTCTCGGTTGCATTTGTACTCCCACTCTGAATTTCAATTGGTCAGACAAAGAGTGGGGCTAGGTTTTTGACCAGCTACCTCCTGGTATTGAGAATGGTTTTGATTCATGAGGGTTACAGCATATGCTTTTTTAAAGTATTTAACCTGCATTATCATAACGAGGGCCGTGGCTTTATAAATCCCTTCGCCAATTCAGTGGAACAAAATAAAAAGTGGACTTTATTTGTGCTGCTGCCTCATACACACATGCACACAAGCAAGCCTGAATTTCAATTGCAAGGCTGTGTTCCTTCTTCTTGGCTCTTTTGAGATCCCCTGACCTGAGCCCAGCCAGTCAAAGCTGCTAGAACGTGTTTCAGCTCAGCTCCTCCTTGGGAAATCAAATCAAGCTCACAGGACAGAAGCGTTGCTCAGAAAGTCTCAAAGGTTGCTAATTGAAAAGAGATGTTTTTAAAAGGTGCTCAGAACTACAGTCATCCGTATATAAAAGCCTTTACAAAAATGTAAAAATGTATTTTCTTCACATATATTTTTTAAACTAGATGTCAGGTTATAACACAGTAGAAGCTTTTCCTCTAGAATTATTTGATAGCAATACAAATATTTTTTCTATGAGTTTTGCCTTTTTCACATCAACTTGTAAAGCTTTTTTTTTTTTTTTTTTTTTTTGAGACAGAGTTTCACTCTTTTGCCCAGGCTAGAGTGAAGTGGCATAATCTGGGCTCACTGCAACCTCTGCCCCCGCCTGGGTTCAAGCAATTCTCCTGCCTCAGCCTCCCGAGTAGCTGGGATTACAGGTGCATACCACCACGCCTGGCTAGTTTTTGTATTTTTAGTAGAGACAGGGTTTTTCCATGTTGGCCAGGCTGGTCTCAAACTTCTGACCTCAGTTGATCCACCTACCTTGGCCTCCCAAAGTGCTAGGATTACAGGCACGAGTCATGGCGCCTGGCCCAATAAAGCTTTAGTATTATTGTTGGTGTAGTTTTCTTCCGATCCAGATGCCTCAGCTTGATTCAACATAATGCTGAGGAAACAACTCAGTTTCTCAGAAAAGCTACAGGGAAGATGGATTCTAAGAGTTTTCTGTCAGTCAGCAGAAAAATAAATTATTTTAATGTCTCACCTTTGTGGAGTTTTTAAATAAATGGGACCATCTTTGAGATCAAGTAATATAGCCTATTTATTGGCCTATTATATCTTGTGGAATGGCCTTACTCTGACCAATACTGAATATCATATAGACATTGTAGAGCAAAATGTCTACGTAGGTAAGGTATCCTTAGAGAAAAATCTGTAATTTCTTAGACTTTGATTTTGCTGTTGCTGTTGAATTCATTGACTGTTTAGAGAAGGCTTTGGCATCTTAAATTTCCTCAAATGTCCCAATTCTTTGTAATGCCTAGAGAGACTGGGAAGGAGAGGGAGGCCAAGGGGGTTGGGGGCTGAAGGAGACTAAGACCGAGGGCCGGCATTTTAACCACCTCTCTTTGGGGAGTTACAAGGAGGTGAATGTGGAAAATGCATTATATTACTTCTGTCTTTGAAATGATAGAGGACTGAGTAGACAAGAATGTTTCAAGTCCTAATTTTTCTTCCAAACCTCAATGCCAAATTATTTCTTTCCTTGCATACCAAGGTCACTTTAATTATTTAGTTAATAATGCCAGATTTGCATAAATTGGTCTTAGTGGAAAATCTAATGAGATGCATTTGGCTTTGTAGCAGAAAGCAATTTTGGTTTCAGAGTCTTGTAACCAAATTAAATAAGAAGCAAACCATAAACACCTAAGTTAAAAATGGGGTAGGTGCCCCTGGATTATCAAAATACTGTGCTTCTTACATTTTGTTATCCTCTAAAGATAGGAGTAAAGATTTCATAGATTCTTCTAACTCATTTTATCAGCACTGATGTGTAAGACCCTTCTAAAATCAGAGAGCCTTAAATATACGTAGAAATTTTCCCCAAGGAAAAGACTGGAAGCTGTATTGAATACCACATCCATTAGTATGACTTATTTTTGCATACAGTGATACCAAACACATCCCTCTGGTGAGCTTAATTTTCCACTTACTCTAAACTGGCATAGAAAGTGCATGGTCACTCTACTTCTCCTTTAGCTAAATATAAGGGATAAGAAAGGTCTCTACTCTTTTAGATATGTTTTGTAATTTTTCTGAAATAGTACGTGCTCATTATGGAATATCTCTTTTCAATGAATCAGTTGGTTCACAGACCCCATTCCTAATAAATTTACAAATACTTGTCTAGTGCATGAAAGAATTTTATTTGGTTCAATTGCAAGAAGTTAACTGCATGCATATTTTGGTGACCATCTCCTTACCTTTTAGCCTCTTATTTCTGCAAATCCGCATTATGTAGGAATTACATGATAATGGAAAAAAAAAAATGTGTCAGACTCCCTACTTGGTCATTAAGCAGTAATTTCCTATAAGTAGGCTGTTAGGTAAACAGAGTAGAATGCTCCAGGAAATTTAATTAAATGAGATAAAGATTTTTTTAGAAACCTGCTTTTAGACAGAACACAATGTACTGGTGCTTAAGACTGTGGCAGCACTGTCTGAGCGTTAGTAGAATGGTGGTTCCTACTCAGTAGGCCACCTAGAGCTGTTTGCCATCTCAACCGCCATCTCAACTCTGGAAACTGCTCCTAAAGAACAGCCACCTATTGCTCTCCTCCATGCTGTGACATTATGGCGGCTCACTTTTTCTGTCTTTGCATCAACTAACACAGCTTTCATGTTCCCTTCACTTCAGGGCCTCTGCTGACTTGTTTCTGCTTATTCATGGATCCTGCTTATTATCATTTCTCTTTGTCCTTCTACTTCTGGGGCAGTCTATTGCTGACCTCTTTTTGCCTCAGATTCAAACCCTCCCAGAGAGTGGCTCTGATTGATGTAGCCATCATCATGAGCAAAGCTGTTGTGTCAGTCACCCCCGTAGAAACTGCTGACTGACTGTAGGCTGCCTTGAGGTCAGGCTGTGAGCCCTGATCCAGTCAGCTGGGCCCAGAACTGGGTGGCCAACCTGTTTTTAAGGAAGCATTTGGAAGAGGCTGCTGGGCTTAGCCCTTCAGAAACTTGGAGAAGCTTTTGGAAAGCAAGCAGTATAGCTGGAAAGTGCCTTGCCTGGCCTGTATACTACCGAGTGAAAAATCAGGCAAGTACAGAGAGAAACTCCAGTTCTGACGGTGTGATATCTTCATTGTGTGATATTTTTGACTTTTGACTAAAGGTCCTTTTAAGATGTGTTGCATTTTCTCAACTATAGACACAAACAGAGATAATATCCATCAGCACTTTTCAATATATACAAAACACAAGTGTTAGATCTAGGTTTCTTTCAGTACTAGGAAGATTTCTGGGGTTTTTCCTGTAAAAACTGCCATTTTCTGCATTATCCTACAAATTTTTTTTCCTATTAAACATCTGCAGTTTTATTATTTCTGTTACCTCATGTAATTGACAACAATTGTTGAAATGATGCTCAGAGGGGAAACAAACCTTAGTGTTCTTTGCAAGTTTCATCTGGAAGATTCCCTAGTTGTTACCATTACCCCCACATGACTGCCAATTAAAAAATACATCTTATTTGGGAAGTTGACAGCACTTTGAACCTCAAATGCATGATGCATATTATGAATATCCAAATGAGAAGAGGCTGCAATGCTATTAGTTTCCCCACCTCACCTCACCTCCACCCCACCTTACCTTAGCTTCCTCTCTACTCTGGGGAGTCTGTTCTGTCCTTTAAATGCTAATGCAAGTTTGTTTCTTCTCTCCTCCTTGTCCCTTCTCTGCCTCTCCACCCCTTCTTTTCTTTGGGTCAACTCTGATCTGTACTCTGCACCACTAACACCCTAACCCCATGCAAGTGTAGGCAGAGGACTCGCAGGCTGTCACCACCTACTGGGATTGTCACAAAGCAGAATGAAAATAAAGTTGTATCATGCTTCCTTCAGAATGCATTCTTAAAGCATTTTTGTTTTGTTATTTTTTTTTTTTTTTAAGAAACAGGGTCTCGCTCTGTTGCTCAGGCTGAACTTCCTGTGTTCAAGCTATCCTCCCACCTCAGCTTCCTGAGTAGCTAGGACTACAGGTGCGCACCACCACACCTGGATCATTTTTAAATTTTTTGTAAAGATGGAGTCTCACTATGTTGTCTCAGCTGGTCTCAAACTCCTGGCCTTAAGCGATCATCCTGCTTTGGCCTCACAAAGTGTTGGGATTACAGGCATGAGCAACTATGCCCAGCCTTCAAGCATTTTTTTTTATATTGACATAATTTCATGTCTACAGAAAAGATGAAAGAATAGCACAAGAATTCCTGATACCCTTCACCCACTCTCCCCAAAGTGTTAACATTTTACTACATTAGCTACATTTGCTTTATCATATTAATTCTCTCCGCCATCACACACAAATTTGTGCACACATACATTGTTTCACTAAACCATGTGTGTTACTGAAATGAAGCTCCATTATCTTTAAATATTTAACAGTGTTTTTCTTAAAAACAAAGAATTTAGAGTGATTTTTTAAATAAAAATAGTAAATTTTTGCCCTTTTTTTCCTTTTTTTTTCTTCTCTGATTAAGGTTTTAAAAAGCAAAGTGGCTAAAAGAGAGGAAACTGGTTGATGCTTCACAAATTGGTTCATCAGCCTATGGATCCTTGAAAATTGACTATAATTTTGTGATTCAGCATTTCCAGGTCAAATGAGCTTTCAAAATGGTGAGGGGCGGGGGGAATAGCCTTGCATCTTCTGACTTCTTAAAACCCAAATTAATTTCTTAGGGACTATTTAGCCAGCGGCATAATATGAGTGAAGCTTTCTTGTAAATAGTGGGCCCAAGCTGTGATGTGGCTAGTAACCACAATATTTATTACAAGGAAGTTAGCAGTCACATATAGAAAGTAGTTAGAATCAGTTCAGGTGCTGTATTTTTCCTTTTCATTTAATGTTGATTCTTATGAATTTGGGATACAGAAGGAATTGTCTATGCCCTAAGTGCACTGTATTGTATTATTAATACCAGTATAGCAGCTGAGTCCCACTAGACAGTCTTTGTGGTCTGCTGATACTCTAAGAAGTATCTAAGCATAAAAGGAGGCTGTTTGAGTTGAAGTGGGCTGATGGTCTGGGATGACATTTGAATGCACAGAGGACAATGTCTAAATGACAATGTCGAGAAGGGAAGGCAAAAAGAAGCTGGAAACTATTCCTGCTATCCCACGGATGCTCGTCACTCCTCCTGCGATATTCTTCACATGGGAGCTTTGTCTGGGTAGAAATGGGGAGTGGGATCAGGGAGGGCTAGACACTGGGGCCTGGGGACAAGAGCCAGGGTTTCATGTCCTTAAACACATTAAAATTCTAGACAGATAGCAAATGTAATGAAAATTGCAACCCGAATGTGTTCTGATAGACAAAGTTAAACACTTTAGCTAAAGTATTACAAGTATAATTAACAAAAAGTTTGCAATACTCTGAATTGCTTCTATGAATAAAGCTTTTCAGAGCATCAAATTGGTTGTGCAAATGAATGGTTTACTGAGCATCTTTTGGAATTTAGGATAGCTGCTTTCTCTGCTAACCAACGCATGCACACACACACACACACACACACAAACACAAACACACACCATTCATACAGCCAAAAAGAATAATTTTTCAGCAGTCCTTGAGTTGTGAAGATAACATCATAGATTAATCAAAGGTTACTTTTCCATTTAGGGAAATAATGTACACAATCTAGAAAAAAAATACAAAAGTTAGTCATTGGTGGAAATTTATCTCATTATAAAAATAACCCTGTAAGCTAAGCATGGAATCAAATACTGAACTGTTAACTTCAATATTTGGGTGAATTTTTTCACTTTAAATTATCACCATTGTCTTAATGTAGTTTGCATTATGTATAGTGCCCTTGGATTTTTAATTGCTCTGGATTATCATTTTCAATGCAATTAGTAAAATGCCCTCAATTACATATAATAATTACTGTATATGGGGCTATTGGCCTAATTACTATAAATGGGGAAAGATGTGTGATTATAATGTGCAATTAAGTCATGTACAGTATTTATTTTACATTATTACATACAATGGTATAATGATAACACATAATTATATTGTATCTTTCCTTGGTCAACAAATCTACTGCATATTAAGATACCTAAGAGTTGTGATACATTGCCAAATTAACCATCTTCCGGATCATTCTTCCTAAAATAATAGGGTTATTCTGTGGGCCAAAGCCCCACTAAGTTTAAATATAATTAAGTAAACTGATTCTGCACAGGCAGGAAAAATCTGGAAGGAAAAAAATTATTTCACCTCTATTAGTTAAGAATGCCCAGATTATCCTCTTTTTGTCGGTGTCAAGAATTTAATCCTCCCTGGTGCCATACCAACCTCCACCATACGTGTTTGTTTTTATGTGGATATGTAAAAATTAACACCCCTAAATGTTGGTAACATTTAAAATATGCCTGAGAAAAAAAGAGGTTCTTTCTTCACTGTGGCAAATATTATAATCATCCCTAGTTTACAAATGCACACTTAACGAGCTTATAGCACATAATTAATTCTGCAAAGGATGCTGTTTGACAGAGTGGGATTATGAGAATTGCATATTGATAGTGGCAAGAGAAATATATTTTCTCTACGTAAGGTGGGATATATCTTGTGTTCTTTAGAAACTGGCACATCTCAGAGGTGTTGCTCTCAAAATGATCTCAGGATGGAAAGAAATCAGTAATTACAGAGCCAGGCATTCAGTTGTGTCCTAATTTTCCCACCAGTTTTTCAGTGTTTCAGCTGCCTCAGAGACTTAAAGTATTCTCATTAGGTAGCTGCAGAGGCAGCCGCTTGCCTACTCCCTCATTCTCTCACTCGCTTTTCCTTTTTTTATTTTTTTTTCCTTCCATTCCTGCCTTGGGAGTGACTGTGAAGATCATTTGCTGGAATGATTGGCAGGTTAGAGGATTCGATCAGATGAGTTCCTCTTAGTGCAGGTCAAAAAGGCTAGTTAGCAGGAGCTGTCGAAAAATGCCAGCAGCATTCGAAATGGGAAATGTCATGACTTCGAGGCAGGGGGTGCCACCTGGAACAGAAAGCTCTCAGCTCATTAGCAAGTTACAGGATGCGGGCTTAACTGGAGGGAGCAGGGAAGGAAAGATAATACCCAATAGGGAAAATGATTGTGAAGTGGAATTGATTTCATGTATAATTTGTTTATCACTAGAGGGGACAAATGCTGTCCTTCTGACATGAGCAGAGGAGTGTGGACTATGAATGAAGCAACTTAGCATAATCTCCAGGTTGAGCTTTGGATTTAAAGAAAGCAAACTTCTTTATTCTTAACTGTGGAAATGATCAGGTCATGTTACATTAATTAAAGCTGACATACTCTCAAATGTTTTATCTGGGCAATTGTGGCAATTTGACAGAAGCGGATAGAGATGGGCAACTTTAGAAAATAAGAGGGATTTTTCCCCCCTCTGCTAGTGTGGAAGACTAGCTCAGTTGCATACTGAATTATAACAGGGTTGGTGTTTATACTCAGTGGTTAGCTAGGCTGCACAAATCAAACCAGGGTTCCGGATTCATGTGCAGTCTCATTGATAGAAGAGACCACATGCCCTTTGGGAGATGTGTATCTAATCCATGTGAAAAAATATATGTACATTTTAGAATATGACTGTGTCCTATTTTGGTACAATGTTAAAATTTTAACTTCTTTTTTTTAAAGGAGAAGTTCTCCAATTTCATTGCTGCCTACATGTCAATTCATCTAGAATTTAATATTCTACTATAGAGTTAACAATTTACAGTAACCTTATTTACAAACAAAACTAAACTAAAAAGTTGCTGTTATAGAGGAAATTAATCTGCAGTTTATAAAAAGAGAACGCAGTGGCAAAACAGAAAACAGTATTGCCTCACATGTATTCATACTAAACTCCAAATTAAAAGCTTCCAGTATTTTTACAATGTATCAAATGAACTTTTGTGTAAAGCCTTTTTTTAAACATAAATTCCATCCGAAAACGTATTTTGTTTTGATAAGAAACTTTTATGATATCATTTATCTTTTGGCATGGAGATCTTCATCTTGTTAAGTCACAAATGCCACAGCTGCAGTCTTTCTGGCTGAACACTAAAGGATGTTTACTTAGCATCCAGATTCTGGTTAAAATGTATATTTTCAAAATGTCTTTGCCTTGGGTTTCTTTTAAATATTGAGACATTTTATGAGGCAGTTATTAAATAGCCAAGGCTTGTTTTATCAAGCAGCCTCAGACTGCTGTGTAATGTGAATAGGAATCTTAAAACCTCCTAGTCCGAAACACTGGTGCAAAATTCATTCCATTCTGTATTCAGCGTAAAAAGCTTAGCATTAAGCTACTGTATATAGCTGTCAAGATATATTGCATTAGTTCTGTCAAATATAAAAATTTAAACATCAGTGTGAATCCACTCCTCCCCTCATTTGGGAATTGTATTGTGTGGTCCAGAAGCTGGCCTTGAAAACAAAATTTTTATAGAATACTGTCTGAAATGGTTCACCTAACGTTAGGATTTTTTTTCTTTCACAGAAACCCAACTTGTTAATAACTGACAGATTTATTAGATTAATAAATAAACCACTTTGAGGGAAAACATTGTCAAAAAAATGTTAAAATAATTGGGTATAGTTGTCTACAAGTAGGTTTCCCAGTCTGTACCTTTAAGTAAGAAGCCCTTACCACTCAAGACAGGCAAGTTGAAGGCTCCTGGCCCTACAGACTGCAGGGGTGAATTGGTGGTGTTTGTGCATGCCTGGTCTCATTGCCTACCCTTTTCTCCAGCCCCTCCTCTCAATTCCGCATTGCAAAGTCAGCTCTGCACTCACTGACTTAGACTCTCCACTATTTTACATTCTTCTCAATCCATCTCCTCTCCATTAACTAATTGCTGGTACATATTGACATTATTATATTTGTCATACTCTTTGTTGAACCTTTCCACAACTCTGTGGATTGATTAACCGTGTGTTAAAAGTCTTACTTTCAGTTTTGTGAGTTCTCCTCAGAGAAGGTCCCTGGATACTAAAGAAAAGAAGTGATAGTTTTATCATCGTCTTTTATGTCAGCAGATCTCAAAGTGTGGTCCATATACCCTGTGGATCCCCAGGGGCTTCATGCCCAGGGGCTTCATGGGGTCAAAACTGTTTTCATAATAACACTAAGATGTTCTTTGCCATTTTCGCTGTGTTGACATTTGCACTAGTGGTGCAAAAGCAATGGAGGGTAAAACTGCTGCCTCCTTAGCATGAATCAAAGCAGTGACACTCTAAACTGTATTCCTGGGCACTGTGTCTTCACAACCACACAATTCAATTTGGGGGGGGGGGAAGCTTCACTTGATAATATTCTTGATGAGGAAGTTAAAAGTATTGATTTTATTAAACCTCTACTTTTAGGTAAATGTCTTCTTAATATACTGTGTGACTAAGTGGGAAGTTTGCCTAAGTCATTTCCACTGGATACCTAGTTACCATGGTTGTCTCAAGGAAAAGCTCTTGTACAGTTGTTTGAGTTGCAAGCTGAACTGACTGCTTTTTTCCAGGCACATGGTTTTTACTTGAAAGAATGACTGACAGGAAAAACTATAGTTATTCAAACTTAGGTATTTGGCAGACATTTTCTCAAAAAGGAACCAAAAATGAGTTTGTCAGCAAAGCAAAAAAACAATAGTAATTTGTTGATAAAATTAGAGCTTTCAATAGAAAATTTGAATTTGAGAACACTATGGATAGCTTTTATTTGCCACTGTGAACTGGACAGTAATAATGAGATTGGTGGTAATATAAACAAATGTGATTTTTTTTGATATTGTGTAGTGAAATGTGTCAATCTTTGAAATACCTGCGTAAGTCACTAAATCAATGTTTTCCAAATGATCAATGCATGTTAGCAAAATAATGCATGGATAAAATATTCACTGAAAGTTTAAAATAAACCAATAGATACTAAGGTAACAGAATACGAAGAGTTCATTGATATAGTTTCAGATTCCCTGGTACAATTAACCCTTAAGAAACTACCACTTGTTGAGTTTTGTTGTACTGTAAAAGAAGAATATATCTGAAAGGGCTATTAAAATACTTCTTTCTTTTCCAATTACTTACCTGTTGTAGTCCCATATTTTTGTCATTTGCTTCAACCAAAACAATGTGTCATAATAGATTGAATGTAGAAACATATTTGTGAACCCAACTCTCTTCTATCCAGCCACTCATTAAAAAGATTTGCACAACTGTAGAGCACTGCCACTCCTCCCACTAATTCTCTTTGGAAAATATAGTTATTTTTATTTAAATTCTGTTTTCATGTTATCATGTAATGAGTTCTTACATAAATATTTGTAATCAACAGTTTTAATTTTGAATATGGTAAATGTCAGCAGCTACAAACCATAGAAGCAAAAGTTCTTAGAGGGTTCCTTTTAACTTTTAAGAGTCTTAAGGGGTCCTAAGATAAAAAAGTATGAGAAACACTGCTCTATTTCACAAGTATCATGCATTAACTCTAACATACAAGTTATGTTGGTAACATTTTCCTTCTTGAAGAAATTACTATTCAGCACAAATTTTTTTTTTTGCTATATGAAATGATTCTGGATCTCTCGATTTAATATCTCAATTTTTCTAGTGTACAATAGATAAAAATCCCTATTCTTGTGTTCACACAGGTATCATCTGAAAATTACATTAGAGCATCGTTTACCATCCTCTTGATGACTAGTAAACCAAATCTTGAAAGACTTTTACTGTATATTAATCTCAGGGGCTGTGACTTTCCTTTTTTATATACATCAAGTTTGACCTCGCATGGAGAGCCTCTGGCCATATGATACTAAATCTTCAGGCCATTTTACATAGCTTGCTTATAGGACTCAGAAAGGCTTTCAGATAGCTCCTATTAGACACAGCATAAATTCAACTTTATGTCAGAAAACGGGACTTGGGTCTTTTCCTACCCAGCTCCCATGAAGTAACTCATGGAAATCTGGGTGCATTTGGGGTTTCAGAATCCAAAATATCTACTCAACCTGAGTAGCAGTCAGTCAGATTAGGGCTATGTTCTTTAGTTTTTTATTTTTTGTTTTTGTTTTTGTTTTTTGAACTCTATTTTGAAGTACTTTTAGATTTTTTAGAAGAGTTGTAAAGCCAGCACAGAGGATTATGTCCTTAACCCAACTTCTCCTAATATTAACTTTATTTTTTATGACCTGGATGCTTTTGAGGAGTACTGTTCAGGTATTTTGCAGAATGTCCCTCATGATGCTTTCTCATGATTAGATGGGGGTTATGGGTTTTGGAGAAGAATACCACTAAGATGAGATGCCCTTTCACCACTTTGTGTCAAGAAGTACATGATATCCACATAACTTGTCACTGGAGATGTTGACCTTGATCACTACCTTAACACAGATAAGGTTTTAAAGCCAATGTGATACCCAGGATGTAAAGTCAGAGAAGCTGGAGATCTGGGACAGGTTCTCAATCAAATGGAAGGAACTCTAAATGGTTACTGAACTGACAACAAGGCTGCCTAATGTCAGAATCTGAAGAGAGAAATTACTCTCAAGGCTTCAACTTTCTAAATGAAAATGGGTGGAAATGGAGAAAGAGTCACCAACAAAGCAGGGAATGTCTGAGTTAAGAACCCTGAGATGTTCCAGCCTTTGACTCAGGATCAGTGATAGAATTTATCAGGGCATCTGACAGCGTGTGGAATATATTTGGTAAACATGAATAAAATGTGGCTACTTTACAGATGTTGGGAACAAAGCAAGTGTTAGCCCTTCAGTATTGAAGTCACCTGTTCATTTGTCTTTCTTCCCCACTGGAATCTAAATGTCAGAATACAGGAACTCGTTTACGGTTTTATCCTCATTTTACCATTATATTTCCCATCTCCTCACTCGGCACATAATCTATGCCCATTAAATATTTTTGAAATATTGATTGACTTAGTGAATATCCAACCAACTCACCATACACCAATCTCCTGTTCTTTCAGGAAGTTTTTTTGTTTGTTTGTCTTTTAGCAACCACTATATTGGTACTCTACTAGACAATAGTAAGAAGACAGTTCTAGCTTCAAGACACTCACAATTTAGGGACACAAATGCAGTCTTTTAAATTTCAGGATGATGAAGGGTACAGCAGAACTTTGCATGAAGCTATATGGGAGGGCAAATAAGGGAAATATTAATTTTGCTCGAGGAGGTAGCAGATGTTTTTCCAAAGGAAGAGATTTTGAACAAAAGAAGGCATTGGATTTTGCATGGGCATACAGGAGGAGAAGGATGTTTTCAAAAAGAGGAAACAAACACCAAGAGCAAAGCTGTGTCACAAAGTGCAGCATCTCTAGGGTCTGATCTGATAGAGCTAAGGGGCTGGGAGATACGGAGTGAGAAGACATGGACAGAGAAAGTCATTTGAAGCCCGATTCTGAGGGTCTTCAATGACATGCTAAAGAGTTTGGATTTTCATGTTGTTGCCCATGGAAAATATGTATGACTTCCTGGTCAGAGATAGAAGAACCAAAACATCTTCAAGCTGAGAGATCCTTTAGGAATCATTTAGCAATGCTAAAGGAAGAGGTATTTTTTTTTCTTCTTTAAACTTATTATGTTAGATCATGTCTTGAAATTAAGTAAAGAAAATAAACAAGTTTCCATTCACATTTATGCCTAATTTGATGTTAGCAATTTTACCAACACTTACTCTTCTCCTTCTATTCATCCTCCAGCCATGACATTTTAAATTTCAGGATGATAAAGGGTACAGCAGAACTTTGCGTGAAGCTATATGGGAGGGCAAATGAGGGAAAAATTAATTTTGCTGGAGGAGGTTGCAAAAGTGACTGCAACTCTGTTGTGACTGTTATAGACATAGTTTCTTGATTATACATTTATCAGCATATTACAACATGTTTCTTAAAAGTAATATGTAAATTATTTTAAGTTAAAGAATATGCCTTTTCTATTCACATATCTTTTGTAAAATGAATAACAATCCCCTTAATTTAAATTTTGTGAATATATAAAATTTCATATATTAAGATACATTGGCATCATTTGGGAGAAATGCAAAAAATGGAAAAGCGAGTTTCTAGGGATAAAAATTTAAGACAATTTTCAAAGTTAAAAGAAATGTTTAAGCGTTCAGCATCTTCATGGTCTTGTATGCTCAGCAGTCAATTGGTGTGCAAAAGTGTTTTTATGAATAAATTCATACTCCTGTCTATGTACTTTAAGTCCCTGTAAGGGAGTTTCAGGCCCAGTTTTGCCTAAACTCAAATACACTGTGAAGTATTTGACAATATTAAAGTCTGTCTAACCAAATTCCTTAAACCACCTTAATGGTTAGTAACTAAAATTTTCAGTGATAATTATGATAACAATGAAAAAAATGTTGAAACAACTGATGTAAAACAGATTAAACAAATTATTAAGAACAGAGTAGACCATTTAAATATTTTAAAAATAAATAAGTAAATTAAAGTTTACCAAAGCAGATGAAATATGATACAGTCTTGAAAATTGCAGTTATTAAGCCAAGTAACACGGAGAAATACATGGGATAAAGTGAAAGTAGAATATTTTGCTTGTACATATAAAATTTATACATCAGAAATAGGAGTGAAAGGAAGTACATTGAACTGCTGTGTCCTAACTTTAACAGAGAAAATGGTTTTACTGATTTTATTATATAATTAAGAAAGTTAGTTAATTTACATCTTTATAGCCATATTAGGCTCTCACTGTATTCCAACCTCAGAGTCCCCTTGGATGGGTCCAAGTTCTTTGATGCTATCTCATTACCAAATTCTCCTCTGTAGATCTATGTTGAAGAGTCAGATACTATGCAGGCTAAGCTCATTTTACAACCACAGGGCATTCCATGAGTTAACGTTTAAAGTACTTTCTATTACCCCTAAGAAATGCTGATAAATTAATACTAGAAATAGCAGTATCCAGATGATTAAGAGATAGCATGGAAACATAATTTAGCCAAAAGCAAAAAGAGGAGCTAAAGGAGTCCTATGGTTATAAGAATTTGGGACTCCAGATTCTCCACCTGCTGCTAATCTCAATGGGCTTTTCAAAAGGCGAGGGTTTTTTGTGGGGGGAGGGCATTGAGTCTTTTTAATGAAACAATATGTACTTTCCTATGCCAAGACTAATTCTACAACATTGCTTTGTGGGTTGAGAGGTTGGAGATGTTGCAAACAGCCATGACTATTTTCCAGTTTGATCCACTTGACTATAGCTCAACAGCTTGTAGCTAATGGAAAGTCTTTGAGGTAAATAATTTTTTTATCACTTCACCTCATCCCCTAAATATCTCCTGATCATGGCATTGTTGATCTACCTGCAAAAACATGCTACAGTCCTCAGAGGTCCACTGCCCACTTGCCCAGACCTGAACTATTTGCAAAAGGTCAGAAATTAAGATTCTTGACCTTATTTATTTCTTATCTGCAGCTAAGGGGTAGAAAGACTGGGAAGGCAAAATCATTATCTTTTGTTTGTACTCTTTGTAGTGCAGAGTGCAAATAAATTTTGAGAAGAAAATTTCTATTAAGAAAATGAATTTAGGCCGGACATGGTGGTTCACACCTGTAATCCCAGCAATTTGGGAGGCCGAGACAGGTGGATCAGTTGAGGTCAGGAGTTTGAGACCAGCATAGCCAACATGGTGAAACCCTGTCTTTACTAAAAATATAAACATTAGCTGGGCAGTAGTGGCACGTGCCTGTAATCCCAGCGACTTGGGAGGCTGAGGCAGGAGAATCACTTGAGCCTAGGAGGCAGAGGTTACAGTGAGCTGAGATCACACCACTGCTCTATAGTCTGGGCAACAGAGTGAGACCCTGTCTCAAAAAATAATAATAATAATTTATAGAATTTTTTGTTGTTGTGTGTATATACAAACATATCTTGAGACCCTGAACCAGCTTATTAAATTGGCCATTTTATGTAATATTCAAATATTTATGTATTTACATATTTGTATACATATATATTTCTGTCAAAAAAAGCAATGTGTTTCATTTTAAATTTTCTTTTACTTATAACTTTCCATGCAATGCTTCATCATTCAGTAAGCTCTGCCTTTTGAATTGTTTATTTTCCTGTACTTTTCAACTTCCACCTTCACTTCATCTCTTTACTTGGTATGTTACCAGGGAGGAACAAAAAAATAAAACTGGGGGACAGAGGGTTGGGGGTGAAAAGGAGGCAGAGGAGGAAGACTGCTGAGGGAAAAAAAAAGATTTAAATGAGAACTAGAATGAATGCCTCACTTGTTGGCTTTTAGCACAATTACCATACCTTAGGAAATATGCAGAGAATAGTTAATTACAATTAAATGAGCCCCTTTTAGAGGCAGTGGCAGGCCCAGGGATCTGACTGTCAGAGCTGTGAAAGATATTGAATTGGAAGGCTGGTCTCAGTGTCAGGAATAGATGGTCTGCAGGGGTGAGCCAGACAGAGAAAAGATAGCCGGGTAAGAGTAGCCTCAGACAAGGGAGCCACGTATAGCATTTGCATACTTTTCCTGCAAAGAGGGTTTAATCCAAAGGGGGAGATTTCAGTATTGTCAGTCAGGCTTTGTTCAGGGTGAAGAGCAGAAGGAAATCAGCTGAAGGGGCCTTTCTCAAAGCCTTGGTCTCAGCCTTGAGGTTGTCCTAGCAAAGTCACGTTCTTGAGGGTTGTTTGCACACTATTGTCTGTTTGAAGATCTTCTAAACCCAAAGGGCTCAAAGCATCCCCCTTTGCCAGCACAAAAGAAGGGAATTTGTGTGGTAAAAATGACTTGTGTTGCAAACTGAACCCAAGTACCCTTTGTTCTTACACAAAATACTCTGAAGTTCCAAGGATGTTTTTTAGAGCCTGACTCAGTGAGTCATACCATCAAAGTGCTCACAGGCTAGAAAACTAGGTAAAACCAACCTACACTTGTGTCTTTCTTTGCCAGCTCAGAAGAGACCTTTGTGTACTTCCTAAAGAAGATGGCTGAAAAAAAATGAGGCAGATAAAAAATAATTTTTATTGGCATGGATCATTTTTGCCCCATTTCCTTATAGCATTTTCTGATACGTAAGTGTTTATGTCGAAAATGGAGGCAAATTATTTTGGCAGTTCAGATTGTCTTAGCACCCGACCAGCCATATCTTTTATCTGGCAACGTGAGTTTCTGACTTTGATCTGTGTCCAGTTTTCAAAACTATGCCTTCTTTTCTAAAATATGATGTTCTATGTAGTATACCATGGTCTACTCTCCACCGTAAGTTTTTCTAATAATCTACACATTTACAAAGAGGAGTGTTTAATCATCCAGATATCTATGGGTCAGAAGTCAGGGCTTGTTTCAACTTCACTAGTTGATTTGAGCATTACTGCCCCATAATGTCTACAGTTCAGGAAAGTATGTACTAAAAGCATAGACTCTGAATTTAAAAAAACAGCAATGTACTTGTTTATAAGGGTAACATGGGTATCTGTGAGTGCCTTTTAAATTTATAATCTTCCACATGAAGCTTAATGCTTTAAAAATGTGATATCTTAACACATTATATATGTAATTATAAACACACAGACTAAACATTCCTTGTAATGGATCCTGTAGGATATACAATAAAACTTGACATTGGAGTTTTGAAAAATATGTACGTATTTACATAGAGCAACTAATTCAGCTTGAGGTTTTCTAAATTAAGGATATTACTTTATCACTGTTTTAGTTGTTTTTTATTCTTTTGCTGGATTTTTGTCTCATTTTGAAACTTTCTTAAAAAGACCCTATACAAATGCAAAATAAAAGGTAATGAAAAATCTGAGGGTCTGAAAGACAAGGAAATGTCCATCTGGGTTTCAAAATAAAGGCAAAACTTGCAGCATATAAAAAGAAAGATAAAGCACACTTTGAAATTCACATGAGCCATCTTCTAAGAGAAAAGTTATGCCCTCTTCATTGATAATTAGGAAATCTTTTATCAGGATAATCATATTTTGGGATTTCCACTGATGTTATAATTCTAGTGGGTGTTGATCACGGGTGAAGTTGGAAGCTAAGACATTGACAATGCCCAAATTAGAGTTTTCTAAATTTATAACTGTGGGTAAAATTGTGCTTGCTGCTTTCCTAAGTATGTTATTTTTTGTTATGGTTGAAATGCTTGTCTCTGATCTAAGTAAACTCTGCTTTGCTGGAAGTGGTGCATTTCTTTCTCCAGCTTTGCATTTTCCCCTGTGAGAAGCGTGTCTGAATTGGGGGAACCTGAATATACCTCTTTGTTGCTGAGCTTGTCAAGCACAGTGCTGTGTTCTCTTTCCCACCAGGAAGGTCAGGCCGCTGGGGGCCAATCTGTTTTCTGAAATGAACCCTACTGTCTGTCCGTGGTGTCTGACAGATTGAAACAGTTATCTGCATTACTGTGCTTTCAATGCTATTTAAATGCCTTGCTTTCTGGGAAAAAAAAAAGTAATATGTAGGCTACATTGAAAAAATAAAAAATTTTTAAAGGACTGTGCTTTGGATGTTAATATTTATCTAAAAGACAGATTTAATTAACTTTCTAAGAACATATTTACAGATTCAGGAAGTTAACTACATGCACTGTGCACACACACATACACTCACACCAAGATAAGCCCTCACTTATGAGCTCTACTTCTAAAGACTTGGGTGTGTGTATGTATGTGTGTGTGTGTGTGTAATTGGAGTAATAAAATTATGAAGTATGGAACTGTTTCAATTGTGGAGTTTTAGAGTAAGAGTCTTTTGTTCACTTAGATTTCAGTTTCATGTATTTTGATGAGAGGTAGGTATAAAGCCTGAAGAAATTTGTACTGTGCTGAGCCTCACTTCAATACTCTCCAGATAATTGAGCTAATTAAATCTTTACCAACATTAACACAACTCTGGCATTCCTTGGACAGTGGATAATTATTGCATGAACATGGCAAGCTTAAACTAAACAGATGAAAATAGAGTTCTGTGGAATGGGTATTGAGTTTATTCTTTATTCATCTTTTGATAAGGTTTAATTAAAACTGCCTCTCTCCATTGTGGTGAGAATGAATGTGCTTGTTTTCTTAGTGAAAAGCAAATTATTCACTTCAGCCATGGTTCAATAATCAAAGCCTTTGCAAAGTTTTGGGTTATAGTGTAGCTGTGGGGATATAATTGCTGCAATTCTATATGAAGGCTTTATCTTTTTTATTACTTTCTCTTATTTATTTTTGTAGAAAGAAATTTATAAAAGCCCATTTTGTGATTTCGTGTGGAAGTGCATATGTTTGAAGCCTTGTTATAGGCTTGCTGTGGCTAGAGTTTTTAAAAGGTGTATTTCTTAGAGCCTCTTGCTAAAATAAAAAGGTGAAAAGGGACACACACTTAAATAGATAGCATTTGAGATGGATTTTTTAAGTTAGTGAAGAAAGTTTAATAAAACCTTTAAATCCTGTGGTTGCCACTGTATTGACATAGTGCATTGACAATCTTAAGGGTGAAAAAGCAATAGACCTAGGGAATTCTTTCTGCAAGTATATATTTGCATTCTCTTTCACTTTCTTTAAATCTACCAGAAATATTTTTATTATTATTCTTTTAAGTGGGGTAGAATTTTTTTATGTTGGTGATAATTTTGTAGCATGAATAGATTTTATATATATTAATGACAGCTGATTGTTAAATGTATTGTCATGACTATCCTGTGATTTCTATTTCTTTCTTTCCCTCTTTTTTTCCTCATTTTTATAAAATGGGAGATTATAAGGATATGTAAGATATTTTATGGAACCAAGGACAAAAATAAAACTGGGCCCTGGGCGTAAATTGGAAACAGGGACTCCAGCAGAGATAAGATCTCTTTCTTTCTCCATCTTTTTGTTGCCTCAATTCTGGCTTTCCCTGCTTCTCTGGTCCGTGTGATGGAAGCCAGGTTGACTTGTCCTGTGATTTGCAATAACAAGCAGACATCATTCGAGGTCAGTGTTCCCAACTCCTTGCGAAGACAATCTGTCCTTCTTAGACAAGTGAATCAGCCCTACATCCAAATTCGAGTGCCTCCACTTACCACTTCTTACTGCATGTTTTCTTCATCAGTGTTCCCTCAAGAGAGAGGAAATGCAGACAGGAGCAAGTATTTCTTAATCTATAGAATTATTTTAAGGATTAAGTTACTGAATGCAGTGTTTTTTAACTCCTTATTGGATAGTGATATCAATCTAGTAGACTGAAAAAGTACTTCGCAAGTGTAGTAGACTAAATGGGAAAGGAAAATGAGATGATCACATGTAGTAAAAATAATGAGTATCATTTCATGAAATTTTTATTTCAACTGTATGTGTGCATGTGCATTTGTATCTATACTGAGTCACTTAATAAAATGCATTTTTTCCAGTGAGTTGTGGCCAAAACAAATTTCAAAGCAGTCACTGCTCCTCAGATCCCCTTGAAGGTATCTCTTGGGAGGCAGTGAAAAGAGAGAGGAACACTGGGCAGGGCTTCAACCCCATCACTCTCCGCATCAAAGTAGCTCTACTTTAATCTGTTTTACACTTTATGTTTCCACCTAAGATATTTTTAAACAAAGGATGCAGTGGCCAAAAGTTTGAATGAATGATTTCCCATGTTCCTTGGTATTTTTAGAGCTAAGTACAGTAGCCTCCAGGACCAGAGCAAGCATTATTTTGGTTTTCTTTACTAGGGAGAGATCAGGAAACAATCCAGAACATTTCTTTTCTTTCTTTCTTTCTTTCTTTCTTTCTTTCTTTCTTTCTTTCTTTCTTTCTTTCTTTCTTTCTTTCTTTCTTTCTTTCTTTCTTTCTTTCTTTCTCTTTTCTTTCTTTTCTTTCTTTCTTGCTCTTCCTTTCTTCCTTTTTTTCTCTTTATTTTCCCTATTTCTCTCCCTCTCTCTTTCTCTGTCACCTTTCATTTTTTCTCTTCATTTCTTTCTTTCAAGATGAAGTACAGTTTCCCTACTTAATCCCATTGCAAAAAACTCTGAGACTTAGCATACAACCAGGACAACACTGAATCAGATTGAACTGTAAACAGCCTTACAATTTTAAAAAGAGAAAAGAAGTGAATCCCTCTCCCCGCACTTTTTCCTGTTTTGTTCTTTAGGATGGGATGAAAGGCAAAAGTGAGCAATGGTGACACGAGTGAGAAGGATTTGGGCAGCCTCCTCACATGCTCAAATAAGGTCTTTTAAAACCGAGGATCATGGAGAGAAGCAATCTCTTTAATAGAAATAAATAGCAAGAGAACAAAGACCAAATAAGAAAACAAACTGACTTCCCTAAAAGTGCATTTTATATGACTTCCTTTGGAAAGTTTAAATAAATTTAACAGGTGCTTTTTCTGCCCTTGACATTGTATGAGGGGATCTGTGTGGCACAGACTGTCCTGAAGCCAGAACCTTATGTCGAACTCTTTTGTTTAATCCTGAGTTCTGTTGTGTCTGTTTGAGAAAAGATGTGAAGTGGTCATGGGCTTCCTTTACTTTGACCTTATGTTAGTGAGTCCTTTGTTAATCATTCATTGCACTAACATCAGTTTTGTTGGTGGTAGACTTGACTCAGTACAGGCAGCTCTAACTCGGGAAGCAATATAGAATAGGGATTAATATCTTTGGTTAATACCAGCAACCTGGGCTTTCAGACTGTGCTATGCTACTTACCAGCTCTGTGGCCTGGGCTGAGACTTAACCTTTCTCAGCCTCAGTTTTTCCATCTATAAATCAGGAGTAGGAATGGTTCCTTTCTTGTCAGCTTGTTGTGAAGATCTAAATAGGAGGATAAAGTATTTAGCACAATACTTGCTTGCTCCATAACAAGTACTCAGTGACTGTTATGAATTCCAAATTTCATGAAGTCTGTATAAATAAAAGCCAGACTTATTTGAGATCTTTTATGGTAACCATTTTTTTGGTGTTTTTTCCATTTCTTTTACCTAAAATGAAAAAAAAAATCTAGACCATCTTACAGTGTAGAGTATTGCTTGGTAAAAGTTGTACGTAACCATGAAAGAAGGAAGAGCAAACCAGGGCTTGGTTTGGCATGAGGACATGAAGAAAAGGGATTTGTGGAAATTGGGAAAAGAGATGCAAGAGATTTTTGTACATCAGCAAAAAGCACAAAAGTTGCAGAGTGTGTCACGTGCAGCGGATGGCAAGAATTTCCACTTGAGTGAAGCAAAGGAAGCAAGAAAGTGGAAGCAGTCTTTGAGGAAGTGTAAGTTTCATGACCCTCAGTAGGGGGCCATTCCAGAAAATCGTCAGTGTGACGTAGTCATGTAGTTAGAGTGGTGGGAGATGGACAGAGAAGAATTAAAATTGTCTCCACTTTCTCAGATGAACTCATTGGCCGGATGGTACCTTCACTGGCGACCTCAAAGAACTCAGAAGGGGCAAGCATTAGGTGAGGATAATTAGGCCAAGTCTGGTGGTATAAAGTAGAGGTGTCCTTTTGTTTAGGTTGATATAGCAACGGAGAGAGAAAGAGAGATAGAAATTAAAAAGCAGAACTGAAGATTTGGGAGCCTCTGGCATAATAGGACTTGATGGGATAAACAAAGATTCAAAAGCTGGGTCATTGTTACTGAGCTGTGAATAGAGGTCAGCACAGACAATAGAGAAAGTAAGATCAGAAAAAAAAGAGAGAAATAAGTTACAGGTGCATCTCTGCTACCAGCTTCTCCATGATGCCAAGCCAGGGCATTCCAACCTGTAGTTATAGTGTCTTTCTCTTATTTTTCCAAAACACTTGTGGAGGTTGTAACCTGGAAGCCTTTAACAGATACTGCCCGTATACCTAGCATTTGCCTAAAACAGTGGGTGTTGTTGTTGTTGTTGTTGTTTTTTTGATATGGAGTCTCACTCTGTCACCCAGGCTGGAGTACAGTGGTGCAATCTCCGCTCACTGCAAACTCCGCTTCCTTGGGTTCACGCCATTCTCCTGCCTCAGCCTCCCGAGTAGCTGGGACTATAGGCGCCCACCATCACGCCTGGCTAAATTTTTGTATTTTTAGTAGAGACAGGGTTTCACCATGTTAGCCAGGATGGTCTCGATCTCCTGACCTCGTGATCTGCCCACCTGGGCCTCCCATAGTGCTGGGATTACAGGCATGAACCACCATGCCCGGCCAACAGTGTTTTTAAATATTTAAGATAATAGTCAACTTTTAAAACTATGTAGATTTTACATGAAAATACATTTTTTTCTGCATCTCATTTTTGTTGTTGTTGTTGTTAGAAAAAGGAAGATTAGACCACTTTGGGCATTCTCTAACAGCAGTGATCAGTAGGGCTGAGTAGTGGCTGCCTTCTTTAGCAAAGGCTGTGACCTGAAGTTTTCCACAGTCCCTTCCACTCCTACTTGTCCCCCTGCCACTCACACTGAGAAGCAATTGCTATTTACCTTCACCTTCTGGTTAACTTTCAGTGGAGGAAAAGAAAAGTGAAATATTTCTTGTAGCCATGTCTCTGTTGTCAATGTCAAATATAAAAATAGCCCAGAGGAGCCTTTTGTTGTAAGAAGAATTGACAAGATCCTATTTCCTTGTATAAATAATCTAGGCCACTTCACTCAAGTTGCCTTCTTGGCCCTTATTGAGCTGCTGTCTGAGAATTCATAATAATTGTATGGCATTTAATCAGTTTTATTATTATATGTGTTTAGCTTCCATTTCCAAGGGAATCATAAAGCTTCGTCAGCTAGAGTTGGTTTATTCCATAGCATATAACATAATGTTGTACACAAAGTGAAATATGTGCATATAGTTTCAGGGGAACCAGGAACAAAAGGAAAAGACTGTAACAAGTTTCTAAAGAAGAAATATCTCCTTGAAAATAAGTGACCCAACTGATTGAGAATGAGATGACAAATTAGCAAACATTTACTAAGTGCCAACAGATCTCAGATGGATTTTGTAAGAGATCCAAAGATGTACAAGACATCATCCCTATTGTCAAGCAGTTTGCAGTGCAGTAGATGACATAAGGTACGGATGACTCACTCAAGGTAAAATGTGAAAATTATTGTTATACAAATATAAATAAAATGCAATGAAAATAGAGCAGGGACAGACCTCATAAATTTCAGGGAATGCTCCATGGAAAAGATAGCATCTGAGCTAAAACTTGAAGACTAGGTGGGATATTTATAGTCAGGGATGGGCTTCCAGGAAGGGGCACCTAAAACCACAGAACAGCTGAAAAGTCCAGGATATGTTTGAAGCTGGACAAGAAATGTAATCGCCTCAAAAACAGAGTAGGTGAGTGGGTGCGTGTGTCCTGCTTAAAGGTAGGAGAGAGAATGTAATAAACACCATTCACTATAGCGTCAGAACAAATACAAGCTACTTTTTTCCTTAACCTTTTCTCTTTGCCTCTTATTTCTAGAGATGGCTGTCATGCCATAAAGCACAATTGTAAGGTTAATAATAATAACAATGGATGGGTACAGTGGTTCATGCCTGTAATCAATCCCAGCTCTTTAGGAGGCCAAGGAGGGAGGATCACTTGAGCCCAGGAGTTTGAGTCCAGCCTAGGCAACATAGCGAGACCCTGACTCTACAAAAAATAAAACATTAGCCAGGCATGGTAGTGCTCACCTGTAGTCCCAGCTACTTGGGAGGCTGAGGTGGGAGGATCACTTGATCCCAGGAATGCAGTCAGCCAAGATCATGCCACCGCGCTCCAGCCTGTGTGACAGAGTGAGACCCTGTCTCTAAAATAATAGTAATAGTGAGAACATCTCACTTAATGAGTGCTTACTGTGTGCTAGACATCATGTTGAGCACTTTACATGAGTAATTTCATTTAATCCTCATAACAACCCACTAAGGTAGGTGTTCTTATCCCCGTTTTGCAGAGGAGACCGAGACCTGAGCTGTTCCTTCGTGTCCTCAATGTCTTACAGCTATGAAGTAGTAGAGCTACATTTGCAAGCTGGAAAGATGTCATGTTGTTGCACTTATCAACTGGTCTTTTTATTCTATCTTCTGACAAGCCTGCATTATTTTAGATGTTTCAATCATAATCTAAGCCTATGCAGTTATTTAGTTGCTAATGTCTAGAGAAGCTTTGGCTACCTCTAAGGATAAAATTAGAGGTTCAAGAACTACAGTGCCCCCAAAACCCTGACCAGATCAAGTTAACTAATCTGTAACTTGAACACCCTAAAGGCCCCATTTAAATACAATTTCACTGTTAGTGAGAAGCTCCAGAACCTTCATTAAAACTGAATGCAGTAAGAAATAAAAAGTATAAATCTGTCTTTAGAATCATGTTGGTTTTTCAAATACATATCACAGTTATTAATAAAATGATAATGTTCTCTGTAAATTTCATGAAGGCACAATTGGTCTGAAAACATTTGCAATTTCTACATAAGCATTTGTTTTTAAAAAATATATGCTTGAGATTCTATTATTATGGGCCATATTTGGATGGTATTGGCATTTCATCAATATTTCTTTCAATATCAAAAATGCAGTAGGTGCAGTAGAATTCAACTGCAGCTTTAGACTCTGACCGTTTTTAATAGATTCAGACAGCCTTCCCTTATTTATGTTGACACAAGGGAGAAGCGACACAGATAACAGAAATCATTGAGTTTGAGGATGCAGTGTTTGGGCCATGCTGTATCATCACAGTAATTTTTGATAGTCTCATAGTAGAAGTAGTTTGGTGCCTTAAAATACCAACAATTTTGGAGCAGGATTTCTAAAGTGCCTGGAGCAAGTCTCCAAAAAGGGGTGTAATCCACGGTAGATATTTGCGGGCTTGGAAAAATTGTTAAAAACAACGTGAAGAATCAAAGGTAAAACATGCAAGAGAGAGATGATTAAAAAGAAAAACATAAGCAACTTCTAGCATTTTGTTGCTACTATGAGACTTTTGGGTTATATCCTTAGAATTAGATAGATATTAGGGACATAAGGGCAGAGAAAAGAGAAATAAGGGAGACTGTTCCTTCCTAAAGATTTGAACACTGAGATGGATCACACTACTTTCCTTTCATTTTCACCTTTTTATTCTTAACTAATTGCTGAAGCTTATGTGAGTTAAGCCATGAGTGTTTCAGGTATCAACTATTCTTAAAAACAAAAAGAATTGGTAGTCAGGGTTCCTAAGAAAAACACTCACTGGATAAGACAGAGGGAGGGTTGACCTATTCTCTTCAGTGTTTTGAGATTTCCTATTGCTGTTGATAACCAATGTATGTGAAGACCTGTTCCGATTGCGCAATCTCACTGCGATCCATATAGTGCCTTATTTCTTTAGACATACCTTTTTTTTTAGAGGGCTGAAATTTAAATTAATAAACCAGCCAGGGCTGCATGCCGACATGACTTGAAAGTTAACTGGAATTTATTGATCTGCAGCCTACAAGCTGTTCTATGCCGCACTGCACATAAGAAAGCCAGTCTTTAAAAGTCGCAAAAAAAATTTTAATTACCTCAAAAAAGACATTTTACATTTCTAGGCTGTAACTGTTGTTTGACTGGACCCTTCTCCCCTCCACCCCTTCTCCCTCAAATTGGGTCATTAGTGACTAGTGTTGACAACAATGATAGCTAATGCAGCATTCACAATCCATGCTTAATTTTCTGTGTTAATGGAGGAAATGGAAGAAATGGCTTGCCAGGCTGGCCACTCTTCAGCTCCTGTCCCTAAGGAAATTCAGTGAGCAGGCATAAGTGTCTTGATGATAATTTCAAAAGATGGGGATGCAACTAGAAGCTGCTCATCTTCCTTATTAACTTGTTATGTATCTAGCCTCTCTGAATTTCCCAAACTCCTTAAGTCTATTTAAATTTGTCACTAGATGCTTTCCCTTGAAGAGCTACCTGTCGGGTAAATCTAAGTCTTTCCTATCCTGTGTCCTAAACGAGCCCTTTAAACTTCAAAGGGATTAACCTGGCATTATTTATTTATTTATTTATTTATTTATTTATTTTTATGTCAAGGCACCACAGATTAAATATCCTTTTATTTGACTCAAACTGAACAATAACATTTAAAACACACAATGGGAAGCAGTGCAGTTATCTCTCAAAATAGACAATGATGGTTTAATTAAGAGGTTGATAAAACATATGTAGAAAAATCAGAATGTCAAAATAAGTACCAAGGAGAACATATACTTTGAAAAGGGGGCTAAAACATGTAGCTATACAATCTGGGGTTCTGATTGATTGATTGATTGATTGAGACAGAGTCTTGCTCTCTTGCCCAGGCTGGAGTGCAATAGCGCGACATCGGCTCACTGCAACCTCCAACTCCCAGGTTCAAGCGATTCTCCTGCCTCAGCCTCCTGAGTAGTTGGGATTACAGGTGCCCACCACCATGCCTGGCTAATTTTTGTATTTTTAATAGAGTCAGGGTTTCGCCATGCCGGCCCTGCTGGTCTTGAACTCATGACCTCAGGTGATCTGCCTGCCTCAGCCTCCCAAAGTGCTAGGATCACAGGCATGAGCCACCATGCCCAGCGCTGGGGTTCTAATTCAACAATTTTTCTTGGTAGTCATGCCAACAGTAATTGGAGAAACATGTTCCTAATTGTTGATGGGGAGAGGATTACAGGTAAGCACACATATTTTAATATGTATTCAGTGTCTGAATTTGAAGAATAAAAACGCATTGCTTTTGCCACTTAAAAAGAGCTAAAATCAGATCCAGTTATTTGACACAGCAAAGACATACAAATGTACATGGCAATAGCAAGTTATATTGTTCAGGTAGTGAATATGATGATACCCCACTTTTGTCCTTTGCCATTCTACAGATTTTTCCAGTCATTGCTCTCAACTTCCATTTTTCCGTGCTGAACAACCCCCATTTTCTATCTTCTTCCATCTGCCTCCTTTTTTCTTTGATTGTACACATACCTATCAATGAAATTATTTCCCTCCACTTTTAAACATAATATTTAGAATACTTTATTTCTCCAATTTTATGGGACTTTTCTAATCATGTATCCTGCAGGACATAGTAATCAAACTCACACAAATTGGGTGGGTGTAGACAAGTCAGTTTGGTAAAAGGATAAGGAGCATCATTTGCTTCATCAGCATGGTCTGATGATCACCTGTGTCACCACTTTCAGGGTTCCAACAGCCCCACCTCCACTAGCATCTCTCTCTCTCTCTCTCTCTCTCTCTCACACACACACACACACACACACACACATACTTCTTCCCATGGTTTTAGGTATTTTATCACTTGGAAGAGGCAGATGTGTCCTGCAAGATTTGCCTTTTTTTTCTTTTTTGAGTGTACTCTGTCTCTTACTCTGAGATAATTTTCAATATTAGAAAGAAAATCCAACTAATGCTGGCTGCTAGTTACTTTTAACACTTCTCTGATGGAAAATGTTGGTTTGACTCATTATTTCCCCTCTTTAATCAAAGTTTTCTTTCCCAGAGAAAACATTCTCCCCAGCCCCGTGTTAACTCTATTTTTCTAAACTGTCTTTGATGAAGAACCTTGTCAAGGGCTTTCTGAAAGTTTATAAATTATATCCTCTGCTTATTTACTGTCTCAGATAACTCAAAATGATTGGCGAGACATGCCTTCTCTCCATATAAACCATGTTGCCTTTCTCCTAATAGATTATGTTTGCATATATGACAATTATATTGCACTTTATTGTAGATACTGTCTACTTGCTTTATTTGAAGTGGAGCTGTGAGTCCCAGGATTCACACCAAACTCTTTCCCCCCTCCCCCCCATTAAATCCTGGATGGGTACATGAAAAATTCAGGATAATGACCAACTCTGAAATTGTTCAACCCTTTGGTATGATAATACTTGATAACTTTATTCTTGTCTTTGTTTCTAATATGTTTGACTTTAAAATTAGCATGTTTAACATTAAAATCATCATCAGGGAATCAGTCAAGTAGTAAAAAGAGACCTTGGGTTAAATGCTTATATGTCTATCCACACACATACTTACATGTATACACACATATGCATATATAATCAATAGCTATCTCTGGATTCTGAGTATGTTTGAATAAAATTAAGCTGTATAGTCTGAAATAAAAATGGATTTTTAAAGGGAATTTGCAGGCCAGGTGTGGTGATTCACGCCTGTAATCTCAGCACTTGAGAGGATAAGTCAGGAGGATCACTTGAGCCCAGCAGTTCCACACCAGCTTGGGCAAGTTAGAGAGACCCCGTCTCTACAAAAAAATTTAAAAAATTTTATTTATTTATTTTATTTATTTTTTTTTCTTTTTTATTATACTTTAGGGTTTTAGGGTACATGTGCATAATGTGACAATGTGCAGGTTTAAAAATTAGCCAGGTCCAGTGTGGTGGCATGTACCTGTGGTCCCAGCTGAGGTGGGGGAATCACTTGGGCTGTGGAGGTCAAGGCTGTAGCGAACTATGATTATGCCACTGCATTCCAGCCTGGGCGATCAGCGAGACCCTGTCTCCAAAAAAAAGGAATTTGCAAGTAGATAATGATGCGCATATAACTACATTTTACCCACATAGGAATCTTCCATTTCCATTTCCTCTAATAAGATATGATGGTAGCTTCTTGGGTGGGTATGAAGTTTGTGAGGTAATAGTTAGCATTGATGCCTTAGGGTAAAAGGTGGAGTGCCCCTTTAAGTACAGCCTGACCTAGATGTTTAGGCTACAATGTCAGGTGAGCCATAATGTCCACTCTTAAGGACATTGCATTCTTTGGGGAGAGAGAGACAACAATCAGTGAGTCTGGTCAGAGGAACGAGGACCATGGTCAGGCACACCCAGGAGTCCCTGGGGAACCCTGAGAGGGGTGTATAAATAGGCCGCTGGTGGGATGTCTTCCTTTGCAGTATTATTATTTTTTTCATTTCCTTCATATTAATACAAGCTAATAAATGTTTATTCAGTTCTTGCTATTTACCAGGCACTATGGGAGATATACCTACTGCCTGTAAGGGGCTGCAGACCAACAGCATCAGTTACTGAAATTTTATATAAAAACATGAGACGCCATATGTGAAAACCTGTGATCAGGGAGACTGTGCCCTGGAGTGGAGACCTAATGATTTTAGAGTACTCTGGATGGACCAGTAGTCCTGGCTTATTGTTAATAATAACAGTTATTTAACACCTTGACTTTTGCTATAAAACAATTTTGCCCTGTTGAGAAAGGAATCGTTGCAATATATAAGCAAAAGGTCCATATCAAGATACTGAGTACATAGCCCTTGAAGAAGGGAAGTAGTAATAGATATGAGATGTTATTTAGGTGGGAAGAAACATTGAAAATGGCTTTATTTCAATATTTCAAAACATTTCTTCCCTCTTCTGAAACCATTTTCCGAACATGCCATTCACTTTGGGAGCTTCAAAAAAAAAAAAAAGACACCACTTTCAGCACGTTACAGCCTAATTCTTCATGCTCTTTCCTTTTTGACTTCCCTTCTCTTCCCTTCCTGCCACCTTACTTGAGTACCCCATCCTCCCATGCAGGCACACACGGAATTCCAAGTGTGGAAGGAAATTGCTGATGGTATTCTAATAGTTTTTAGCAGTTCAAATTCTCTCTCCGTTAACATGTAGCTAATGCATAAAATGTTAATACTCCTTAAAAAGAACATATGTTACAATCTTAGTGCCTTGTCAGACACACTCTAATCTGTTAGCAATTTTAGGCTGACAAAAGCTTGTTCTTGGCCCCATGTCTGTCTCTACAGTTCTCTCCACTATATATCCTGTGCAAGTTCAAAGCATGATGATGACATTAGATAGCACACATGTTGGTTTCATTAGCTAGCTCTAAACTGTTTTATGTGAATGCACTAATTTCACTGTACAGAATTAACTAGGCCATATGGGTGTGTTCTGATTGCCCTGATACATTCATTTTCTTCCACTCCATTTTCCCCCTCTCTTTACTGATCCTGTGCATCCGAATCTGTAGTGGTGGGGAAAATTGATTGACTCAGAAAGTAGGGGATTGCAATGTAGTGATTTCACGCTCAGTTGTTGGCTAACAAGGCACCATAGTTTTTATTTAGTGAGGCCTGGTGGCAGGAGATGAAGAATTGTGTAGGGCCCAGCTGCCACGGTTACAGAGCAAGCAGCTTAAAGGGCTTCAGGGTTCCAAGTGTGAGGGGAATTGTCTCTTCTCAGCAGGTAAGGGATAGATCTAGGCAGAGTCTGTTGTGTTCAAGATGCTGACTGGCCTGGCCAATTCATAAATCCAAAAAATTACAACATCTTCTGGTCAGGAGGAAGTGGAAGGGACAGTCAGTGGTGCACTTAACCCTTTTAATGCCAGGATATAATACCTCCTGCTTGCTGGCTGTTTACAAGGTGATATTTCGTGTTTAAAATATGTCTTTGAAATGTAATTTTCATTTCCAAGTCTCCTTTTAAATTAAAATAGATTAACCAATTAATTATCTATTTAGGGAAAGCTAGTCAATCCATTTACATTTGCTGCTGTCATATATTTACATATGTTTCAGACAATTGTGATTTTTTTTTTTTTTCCAGATTGGTCTAAAAGGACTAGAAAGCCCTAAGGTTTATGTTCTCATTGTGTATGTGTGTTTCTACATGTGTTCACACATGCCCAAACATATATAGGATCACACTAAATTTATACAACTTTTTAAACACTTAAACTTTATTTAGTATATAATCCTTTTTAGTAAGAATTTGGCCTTTACTCCATCTATGAAAAATAGTTGCTAAGTCAACAATGGTTCTGAAGAGAAACACAAAGGATAGGATTTGTCCTATTAGGAAAACTGTTTTCAAGCATGTTAGAATTAATGTTAATATTCTGAGTCCAAGTGAGCCCAGGAAGGACCTCTAGTTGATGAAGTTAGCTTTCTTCTAGTTTCTATATATATTTAAGGATAATACAATTTTATCTCTTTAAAGAACATTAAAATTTAATGTTAACATTAAAATTTTCAGGCTAAAAGTCCTGAAAGATAGATCTGAATCAAAATGAATTAGGTATTACTATAATAAATACAAGATTCCTATTTCTTATTTGCCTCATTAATGCATAAGGTATTTTTATTGTGTTTATGCAAAGAACTCTGCTGAAGGACACAGATGTCATTATTAATATTTTCTATTTAATGCCTGCAGTGTCCTGAGGATTGTATATCCCATGAAGCAGACATAATTTATTCTTCAAACTGGAGTTCCCTTGGTGGGAATACTCCCTGTGTTTCTGCTTTAGTATTCAGCCTCTTGCTCTTACCTTTCTCGTTCCCACACCCCAGTCTTTAGGCTGTCTCATAATTCGGGACTGAGAACTCAAAAGTCCCAGTTTCAAAGTGAGTCTGATTTGCTAACAGGTACAAGTCCAGTGGGAGCATCCTCATCACAGAATCCACTCATTTCAGATCATATCCCTGATACAGAATAGACCTATTAAAAATGGCTTGTTGCTATTCAAATCCAGACAACTGTGAATTTAATCATGCTCTCATTCATGCAAAACAAATTTCACTTGTTAAAAGCCTGAGCAAGTGTAGTTAGCCTATAAAGTTGGGGGCTGGACCTGAGTTTCTCTAACTCCGGAGTTATGATGGGGTTTCATTTAAAACCATACCTTTTTTATTTCCTGACTTTTGTTTCTCTGGTTGATTTCTTAACAATGCTATTTTAAATAATATTTGCCATGCTTTTACAACAATCTAAATAGAAGCTGGTTTGGAATGACATCCCTCTTGGCGGTCCACATTTGGTTCTAAAAGGTCGCTCGTGTTCATTATATCATGGACACAGAAAAGAAAAAATGCTTCCCTTTTCTCCACATCTTCTGCCTTTGATCCATACTCGTGCCTAGATGGGTGACAGAATTCACTGGTAGCTAAATGCCTACATTTCATGGTCACTAAGATGGAGAAAGGAGTCTCAGTTTTGCCCACCTATGATGTAATGTTATAGCCCATCAAGCCCAAAACAGAAAAGTGAGGTAGTCTAAAGCAATAGAAATTGAGGCCAACATGAGATGGAACAGTCCTCGCAGTATGCAGACTCAGTTGGAGTTATACCCATGCATTATATAAAACCGAACTTGTGTGTTTGGAATTATGGTGTTCTTAAATGCTACCAGTGGGCTTGGTTGGCTTTATAAACCAGTCATACTTTCCTCATGTGGTTACAACTTCTCCAAAGCCTCACAGAAAAATTATAGCTCCCCACATAGACCGCTTATTCATAGTGTTGTGTCTTGTGAATCGTGGTATGATCTTTTGGTCTCCACAGATACATAGCAACTTAAGAGTAATTTAGAATATAGTGGGGAAGCATACTAACTACAATTACCACTTGGGAATCACAATCAGTCAAAATTATTTTTTGTCTCCTTCACTTATTTCATTACTAAATCATATCTTGTAATATCAGAGATTACTATGATGGGTAAGAATTTCATTATATTACATTTTTGGGTTTACCTCTATGCATCTCTTAGCTATCTGGCAAAGCTAAGTGGATATAGAACATATTCTTTAGCTTTAATATTTATCTAATTCATTTCATTCATCGAATTATTTCTGGTGCTTATGTTGTGTTGCATTCATAAGTCATGTGAAAGTTGCTTCCAGAATTTTCTTCAAACAACCTGTACTTATTTTACATAAAGATTCACCTATTCCCTGTAATCTGTCATTTGTTCAATAAATCTTTATTGAATACTATGTGCTATGTGCTGGGGCTATAAAGCTTAGAAATAATTAGATATTATCACAGTGCTTAAGGAACTGACAAATGAGCAAGAGAGACATACATGTAAAGTTGATATAGGTGGGAAGTGCTGTAGCCCAAGGGTGAAAAAATATGATGTAGGAGACAGAGAAGAGCAACTCAAGTTAGCATGTCAGCATTAAAACTCTAGCACATAAATGTGGGAAGCACTATTAACACCATTTTCCTGATTTGCCTATGGTAAGAATGATCTTATATAATAACTGCCCCACAGGTTGAGTACCATTTTCCATGTATGTCAAGAACAGAAAGAAGCCCCAAATAGTTTATAGTATAAACAAGTCAAAGTTATGCTCTGAAGAATTCAAGGGAGAGATTGATACATCTGTTTCAGTGAGGGGTTAGAGATGGAGTGGAGCTGTGGCCAGCTGTAGGGCTGGTGGGAATGGATCAAGGCAGCATAGCTAGGAGACTGGTGTGGCGGGGGTCAAAGATTCTCCTGGAAAGATGCAGACATGCATTGAAAAAGTAACAAGAAGCCTTAGACTCAGGAACTTGAATTCTAGGCAGAGAAACTTTCAACTTGATGCAGCAGACAATAAATATTTATAATAACCGACGCTGGTGAGGTTATGGAAAAAAAGGAATGCTTGTACAGTGTTGGTGGGAGTGTAAATTAGTTCAACCATTGTAGATAACAGTGTGGTGGTTCCTCAAGGAGCTAAAAGCAGAACTGTCATTTGACCCAGCAATCCCATTATGCTCAAAGGAATATAAATCATTCTCTTATAAAGACACATGCACACATTATTCACATTAGCAAAGACATGGAATCAACCTAAATGCCCACCAATGATAGACTAAATAAAGAAAATATGGCACATATACACCATGGAATACTATGCAGCCATAAAAAAGAATGAGATCATGTCCTCTGCAGGGACATGGATGGAGCTGGAGGCCATTTTCTCTGGCAAACTAATGCAGGAACAGAAAATCAAATACTGGATGTTCTCACTTACAAGTGGGAAGTAAGTGATGAGAACACATAGACACATAGAGGGAAACAACACATACTGGGGCCTACCAGAGGATGGAAGGTGGGATGAGGGAGAGGATCAGGAAAAATAACTAATGGGTACTAGGCTTACTACCTGGGTAATGAAATAATCTGTCCAACAAACTCCCATGACACGAGCTTACCTGTGTAACAAACCTGCACGTGTACCCCTGAACTTAAAAGTTTTTAAAAAAAGAAAATTAAGTTGACAAAAAAACAAAAGTATTTATAGTTGTGTCTTTGAGCAGGGAAATTACACTATGGAAGTAGTAGGATTTGAATAACGTTTACTATGGGAGGGAGTTCTGACTGCAATGTGTAAATATGTTCATTGAAAAATTTTGCAAAAGCATGAAAATAAATCTCTTAAAGTCACCAAACCTCAGAAACAATTTTGATTAACGTTTTTCCATCTTAACATTTTAATATATTTCCAGGTTTTAGGGGTTTTATTATTTGTCTTTGCTTTTTTTTTTTAACAGAATTGGGGTTATACTTTACTTAACTTTTATAATCTCCTTTTTTTTCCCACTTAGTAAATCTTGAATATTTCCCCATGTCATCAAATCCTCTTCTGCTTGGTGTATTTTCCTTAATATGAATGTGCCACAGTTATGTTTAGCCAACCATTGAACATTAAAGTTGTTTCCAAGTTCTAACTATATGATTCATGTTGCCATGAAGATCTCTGTATATAAATCTTTCCATACATTGCTAATTATATCCTTAAGATACACTTTCAGAAGTTTTAAGTCAAAATAAATTTCAAGCCAACAGATATGGATAATTAAGGTTGCTGGTACATATTGCCACCTTTAAAACACTATTTTAGAAAAATTAAGTGGATATAGTATGCAGCACGTCTTGGAAGAGAAATTCTGTGAGAAGCAATTCCATCTCAGATGGCTGGGTTCAAATCCTGGCTCCTCTTACTGTGTCACCTCGGTCAAATAACTTAATCTTTGTGCCTTGGTTTCTTCCTATGTAATGAGGTAATTCATTTGAAGCAATTAGAGCACTGCTTGGCACATTCTAGCTGACATTGAGTTGTTGTTAGTATTATTATGGCAGTAATTTAGCTTTGAAATGATGAGAGCCTAGGTCAAATTAATGAGAAGAAAGATACAGAGAGAAATCTTTGACAAATCAGTCATATTTGGTGACTAATTGGCTATATAGGCCAAAGAAGGGAGAGAAGTGAAAAAATGAGCCAAACTTTTTAAGCCTAGGGAAGTGGATGTTTCAGTGATGGAAGTGGCCTCTGGCTTAGGGCATACTGAAGTGGACACAGTGGGAGATGGACACAGACTAGTGACTATAGATTTCAGGGTAAAGAACGAGGAAGGGCATGTTGATTTGGGAATGATCAGAAGTGAATTATTGACATGAAAATGGGTGGACTCCCAGGAAAAGTGAGGATTGAGAGAACAGGGCTTAGGATCCTAGACTGCTGGAGGAAAGTAGAGAGAAGGAACAGCAGGAAGGAAGACCAGCTAGCTAAGGATACTGAGAAGATGCCATTGCAGAGGCGAACAGAGAATCACAGTTGTGGGAACCATACAAGGATAAATGTCACAAAGGAGAGGGTAGTCAGCAATGCCAAATAGCAAAACATTCAAAGGTGATGGGAAGTAAAGACAATTACTAATTCTAGTTAATAAATTAAAGGTAAGAGAGTTTGCATTTTCTTTGTGTATTTCATGATGGTTCATTTGTTCATTTTTTTCCTAGCTTCTCAAAACTTTCTTTGTGAATTTTAGTCACTATGTTTTATTGGTTGTTTTCAAACACAGCTTAGAATTCTTTTTATTCCATTAGCCACATTTTAAGAAAACTTGTGAAGCAGTTCTCCAACTCACAGTGTAACAGATCTTTGTTTCTTATTCACTATCATCTTTGACACAATTGCCTAAGCATTTGGTTCATGTAACCATTAAAAACACATGAACAAAAATGCTAGAAAATAAACAAGATTGCAATGTTTTATGCAGTAATAACTTGCAAAGTCTCCCCTTTGAAACTGAAGCCATTTTTGTGTCATTGAAGTATAGTAGAATGACCCATTAACAAGATTTCTGTTGGGTTTATATATTAAAACAGATGAAATCATTTTAAACAAAATGTTAAAAGCATTTACTTCCTATCTCAGACTAAGCTTGATCCAAAAATTATTTAACATTTGTCCAAAATTTAAAAACAAAATAAAACTAAGTTTTGACCCCTAATTCACTTGCTGGGTAAACCTGGAAAGACATTTTGAGATATAAAAACTCTTATCACTAATTTAAAATCATTTTTAATTTCATTCCACTTTGTACCAGTTGATTTCCCGTAATCAGTTTGCTGTTCTTCCATTTTAAGGCCTAGCTTGTTGGCACTCATTTACCACCTTCTAACTTTCTAAGTAACTTTTGCTGGAATAGGCCGCCAGACCTCTCATTAACTAGTTGCCCACTACTGGTGTTTCCCATCACCTTTAAAGTACAATTTGTTGTTTGTTTTTTAATTTAATTTGAAATATAATTTCCCTATAGACCTGATCTACCTGACTTTGAATTAAATCATTCCAAGGTTGATTTTTCCCCAAAATATGTGGTTGGATAATTTTTAAATCTCTTCATTAAATTTGGCTTAAACTGTTCTTTGTCCTGTTTTCTATTACTTCTTGGGTGCCCAGCACAGCAATGAGCCCTGATGGATTCTTTAGAACGGCTATTTGACAACGATTTAAGGAGGGAGTGAGGAGATCCTTTTTTTTTTTCTTCTCACTCTCTCTTGCCTACAGCTGCTCTCAATATGGCTCACCATGACTGAAAGGAAATGAATAAAGATGAGTTATCGGAACTGAAAATCAGCCACAGAGCAGAAGCAATTCATACTCCCCAGCCCATCCCCAAATCCAGTGGGGAAAAGGAAGTCATTGCCATCGTTTATTTATTCATATATTTTTAATGGTGGGAGGATTATTTTTAAAATCTTGTTCCTATAAGTGGTGGCCATTTGGAGCATTTATGAAAAGCCATATGGTTTCAAATGAGAATCCCATCACATTCTCTGCATTTGAAACCATTTTATGCTGAGCCTCTTGGCAGGGTCCACACTTGGAGCATGAGCAGTCCCATAAAACACTGTAGACAAAACTGAAGAACATGCAAATAGCACTTAAGGAAATGTTGGGGGTTTGAAATGCTATTTTTGGATGGGCCTTCATTTGGATGATACAACTATATTTTATTTTAAGCAGCTATCATTTCCATATTTTGTGCATTACATGTCTCTAGGAATTAAATTCCATCCTTGTGACTTAGGTATCTTAAGTGCTCAAAGAGATTTCAAACAGGGAAACGTGGAAAAAGAGTTTGGAATTTGGGTCCGAATTAGGATGCAAAATAAAGTTCATCAGAGAGATTGCTGAATCACACGTTTCATATTTTCTCTTTCTCTATGAGAAGAAAGAATGTGTGTATGAAAAGCCATTTCTTGCTAAAATTATGTCATGTCTCCTTAGATTTTGGAATATGAGCACCTAAACCCTGGCCGCAATCAGCTTATCCATGAAGAGCAAGAGGCTCACTGTGGCTTGATCCTCAAAGGCCCCATAGTGCTTCTAGTCATACTTCAGATTCATGTAGACCTGGGTTCAAATCCCAGCAACATCACTTCTTGCTAACTGTGTGTCCATGGACAAGTGACTGAATCTCTCTAAGGCTCATTTTCTTCATTTACAAGTATGGATGATACTGCTAATCTTACAAAGCTGATGCTATGAGTTAAATGAGAGAGGACAGATGTCAAATGCCTCCTATTACCTGAGAGGCATTGGGTCATTGTAGCATGGCCATTAGGAGTTCTAGTTCCGGAGTTAACTGTCCTAGTTTGAAAGCTTCTCTGACAGGTATTAACTTTGTGGCCTTGGGAAAGAAGCCCCTATTTCCCATCTAGAGAGTGACGGCAATCATACTCACATCCCACAGATGTATGATGAGAAGTGACTGTAATGATACACATAAAGCTCTTAGACTAGCTCCTGCATGGCACATGGAAAGTTCTCCACACTCTCGTTTGCTGACCTTGCAGGATGGTTGGGCAAATGGGCATTAGTATCTGTAATTCCTAGCATATAATGAATAAGCAGTATGTGGTAGCTGCTGCCCCTGTCATCCAGTGCAGAGTCCCACTTTACAGTGAGTATTCTTGGTCAGATACCCTGGTCTATCATGGCCACAGGAGCTTCTGGTCTGGCACATGCCATCTGTGATGCCACTGTATTTCTCAAAGCCATATGAGCTTCATAACTCCCAAGAAACTTTTTTCTCAATATCCATTTGCCAAACATTTTATATATATATTATATACATTAATTATATACATTAAATATATAAATATTTAGATATAAATATATATACATTATATACATTAAATATACATTTACATAAATATACATTAAATACATTATACATTAAATATACATAAAATATATATAATATATGTTTGGCAAATATATATATATTATATATATAAGCTCCCATTCTGTAGCCTAGGCTGGAGTGCAGTGGTGCAATCTTGACTCACTGCAGTCTCGACCTCCCGCGCTCAAGCATTCTGCCCACCTCAGCCTGCCGAGTAGCTAGAACTACAGGCACATGCTATCATGCCCAGCTAATTTTTCTTTTTATTTTTTATAGGCATAGGGTTTTGCCGTGTTTCTCAAGCTAGTCTCAAACTCCGCAGCTCAAGCGATCTGCCTGCCTTGACCTCCCAAAGTGCTGAGATTACAGGCCAAACATAGAAATTTTTGACATCCATTAGGTTGTTGCACTTCCAGACTCATTACACTGGAGATGTAGAATTTGTCACAATTTACATATTAATGGAATATGAAATATTCTCTAGTTTCTGAGAAGTTTTTCTGTGAAGTAATGTGTGCTTTCCAAGATAAGTTATATTATAATGAAAATTGCCATAGAAAAGGAAGACTGTGAGAGGTTATTCTAAGGCAGGAATGTGAGTAAGTGGTCCCTCTACCCTGTCAGAGGTAAGGAATTGATGGGCAAAGGGTTGACATCTTTGTCCAGCTTAGATACAGTCAGGTCACAGGTGGTATTTAATGCCCTGGCTGTCTAGAGGCAACCCCCCAAAAAGTTAGGTTCTTGAACTTTAGGGCTTGAAAAGAAAATGGGAATTATGTTGTATTTCAATAATGTGCTTTTACCAGAAGGAAAAACAACTTTTAATATCTGTGAACACTTTATTTAATAGCCAACAAATATGATATGTTGCTGATAGAAAAAATGTCTATTTCAATGTTGTGCTTCATGGTAATAGAACAAAGTAGAGTTGATATTGTAGTAACCAGGCTCCAAAAGTGTCATTCTAATGAAAAACAGCACTGTTTGGGCAAATATTTTCTGGCATCTTTATATCTCTTTTAACTGGAAACAGAGAACATGCTGGCTTGATATCATGACTATGGGATACTGTGTTTTCTGACAAAAAACAAATTGTGGAAACAATTTTGCCAAGAAAAATGAAAGTGGTTAAAAGGTATGGAACCCAGTACTTCTGGCTGCTCACATCTAACAACTTCATGTCCATAGATTAGCCTATTAACTAAGAGACTCAGCATGGTCATGCTGTTGCCTGCTCTTATTTTCTAAGATAACACTTAATCATCCTCTGTCTGCCTACTGCCTCAGTGGTGAAAATAAGCATTCTGTAGATATGAATAACTTAGCATCATGAGAATTATAAACACTTGGACATTTGGAAATGATATCTGAAATCTATAATAGATCTAATTATCAGTTACCCATAGCCAATTATTCAAAGTCCATATTATCTAAAGTGTTGTCCCAAGCTTGCTGTCTGGACTGGTGGGAGAAGAGGATGTGCCCAGCAGCAAGGCGAAGTGGAGCTGGCCAATGGGCTCCAGACCACAGTAATCTCAATGAGCCGGGGAAGGAAACAACACTGGACAGAAAGCAGCTGTCTGAGTTGTGCATGACAACCAAGAGTCTGCCAGAAGTTAGGCAATGGGACCAAAACTGAGGTTACCATCCCAGGGCAGGAGGTTCCCAATGCAACTTGATGGTGGGTTCTGGTGTATGGCCATGGTGGTGTTTATAGGACACCTGCACCCTCAGTCATGGATGGTGAGGGAGCTGTAGTGGCACGGCAGTAGAGCTGCTGAGTTCTGGTGAGCTCGGTTTTCCTCTTGTTTTCAGCTTCTTAACAATATACTACCTTTTCAATGCATGAGTGTGATGGGAAGTCATTTTTACTGGTTAACAGCTAGGATTTGAATTTGTCTCAAGAAGCATACTACTTTTGTCTGAAGAAATATTGATTGGAGATTATACTTAGGAATGCGATCCACTAAGGTTGGGAAAATGAGATGATGCAAAGATTTCCTTTAGAAAATCCAAATTAGGTTGTTCAGGAAGGAGAAAATGAATATGAAAGAAAATGAAAAATAATAGGGAGAAAGGAATCATCTGGGTGTCAAAAGACCATGTGCCCTTGGCTCTACCTTCCCCATCATCAGCAAATTACACTGGAAGCATCTAATGTGAGCTACAATTTATTGTGCATGGCCCATTCCAGCCCAGGCACCTGAGAGTATAAGTACCACCTCCACCCTGGAATTTATAGATACCTTGGGGACTGTGGACTTCCATGGGCTGTGGAATTGGTAGGGTCCCTACCAGTTTTACCCAGACTTAAAGAGCAGGAAAGTCCCCAGTCACCATCTGGATAATATATGTATAAAGATTATGTTATGATAGGGAGGGGATATAAATTCATATACATAGCCTGCAGTCTATAAATAATTGTACTGAAATGTTCTGTTCAACAGATGATTGAAACCTATAGCCAAAATTTGGTGTGTAGTTATCTATTGATTTTACTTGTCCAGGTTTACAGGTAATCAAATATTTATACTATATATATTTTTAAAGATTTTCTTTCTCTGTTTCAAACTCCTTTTACTATATTCCATGCTTGCTATTTCCTTTTTATTTACTTTATTATAATATATTTAACAAGCCTATTTATGTACATGGATGTTATGGGTTTTTCAGAACATAAGGGGTCACTACAAAATAATACAGTTATTCTTACAGGCCCATACATTTAAAAATCCTCATTTCTTTATTCTATAATTGCATTATAAGCATTATATATTTATATAATTTTTTATCATGAGGCTGGAGGCAGCTCACAAATTTATATACAATACAAAAGATAAAATAAATTATTGACTCTCTCCAGAGTCACTGATCTCTGGGAGCTCAGAGTTAGTTGGAAAGAGAAATGTGGAGACCCACATACACCTTGGAAAGGCATATCAGCAGAGAAGCAATGTGAAAGAGATATGGGCAATTGGTGTCAAAATTCTGAACAGAGGGACACTGCCTCTGACTTGGAAGACTCATGGTGGAAGTACATTTGATCTGGGTCTGGACCGGTCCATAGGATTATGGATATTGTGGTGTAGAGGTAGGGAGTAGACAGAGAGGATTCATTTCAGGCAGGAGCCGCCCTAGGCGCAGAATCAGTGGTGGGACAGCCAGGACATGCCATGATGGCAACATGAGCCAGAGAGTGGGTTTCTTAGAGTGGGATGTAAAGCTGAAAAACTGAATTTACTTCTTTTGGAAAGCAAGACATTTTCTGTATAATTCACAGTATATCCTGAGAAAAATCTGAGTGGTGAGGTTACTAAAATGCAAGGTTTATTGTTTAGAGCAGTGTGCTTTTCTACACTACCAGAGCAGAGTGAGAAATAATGTAATGTTTTGATTACAAGTAACAGCACAAGTTGTTTTCATGATAGGCCAATTTTAAAAATGGCTACGGAGTGAAGGTAAAAAATCATGCTTTTACAGTGAAGTCATCAATCTCTTCATTATTTTAGTTGCATTCCCTTTTTAACAAATCCTTTACTGTTTCAAAACATTTGAGGCAGACAACTTCTAATAGTAAATGAATTCAGATACACCTAAAATGACTTAAAATCTAAGAAATGATTGCAAAATAAATAGTTAAACTGAATATTAAAACAACAAAGCTATAAGATACTGCTAAATCCTTCTTGACATTCGGCACATAGCTAGAACATAATAAATAAAATATTAGGCTTAGATTACCCCTCAATTTGTGAATCAATAATTTCTAATAAAGTTCATAAAATGGCATGTCAACATGAAATTTAAGTACATTTTTAATATAACACTGAAGTAATTAAACCTCCACAGAAGTCGAGAAAGTAGATTAGCTATTCTGCTCTTTCCAAGCTTGACACTTAGGCAAGAGTAACTTTTCTCTTGATATCTTAAATGTTTGTTATTTTTTAAAAACTAAGAAAGAGAGGCACATAAAAGTGTACAGTCACTGCCTTCTCTCACAGGCCAGTGGGATTAGCATGGACAGACTTTTGGAAAACCCTCAGTGGGGGACTTTATAACATGGAAACATTAGATTACATAAATTCTGACAATTTTCCCTTTTATGTATTAAATATTTATTTTTCAGGTATTCTTAGTAATCATCTAAACCTTGTATGGAAAGGAAGTAATTTTTGTGTTTCTCTGCCATGTTTAAATTTATTTCACTCTCCCAGAAGGCTTCATGGCACAGGTGGAAAGAACGTTTTTGGGAATGGGGAAGGTGGGAGGTAGGAGACCCACTGGGAAGCTCACGCCTGGAGAGTGATCAGTTCCGTGAAGGTGCCAGTGGAGGAACAAATGGGAGGAAGTCACGTTGAACTGGGCAGGAAACCGGGAAGGTTAGGGGAGGGAGAGGAGGCAGGCCCCAGGGCCAGCTGTTGGCCTGTAGAGCATCTGTAGTGACAAAGAGCAAAGGCCCCAAGGTCAGACTACCAGAGTTAAGTCCCAGGCTTAGTACTTACTGACTCTGTAACTTAGGGAAGTCACTTACCCTCTCTACACTTCTGGTTCCTCATTTACCATATGAAGAAAATAATAGTCATATCTACCTCATAGTATTGTTGTGAGGATTACATTAAATAGATTGAATTGATACATATAAAGTATGTAGAATGGAGACAGACACAAGGCACATAGTAAGCGATCCATAAACTTTAACCATAATTATTAGAGTTATAGGTGCTCTTATGGAAGGGGCAGGTAGTTGGAGAGGGCAGCCTCAGCTTGGATGTGTGGTGTCGCCAGTGCCATCCCAGCTCCTTTCTCTGGGAAATGTTGGGGCCCCTAAGTGCACAGTAATATCAGTTGTGCAGACAGCACACTTATATAGTTGTTACTCAGTTACCATCCCTGTCTTCAAAACACCAAATGTATCTGTATGTTCCTAAAACTAGCACTTGTGTATAATTGTTCACACCACTCCCAATAGTGATGATGGGAGTTTCTCCCTGACCCACAAGGTATTAGTCAGATTGTATTAAATGTGTTGTACAAGCTTGTAGTAGGTGAAAGCAGCAAAGAAGATCTTCTTGCTGGATCATAGTTACATTATCCCCTCCAGCCCCAGAAATTGCTCTTCATGTCCATTCTGTGTCTTGCTGGTCCAGGCAGTTGGGAATAAATGGATGCAAGGAAGTGACTAGGTCCTTTAGAATCCAGCGCAAGATTTGATAAAGCTGCTGACGGTGTTGCAATATAAGCATTCCTAACAACAGATCAGAGATTTTAAATCGAGGAGTTTGGGCTCAAGGGGAAAATATCACTGCAGTTACTCTGAATTCCTTTTTGAATATTTTTAATTGACAAATTATAATTGTATAGATGTATGGGGTATAAGGTGATGATTTGATACATGCATACAATGTGGAATGATTAAATCAAGCTAATTGACATATCCGTCACCTCACTTACCATTTTTTGCATTGGAAATTTGAAATTTACTCTTACTTTGAAATACACAATACAGTATTATTGACTGTAGTCACCCTACTTGTGCAGTAGATCTCAAAACTTATTTCTCTTGTCCAGTTGAAGCTTTGTACCCTTTGACCAACAACTTCCTTTCCTCCCTCACCCTACCCCACTCCCAGCTGCTGGTAATATTCAGAATTATTAAGGAATAAGATGATCCATGTGAGAAAAATTCTGGAAAAATTGAGTTTGTAACATTAGGTGCACAAATTAATTGTTATTATAACCATTTAGGATAAGAAGATAGGTAGGCAATTGATTAAGGCTTTAGGGTCCAAGGCGTGGGCTCAAGTTTTGCATATAACACCTGCTAGTTGTGTGGTCATATTGGGCTCATATTGCCTAAGACATAGTGGCCTCATTTTGAAATTATGATTTGGATTTAAAACATCCACCTCGTAAGGAAACTATAAGGATAGACGCTTGACAGGGCACGTAGCATACAATATTACTTACATCGCAGAACATTGGCAACACACTAAATGCCCGATAATAAGTGAATGGTTGAATAAATTACGGTATAGCTATATGATGTTCATTAGTTAACAAACCATGCTACCACTGATGAACAAGTGATTACAATCAGCTGAGATCCAAAACTATGAGGAAGTCTTAATTTTGTCGAGTGGAAATAATAATTATAATAATTAATATTTATATAGTGCCTATATGCCAGGCCCTATTAAAGTCCTGTACATGTTACTCATTAAATCCTTACAACAACCCTAAGAGAGAGCTACTGTTGTCAGCCCCATTTACCACATGAGGCTACCATGGCAAAGTAAAGATTAAGAAACATGTCCGGCTAGTAAGTGATCAGGCCGGAGTCAGGGTAAAGGAATCGGGGGATTTCTGTGTAGTTAGGAAGTAAGGAGGATGAAAGATGGCTCCTCCAGGTCTCATCAAGCTTTGTGATTTCCTAGACAAATGCAGGAAGATTTGGCTATGTTGCAGATGAATAAAACACACCATTATTACATTGTTGGCATAACAGCAGCTGGCCCGAAATACAAATGGAAACTGTCATACTCAGAGTGGAAAGCCCTTCCAGTGTCCAGATTGGCAGCAGATGATTCTGCACACCCAATATCCAGTTGCAGACTGTTTTCTGCCTGCCTGCTCTACACTGCCTGCCTTTATTGAACACAAACTGTGATGTACTGAAGGAATCCAAGATAAATTTGTAAAACATCATGTCAGGCCCTTTCTAGTCCCAGTATCCCCTGGTGATCCAAGGTTGGGGTCTAAAAAATAGAACAGAAAAGAGAAGAGGAAACAGACACTAACTTGCCACAGATACACATAGAGTGAAGGAGATATTTTTGTTTAAAAGACAGACAGCTGAGAAACAGTTATTTGATCCCTGCTGCTTGAGGGACAGTAGGGAAAGAAAGGTATTTTTGTGATCACTCTTCAGCGTTCCCTATGCGGCTTGGTTCATACAGTCACAACAAAAACCCACGCTCTAATAATACATTGCAACCAACCACAGATATGTTGCAAGCATTATGCACAGTAGTAACTAACATTCAGTTTCCTTTTGATTACTTCCAGGCCTGTGACATTTAGATTGTTGCACATTTCTTCCAACCTCAGAGCATTCAGAGTCAGCAGCGTACATCTAATAATCATGTGCTGACATAGAAACTGTAAGGAGTTTGTGCCATTTATCTGTCTTTCATCACACTAAGGGTAACAGAGCAAATGAGCACCGTATTAGGAGTCCAAATACATGGGTTTTGGACTAAACCTTGTCACCAACTAGCTGTGACCTTGAGCATGCCACTTAATCTCCATGGGGCCTCTGGTTCCCTTTTGTGAAATGAGGAGTGAGTTTTGGGTCTCCAGGACTCCCTTCAACTCCAATGTTCTGTACTAAGTCATCAGTGAGCTCTGGCTAGTAATAGTTTCAAAAGGTAACAGTGCTCATCACATTCCACCGAGTAAAATCATAGAGCAGAAAGACCAAGAAAGTGGACATCCCAGCTGCTTTTAACGTTTACTCATCAACAGGGTTGGCTCAAATAGTTCTGAAAGTAATCCATGCATAACATTTCTGAAAGGGGAAGTAAGAATGTCATCTTGCATTTGAACATTTTTAATGTCAAATCCTCTGCATTGTTAGTATTTTTAAAGTTATCTCTATGGCATTATCACTATCAAAGTAATCAATCATAGATTTATTGAGAAATATAAACGTCAATGTTTTTTATCTCACCTAAGTATTTTCTGTACTAAATTTTATTCTGTTGCAGCATACTTGACAATTAGTGATTTGTAGGCTTGGTTAGCACATGCATACTTTTTAAGCAAACTAATGTAATATTAGAGAACAGTTTTCAGTATTTCCCTCTATTGGTATTTGTGGGTGCCCTTCAAACTGCTACACCGAGCTACACAAACCACCTATCACAAATGGACTGTTTGCCAAATGCCTGCTTCCCTAATAAGGAGGCAACGTGTTACTGACACCCTTATGTGTAGAAGGTCTTATGTAGAGAGACTTATGAAATGCATATCTGGATTCCTATATTTTTTTCACTAAAGTCTAACAAATTCATGTAGTCAAATCTTAGGAAAGGAAGTGTGTTTGGTAGTTTGAGCCTGCTGTCTATACAGGCTCAGTGTGTCTTCTGTGAAAGACCAAATATCATCCCAGTGGACCTGACCTAGTTGAACATAAATACACCATTGAGGAGCTACTGGCTGCAGAATTAATAAAATGTATAAATAAATAGGATGGCCTTGTGAAGAGGCAAAACTTGAAGTGCCTATTAATTAATTTTTTAAAAAGCAAAACAGCAGCTTATAGCTACTCTACTGATACATTAATCTATGAAATGAAATTGTTTCATAGAAAGCATTCAGATTATTTATATTATTCGTATTTTACAAGATTTTTGAATGTGTTTAACCTAGAAGGGAACATAATGCAGAGCCTTATGTTCTTCATAAGATACTGATCGAGCCTAGAGGCATCCGAGTAATTTGGCATTTTCGCTTTTTATTCATAAGGCCCCTGAGTATGTGTGAATGTGTCTGTAAATATATCTCAATTTCAGTTTTTGTTATTCAGAGAATATACATCAGTTCTTCTGACTAGTCCCAACAACACAACTCAATGTGTGTCAAATTGATCACTATTTTAAAATCTAAAGAGCTGGGCAGTCTCTGTGCTCTTGGGCCTGCAGGTGAAGCTCATTAAAGAATCAATCACCAGTGAGGGCAACCGCCCAGGCCCTCACTTCATTTGATAATATTATCCAGAAAAGAGGAATATTTTTCAGTTCTTTCTCACCTAGGCGAATTTTGAGAAGTAACCATGAAAGATGAGACTGAGAGTTATAATTGAGTCTTTAGTATAGACAAATTGTACTGTGTCTTTTTAGTTTTTATTTTAAATCCCCCTAAAAGGTCACTGGATACAAAGACAATCTCTGAGTTTATTGAAGGGAAAGCCACAAAGCTGTTATATGCAGCTCTATCTATGCCTATTTGTATTTCACAGTCTTTTGTCACCCAACAACAAACAGACAAAATGGAATTCAATCTCAGAATTTCTTTACTGTCTTTTAAAGATTTTCTTCATGGACTTGTTTCCAACCAACGTTGGAAAATAGTTCTAATTTTTTAAAAAAGAAGAAATAAAGGGCTCTCCACATTTGCCTTATTATATGACGTCTTTTCTGCACTCACAGTAGCAAATGTTAGAAGTACATTTCAAGTTGCAATTCACCTGGATAAATGTCAACATGAGGCCATAAGGTAGCTTTTCAGCTTCCTCTCCTGGAAAGTGCTTTGGACATGGCAGCCATTGCTGCATTCACACTGAAACAGCTAACTGCCCAGCTGATTGTTCTTACATAATGTAGATAGGGTCATGGCTCCAACGTGAGCCAGTCTCAGTGCCACATTGCATGTTGGAGTTATTTTCTGGGTGACTAATTAGCTCTCAACCTGGTATCTTCATTTTGGATCCCAAATGATCCAAGTGGACACCATGATGTTCCCCCAAATAATAGAATGGCTTCAGGCCCTCTGATGCAAAGAGAGGCCGTACAGCCGACTGCCTACATGTGAATGCTAGGTTTGCCATTTTGTTGCTGTGCAAATCACTTAACCCCTTAGGAAATAATATTTTCATCTAAAAAAAATGGGAAAAGAATAGTGTCTACCACATAGGGTAAAAAATGAAATTGTTGTGTTGAAGGTAGTTGGCTGTTCCCATTTTACAAGATTAGAAAATGTATTTAACCCAAAGTGAGATTATAATGCAGAGCCTTATATTTTGGAAGAGGGTGCTATAACCTAAAAACTGATAATTGGGGCCAGGCATGGTGGCTCATGCCTGTAATCCCAGCACTTTGGGAGGCCGAGGTGGGCGGATCACGAGGTCAGGAAATCGAGACCACCCTGGCCAATATGGTAAAACCCCGTCTCTACTAAAAATACAAAAATTAGCTGGGCATGGTGGCTCATGTCTGTAATCCCAGCTACTCGAGACGCTGAGGCAGGAGAATCACTTGAACCCGGGAGGCAGAGGTTGCAGTGAGCCGAGATCATGCCACTGCATTCCAGCCTGGCGACAGAGTGAGACTCTGTCTCAAAAAAAGGTAATTGGGCCACTTTACATATGGTTATGTGAATTAAATAAATTAACTTTTGTAATGTAGTTAGAACAGTGCCTGGCACATAGGAAGCATTTTGTTAGTATTAGTTATCATTAACATAAATTCAGGTATATATTTATTACAGTCAAGAAACCTCTTACAGAAGTTATAATTGAGAAATTAAAATATAACACAAATTTTTAAAGCTGTTTAAAGTTTCACCGTACTTGCCAGGCATGATGCTATTCACCTTTTATCCATTATCTTTTTAAAGATTACATGATGCATTGGGGAACATGAATTTTTCTCTCTTAAAAAGAAATTAAACAATAGGTAATAAAGGAGCAGATGTTTTCTATTTTACATGTAGACCAAATATCCACTAACACAAGTTACATTTTATTTCTTAATTAAGTATCACACTTTATACCATCATGCTTCATACCTTTCAACATTTTAAAAGTCTTGTCTCATTTAGGAATTCATTTTTTATTTACAGGTTTTGAGATGTAGATAAGACAAGGGAGATTATTATTTTCAATTCACAAATGAGGACATTAAAGTTTTGTGAAACTGAAGGGAAGTGACCATCTAGAGTCTAGAGTCATAAAACAAGTTCATGGCCCAGGATCACAGCCATGATCCGGCCCCCTGCCCCTCCACTGTTCTGGGCCGTGGACTCATCTGCTTCATACACATCTGCTGAACAGTTATTTCCAAGCACTGAATAGAAACCGTCAGCCTCGCATGTTTTCCATAGCTATTGATTGTGCCCCTACTCTTCGTTCATCTTGTGGATAATAAATCCATCCATTTAAAGACAAGAAGAATTCAGTGTTCAGCTATGGTCTGCTACACACATGTCCACTTTCCTTACATTTTCTTTGAACAGAACACAGTAAAATCTATTGTACAGCTCACCGGCGTGATACCGCTTTGATAGACACTGAGTGACCTAATATACACACTCCAGTGTACTCTAATCTGTGGTCTCCCAGCTCCCACTCGGCAGGAATTCTGAGATGTTGATGGAACCCCATGATTTAACAGAGCAGCCGGGCTGCCCTTTCACCCCTCACACTGGTTCTGACAGCTGCCTGCCATGTGTAGAGAAAACCTCACAGGCTGAAACCCTGTCACAGAGTAAAGGTCCTTGAATAAACATACAAGCATGATCATACTACTACTCTAAAATTAAATTGTTTTTTTAAACTGAATTTGCAGTAGGGACATTTTACAGCTGAAGATCTAAAGCACCCCAAAGCGGGCCAAGTACCCTCTCCCTTTAAAAATAAAACAAAATAATACACACAGTAAGCCTGGTCTTGTTCACACTTATTTGAGTTACCAGTTTTTCCTCAAGTGGATTAAGCCAATTTACCAATGCCCAGGTTTTTCTACTCTGAAACAGTAACAAGCCTGCCAGAAATGACGTGCAGCATTTTCCTGGCTTAGTTCGGAAACTCGATTTGTGTTTAAGCTGTCAATTTAATCCACACTGCCTTTTTACTTTTATCAGGATATTCTTCAGGTAGAGAAGAATGGAAGGAGGCTTTAGACATGACTACCGTCCTAAATATAAAGTTGGTTAAAAAAACAAAAATCCCTACTCGGCCCAAATAGCATTGTGCTTTATAATTCATTCTTTTCACATACAGTACCTTGCGTTATCATGGCTAATGTTTTCCTGCTGAGCTGCCATCATCTTTTGTCAAGCTGTCAGGGTATTAAATTGATGTACCTTCCACATTTGGATAGAGGTCATTATCCTGTTGCCTGGTTGCATTGCCTCTGCTGAGCAGGTTAACTGCTTGAGATCTTTTATCTAGATAAATGTTTCGCCAGCACTTTTGCTCTGTGATGACACGAGCTGTTCCTTAGAGGTCAAATAGTGATGCTATGAGTTATTCCCTGTGTGTTCACAGATATGGAAAGGACTGGAGTCCAAACTTCATTAATAGTCCTAAAAATAATAATAAATGCTCATTTTAGCATATTTCTCCACAAGATACTGGATTTTGGGGCTCTTTTAAAATTCCCTACATGCTAATTTTATATACTGGGAAAATAATGCCTTTTAACTATTTCATTGTTTCAGTATCATGAATGACTCCACCAAGTGTGTCAGAATCTACTGCTAAGTTCTGATGATGGCAGAAATAAATCAATGTGGGTGTGTGTAATAGATAATAAATAATGTATATTGTTATTTGCATGGGTTACCAATATTAAAATAATATTTAGAGTGAAGACCATGATATTTGACACCTTGGTACTCCTGTCCACATAGAAAGATTATTTTTAAAGTGGAGAGAGAAATAAATCATTTCCCTTCAGTGAAAATTGATTTGTTAATTAAAAATAATTTTGATTAGCTTGTATTCAATTATTTACAATGAAGAATACCAAATAAAAAGGAAAATAATTTTAAATGATTTTGTCATAACCAATTAACTTTTATGAAAAACTTGTTTGTTTGTAAATTCTGTTTTCAATCTTTTTTTTTTCTGAGACACAGTCTCACTCTGTCACCCAGGCTGGAGTTCAGTGGCATGATCTCAGCTCACTGCATCCTCCACCTCCTGGGTTCAAGTGATTCTCCTGCCTCAGCCTCCTAAGTAGCTGGGACTACAGGTGTGCACCACCATGCCCAGCTAATTTTTGTATTTTTCAGTAGAGACAGGGTTTCACCATGTCGGCCAGGCTGGTCTCAAACTCCTGACCTCAGGTGATTTGGTGATCCACCCACCTCAGCCTCCCATCAATCCAATATTTTTTTCTTTTTTTTTATTTTATTTTATTATTATTATACTTTAAGTTTTAGGGTACATGTGCACAATGTGCAGGTTTGTTACATATGTATACATGTGCCACGTTGGTGTGCTGCACCCATTAACTCATCATTTAGCATTAGGTATATCTCCTAATGCTATCCCTCCTCCCTCCCCCCACCCCACAACAGTCCCCGGAGTGTGATGTTCCCCTACCTGTGTCCATGTATTCTCATTGTTCAATTCCCACCTATGAGTGAGAACATGCATTGTTTGGTTTTTTGTCCTTGTGATAGTTTGCTGAGAATGATGGTTTCCAGTTTCATCCATGTCCCTACAAAGGACATGAACTCATCATTTTTTATGGCTGCATAGTATTCCATGGTGTATATGTGCCACATTTTCTTAATCCAGTCTATTGTTGTTGGACATTTGGGTTGGTTGCAAGTCTTTGCTATTGTGAATGGTGCCGCAATAAACATACGTGTGCATGTGTCTATAGCAGCACGATTTATAGTCCTTTGGGTATATACCCAGTAATGGGATGGCTGGGTAAAATGGTATTTCTAGTTCTAGATCCCTGAGGAATTGCCACACTGACTTCCACAATGGTTGAACTAGTTTACAGTCCCACTAACAGTGTAAAAGTGTTCCTATTTCTCCACATCCTCTCCAGCACCTGTTGTTTCCTGACTTTTTAATGATCACCATTCTAACTGGTGTGAGATGATATCTCATTGTGGTTTTGATTTGCATTTCTCTGATGGCCAGTGATGATGAGCATTTTTTCATGTGTTTTTTGGCTGCATAAATGTCTTCTTTTGAGAAGTGTCTGTTCATGTCCTTCGCCCACTTTTTGGTGGGGTTGTTTGTTTTTTTCTTGTAAATTTGAGTTCATTGTAGATTCTGGATATTAGCCCTTTGTCAGATGAGTAGGTTGTGAAAATTTTCTCCCATTTTATAGGTTGCCTGTTCATTCTGATGGTAGTTTCTTTTGCTGTGCAGAAGCTCTTTAGTTTAATTAGATCCCATTTGTCGATTTTGGCTTTTGTTGCCATTGCTTTTGGTGTTTTAGACATGAAGTCCTTGCCCATGCCTATGTCCTGAATGGTAATGCCTAGGTTTTCTTCTAGGGTTTTTATGGTTTTAGGTCTAACATGTAAGTCTTTAATCCATCTTGAATTAATTTTTGTATAAGATGTAAGGAAGGGATCCAGTTTCAGCTTTCTACATATGGCTAGCCAGTTTTCCCAGCACCATTTATTAAATGGGGAATCCTTTCCCCATTGCTTGTTTTTGTCAGGTTTGTCAAAGATCAGGTAGTTGTAGATATGCAGCGTTATTTCTGAGGGCTCTGTTCTGTTCCATTGATCTATGTCTCTGTTTTGGTACCAGTACCATGCTGTTTTGGTTACTGTAGCCTTGTAGTATAGTTTGAAGTCAGGTAGCGTGATGCCTCCAGCTTTGTTCTTTTGGCTTAGGATTGACTTGGCGATGCGGGCTCTTTTTTGGTTCCATATGAACTTTAAAGTAGTTTTTCCAATTCTGTGAAGAGAGTCATTAATTTTTGAAACTGACTTTTCCGGGCCGGGGACAGTGGCTCACGCCTGTAATCCCAGCCCTATGGGAGGCCAAGGCGGGCAGATCACAATGTCAGGAGATTGAGAGCATCCTGGCTAACACAGTGAAACCCCGTCTCTACTAAAAATACAAAAAAATTAGCTGGGCGTGGTGGCGGGTGCCTGTAGTCCCAGCTACTTGGGAGGCTGAGGCAGGAGAAAGGCGTGAAACCGGGAGGTGGAGCTTGCAGTGAGCCGAGATCACGCCATTGCACTCCAGCCTGGGTGACAGAGCGAGACTCCATCTAAAAAAAAATAAAAAAATAAAAATAAAACTGACTTTTCCAATTGAAGCAGACTTCATCTCCGTATTTGCTATGACTAGTGTTGTTATATGAACTAAAAAATGCTTTTATTAGTAAGTAGAATAATTTTTTTTAATATTGGAGAAAATACCACTTGAAACTATGGTCTCTTAAAATGTAAGCACATAAAACCACATGGAAATAACTTTCTTGACACTACATAATTTGAGGCCAAGCTGCTTAAATTTAATCTTTGACTAACTCATTTTCTAACGGATGGTATATTTAGTGTTGTCTTTTGTTTTTTGTTTTTTCGAGATGGAGTCTCCCTCTGTCACCGAGGCTGGAGTGCAGTGGCATGATCTCAGCTCACTGCAACCTCCACCTCCTGGATTCAAGCGATTCTCCTGCCTCAGCCTCCCAAGTAGCTGGGACCACAGGGATGCACCACCACACCCAGCTAATTTTTGTATTTTTAGCAGAGACCTGCTTTCACCATGTTGGTTAGGCTGGTCTCGAACTCCTGATCTCAAATGATTCACCCACCTCAACCTCCCAAAGTACTGGGATTACAGGCGTGAGCCACTGCACCCGGCCCATATTTAGTGCTGTCTTTTAAAAATGTGTACTGTTATTTTCTACAATTGATTAGATTTTTAAATTGTTGTTTTATGATAGAGGGTCAGTTGTGTGCAGTCCACAAATTTTATCATAAAACAAAATTTAAATCCTGCCTAGAGGTAGCATCTTATTATTGTGCTTGGGTTTATGAGGTTAAATGCAGTGATAAATTTATTCACTTACCCAGTAAGATCTGTTAAGAGGTATAGAGACAAACATGAATGAGACAGAGTCCCACCTTCACTGGAAGGTTCTGTATTCTCTTTCATAGCCATTACTTATTATTAGTGTAGTTGCCCAAGCTAGAAAGCTCAGTATCTTCCATGACTTGCCCCATCTTTTAACCAGACATTAAGTGAGCCACCAGGACCTGTTCATTTGCCTCCTAAAAATTATCTTAAAATCCATTTTCTCTCCTCCACTCCCCATTGTCTTGTCGCCTTAGCTGAGGCCCTCTTTATCCTTCATCTGCTTCCTAAATGGACTTCCTTCTTCTGGTTATTCCTACTCCTTACCACTGCCCTTTTTCCTCACTGCTAGAAGAGATTTATTTCCAAAACTCCAAATCTAAGCAGTCACTTCCTGATTAGAAATGTTCCAGTGGGTCCCAAATGCTAGATGGTGAAGTAAATAATTGAGAGGCCTGCATGATCTGTCCCTGATTGCTCTTTCACTTAATCCCTAAAACCCACTCAGTGTTCCCCACACAGAGTTGCTTGGGGTACAGAACATGCCTCACTCTCCCGTTCTGCCAGACTGAGCTCCTTACTGTGGAAATGCCCTCTTTCCTTATTCTCTTAGACTTATTTCTCTAAGAAGCCTTTTTTTCACTTCTCCAGGAAGAGGTCATTGTTCTTCCTCTTTGACTTTGTACCTTACTCTTTCACTCACATCAGATTTTATTTTTATTAATTATATGTCTCCCCCATGAAATTATGATTTCCTATTAGATATGTTTCACATCCTATTCCTGTAGTTTTCCAACAAGGATGAATGTACCCCTCATGCCCAAACTTTCTTAATTTTCCCATGTTGTTCTAAAATTCATCTGCTTGAGAACACCTGCTGCTCCTTCTTTTCTAATGGCCTTTCTTCTCCTTTACCAAAGAAAATGTCATCTGTCCCCATTTTACTGGGTAGAATTGTCTTGAGCTGTGCAAACTTCCATATAACAAACAAAAGGTTACATTCACTTACTGGTGTCAGAAAAGCCTCCTCTAATCAAAGCCTCCTGTAATCCAACCAGGTTCATTCTAGCAATTAGTACTTACTCTGTTCTTCCAGGGATGCATCAACTAAATTGGGGAGAAGGGAAGTCATCCTCATTCACCTCCTTAAGAGGTGCATTCCCAATTAAAGTCCAGTTTTGGAGTGCGATGGCACACTCCTGTCATCCCAGCTTCTAGGGAGGTTGGAGCAATGAGATCACTTAAACCCAGGAATTCAAGACCAGCCTGGGCAAAAGAGTAAGACTGCATCTCTTAAAAAAAAAAAAAAAAAAAAAAAAAATGTGGCCAGGCGCGGTGACTCATGCCTGTAATCCCAGCACTATGGGAGGCCGAGGCGGGCGGATCACGAAGTCAGGAGATCGAGACTATCCTGGCTAACACGGTGAAACCCTGTCTGTATTAAAAATACAAAAAAATTAGCCGGGTGTGGTGGTGGGTGCCTGTAGTCCCAGCTACTCAGGAGGCTGAGGCAGGAGAATGGCATGAACCCAGGAGGCAGAGGTTGCAGTGAGCCGAGATCGCACCACTGCACTCCAGCCTGGGCGACAGAGCGAGACTCCGTCTCAAAAAAAAAAAAAAAAAGTTTACTTTTATTTTTAATAATTATTTTCAAATTTGTACTATTTTGTTAATTTGATCATTTATGTACCAATATAATTTTAATAATGATTCAATCCAGAAGAAAATTTTAAATGTTTTTAATCTTATTAGGAATTTTTAAAAAATTAGATTCAAACTTATGTACATATTTATGCTATGGAGTATTATAGAGTAATAAATCAAGACATTCCAGAAAAAGAACATATTACATTAGAATAAAATTCTATAAGGGAAGTGCACTAGAAGTACTAAAGGAGAAAAAAGGATCCTTTGTAATGGATTCAGTCTTCAAATTCCCCTTGTCAGCTGAGGTGCAGAAGTACAACCACATGATTAACGCAATCAGAGATCCCCACCTTGAGTAAGCATGATCATTAATGCTTATCAAGAAAGATGCTTTGCTAGGGATACAAAATGCATCACAAATTCACATCTCTTCTGCCTTCAAGGAGTTTACCCTTCCTAGTTTTGGAGAAAAGTTTAAATAATAATACAATTTGTGCTGGGTCTATTAAATAGTCATTAAGGTAATATTTAATGATCATGCTGAAATATGCTCTATGCCTATCATTAACTCAAAAAAGCAGGTTGCAAAACAGCTATGTATAGTACAACCCCATCTCTGTAACGAAAGTATACACATATATGCATAGAAAGAAGACTGAAAAATATCAGCAGAATGTTGACATTAGTTCTCTCCTGATTGAGTAGGATTGTGGGCGAGTAGAATTGTTTTTTTGCTCATTTGTGACTTCTACAATAAAGATCAGGAAAAAGCTGTTGTTGTTCTTTTTAATTAAAATAAAACAGCCTATGTATGTCAGATAAGTAATGGAGTAGATGAGGGTCTCTCCATGAGGTCAGGGAGGAGAACCCATGCCAGGGGTGTTTTGGTCAGAAATGCCTTAAAAGCCAAAGTGGAACTTGCCTGGGATTTAGAGGAGGAGAAAGGAAGAGATGAATATTCAAGGAGGCCAAAGGGGCAGACATAGTGTTTTTACATTTTTTTATTATGGAAAATTTTAAGCATATGCAAAAGTAGACAGAATGAACTGCCATGTACAGAGCTTCAACAATTGCCAACTTTCAGTTGTTCTTTTTTTCCTCTGATCTATACCCACTCTCCCCTTCCTACCCAAATTACTTCACAACAAATCCAAGACAACATTGTTTCCTCTTAAATATTTCAGAATGTAGTTCTATAAATACTATCTTTTTTAAACCTAATCTCAACACCATGGTCACACTCTCCTGGCCAAAAACAATTTCAGCACTTCCTTAATACTATTAAATATTCAGTTAATGTTTACATTTCTCTGATTGTTCTATCAACAATGTTTTTAAATTTATTTGAGTCTGAATTTCTTCCCTCCCTTCATCTCCCTTTTTCTCTCCCTTTCCCTCTATTCACCTTTCTTTCTTCATAAAATTTTGTGGAAGAAGCCAAATGACTTGTCCTTTAGAGTGTCCCACAGTCAGTTTTGCTGATTGCATTCCTGTGGTGTCCTTTAACTTGTTCCTCTCTCTCCCATATTTTCTACAAATTGGTATGTAGATCAAGAATTTCGATCAGATTTAGGTTTAAATTGTTTTAAGGCAAAAATACTTTGTGATGGTGATGTATATTTCCATAGCTGTTAGTGATCATTGCCTAGATCCACTAATCCATTGAGGATTACAAAATGATTATATTCTGTATAATTCTATCAGTTCTTTATAGTTTATTATCTGGAACATTTCTAAACAGAAAATCTTCTCCTTCGTATGTTATTTTGTTGCCCTGAGGAAACTTTTATATAGAAAAGACAAGATGAAGGCATGGTTCTTTCTCTTTTCAAAATAATGAGTAGTTTCCTAATATCCTCCAAAGGTGATGGATGTGTTTTGATTTATTGCAGTTATTTTTTTGACCAATGGGAGACTCTTCAAGTTTCCTTCTGACCCCTTTTGACCAGACCCTAAGAATTTCTACTAGCATCCTTTCTTTCTGGTATGACAAGATGTTCCAGACTCATCTAATGTTTTTCCTGCTCCAGACATGGAATCAGCCTTTTCTATCATTGTCTACAAATTGTGAGGTCACAATTTGAGTGCTAAGGGTATACATTGCTACTAGGTTGATCATTGTTCCTATACCTTTTTAATAGATTATGATATGTATGTTTCTTTTTAAGATGAAACCCATTACAAATTTATATTGATAGTTACAATTCAAATTCAATATTATGGAGTTTTCACTTAACCTTTCTGATCTTAAAATGATATCTCTTTCTACACACTGGAAATTATGGCTAACGGATTATTCATCTGCTTTATCCCACACTGCACACACACTAGCCTCAGAATGGCAATATGATTAATGAAAATGGGTTCAGATTTTTTCTTCCTTTGTTCTCTTTTTGTAGTTGTTTTTACTAGGGTATTCCAATGAGAAATATACTGTATAATCTAATTATTGTATAGTACTATAGTCAAATTGCTGTGTTTTAAAATCACTTGCTGTAATTATTCTCATATACCACCAACTAGATAGATAGGTTTTTTTATCTTTTTAGGATTGCCTTTACATTTTTTTGTTTAATAATATTATAAAATATATAGTTCCAAAGTCAGATTGATAAAATAAGATTTATTCAAAGAAGTCTACCTCCACCTCTGTCTCTCCTTCTCCTTATGCAGTTTTTTTAATTTTATAGCTTAATGGAAAGTAAAACATATAATTAAAAAAAATAATATATATATATATATATATAGAAAAGAGGGACAGGGATAGAAGGTAGACTTTATAATATAAGCAAGTACGTATCTATATTTATGAACTTCCCGCTCTTAGGTAAATGGTGATGTGCTTCTCTTTATACCACTATACGCACCTACCACCTGTCATGCTTCCTTTAAGGACAGCTGGAGAGAACAAAAGGAAAAAATATGAATGGAAAGCACTTATTCTTAAAGGAAAAGCCTACACAAATATAAGAGATTCATATTAGAAAACCTAATTTTCCAACCTGAGATTATTCAGAGACTCAGTTTTTAATTAACATTTTAACCAGATCCTATTCCTTATAAATGTTGAGGAATAAATTTTCCACCAGAGAGGGAAAGCCTGTGTTCATTACACTAGCTGAAGCAGAGCTTTCCAAGGCAGATCCATTTATATGCAACAAGTAAACACCGGCTCTGAGAGTCACGCTGCAAACTTCCAATGTTTAGTTGACTTCTAGGGGATTTAATCAACCTTCAGGATATATGATTCAAAGCTCCTAAAAAAAAGTAATTAAGAAAAATCCTTTCTATGGCAAGGAAAAAGCAGATTGTTTCCATTAATTTTATGAGTAATTTTGTTTTTGTTGGCTGAAAACTAAACCCAGGCTGGGGTGGTGCACAGTGGAAGGGAGGACTTATTAAAACAGCACAGAGTTTGTGTGTGTCACAGATATGCCTTACTACACAGTCATATAAGCACATGTGTGCACATAGACCAGCCACTGCAGCTGAGTGTATTCAAAGCTGGTCTCTTCTCCACTTACAAGTCAATTTCTCCTCTCACCTTTTGTACTCTTACTTATTCATGGTCTCATTCTGCACCCAGTCACTCTAGCTCTCCTTTCATCTGCATTTCCTATCAGCTTCCAAGACTGGCAGGTCTTTGCTTTTAACAGTCTCTTGATTTCCCGCCCTTTTCTTTATTCTCTCATCTCATGCCAACATATTTCTGTAAGAGTTTCTCCAGGCTCAACCAGTCAAACAACAAACACTTACTGAATGCTTGCTATGACTACAGGCTCTCCCTCATTCCCTTCCCTTCTACATCGAATGGTGACACATAACATGTCATTCCCTTCTCTGAGATCTGAACTGACACCTTAGTTCTTTCCACCTCAAGTCTAAGCTCCTCTGTTTTAATTTCAATACCTGTTACAATCTGATTCCATCCTACTAGAATCTACCCCAAAAGTCTCAGTTTCTCTATTCACACCAGATTCTGTCTCCATACTTTATTTATTCATTGTCTCTATGCAAATTTATTGAACACCTGGCCTATGCCAAGCACAGTGCTAAGTGCCTAAAAATAAGAAATGGTTCTTGGCCCAGTGTGTTGGCTCACACCTGTAATCGCAGCACTTTGGGAGGCCAAGGCAGGAGGATCACTTGAGGCCAGGAGTTCAAGACTAGCCTGAGCAACATAGTGAGACCTGTCTCTACTAAAAAATTTTTAAGCCAGGGGCTTAAAATTACATTTTTTAATAGACGTAATCCCAGCTACTTGGAAGACTGGGGCAGGAGAATCGCCTGAACCGAGGTGGCAGAGGTTGCAGTGAGCCGAGATTGCACCACTGCACTCCAGCCTGGGCGACAGAGTGAGGTTCCGTCTTTAAAAAAAAAAAAAAAAATTAAATTAGCTGATTGCGCCACTGCACTTCCAGCCTGGGTGACACAGTGAGATCCTTTCTCAAAAAAAAAAAAAAAAAAAAAAAAAGAACTCTTTAAGAAGCTTCCACGGTCTTAAGGTAGAAATATATAAGAAAACGACATAATATGATATGATCAAGATTTTATTTATAAAGGTTTTACAATGTGCTGGGTAAGTTCAGAGAAAGAGTGCTTGTTGATTCCACCTGAGGAGGACTAAGGAGGCAGACTGCCTGTTTCCTTTAAAGCCCAGGAAAATTGTCCAAAGGAGACCAAGGCCCAAATGAAGGGAAAGCTGAGAGTCAAAAGCTAGTATATTGTCTTAATCAAAGACAGGAAGAAAAAGAGTCTGAGTGGGAGCCTGTGAGGACAAAAGGGAGCTTCTAGAGAGTTGCTGAGAACAATATTAGAATGGGGATGGCTCCTCTTTATTAAATGGTAGGTGTTTGGTGTAAAGTTGCTGAATTGGTGGGATGAAGGCAGTAGTGGGAACTCACACATTGAATCCGAGGACTACTGTAGTGTAAGCATGGAATCAATGTTGAAATGGTTATGATGGAGCAGGAAAGTTGGGGTCAGATTGAGAAGGGCTTTGATTGCCAGCCCTGTATGCAGTTGGGGGTAGGGGCCTCAGAAGGAAGATTGGCCAGGCAGCAGGGTTGGGGCCGGTCATGGGTGAGGTGAACTCCAGATTGATTCTCCTAGCCACAAATCCTAGAGAGGAAGGGCATCAACCTAGGGGAATGGGACACCTTTTTCCAATTGGCATAAAGGCGTGCATACGTTGCGAGTGGTAGCCCCAGCTGTCACCAGTATTTTAGGAAAAGGATTCTGGCAACAAATGTTTGTTCATGTATTCAATTATTGTTTATTGAGTATCTCCTATGTCCCAGACATAATTCTAGACCCAGGGGACTCAGTGGTGAGTAAGACAGATACATTTCAACCCTGAGTTCAGAGAGAGTAAACAATGATACAGAAATAAAATAACTAGAAAACTGTTGCCCTTCCCTTGGCCTTTCTCTATCCAATCCTACTAATCCTACAAAACTCAGCTCAGTTCTAACCATCATCCCCTGCTTGGTCGATAGCCCCTATGAATCTCCTTTTCCAAAACTTCTATTTTTAAAACTTTGTTTAAAACTATACTTTTTTCCTGATTACAGAAGTAACACATGTTCAATATATAAATGCAAAAACAATAGAATTACACAATATAAAGAGGACATACCTCATAGTCTCATTTACCATATAGAACTACTTTCCATTAGTACATATTCCTATAATGATTTATCTATATAGCCACCAGTATGTTATTGTCATTGCCATCATTATTATATTCATGAGCATCATTATAAAATGGGCAAATTACTCCCAAAACTATGAGAGGCTTTTTACCTAGAGAGGGCATAGAATTATTTTATTTTTACAACTTTATTGAGATATTACCACATCCTAAAATCTATGGTATTTCTTCCTGCAGATGTACTGTAGCTCTGTTACCAAGTATAACATTTCATGTCCATATTCTCCTCTTAAAAGGTATAACTGACTAACATGCAGAAAATATTTTAATTGTCACAGATTTTATACTTGTTACAAATTAAATTTAAAGTATTTAAATATACTTTAAATAAATATACTTAAATATTTAAATAAATTAAAATATTTTAATTTAAATACTTTAAATTTAAAGCAGTTCAGGGGTTTTTAGTGTATTCACAGAGTTGTGCAAACATCACCACAATCTAATTCCAAAACATTTTCATCTACTCTAAAAAGAAACTCCATATCCACTGGCTGTCACTCTCTATTCCCACTTCCCCCAAACCCCCACAGCCTCAGGCAACTGCTCATCTACATTCTGTTTATGTGGATTTACCAATTCTGGACACTTTATATAAATGGAATCATACGTATGTGGCCTTTTGTGACTGGCTTCTTTTAGTTAGCATAATGGTTTCAAGGTTCATCCATCTTGTGGCATGTGTCAGCACTGTTTGCCTGCCTGCCTGTCTTCCTTCTCCCCTCCCCTCCCTTCTCCTCTCCTCCCCTCCCCTCTCCTCTCCTCCCCTCCCCTCCCCTTCGATTCCCTTCCCTAATAATATTCCATTTTATGGATATACCACATTTTATTTATATGTTCTCCAGTTGATAGACCTCTGGTCATTTCCAGTTTGGGGCTATTATGAATAATGCTGCTATGAACATTAAAGTGGCTGCGTAGTTTTACATCCCCACCAGCAACATACAAGGATCTCAACTTCTCCCCATTATCATTGATCTTAGATAGGCCAATTGGCTCCTAATGGTTCACTTATTGTTTATGTGCAAATTACAAAAGCTTTGTCTTCCATGTTTATGGTAAAGTCTGAAAAGCTCCTTTTGAGTGAACCCTTCTCTATGGGGAAAAATATCTATTCAGGTTAATGTTCTTCACCAGCGGGACACAGTACACTCTAGTCTTTCTCTTTCAGTGATCACATGGATCCACAATGTAGGGTTTTTTGTTTGGTTTTGTTTTTTTGTTTCATTTTTTCTTTCTTTAAATTCTGAGACAAGGAAAAAGCCTGAACTTAACATCAAGTACTGGGATATTGCTGACCCTATAAAATCTGTGACAATTAAAATATTTTCTGCATGTTAGTCAGTTATACCTTTTAAGAGGAGAATATGGACATGAAATGTTATACTTGGTAACAGAGCTACAGTACATCTGCAGGAAGAAATACCACCAAAATCAGGTTAAAGGGGACCTATTAGCTCAATTAAAGCACAAGAACAGGATTAAATAAAGCAGTGGTTGAGAATAGTTAAATTATTAAAAACAGTACATAATTATGTGCATATCATCACATTTCTTTTAAAATATTGCTTTAATTCATTTAAACATAATAATTACTCTTTGTGCTTGTAATAAGGTATTGTTTTATTTTAAAATATGGTTAAGTTCTGATGAATACTCATCTCGTAGTTCTTTGTCATGTGCCACAATCCAAACATTGCTCTCTTTTCGTATTCCAGTCAAGACCCATGGGAATCAGTAGACAGCTGCTACAATGTCAGCTTTAAACCAAAATTTTAGTGAGGGCATATATCATGGGGACTCTGTGGGAATTTCTTAAGACAGATGGTCAGCAGCTTCTTCCAAACATTTCTGAACAGTGTTCTTTTCACCATTAATCCCATAATTATCTTCCTTTCTACTATGAAGTATCACTTTTATTTTTTAAGAATTGTAGTAATTTTAAGATCAGGAAGAGTAAAGGAACCAATATTTATGAAGTGAACCCTGAGTGCTAAGATTTGCTGAAGTGGCATCGTTGTCTAGGGTAAATACCCAGAGTCCGTAGTCTAGTGCCAAGAAGATTAAGGACACAGACACACACGAGGAGTGAGTTTAGGAGTGAAGGTTTAATAGGCAAAAGAAAGAGAAAGGAGAACAGCTCTCTCCCTTGCCAGAATCAGACGGGCTCCTGAAAGGGAAAAACTGGTCATACTGCACCATATTTTATAGGCAGGCTTGAGGAGGCGGTGTCTGACATATGTAGGGTCCACAGATTGGTTCGACCAGGTGTGACATCTACATAGTGCATGGGGAAGACTGGTCACCCCACCATAATCTTATTATGCAAATGGAGTCTTTGCCTGGCCAGCGCCATACTGTCTTCTCCTGACAGTACACACGGTTTAACAAAGAGAAAGGAAGATGGAGCCGCCATTTTGAACATGCCTAGTCCCAGGTAGCCTTTTCCTGTTGGCAGAACTGCCAGCATTCATCCGTGCAAGCTTCCAGCTTGCTTGTCTATGGCTGCAGCTTGGTTTTACAGGCTGTTCTTTATTAGAAAAGAAAATGATTTGGGGGCTGCTTTTCATTAAAAGGAAAACCTTACCAAGGAATTCTGTACCATCGCTATCTGCCTAAGTAATTTCTTCTTCTACATGATTACTGCGTGATTCTTTTTTTTTTTAAAAAAAAGCTTTGATTTCTTGTGATTTCCAGTAATTAAATGAAGATTTTTAGGAGTATCATTTAAACATTCCTCAGATATGTTAACTCTTTATAACTGATAATAAACATTGTAATGAAATGCAAGTGTTTATAACCTCTCAGTGGAATCGAGGAAAGAAGTAATAGAATCTGGTGCTTATCTCCTCCCAAGCTAAGCAATTGAAAGCAATATCCAGGCAAAACAGAGCCCTCAATATCAGTGGAATTCCAGAGTTGGACTGAGTTGTCAACTTTTTTCCCTGGATTCTGAGTCTACCAGTTAAGAGCTAGAAACTCAGGGCCAAAGTGTAGTATATGTGTAGATGGATGGATGGATGGATGGATGGATGGATGGATGGATGGATGGATACATACATACATAACTATTTTTAAAATGTCACTACTGTATTATGTTTAGAGTAAGAATTTCAGAATCTCTAAAGTTTTAAATAATTGCCAAGCCCAAATCTTCTGTCTTGGTGCTCATTATAGAATATGGTTATAGAGAAACTAGTCATTGGATTAAGAAAATAATTCCATTGCCTTATTACCAATGTTATACCTCAAAATAAAGTGTGATTGTACAGCAACAGTGTATCACTACATTGTGTAATTGTTGATGAGTTTAGAAATAAGAAACTCAAACCTAGTTTCTTTTCTGTAAAGAAGAGGATAAAATAAAATCTTTTTAGATTTGAAGTGTTCCTCTTTAGTAACAACCAAGTGCCCAAAAGCGTGTTGTTATTTTCTTTCTTCAGACACGTGTCTTATGTGTTTGTAATTAACAAGATTAAGCAACATTTGACATTCATGGTTATTTTCAACTTAGCATATTATCTTTTTCCTCTTCATCATTTCACTTCATCATTAATGCCTTGAATAAATATCATTACAAAAAAATCAACAAAATAATGTAATTTGGATGTACAGTGTAGATATTATCTTTTTCCTCTTCGTCATTTCACTTCATTAATGCTTTGAATAAATATCATTACAAAAAAATCAACAAAATAATTTAATTTGGATGTACAGTGTGAAGCATGAAGCTTATTTTACTTCTTCTTTCCTTTATGAATAATTTTATCTTAAACATAAGAATATCAAAGCATTAAATAATGCTCATCAACTAAGCCAAGTGCCCAATAAGTCTAGCTTTTCATTACAAGTACCAAATATTACTATCTCACAAGTCCACAATTATGGGGTCAGCAGTTCTTCATCACATTTAGTGTGTGTGTTCATTATACAAATTATAAATGCATTCATATTGTAAAGCATACAAATAATATATAAGAATATCTAGTAAAAGTTAAAGTTCTCACCCTGCAGAAAATCTTGATCTCTTCACTATTGATAGTTTATGTGTATCTTTTCAGATCATTTTTGATATGCATGACACTTCACACTTAAAATTTCAAAGAATGTTATTACTTGAATTGTACTCAGATTCTAATTAAATGAAATTCAGTTCACCCGATCTGAAAGTGATAGTCATATGAGAATCCCAATTTTTTTTTTTCCACCAGATATTTGGAAACTTTCCTATTGCTAGAAGAAATAAACACAAAAGTAGAATGCTGTAAAGAGTGTCAGATGCATCCAGTACTACTATTGATTTTTCAACATGAAAGCATGAATTTTCTTGTATGGCTTGTGGTATTTTTCTCACTACCTTATCAAAAATGTTCTACTGTGTTTCAAAAACAAACCGGTCCTTCTGCCTACATAGCATAAGAGTTAACTGCCGTCACAATACCATAGAAAGAGTATGGGTTTTGGAGTAATAAAACCTGAGTGTTCATTTCAACTTCACCCTTTAAGAGCTGTGAGTCATTAGGTAAATTATGTGTATTCTCCACCCCTCATTTTCCTCATCACTGAATAAGGAATAGCAAAACTAGCCATCTCCCTAGGATTGTTTGCAAGAACAGATACATTGCAGTTTTTGTCCAAGGACTTATGATCCAAAATAGACATGACAGACATTGTATCATTCAGGATTGACTAAGTTTTGTGCTTGCTTGATATAACAAACCTTTATTTCTTACACCATATGTCCAAATGTAGACATGGAGCGGGTTCTGCTCATTGTTCACTCAGAGACACAGGCTGAGGCCTCATCTTCACAAGGTGCTTCCTCAGTCACCTTGGAAAGGGGAGGAAATGAACCAAGATAAATAGTGGCCCTTAAAGCAGCCACATGGATGCGCACATTTCATTGGTCAGGACAGGTCAAATGGCTCAGGGAAGCTGGGAAAGGCATTCCATTGAGGTAGAGATCTGAAAATTAGTGAATAAAACTAATGACCACCACAGAAGTGTTAGCAAACGTTAGAAATAATATAAAGTAGGAAAGGATGAAAAGTCATTCTTTGTTATTTTGTTTCTTGTTTTTTTGTCTATTTTGTTTTTGTTTTTAAGTCGGAGTCTCACTCTATCACCCAGGCTGGGGTGCAGTGGCATGATCTCAGCTCACTGCAATCTCTGTGTCTTGGGTTCAAGTGATTGTCATGCCTCAGCTTCCTGAGTAGCTGGGACTACAGGCACGCACCACCATGCCTGGCTAATTTTTGTATTTTTAGTAGAGACAGGGTTTCGCCATGCTGGACAGGCTGGTCTCAAACTCCTGACCTAAAGTGATCCACCCACCTCGGCCTCCCAAAGTGCTAGGAATACAGGCGTGAGCCACCCCGCCCAGCCTATTCTTTTCTTTGATCCCAGAGAGATCAAAAAAGACTTCCAAGAGAAGATAACAAGTCTGGGGACACAAATGGGAGACTTGGGTGGTATCAGGCATGGAGAGGAACATAGATTGAAAACTTCAGTAAGAAGAGAAAGTGACGGAGGGATGGCATCAAAGTGAAATGATTTGGGTCTCATACGTGTCTGACCAGAGATCAACCCCACACTTTAAGATCTGAAGAGGTTTGCAAACTTTAGCCTAAGTTTGCTCATCCTCAGTGGCCCCTGTACATCATCAGATGGGGTTATCTGTCTCACAAAATGACCTCAAGGCCACACGACCCCACTTTTCTGCTCAGTTCCTGATATGGCTTCTGGTGTCTGGTCTCACTGTAGCATTGTGGTGTTACTTTTGGCCTTTCTACAGCTCCTGGTGCTTCTTTATCATGAATGATCACTTACCACACCAGAGTTAGCAACACCACAGCTTCATACACCACTGAAGCAATCACAGCAAAGTTTTCTGTCTCCTCAAAACCTCTAAAGAGCACTCTATTTTCTTGGTGCTTGAAAATAAAGGGAGTGAGTCTCCTTTATTATTTACAAGGAAGACATGTCAAATGAAAAAAGTTTAAATTTCATTATGCCAAGTCCAGTTTTTTTCTTAAACTTCCTTAGCTTAATTGTAGAAAGGTTACAAGTCTACAAGATGCTTAGGGTTTCATATATATATATATATATATTCATATATATATTCATATATAATATATATGAAAATAAGTTATGTGTATATATTCATATATGTATATATATATACACATAACTTATTTTCAGAGTATTTCTTCAAACATACCACAAACTGTGTTCAGATGGGGGGAGGTGGGATGTGTTTATGTTTGTGTGTATGTGAGCACACTGAGGGAAGGAAGAATAAGGAAAGGGGAAATGTGAAGCTTCAAGAAGGGGAAATGAGGAATGGTCTTCTTTCTGACAATTATGGTCAGAAAATGTATGTATGCTTTGATTTTAAACTCTTAATGCCTTCTTTATTTGATGCTCAAGGGAAGCAATGGTACAAAATTAAGTGGTATAAAATTAAAATTGTGTGGATCAGAGGACTGGAGCAATTCTATGCAAATTACCTTGAACACCCAAGCCAGCAAGCAGATCAGCAGTAGGAGCAAAAACAGGCGTGGTTGCTATGGCAACCTTATTCTGATTGAGGAATTGTGATTCATACCTGACCCCACATTTTCCTTTTCCCTTCTTAATTGGGTCCTGAAGATTTATAGTGCTACCAAACCCTCTCACAGAGAGATAACGCATAACCAAAGATATCTATCTCCTAGCAAGGAAGGCACAAGTAACTTGGGACGAACAAGGTTCAGGGTAGATAAGGCTTAGCCAGGGAGATAAAAGTGAGCAAGAATCATCAGAATGCCAAGCTTCCAGGCCATGTCCTGCTATACCACAGCCCTGAAATGACAGAACCAAAGTAAGACCATAGAAGTTGGGTCAGTCTGTGAACAGCAGATAGAAAACCATGAGTTGCTCTTCTAATGATCAGAAAAACACTCATGGATAAGAGAAACAAATCTTTGTCCAGAAAGTAGGAGTGGGAAGTACTTCTCCAGCTTGCATTTCTGAGTTTCAGCTTTCTCAACTCTAGGACAGACTAAAAATATATACCTTGAAAGGTTGCTGTAAGGCCCAGAGACACAGTAAATTCTCTTCAACTACTCAGATTAGTTGTCTGCAATCCCTTCTGAGAGGGAACTTATGGGTGGCCACACTAAGAATAATTGCAAGTTCTTGGCTGATGTTTTTACCTTAAAAGGGAAAATCAAAGTTCAGGGTCATTGGCAAAGCTGTGAGAAGCTCTCACAATAATTTTTATTTTCACGTACTAAATAAAGTGATTATCAATGGCATTTAATATCAGTAGTAAGAATGGGTACTATAGAATTAATTTCCATTTATCTTTAATCCTGTATTAATATTAGTACATCACTGATGACATTAATAGAGAAGAAAAAGAATGGAAAGTGAAGGATTGTATTTAGGAAAGAGAATCTTCTACTTAGCTCCCCAGACTCTCGGGATCATCTAAATAGGGACCCACACTGCCAACGTATGCTTCTCCTGTTGGCTGTCACATTCATCAGATAGCCTGATCCGGATTTCTCCTCTCTTGAAGGAAATACGATGCATAGACTGAGTGAGATATTTTGTTTATTTTGGTTTTGTTTGCTTGATTATATTTTTCTCATATGGGGGAGTGTAGGAAATCATGTAAGCCTTATTACCCCTCAACAAGGTGTCTCTAGCCCATGCCCGTTGTTCAAAAGGAATTTCCTTCAAGCATTTAACTTTCCTGGAAGGTATTTCCTCTGCAATATGTTCTAAAATTATGGCTAGATGGTGGAAATGCTGCTTTATGCTTCAGCATTCTGACATCGTAATCCTCTGGTTCTTGACCTGGGATCTATGGGTCTATTAATGGAAATCAGAAGGCCTATGAACCATCTGAAATTGTATGAAAAAAATCTGCATGTAGTTAAATATATGCAGTTTTCTGGAGCAAATTCTCTTGGCATTCATCTGGTTCTTAAGTTTGGCAGTGACTCAGAAGGTTAAGAATTATCACAATCTGAGTTCTTTGTGTGTGTTCTCTTCTTGGCACTAGTGTTTATCAGTGGATTGTCCACTGAGGGTTTGGTGAGAGTAGGAAAGAGGGGCAACATTAAAGACATTTTTAATGTTTTGGAAAAATATGTGATTATAACATGTAGAGTCCATACAACTGTGTATGGCATAGCAGATTAAAGGAAGTGAATGGAAGTTGGTTTCGAATTACGTATTTATCGAGTCAATTTGGAGGCATTTTTAAGTACATAAAAGTAAATCTACTTATGTTTGAATTTCAACTACAAAGAATTTATGGTCAAGAGAGATTACGGTTATATATATATATAAAACTATATATACTTTATACAGTGTATACAGTACTATATATATAGTATATGGTATTTTATGTATATGTATAAATAGTACTGATCAAGATGGCCTTCCAGTGACCATGATTGTGTACTATATTTTGTCAGATTTGTTACTCACAGTTTTATTTGGAGGTTCTTCAAACATAAAGCTCTTCTTGCCATTAATTGTTTTCTAAGCCTCTAAATATTTATTTACTTGATTACACACACCATTAATCTGAGCAATTTCCCCTACTCTGTCTGATTCAGGTATGTCTTATTTGAATCGCCAATCTCTAGTATGGAGACAGTCCTATCCATACCACATCCCAGAGAGCTAAAGAAGGAGTGGCTTTGTTCTCCTGTACCTTTTACCAGACATACATCAGTCCCTACAAATCAACCTGGTAGAATTTCTTTTAATAAGGAAGTACTGAGAGAGGTAAGATTTAGCAATATCGTGTAAATCCAAGCATGAGTATTTTATGTCGTGTTTGGACCCAAGTACTCAATAATTGATTATGAAAATTATATAAATTCTAGCACTAAAATTCAAGAGGCTAGTAATTAAAAAACAAAAGAGCTTTTTTGTTTTAGCATTTCAGGCTCATGCTCATCATGCGTGATGTCTCACGCAGAACAACTGAATCTAATAATTACAAAAATAATAAAACTAAAACAGCTTATTGGAGCTGATTGGGCTGATTTTTTTTCAATTTGTATACTTTGCACAATGTATGCTCTATTAAATTATTCTAAAATGGGCTATGGGGGGTTTTCCCCACAGGATAACATGAAACAACTAAATCACCAGATTTTTTTTTTTTTTTAATTCCAAATGACACCAGTGTTGCAAAGTCAGAACTTTTGAAAAGGACTTAACAGAGGGCCATGAGACATGATAGGTGCTTAGGGTGCGATTTTAATACTAACAGACTGGAAAACAAACAGCATAACCCAGACAAGACATGACATTGTTCTTTAGCATCCATGTGAAGAGGAAATTTAAGATCTTTCTGGGATGTGCTTCCCAGTCACAGGTGTGGAAGAGAAATACGTCGCATTCTTGATTTACTGAACTGTGTGGGAGATTCTGGTTTGGGGCAAGGAAAGGGAGCATTTCATTGTTTCTTACAGTAAAACTTCAGCTCACTTAACTCAGCTAGTGCTTTTGTTTCAGTCTGCCACAAGTGAACAGTAAAAAAACATGAAGCATCCCTTAATCCTATGAGCCTGGGGTGTGCTGGCTCCTCTCACTGCATTCTCCAGCTCTGTTGCCAATGGAAGTGAGAGATTGACCCCGGGCCTGCAACCACTGTTCTTTGCTCTGCCACGAAACCACTGAGCTGTTGACACTTTAATTGTTTTATACCAGGAGGAAACCAATTGTGTTGATGTGAATGTCTTACTCATCAGACATTACAGGCTTCACATTTTTAATGAGCTGACACTCCTAGTCCAATACATGCAACCACAGTGAATCAGGACAAGACTATAGTAACAACGTTTTCTAAATTATTGCAGTTGCTCTTTAAAAGATTTGATGGTATTTCAGAACTCCCAATGCTACAATTAGAAAGTCTGTCTGAGTTGTGTACTAATCGAACATGTTTGAGTTATAAAGGACGGCAGTGTAGTAAAGGTAGGAGTTAATAATGTATATTTTTTCCTTTTCCTTTTACATGCATAGATAAAAATAGAGACATGAGTGAACAAACTATTTATAAAGTACCTAAGGCATCTCTCTGATGTATGAAAATGTCCAAATTATCCCCATGGGCTATGTTTTGAAAACTGCAATACTTGGGAAGAAGTTTAGTTTCTATGTCATCATTTGTCCAGAACATTGAATATTTCTCATGGGTGGAATAAAGCATTTCAATACTAAATGTTACAAACCTGGTATTTTGTGAGCAGTCGCAGCAGTCATTTGAAGAACCAGCTGCATTATCTGATTTGATGGCATCCTAAAGAAGACAATTATTTACCCACAGACTTTACAGTGGCAGCTCAAGACTTCATGTATATGAAAACTGTATGACCGCCCTTGGGTTGGAACCTGGGACTCTCCACCCAAAGCCTCCAACACCTCCTCTCTGCATATAGAAGAAAGCCCAGACCCCTAAGCAGGACATTTCAGACCATTTACTCCACCACCCTCACCTACCTTTCAGCTTTTCCTGTGTCTCTATCTGCATCTGTATCCTAACAGGCAAACATGTGCCTGTCCCATTGGCCAGTCTGTTTCCCAGAGTCCTTGCCTGTGCAAGAATGTCCTTCTTCCTCCCTTTCTGGGCATTAAATTGTTACGTACTTTTCAGTTATTCCTCACTGCAGTGGCACCTCTAGGATAGCACTTGTATTTTCCATGTTGACTTATAGTTTGCTATTGTCCTAGCCACCTCCCCTTCCCAATCTTGAACTCCTTAAAGACAGCAGTGGCATGTTGGTAAATATTTTAACAGTTGGCTCTCCAGAAAGAGAGTAGAATAGTCCTGATTGGTCACGTTTGTCTATATCCTGTCGTGTAGATACTCCCATGATGGGTGATTTCAAGGGTGGCTGTGTTTAACAACTGGCAAAATTCCTGAAGAGTTTCACATTCACATCTCTTGAGGCAGGTCAAGCCAGTTCCAGAACACCACTGGAATCCATTTTTAATAGTGCATGTAGTACTCTCCTCTTTCATCCTAAACACTCTTCTTTGCTTAAAAATAGATGTTCAGCAAGTGTTTCCTGAATTGATTTAGGCAAGTCAGTTGATGCTGTTGCCCCTTCACCACCGATCTTACAGCAGGGGTTATTTCTGGCAGTGATTCAGGCAACACTTGTACTTCTTCTCATTTCAGAGTGGTGGCCTTAGCCATCTCCTGCATGCCACACTGCACAGGCATGTGTGAATTTAAATAGACGGATTTATTCTGAATTGTGGTGAGGAACAGGTTGATGGTCTTAAGTTCAACAACCTCATTAGAGCAGAATGTGATTGACTGTGATTTCAACAAAAAACAGAGAAGAAAGCCTAAATCACAGAGTCAAGATTGTATCTCTTCCAAGGAGATAAGTGGAAAATCCCTGTACAGTCTGGAGAGTTGAGAAGAGAGAAGGCTGCTGGCGCAGTTCCCATTTTATTTTCACCTTTTACCATTCTCAGTGTCTCACGTTTGTAAAACTTTTGTGACTCACACTTTCAGATTGGAGTGTCAGCATACTTTTCATTTTAGTTCATGTAATAAAGTGCCAAACCTTGTTACCTCTGTTTTTATAATAAACTTGGAAGTCACTACTGTGCATATTAATCCTGTTGTTCCTGTGGTGACCAGCTTGTTCCATTTTGCACCCCCGCGCTCCCATTTTAGAACCAAAAGTCCCAAATCCTAGGCCGGGTGAGGTGGCTCACTACTGTAATCCCAGCACTTTGGGAGGCCAAGGTGGGTGGATCACTTGAGGCCAGGAGTTCAAGACCAGCCTGGCCAACATGGTGAAACCCTGTCTCTACCGGAAACACAAAAATTAGCTGGGCATGGTGGCATGTGCCTGTAGTCCCAGCTACTCTGGAGGCTGGGGCAGGAGCATCGTGTGAACCCAGGCGGCAGAGGTTGCAGTGAGCCGAGATCACACCACTGAACTCTGGCCTGGGCAATAGAGTGAGAGACTCTGTCTCAAAAAAAAAAAAAAAAAAAAAAAAAAAAGTCCCAAATCCTGGAAACCTTCTCAGTTCAGACAGAGACAGCTGGTCACCCTAGTTCCTGTAAAGGTTGTGGATTCTATCATGACTGCTCTGGTATTTAAATCTGCAATATACCTCCTATTGCAGATATTTCAGAAGACACTGAATCAGTGACTAAAAGGATTAGAACTTCTTAAAAATTTGAGTTCACAAAATCTATTATCTTCCAAACAGAACCTTTCTTCAAAGGTCCTATCTTTCAGGCACTTTTATTAAATGAAAGAATACATGGGAAAGTACTTTGGATAGGAGAAAATTCCACATGAGCACAAAATGCTGGTATTTATTTCTCATAATGGTACACATTCTGTTAATTATGTTTTTCACAACTCATCTTGGATTCTATAGAAATATAGCAACATGCTATAGTGGGATAACTAGTATCAAAATACTTTAACCAATTATAATTTTGTGTAGAGTGCATATTGGAGGGCTTTACATGTAGTACACAGTGCTTCGCTTCCATGGATGAATTCAGTGATTTGTCCTTGGTCGAGCAGTTGTTCGTTGGCACTGTTGTGAAGCAGCTTCGTGTTGTGAAGCAGCTACATAGGAGGGAGTTGGCAGGGGGCTTAGCGAGCTGTCCAGCACCTGCCACCCTTAGCTTGGAGTTGTTGGACCCTCCTCACTGTCTGCAGATATTTCCTGGTGGAAACGATGTGCTATAGTGGTGTGCACAATGTGTCACTTCATGTCACTGTCAGGATGTGTCCTCACAAAAATAGATATTTCTGCTGTAATGTGACATCTGTGTTCCTACCTGTGTTCAGCAGAATACTACCGTAAAAGTTGCAGGGCTTTTGTGGTGGGGGGGAAATAAAATAAAGGGTAGTCCACTTCAAATATATTGAACTTGCTAAGTGCAGCACTCAGAAAAGCAGTAACAATAAAAATGCTAGCAGAGTTTACAGGTGAAATAAACTTGATGTAAGGGTTGAGGCTGCCCAATTTTGGATGCAAGGGCAAAATGCCTAAGGATCCAGGAAGATTGTACAATAAACAGTTAATTCCAAGACAGAGCAGTAGCCAAACCAAACGAAAAGGAAGCATGTGGGATGCAGTACTGCAGGCCTCTTGGGCTTGCATGCACTGTGTTTATGTATCTTGCTCATGGCGGCTGTTACTTGGTGACTCAAAATAATATTGGAAAGAAATCTCCCAGGAACCAACATGACTTCTGGTTCATGCTGACATCATTCTGTATTAACCAAAATTATATGTGATCTAATTTATGCTACAGAAATGAATATTTTGTTTTGCAAGTTTCTGCTAAATAAGATGGTTCACAAAACAGGTTCAAAGTTGTAGGTGACTGTATGTTTGGAATTTGAAACCCTAAGCATGAAAAAACTGCTTCAATACATTGGATAATAATACCAGACAAGTTTTAATTTGGAAAAAAAAATCCACCCAAAGTGGAGTCACATATCCTCTAAAATCTTTTAATTAAAATCAGACATGAACCCTTGTGTTTCTCTGACTATTAAATACTTGGTTTTTAGTCGTTTTATGAGATTTGTGTATATGCGTTTTAAGTTGAGAAGAAAAAAACACACGCTGAGGAGTGACTTTGTATTTGGTTTGTTTAAATATAGTTTAGTAGGATTGTAATATATAAGGAGGGTTAAGGGTCAGAATCCTATTTAATTAACTTATAACCACTTGGGAGTCAGTCACTTGTAAAGGTATGCTGAGCAAATAAGGCTTCAAATAACATGAAATCTTTGAAAAGAATATGCCACCTTTGGTGAAGGCTTTTCTATTAACCTTGTCATTAAAACTGTTTCAATGAACTACTTCAAACCTCCCAGTTTTTATTTATTTATATGATATGTTTAACCTTTTTTAAAAATGATATATGTATACAATATTATATGATTTTTTATAAAAAAAAGATTAAATGTGGCTTGGTGTATCTAAGAAGACCTAAATCAGTACTTTTCCCTATGCTTGTTTTCCCATTGACTGAGACAGGAAGAAATCCCAGAACTGCCATTCTTTTTGTCTATGTGTGTCTAAAGTATGACCAGTGTTTTCCATTTGCATAAATCTGATTTAAGAAACAGTCAGACCGTTAAAATAGAACATTCTTTTCAATCAAGGCTAATTACACATCATATAATGCCTGGTCTTTAATGAGGATTTCAATAAATGTTTGTTGATAATGGTGATTTTTAAAATGATATGTTAAGTCAGTCTTCTCATGTGAGAAATGCTTTGTTTTGAAATGTTAGACTTACAGCTTTGCCTAAAATTTTTTAATTAAAATCACCACTTAAGCATGAAGCTTAAAATGTGCAAAGTTGCTGCAATTAGTGCATTGTGCATCCATATGGATGTTACCAAACAGCTTTCAACTTAAACGATTTGGGCTATTTTGAATGATGGGCCTTCTGTTAAGCTTAAAACAAAGCCCGACTATCTCTGCATTCATTTTAATTAATATTCTCTTGCTGGTCTCAAAGATGTGTTCTCTTCTAGGGGTAAGAAGCATGATTATCATAAATCAGAAATAAGTTACAGAAGTAGGTTTGACCAATTTTCTACTTCCTTCTATTTCATACCATTTCCTCCGACTCCTACCTCCTTCTCAAGGAGCCTCAATGCAGTGTCAGAGAAACTGGAAAACACTGATTTCAGATATTCTAAAAGAAAACCTGTATTTCTAGCCGAATTATAACACATTAAATTCACTCGAAGAATAAGGAAATTAAGCTGTCTCAGATTTTCTGAATTCAGTATGAAGTTTAAAACTTACCACTTTGAGTCCAGCATCCATATAAAATCTACAGTATAAAATTTGACTGTGTTGTTATGTATACAAATACGTGTGTGTATCTATGTATTTGATATTTTTACTTTAGAGAGATTTGCGTTTGCCTAGGTGCTTAGGGTTTAACAACCTTATGTGTGGACTTAATTCTCTATAATAGGAAGCGCTACTTGAAGATGAATTAGGTACAACAATTTGTTTGTTTTTCTTGGTATTTTAAGCAAAACCAAACTCAAAGTGGCACCGTCTTGTAAGTTTGTTTTTCTCTTTTTCCGGGACATTGTTCATGTGAAACCTTATTGACATGGTACTTGGGGAGGGGAAGCTTTCTGGACTTTGTTCTCGACAAAATCAGAATAAATTCTTTAAACAGTTACGCGCTTTAGTTAAGGCCAGTTTTCTGACTGTGTTCAAACATCTCCCCTACAACCACTCTCCGTATACCTTCAGAAGGATATCTACTCCAGTGGTCACTGGGATCTTCTGACTGTCTGGGTGCCCAAGTAAGGCCCATTTTGAATGCTAGTTTAAAAGGCATACAGCTAAAATGATTTTTTTAGTTTTCATTAAACTCTTAAAAATAGGCTAAATGTGAAAAATTACAAAGCAGAATTGTAATTTACCAGAACATGTGGGTAGAATAATTCATCCAACATGTGACTGGAAAGGCACAAAATCAGTAAGTCCACTATAGAACACCACCATGGTCCTGTTTTTCTCTTTCATTCTAGCATTGTGGAAACCCATTATACATCCACTAAATTTGGCACAAAGATATCCTAATTTTTTCATTATTACCTGGATTATTTATTTTTATTTCCTTTTTGAAAGCATGTAATTAATTGCATACCTATCTTTAAATGCCTCCTTATGTATCAATATTTTGAATTCTGCATTTGAGAAGGAGGTTGGAAGTAGTTTTATTCTAAAGCTAATATATAAAGCTAAATTTGGTCAAATTATAATTATTTTTTTCTTGAAGAGAACCTAAACATGTTATAGCTTTATACTGTCTTTACTGTTATGAGGTAGCTTTCTTTCTGTCAAATGTTAGTATTTTTTTCTTCTCTGTTAGGCATATTTACAAAGAAGTCTCCTAAATAGAAATGAGCGATTACCTCACAGCTTCACATACATCCTGGAGAATATCCTGTTCACAATTTAGACGATGAAAGGAAAACCTACAGTTGTTTTAATTTGGAACCAAAATAATCACTTCTCTCCAGTGAGGCTTAGGGGGAGAAAAATGTGCCAGAGTTGTCTTGTAGAAAAAAAGAGTACTTTGAGGAAGGGCAATGCAGCAGGAAAAAAAAACACAGTCAAACAAACGCAGAACCTTAGAGTGCATAAATAGGCCAGTGAAACGCAGACCACCTGATCACATCGAAGCACCCTGAGCGGGGGTCCTCAGCAATGTTGTCCCTCTGGCGTGTAAACTGCATGCATGTGTGTAGGGGTGTGTGTGTATATGTACACACAGAGATTTAACAGGAGCACAGAGGGAATTAGAGCCTGGCTCGTTTTTAATTTGGGTCTGTTTGCTTGCATTTAGCACTTAAGGGCTTCTACATTCAGTTTGCTCAAAAGAGTGATGAAGCACTCCTTGCTTATGCCTCAAATCAGAAATGCATGAAGTGCAGCTGCAGAGATAATACATTTTCCCCAAAGGCTTTGGCTGAGCAAATTAGGTGTCAATGGGGTGCCTGCGCAGGCAGTACTCTCTCTAATTAGTCTCTTGAGCCTAGTTGGTGGCGGGTATGAGATGATCTAATCAATTGGTCTGCGTCTGATGGTTCGTGTAAAAATCCTACCAGGCAGACTCTCTCCCACAGGTCACCCACCTGCACAGCGGGACTGCTCATTTTCATTTTTCATCTCCTCCATCACATGATGCTGACAGTTGGTTTTAAGAAAATTGAATCCAAAAAATATCTAGTTCATAGGGCACATGGGTCAGAACAAAGTTGCATTATGGGTACCAGCGATCCAATTAATTAATATTTATAGCCAAGAAGCTTTATGTAGATATTTCTGAATAAGGATTTTATCAATCAAATCCAATTTCTTGTTTAAAACATTCATTTCTAGAGAGAAAGAACATTGTAAAAGCTGAAAGCAAGATAAAAATGGCATCCATTAATCTTATGATTTATATAGCTATGAGTGGCTATGCACATAGTTGAGCTTATAATTCATATACAGTGTTCATTTGTATTGTGCATGCAACATGTTTTAATAATAAAGTTAAGGGAAAGAATTACATTGATACTATATTTTGCTTCCCTGTGATTGTAGTATACCCTCTCTCCTTCCACCTAAATCCCCATTCATCAAATGCATGATTGCATTTATATTTTCTTAAAAACTTTCCAGCAAATCTGACCTACCTTATATGCACTCATTGAAAATTGAAGCTGATGCTGCTCAAGGAGAGAGAAGGGACATCCCATGCTGCTGACTAACAGCACCAGGCAGGGTAGCCGGCACAATTTGGGCCATTCGGAGCCGTCTCACAGAGATGGGAAAGAGTCTGCCTCTCATTGGCACCTCTCTTCTGTTCTCATTATTGGCTTCTTCCATTAAATGTCTAAGCCCAAACCTAAGTAATGGATTTATCATAATCACTGTGTTCACCGTTTATTATCCAATTACTATTATTACATATTACCCTTTATTATGCAATTCTGTTTATGCCCTAGGTTAGGTACATGTGATTCTCCTAGAGATTACACTCAAAGAATCAGGACAAGGCAAGAACAAACATCATCGATGTCTAAAAAACATCTTAACCCAACAGGATAGTGAATATGCCATTGACTATGGTGACAACATAGTTTATTGTTACATGAAATTAGATGTACTGGAAATCAAATCATTCCTTTCAAATATAATGTCATGGAGTTAAAAAAAAATGTAATTTTTGCCTACAGGAAGGTGTTAATCCTACCAACCATCCTCAGGCTGGTGGTGTATCTGTGGATGGCCTGCAGTGTGTGCAGTACTGTACCATTTCACAGGCATCACATTTGCCTTCAGTGAATGTGCCATAGGGAACTCTACATATGAGAACATATTTCACTACCAAGTCTTCAGATTCTACAATTTCCCCTTTATTCATTCAACAACTGTATATTGAGTGCCTGAGCCGGGCCTGAGCTATGCTCTGGGGACACAGCAGTCTACAAAATCAAGCTTAATCAAGAACATACTGATGCCACCTGTCCCCTGACTTGCTCCTTCACAGGAAGTATCTTCACACCTTAGGAGGGACTAAATGAAGTCTCTGGTTCAGGAGGTCATTGTGGGTACCAGGTCTCCATTCTGTGATTAAAGTGGTAAAAGAGGGGAGAGCCAGGAAAGACTACATCATTTGGATATAGTTATAGGAACTCCATGCCTGGGCAAGCAGATATCAGGACAGACCTAAAGCTCCCGTTTAGCTGGAGTGGGCAGGCTTCCAGGAAGAGCTGGAATCTCGACTGCTGTTTAAAGTACATGGAAGAAAAAGGACAGTTTTGTCATCTGCTTAATAAAAATGTCAAGGCTGATAGTGGGGTTGAGGACTGGCTGAGGATGCCTGTGGACAAATGTGCTTGAAGTACTGTGAGGATGAGTGCTTTCTCTTCTTGATGTCATGGTCCTCAAAAAAGATGCCAGTGCCTAGATCAGAATGCATAGTTACATGGAGCAGCATGTAGAGCACGTTCTTTCTTCATTTCCCTGAAAGAACAAGGGTAGGCTGGGGACAAAGGAGTTTGTTCCCATCTAATTATTTTTGCTAGGGTGGTGACTTCTTTAAGACGAGGTTCGATAAAGGCATATCTGCACAATTAAGCAAGGATGAGGAGTGGTCAAGTGAGCCTTATGGAGAACCTCCCACAAGCAGCAAGGATTTGAGATAATAACTGTTGGGATGTAGAGGTAGCAAAGGGCCTATGTGTGGTATCCATTTACCCCCAGGCCTCTCCTGGAAACTTAAGGAAAGGCTTTTGTTTTTGAGGACAGGGAACTCTGAAGAATTCTCATACCATATACAAAACTTCGCTCAAAATGGGCCAAAAAATCTAAATGCAAGGGCTAAAGCTATAAGACTCTTAGAAGAAAATATAGGGGTAAATCTTCGTAACCTTAGATTTCTCAATGGATTTTTAGATATAACACCAAAAGTATAAGCAACAAAAGAGAAAAAAAGATAAATTGCACTTTGCCAAAATTCAAAACTTTTGTACATCAAAGGACACAGTTAACAGAGTGAAAAGGCAACCTATGGAATCGGAGAAAAATCATACTGTAAGGGATTAATATCCAGAATGTATAAAGAACTCCTACAACTCAACAACAAAAAGACAACCCAATTTAAAAATGAGCAAAGGACTTGAATAGATATTTCTCCAAAGAAGATATTCATATGGCCAACAGCCACATGAAAGAGTCCCCAACAGCCTGGGCCTGGTGGCTTATGCCTGTAATCCCAGCACTTAGGGAGGCCAAGGCAGACAGATGGCTTGAGCCCAGGAGTTCAAGACCAGCCTGGACAACATGGTGAACCCCTGTCTCTACAAATATAAAAAATTAGCCAGGCATGGTGATGTGTGCCTGTAGTACCAGCTACTTGGGAGGCTGTGGTGGGAGGATCAGCTGAGCCCAGGAAGGTCAAGGCTGCAGTGAGCTAGGATTACATCACTGCACTCCAGCTTGGGTGACAGAGCAAGACCCTGTCAAAAAAAAAAAAAAGATGCCCAACATCATTGATCATTAGGGAAATGCAAGTGCAAATCAGTTCATACCTACTAGGATGGCTATAATTTTTTTAAACAAACAAATGTTTTGGAGAAATTGGAACCCTTGTGCATTCCTGGTGGGAATGTGAAATGGTACAGCCATGATGGAAAACAGTTTGGCAGTTCCTCAAAAAGTTAAACATAGAATTTCCATATGACCTAACAATTCCACTCCTATATATATATCCAAAAGAATGGAAAACTGTTTAAACAAATACTTATACATGAATATTCAGAGCAGCACTATTCACTATTAGCCAAAAGATGAAACAACACAAATATAAATCAACCAATGAATGGATAAGCAAACTGTGGTATATTCATACAATAGAATATTATTCAACCCTAAAAAATAATGAAGTACTGATTCATGCTACAACATGGATGAACTTCGAAAACATCATGCTAAGTGAAAAAAGCTAGACAAAATGGGTAACATATTATATGATTCCATTTGTATAAAATATCTAGAATAGGTAAATCCATAGAGACAGAAACATTAGTGTTAATAGTTGTCAGGGGCTGGGACAAGGAGAGAATGGAGAGTGACTGCTTAAAGGATATAGGATCTCCTTTGGGGGTGATGAAAATGTTTTGGAACTAAATAGAGATGATAGTTGCACAACACTCTGAATGCACTAAATGCCACTAAATTATATTCTTTTAAATGGTTAATTTTGTTTTATATAAATTTTGCTTCAATTTTAAAAAAGAATGGGAAGTTAACATGCCAGAAACTCACCATAGTAAGTGGGGGAAATGAGCAGATGGTGGAGAGGATGCTCTTTCTTTTTATTTTATTTTTTATTTTTTTTAGAGGGAGTCTTGCTCTATTGCCCAGGCTGGGGTGCCGTGGCACAATCTCGGCTCACTGCAACCTCCACCTCCTGGGTTCACGCCATTCTTCTGCCTCAGCCTCCTGAGCAGCTGGGACTACAGGCGCACACCACCACACCTGGCTAATTTTTGTATTTTCAGTGGAGACAGGGTTTCACCATGTTGGCCAGGATGGTCTCCATCTCCTGACCTTGTGATCCTCCCGTCTCGGGCTCCCAAAGTGCTGGGATTACAGGCATGAGCCACCGTGCCTGGCCACTATTTCAGTGGTTCCTGAGCATAAGAGTGGAATTTCTGCTATCTGGACAAGGTATTGCTGGGTTGCTGCTATGCAGGAGTGATGTCCTTGATGCCACAGCCTGTGTGTGCAGCAGCAAGACAGGTGCACTGTGAAGTCTCAAAAAAGGACAAAACCTTTGGGATCAGGCACCATCCAGGGTTCCCCCTGCATCTGGGAAGATGACTGTGTGGCCCTATAGCTGGAGACATGAAGGCCTCACTTGGCCTTAGTGACCAGCAGCTTTTTTTTTTTTTTTTTTATTATACTTTAGGTTTTAGGGTACATGTGCACAATGTGCAGGTTTGTTACATATGTATCCATGTGCCATGTTGGTTTGCTGCACTCATTAACTCGTCATTTAGCATTAGGTATATCTCCTAATGCTGTCCCTCCCCCCTCCCCCCAACCCACAACAGTCCCCGGAGTGTGATGTTCCCTTTCCTGTGTCCATGAGTTCTCATTGTTCAATTCCCACCTATGAGTGAGAACATGCAGTGCTTGGTTTTTTGTCCTTGTGATAGTTTGCTGAGAATGATGGTTTACAGTTTCATCCATGTCCCTACAAAGGACATGAACTCATCATTTTTTATGGCTGCATAGTATTCCATGGTGTATATGTGCCACATTTTCTTAATGCAGTCTATCATTGTTGGACATTTGGGTTAGTTCCAAGTCTTTGCTATTGTGAATAGTGCCGCAATAAACATACCTGTGCATGTGTCTTTATAGCAGCATGATTTATAGTCCTTTGGGTATATACCCAGTAATGGGATGGCTGGGTCAAATGGTATTTCTAGTTCTAGATCCCTGAGGAATCGCCACACTGACTTCCACAATGGTTGAATTAGTTTACAGTCCCACCAACAGTGTAAAAGTGTTCCTATTTCTCCACATCCTCTCCGGCACCTGTTGTTTCCTGACTTTTTAATAATGGCCATTCTAACTGGTGTGAGATGGTATCTCATTGTGGTTTTGATTTGCATTTCTCTGATGGCCAGTGATGATGAGCATGTTTTCGTGTGTTTTTTGGTTGCATAAATGTCTTCTTTTGAGAAGTGTCTGTTCATGTCCTTTGCCCACTTTTTGATGGGGTTGTTTGTTTTTTTCTTGTAAATTTGTTTGAGTTCATTGTAGATTCTGGATATTAGCCCTTTGTCAGATGAGTAGGTTGCAAAAATTTTCTCCCATTCTGTAGGTTGCCTGTTCACTCTGATGGTAGTTTCTTTTGCTATGCAGAAGCTCTTTAGTTTAATTCGATCCCATTTGTCAATTTTGGCTTTTGTGGCCATTGCTTTTGGTGTTTTAGACATGAAGTCCTTGCCCACGCCTATGTCCTGAATGGTATTGCCTAGGCTTTCTTCTAGGGTTTTTATGGTTTTAGGTCTGACATGTAAGTCTTTAATCCATCTTGAATTAATTTTTGTATAAGGTGTAAGGAAGGGATCCAGTTTCAGCTTTCTACATATGGCTACCCAGTTTTCCCAGCACCATTTATTAAATAGGGAATCCTTTCCCTATTGCTTGTTTTTGTCAGGTTTGTCAAAGATCAGATAGTTGTAGATATGCGGCATTATTTCTGAGGGCTCTGTTCTGTTCCATTGATCTATGTCTCTGTTTTGGTACCAGTACCATGCTGTTTTGGTTACTGTAGCCTTGTAGTATAGTTTGAAGTCAGGTAGCGTGATGCCTCCAGCTCTGATAAAATAGACTTTAAACCAACAAAGATCAAATGAGACAGGGAAGGCCATTACATAATGGTAAGGGGATCAATTCAACAAGAAGAGCTAACTATCCTAAATATGTATGCACCCAACACAAGAGCACCCAGATTCATAAAGCAAGTCCTGAGTGACCTACAAAGGGACTTAAACTCCCACACAATAATAATGGGAGATTTTAACACCACACTGTCAACATTAGACAGATCAATGAGACAGAAAGTTAACAAGGATATCCAGGAATTGAACTCAGCTCTGCACAAAGTGGACCTAATAGACATCTATCAGAACTCTCCACCCCAAATCAATAGAATATACATTTTTTTCAGCACCACACCACACCTATTCCAAAATTGACCACATAGTTGGAAGTAAAGCTCTCCTCAGCAAATGGAAAATAACAGAAATTATAACAAACTGTCTCTCAGACCACAGTGCAATCAAACTAGAACTCAGGATTAAGAAACTCACTCAAAACCACTCAACTACATGGAAACTGAACAACCTGCTCCTGAATGACTACTGGGTACATAATGAAATGAAGGCAGAAATAAAGATGTTCTTTGAAACCAACGAGAACAAAGACACAACATACCAGAATCTCTGGGACACATTCAAAGCAGTGTGTAGAGGGAAATTGATAGCACTAAATGCCCACAAGAGAAAGCAGGAAAGATCCAGAATTGACACCCTAACATCACAATTAAAAGAACTAGAAAAGCAAGAGCAAACACATTCAAAAGCTAGCAGAAGGCTAGAAATAACTAAAATCAGAGCAGAACTGAAGGAAATAGAGACACAAAAAACCCTTCAAAAAATTAATGAATCCAGGAGTTGGTTTTTTGAAAAGATCAACAAAATTGATAGACCACTAGCAAGACTAATAAAGAAGAAAAGAGAGAAGAATCAAATAGATGCAATAAAAAATGAAAAAGGGGGTATCACCACCGATCCCACAGAAATACAATCTACCATCAGAGAATACTACAAACACCTCTACACAAATAAACTAGAAAATCTAGAAGAAATGGATAAACTCCTCGACAAATACACCCTCCCAAGACTAAACCAGGAAGAAGTTGAATCTCTGAATAGACCAATAACAGGCTCTGAAATTGTGGCAATAATCAATAGCTTACCAACCAAAAAGAGTCCAGGACCTGATGGATTCACAGCCGAATTCTACCAGAGGTACAAGGAGGAACTGGTACCATTCCTTCTGAAACTATTCCAATCAATAGAAAAAGAGGGAATCCTCCCTAACACATTTTATGAGGCCAGCATTGTCCTGATACCAAAGCCTGGCAGAGACATAACCAAAAAAGAGAATTTCAGACCAATATCCTTGATGAACATTGATGCAAAAATCCTCAATAAAATACTGGCAAACCGAATCCAGCAGCACATCAAAAAGCTTATCCACCATGATCAAGTGGGCTTCATCCCTGGGATGCAAGGCTGGTTCAACATATGCAAATCAATAAATGTAATCCAGCATATAAACAGAACCAAAGACAAAAACCACATGATTATCTCAATAGATGCAGAAAAGGCCTTTGACAAAATTCAACAACCCTTCATGCTAAAAACTCTCAATAAATTAGGTATTGATGGGACGTATCTCGAAATAATAAGAGCTATCAATGACAAACCCACAGCCAATATCATACTGAATGGGCAAAAACTGGAAGCATTCCCTTTGAAAACGGGCACAAGACAGGGATGCCCTCTCTCACCACTCCTATTCAACATAGTGCTGGAAGTTCTGGCCAGGGCAATCAGGCAGGAGAAGGTAATAAAGCGTATTCAATTCGGAAAAGAGGAAGTCAAATTGTCCCTGTTTGCAGATGACATGATTGTATATCTAGAAAACCCCATCATCTCAGCCCAAAATCTCCTTAAGCTGATTAGCAACTTCAGCAAAGTCTTAGGATACAAAATCAATGTACAGAAATCACAAGCATTCTTGTACACCAATCACAGACAGAGAGCCAAATCATGAGTGAACTCCCATTCACAATTGCTTCAAAGAGAATAAAATACCTAGGAATCCAACTTACAAGGGATGTGAAGGACCTCTTCAAGGAGAACTACAAACCACTGCCCAATGAAATAAAAGAGGATACAAACAAATGGAAGAACATTCCATGCTCATGGGTTGGAAGAATCAATATGGTGAAAATGGCCATACTGCCCAAGGTAATTTATAGATTCAATGCCGTCCCCATCAAGCTACCAATGACTTTCTTCACAGAATTGGAAAAAAACTACTTTCAAGTTCATATGGAACCAAAAAAGAGCATGCATCGCCAAGTCAATCCTAAGCCAAAAGTGACCAGCAGCTTCTAAACTTAGCTAAGGAACTGGTTCTGGGACTCAGTGCAGCTAATGAACCGATCCCTCAGCTATGTGCCTTGAACCTGGGAGTGTTTCCACCCATCCTGGCAAGGCATTCTTTTCCCATCCTGAGGAGTCAATGAAAATGCTTAAGGGCCAAAAAGAAGTATGGAGAGGGGCAGAGTGAAGCTTCCTTCTTTTTGCTTGAACCGTTCACCCACAAGTTGTTATTGTTTTAAGCAGGCATTATTGGAAACACGCAGTCCTATACAGGATGTTGGGAACAGGCTGCCAATTCAGGTCACACTGGCCAATTTTCATTCTGCTGAAACTGAAATAATGATAATAGGCAATCAAGGAATTATATACAGCTGAATTTTTTTAAAAGCATGTATGTGATCCATTTTTCTATTTCATGTTCATAAAAATGAACATAATGATACGTCCTTTTAATGGTCTGTATGATGCTACAGGCACTTAATTAAGACCAGTATTGCTACTAATGATTCAGGGAAGGAAATTTGCTGAATTTCTTTTTCTCTAAATATCCAAGAGGAAGATAGACCAATTCAGTTGGTGGAGTTAAATGATTTTAAGAGAGGAAAGTGTAGTCAGAAAATTTGTTTATCGTATTAGAAGGATTTTTTTGGTTAAGGAGGCTATTCTGCTTCATTTTTATGTGTTTGGAGTGGCTGTGGGGAACATCAGTGGGCTCACTTTGGACTGACCAATTTTGATGTTTCATGTAATTTAGGAAAAATGGATGGTGTAGATTTTTTATATAACAATTTTCTATTTTCCTCCTTCCAGGATTAAGTTGTCATCATTCTGCAAAGAAAAAAAACATTAATGAAGAGGCCAATAATATGAAGGGAATCATGGATCAGTTTTCTTTCACTCCCTGTGGTGGATTTCACTTACAAGAAAATTGAAGCTGGCAAGACCCTGTTTTCTCTGCAATTTATTTAAAACCTTGCACGCATTTGGATACCTTGCGATTTCCAAGAACTACATGAAGATTAAGCTTTGCTTACTGATACATGGCATGTATTCTTTTCAGTCTTTTGTGTTTGATTTTGTTTGATTTCCCTCTGCAGCACAGCGTCTCTGTAAAGGTTTTTACGCTTTCACCAGCCATGTCTTAAATGCATTAAGACAACACATTTGGTGTTCACACTTCTTCAGTAATGTCTGTACTTGAAAGCCACAGAGTGGCATAAAACAATGTGTGTTTTCTTTGAGAGCAGTGCACATTTTGCAACCACTAGGAAGGAAATTTTCTGCTAAAGCAAACCCCTGTTCTCTGACTTGACAACTTGGCCCTGGACTGTGGGGCCCCACCTGTTGCTTGCCTTTTGAGATAATTTTGCAAATGTGGTTTTTTTCCTTGGAAATAACTGCACATTTATATATAGGATATTGGACTCTGCTTAGCATTTTCAAGCCACATAGCATGACTGTTTTTTGAATAGGTTGGAATTGAAAAAACAATTATCAAACGTTAAGAACAAAGACAGGGATAAATTGCTTACATTTCAACCTCTGGAGATTGAGGTAACTTTTTGTGTCTCGGTCTTGTCAACATCTTATTTTTTCCCATCCATTCTGTTACACTTTGTATTTTCTAACTGGAGAAAAGAGTGAGGAACAGAATGTTTTAAATCTGGTGCAAAAGAACTATATCTGCTGGATGAGCCTTGAAAGCAATCTTGGCCTGTTAAGGCTTACAAAGTAAATTACAAAGTGATCCAGTTCAAAGTTTGCTTAGTTACAACAAAGCACCTTTTAAAAAAAAATTACATTTTAAAAAAACATTCCAAGCCAATCGGAAGACATCATGGGGTTCCTTACTTTAAGACATCTCCTGGAATAACTGTTCAAATGCAGGTTTTAGAAACAATGCAGGAATCTTGCTTTAAAGATGGAAAAGGGAATGGTCCAGCTTCCGTTACTCAAGGAGTTGAGGGACCTTGGAGGATGAAGGCGAGTATGTGACACTGGGGAAAAGTGGACCAGGCATGTCTTTTGCTTTGATCTGGAGGGAGGGCTGCCTGATGCAGGCTGGCTCCCAGTGAGGCAGGCCTCGCTGCAGAATGCCCAGTAGTACTGCAGCCAAGGGGACAGTTAGGAGACTTCATCTAAAGCATGAAACCTAGCTCCTCTGCACACAAATTCCTATGAAAATACCTTTGTGTACAGTATCTTACATTTTCCTATTACTCAGAAAGAAGGAGAGAATGAGTGAGTGCTTGAAATGTGTCACACTGTTTTAGGATCAAGACTAGGAATTAAGAGCCAGGTTGAGAAGGACTTTTTCTGAGAGTTGGGTGAGGGTAAAGCTTTTCTATAATCAAGCTCAATACACCAAGGAAACTGGACCCAGAATTCCTAAACTTTAAAATGGTACTGTCTGCGGAGTGGAGTATGGATGGTTATGTCAAAGTCATAGTTCATCCTATCCAGATGTAGCATTCATTGTAAACTTTTAAGTGCTAAGCAAGGAATTATTTACTGATTGGTTTTAAAGAGAGCAGAAAACACTCAAGTGTAGAATGTCTACTATTTGCTACCTAGAAATCCTTTCCATTCCTCTTTCATACATTCCAACCCACTGGAAGTCTTTAGAGGTATTTTGATTTAAAGTATACTTAAATTAGGATTTCTTAAAGAAAATATAGGGAGAAAACTTTACATGCAATTAAAAATGGCCTTTCCTGTGATTTGTTTTGAATCATTCATTTGGAGAAGAGGCATGACTTTTGTATTTCACTAAGTTTAAAGCAAGAGCAACTGATGATTAAATTTTGCTTTTTAATAAGGTTTTTAACTTGAAAATTTGAAAATATTTAATGTTGAAAGACTTCAATTAGGGCCATTAGAGTTATATCTCCCTGTTGTAGGCAGCTTCTTCGGAGAAGTGAAATATAACATTACTCAGTGGAGGGAGAAATCTGTTTTGTTACATAGACATACCTCTCAGAAGGTCAGGAGGTTTTGAGTATCCTATCCTTGCCACTCATACAGGAAATCCAAAGTTTGGTGTCTCTCTCTCCGTGTCTCTCTCTTTCTCTCTCTCTCTCTCTTTCTCCCCCCAAACCCCTCTCACTCCCTCCCTCCCTCTCTCCTTCCCTTATTTGCAATCATATTCTTCCTCTGCTTCTTTTCTCTTCTGCCCTCCTTGTGGGGAGTCATGAAAATCAATTCAGACTGTGTTCATTAGCAGATTTATTATTCTATTGAGAAAGCACTGGAATGTTTTGTGAGATTATTTTTATATGAAGGAGTAGCTGAAGGAGTAGCCTGAACTCAAACAGATGGTAAGAATAGTACAAACACCTTAGCACATCACTGCACACACGGTATTCTGAAAGGAGATTTGACACTTAATTCCCATTTTCTTAAAAGAACAGTTTTGTCGACTTAAAAATATGAGATACATAGGATGTGAAAAAAAATGTTTGCAGTACTCAGCAAAAAATAGGGTACATAAAGCAGGGTGGCTGTCCATCCACTGATTCCGGGGTGAGAAGCAATTTCTACCTCGCAAGAGTGATTAGAAAGTTTCCAGGAGCACCTCCAGGCTTGCAAAGAAAGTGAGGCCTCTTGGTATCCTTTCCTCAGTGTGTATATGACAGCCAGTATAATCAATACCCTAGGTTATGCGTCTATATGATACTCATCTGTGAATATTATTGGTTTTGTAATCTTTGTTATATAAGAGGATGTTTAGGCTGTATATACTGGGGTAGATTATTGCCTGCCCCCTATACATAGGAATATGCTGCATAATTGCGCATAACTTCCATCTCCCTTACTGGCCTGTAGGCAGACGAAACTGTATATGTTACTGCCTTGTACTTTTCTCTTACACCAAAAACACAAAAAAATCAATAAAATAAGCAATCTTCTATTCTCATTCCTTTTCCCACAGCAGCATATTTTAGAGGCACATACAAAACCTACATTCTCTAGTTGGGAGTGGATTTTTTAAATTTTCCTTTTATCTTTTATTATTTTTTTGTATGATGCACTGAGATGTGTACTTTCTAACAGGGGATTGGTACCTAAGAAATGTGGTAGCATTATTCAGAAAACTATTATACTTTCAAATGACACATAGTAAGGAGAATGGAATAATACATGTTGCATATTTGTTACCAGTTGTAATTTGTCTGTATTATGAAAGATGTAATGGTTTGTCAGCTGTCACTGTTGTTTTCTTGTAACATGATATGGAATAAAGTATAGCAGAATCTCCGTACATATTCTAGGTACATCTTCTTGGTGGATGCCCAGTAAGAGCATATACCATATCAAAGAAACATTGACTTAAAAACCTCTTGAACACAACCATTCTTACACAGTGAAATAAGAGAACAAATACACAATATGTGGGAAGGAGTGAGTTATCTGGAGTGGTCCAGGAGTCTGTTAAACCCTCCGCTTTCCTTGATTTGCTGTGCCAAATTTATATAAAGGAGTAGAGGCCATGAGAAACAGATCCGCGAGCTGCAGGATCTTCACAGTTCCCCCAGCCCCTTCCTGATGTTCACACATGTCACATGTTCTGCCCATCTCAGATGCATCTGGAGCCTGTCTGGTTTTGTTTAATGGCAGCCCTATTTATCTTTTATTGCCTCCTTCTCTATTTTTTGCACATATTCAAAGATGGGGTGAGTAGGTTACCCTTCACTGAATACAAATCAAAGCTTCAGTGTACTGGTGTTCTGCAAGAAGCATGACTGTTCTTTCTGAACTGAGCTTACTTCCCTGAACGCCACGTAGGGGGCGTCTGCACCTCAAACTGCAGGGTATTCTTGGGATCCCACGTTTGGATTGACAGTGCCAACGTGGGAGGCCAGTCCCGTTTCCATCATCACCTTTTCCTTCTTGTCAGATATATCATAACCCCAAACAGGCCCCCACGACTTGATAAATTGCTAATAATGTTCATGCCAGGTATCTGGTGACTTAAAAGTGTTCACAGGCCGGGCGCAGTGGCTCACGCCTATAATCCCAGCACTTTGGGAGGCTGAGACGGGTGGATCATCTGAAGCCAGGAGTGTGAGACCAGCCTGGCCAACAAGGCAAAACCCCATATCTACTAAAAATACAAAAATTAGCCGGGCATGGTGGCGGGTGCCTGTAATTCAGCTACTCGGGAGGCAGAGGCAGAGGTTGCAGTGAGCTGAGATAGCGCCACTGCACTCCAGCCTGGGCAACAGAGAGACTGTCTACAAAAAAAAAAAGTGTTTCACAAGTTCACATTCCATGTTAAGAGGACCCCCAGGACTCCCAGCTTTCTTCTGGGCAGACCCTTACCCACCAGGAGCAGCTACCTGATGTTTTCCTTCCCCTGCTCTCCTGTAACCTCTGTGATTTCAGTTTGTAAACCCTTCGCACAAAACCAAACATAGGTGTCCTCAGCCGACGCATATTTCTCTCTAGAAAAGCTCATGAGAGTAACCGCATCTTCATCCCCCAAGTGCTTCTTCTATTTCTTCTGAAGCAGTAAGTCGTCTATACACAGGCAAATGCATTTCCAGACAGTTGCTGCCTCCACTACTGGATTCTGGAACGGGAGAGTGCATGGAGGTAGACGTCACAGTAGCCAAGGTAGAGATAATAGGCACATTTCTTAGTTAAATGGGAGCCATAAATCACCCTTGAAACTGATTAGAATTAATAGAAGTGTGAAAATAGTAACTTGTTCCAGGGAGTTGTTTCAAGGGAGCAAATATATGGCACTGTTTCACCTCCTTACAGCTATAGTAGCCTGTAGGCTCATTGTTGAGGTCACTCCCAGCAGCCTTGCAGCAAGCTCACATTTTAGAGATGTAATCACATCAGCTCTTAATAGAAGAAAGAAGGGGATAGAGGGTAGGCATCTACAAGAGGCCAAAGAAACACCTTTGAGAAATATTTTTAACTTTTTAATGTGGCAGTAGAAATGTCAAGCATCATCTCAGTTCCATAATTGCCCAACGTTCCTGTCTTTCAGCAGGGCCTATTCCAGCTCTGCCAGGTTGGAGGATGTGATGTGTGCTCACTGAGGCAAGCAGTTCGAGTCAGGAGGGCGGCACTCCTATAGTCGCTGTTGGCCTCCAGAGTAAAGAGAAACCAGAGGGGAAGGTGTTGGAGCAACCTTGTGCCACTGGGTTAACACGTACAGTTGCTGAATAATGGCGGGCATTGTAAATCTCTGCAATGAGAACCCCACAGTGGCCCAGCAGCCTGCTGCTACCAGTGGGTGGTGGCGTTATGGGCATTAGCTTTGAGAAGCTTATGTAGCAGAGGGGGCTAGGATAAAGGACACAAATCAGGGAAAAACTGACAAGATTAAAAAAAAATCCAAGGCCTCGTATTTACTGTTCATCCCCCATGCTCTCGGTGTGCTATATTGTCTGCGTTGAGTCATGCTGAGAGAGAGCCAGGCACAATAATAGCTCAGAGCAGCCTTGCAGCCCCGGAGCCATCCTCTGCCAATGGTGCTGACTGTGCTAGTGAAGAATGGGATTCTGATAGAGCTGTCTTTTTTCTCCTTCCCTGTGAGACCACCAATAATTATGGAGGGCACGCTGCACAGATGGCGTAAGGGTTCCCTGTTGGGGTGTATCCTGAGAAGTGACCCAGCAGGGGTCCCTGCAAAGGTATGTGCTACGTAGCCCAAGGTGTGCCTGCCTGAGAGATGCAGACAATGCCAGGGATACATGTTTGAAACAATGGTTCAAGGGTTTAGAGAGGTTAAAATGGAACTTAGCTTATAAATCATACTACAGTGAGAAACAATTAGTCTTTTGCCCCCTCTCTATCTTCAACCAAATCTCATTACTGGGTACCTTTCGTCCTCAAGAAAGGCTGTAATCCACTAAGATTCCCTGGGAAAAGCGGGCCAGTCCTGCAACCATCTTGCTTAACATTTGGGAAATTCAGACCTTCATGTATTTATTCCCTTAGCCCAGTGGTTCTTAGTCCTGACTCTCATTTGAATCACCAGGAAGTTTTAAAAAAAACACCCCCACCCCAAACCATTCAAGAAATATTATGGGTGGGGGGACTGCTTGGAGAAATCAACAGGTGATTCTATTGTGCAGCCAGCGTGAGAACTGCTAGACTCTTCCTTTCCTCCTGCCTGTCTGCTACTCTAGGGTGAGGGTCAGGAAACTGTTTCTATAAGGGCCAGATAGTGAATACTCTAGACTTTCCAGGCCGCACAGTCTCTTTCCCAGCTACTCACGTTGCTGCTGTAGTGTGAAAACAGCCATGCACAATACATACATGAATGAGCATGGATGTGTTCCAGTAAAGCAATTTGTGGACACTGAAATTTGGGTTTCATATAATTTTTACATGCCACAAAATATTGCTTTTCTTTTGATTATTTTTTCTTTTTTTACTATACTTTAAGTTTTAGGGTACATGTGCACAATGTGCAGGTTTGTTACATATGTATACATGTGCCATGTTGGTGTGCTGCACCCATTAACTCATCATTTACATTAGGTATATCTCCTAATGCTATCCCTCCCCCCTCCCCCCACCCCACAACAGGTCCCAGTGTATGATGTTCCCCTTCCTGTGTCCATGTGTTCTCATTGTTCAATTCCTACCTATGAGTAAGAACATGTGGTGTTTGGTTTTTTGCCCTTGCGATAGTTTGCTGAGAATAATGGTTTCCAGCTTCATCCATGTCCCTACAAAGGACATGAACTCATTTTTTATGGCTGCATAGTACTCCATGGTGTATATGTGCCACATTTTCTTAATCCAGTCTATCGTTGTTGGATATTTAGGTTGGTTCCAAGTCTTGCTATTGTGAATAGTGCCGCAATAAACATACGTGTGTATGTGTCTTTATAGCAGCATGATTTATACTCCTTTGGGTATATACCCAGTAATGGGATGGCTAGGTCAAATGGGTAAGAACTATTTAAAAATGTAAAAACTATTCTAAGCTCACATACCTCATTAAAAAAAATGCAGTGGGCAGTAATTTGCCTGGGGGCTATAGTTTGCTTACCTTGGTTTAGAATACAGCCTTAGTAATGGGGTAGACAAGAACAACCCCTAACATTTGCAGGACCCAGGGTAAAAGCAAAAATGAAGGCCCACATACTATATATCTAAATATTTAAAGATATACACCCAACTAACAAAAAAACTAAACCTATTCTATTCTCTTACTTTGACAAATATGCCTTTATTATGAACTTGAAGGCCAGATTCACCGTTAGATGCTTGGACTCCTCAAAGTTCCTCACCAAAATGTGGCAGTACAGAGGGAGCCAGTTCAGCTTGAGACTGACCCACTTCTTTTCACTTCCCATCACCAGCTCTATCCATGATGTAAGGGGCCGCAAATGCGTGTGTGTGGACATCCCAGCCCGCACATCCCAATTATCCATACCTTCAGCAAACAGCGCCTCCTTGGGCAGCCCTTGGGGATGAGGTACATGCCCTCAGGAGGGAGGTCTCAGGAAAGACTCCATTTGCAGAGAGTATTCCAGGGTCATGGACATCTGGAATATATGGAGAAGTGGGGGAGATAAGTTCCCATTGGGCATGGCACTATGGATTTCTCATTCTGTAGAGAAGGGCTATGTCTACAGAAGGCTGTTTGATCATAGAAACCAAAATGGGAGCCCCTCTTGCCTGGGTCTAAGTGCACTACTGGTGAGTAGTAGGAGCCTAAGAAATAGCTCCAGTGAGTTTTCAGGTCCCTTGTGGGTTTCTCTGGCTTACTCTACTCCAAACTCATTAAAACAAGCCTCATCATAATGTGAGGCACAACTAAGCCAAGGGAACACAAATTTTTTCAGGACATCTTTTGAAATTAAAGAATCTGGCCTTCTGTCAGTCATGTACTAGAAGCAGCTGCTACCAGTTCACAAAAACCAGTTCTAAAATATTTAGGGATTTTGTAAGCCAGTCCTTAAATCATTGACAGCTTGAAATCAGATGGAAATATTTACACCACAGAAATTGGCAAACTCTGCAAATCATGTCTGGATTTTGTTGTTGTTGTTTTTGAGAATAAGTTGCCAGCACACCACTACCTCTCAACCCCTCTCTTTCCAGCTTCATCTCCTGTGCCTCCATGTGCGCATCCTCTGCCCTCACCATGCTGAAGTTCCCACAGATCCCTGGATGTTCCAGGCCTTCTCATGCTGCTGTTCTTTTGCACGCACTGTTCTCTCTGATTGGAAAACCCTTTCCTGTTGTTTGATTAAATTCCTATTGATCCTTTTAAGACCTTTTTCAAAAATTATCTCTGCTGTAAAACATTCCAGAACTCCTCTGAAACAGTTTCTCCCTCTTCCGTGTCCCCACATCACTTTCAAGATAGTACCGTACAGGTCTTATTTTCAATCTCCATATCCTCAAGCCTGAAAATGGCGCCCAAGGTGTAGTAGATGTTTAGCCATTTTAAAACAAATTAATCAATTATTAAAAGATAATGCAGATTAAATAAGAGTGAAATGGGAATTTTTTTTTCTTTCTTTCTAAGAAAGAACCCTTTCTTAGAAAGGGTTTAGTTGAAAGACGTCAAACAATGTGAGTATCCTGTATGTATACCACATGTAATGATATGGGATTATATGCAAGGCAGGGCCTGGCTCTATGCGAGAAACCAAAGAGAAAAGATGTCTGCATGCCCTCGCGGGAGCTCATGATGCACAGAGGCAGTGATTCCTACACCTGTCTGACTATCAGAATGGCCTGGGGAGCTTTCTAAACATTCCTGCTGAATCGCAGTGGCTAAGGCTGCAGCCCAAGTATATATACACTTCAGATTTTCCTCAAGTGATCTTCTCTAGGGACCCCATATGGAAGTTTAAATACATAACCTCCTAAGTGGTCTGTTTGCCTCCATCTCTGTCCTCCCTCTGTCCTCTCCACCTGAAGACTCTATTCAAATTGCAAATCACTTGTGCTGCATTCCTGCTTCAAACTTTCAGTGGCTCCTTCTATCCCCTATAGTGAGTTCCAAGCTCTGCGTAATGGCAGTAAGCCCTCCACCTCGCCCTCACCGTCTCTCCTTCTTTTCTCTCCATTTTCATGTCCTCTCCCTGCCTCTCTGTCTTCTAGCCTCAGTGAATGCTGAGTAGTTTCCACTCCTTTGCTTAGCTTATACTTACCTTCTAGCTGGGATTCCTTCTCCTCCCTCCTCAGGTGGTCACATCCCACTGCTGCTTTAAGACTCATCTTTTGCATCACCTCCTCCACGAAGCCTTTGCTGACAAGGCCCCTTCCCCTGAGTAGCTGACCCTTTTCTCCATTTTTCCCTCCCTCATTCATAGAATTTAAAAGAGCCTACCTAAGTTTTTTTCTCCTGGACTAAACCAGCTAGACCACGTTGCACAGCCCCCCTTACAGGTGGATGTGGCCAGGTGGCTGAGTTCTGACCCATGGAATATGAACAGAAGTGAGTGCAGCACTCCAGGCCTGGCTTATGAAGCATGCCTCACATAATTCCCATACTCTTTCCCTTTCGCACTAACTCCATGCAGGTGAACATGGAAGTCACATGTTAAGAAGATGGAGCCACAGTATGGAAGAATTACCGTTTGGAATTCAGCCACATTATAATCTTGAAGGGAATTTATATTAGCAAGACATAAACTTCCATTGTAGATTAACTGTTAAAAAAACTTTAAAAGTTATTCTACACTAATGTATTCAACAAATGATTATTGAGTACCTACCACATGTCTGGGGTGTTCTGAGTGCTGGAGATATGATGATGAACAACTCACAGTGAAAAAGAGAATTTTTTAAGAATATAATGCATAATTTCAAGTCGTAAGAGCTGTAAAAAAATGGAGTATTTCTACCATTCAATTTTATTTTTTTTGAGACAGGGTCTCACTGTCACCCAGGCTGGAGTACGGTAGCAGGATAATGGCTCACCGCACCCTCCACCTCCCAGGCTCAAGCGATGCTCCCACTTCAGCCTCCCAAGTAGCTGGAACTAGAGGCACTCACCACTATGCCCAGCTAATTTTTGTACTTTTTGTAGAGACTGGGTTTTGCTGTGTTGCCCAGGCTGGTCTCAAACTCTTGGGCTCAAGCAATCCACCCACCTCGGCCTCCCAAAGTGCTGGAATTACAGAGGTTAGCCATCGCGCCTAACCAACACTTTTAAAATTTGATTATAACTCCCTTTTATGTGCCTGCACACTAGAATCTGAGATTTTGAGGGAGAGTAGTGGGTATTTTGATCTTTCTAACTATAGTTCAATAAATGTTGATTAAATGAATGAAGGTACAAGGTGTAATGTGGCAGGGACAGTGAAACATAGTGCAAAGGAGAAGAAAAAAAGAGGAGGATATTCCTTCTAGCTGAAAGTAACTAGGAAGGCTTCATGGAGGAAATAGCATCTAAGCTGAGCTTTGGAAAGTGATTACCATTTTAACACATACCTTACTGAAGTAGGAGAACATCACACTAGGATAAAGGAAGAACACAAAAAAGACATAAATATGAGAACTGCAGGGTGTTTGGGATCATTGAGGCACTCTGCTTCGGCTGGTGCATAAGGTGAGTGAGAGGGACCAGTGAGGAATAAAACTGGGCTATGGAGACCCTAGGATCTAGACTCTAAAATGTTTGAATTTCACCCTGGATCGTCAAACAAAGAAATGCTGTAATCTAGCCTCTGCTTTGGGACAGATCACTTTGGCCTAGGTTGCTTACCATTTTTCACTTCACCAAGCATCTGTTAAGTGCCTTCAACGTGTTAGACATTGAGCCAGGCACTACAGGTCATGAACTGGTGAGACACTGCCCTTCCCTCACAGTCTAGTTGGGGAAGACAACTATGTAGACACGATTTCAATGCAATAAATACGCAAATACAATTTACAGAAGTAGTACAGAAAAAGGTATGACATTTTGCTTTGGTTCTGGGGCAGAGGTGGGAGTGGGGAGAGTGTCTTGGAAGAACACATGTGAGTTTTCCAGAGAACATGGGCAGGCTTTCCAGACAGAGGAGTAAATGCAAGCACACAGGGGAATGAGACACCATGTACGCCCCTCATGTTAATTTGACCCTGATTCCAAGATTGCACAGTAAAAACATCAGTGTTCCAAATTTTCTCTATCAAATCTATTAATAAATAGTATAATTCAAGTTATCACTCAACTTTGAAATAACAAACACCTCCAAGGGAATTCCGCACACTCCTTCTACAGAGCTTGACCTCCTCCCCCTCATTTCCCCAGAGCAGGGCTTTTCTGATCCCCTTCAGGACCTGGAGCTCCCTAAGGAAGTAAGACATCTAGTCTTGCTCATCTCATTTCTGCAGCTTGTATGGCACAGTTCGAGGGTTCACCAGATATTTGAGGTACAAAGAGATCCACTTTATGCACACAAAAAGCACATAAAGAGGAACCTATTGACAAGTGAGTTTTCCATGTATCCACAGAGCAAAACAAAATATGAAATTCCCAAGTCTTTCCCATTTTCTGTGAAGTAGTGGAAGATGTATTGAACGAATGCACCTCTGATATGAATGCCACAATGACAACATGTGTTCTGATATGTTTTAATAAGGCCCAAAAGGAAAGCCACACCTTGGGAGAGGTAGGCTGAATTAACCTTCAGTGTCTATGTCTATTATCTGCTAAGTGTACTAGATAATTCACAGTAGGTTGAAGAAAGATTTATTTTTTTCTGATGTTGGTCATTAATTTTAGGTGAGGTTGCATGCTTTCAATTGTTGCCAAAATTGAGAGCCCAATACAAATGTCATTTAAGGATCCTCATACTGCTCATTCTATATTATTTAAGATTAAAGTTTTATTCATAACTTCATTATTGCAATCATATTTTTGGTCATCTCATTCTGTGAGCAAGTTAACAGACCCTGAGAGTGCAGATAAGTCCTGACTGAAATGGTGTCGCCTTTCCACAGAGGTCATCAGCTGCCGTCTAAGGTCCTGACTGTCTTTAGCTGATTGATTGGGAGGGAGGGTTGACTGGGAAGCCTGGAGCTTGCACTATCATCTAAGCCTACATTTAGATCTGAAAGATGAAGCAACATTTCCAAGATCACAATATTATAAGTGATAAAGTTGAGGCCTTAGTCCAATCATTTTTGTGGTTAGGCTGAACCCTAGAAGTGCAATGCAAATGCTGCCACTGCAGTTGCAAAGTAAATTTTTGAGCTAATGTCTTCCCTGTTTTTGATGACCTCAGCGTGATATTTAAACTCTGTGACAGACTATGAATGGACACCCTTGTGCTGGTGGCTCTAACTCAGGAAATTATCTGTCCTTAATAGGATCACTTCAAGCCTCCAGATCTTATTAGAACTGTAATTTTTTCAGCAAGGACTCCACATTTAACAACAACAACAAAAAGTAGAGACCAAGCAGCAATTTCTGGAAGTCATAACAATGACTTAGGCTGGTGCATAAGGTGTGTGAGAGGGACCAGTGAAGAATAAAACTGGGCCATGGAGACCCTAGGACCTAGACTCTAAAATGTGTGAATTTCACCCTCTATCATCAAAGAAATGACATAATCTAGCCTCTGCTTTGGGACCAATCGCATTTAGTTCTCCATCACACTAAAAGCAAGTCTCTGCCTGGTGCAGTGACTCACGCCTTAATCCTAGAACTTTAGGAGGCCAAGGTGGGAGGATTGCTTGAGGTCAGGAGTTCAAGACCAGCCTGGCCAATATAGTGAAACCTGGCCAACATAGCGAAACCTGTCTCTACTAAAAATGCAAAAATTACCCAGGTGTGGTGGTGCACACCTGTAATCCTAGCTACTCCGGAGGCTGAGGCAGAAGAATTGCTTGAACCTGGGAGGCGGAGGTTGCAGTGAGCTGAGATTGCATCACTGCACTCCAGCCTGGGCAGCAGAGTGAAACTGTCTCAAAAAAAAAAAAAAAAAAAGCAAGTCTCTGCCCATCCTGCTGGCTGGTGAGGACAGGAGATGGCTCTAGCTGAGCAGTCTTGCTGGATCCTAGGGAGGAGCAGCAGAGAGCACTAGATGTGTAACTTTCCCACAGTCTCAGGAGGTGGGGTTGGGCAGCACTGCCTTTAATGCAGGGCAGTTAGTGGCCCTGCCCAGGCCCTGTGCTTAGAGGGCCCTGATCTAGCCCTCCTCTGCCTGTCCCTCCGCATGGTGTGACGAGTCTGAAGGGCAAGGGTATGAGCCCTCTACAAACTGCAGGTAGGGTCTGTATGGGCCTCTTCCCTGTTCTCCTGAAGGTAGACCACGTCTGCCATTTTGAGCTCCTCTACACCTGAGGAGTGGATGAGGCGCAGCTGTTTGCATAGGCTGAAAAAAGAGCTTGGATGTGTGAACTGGGGTGTCCTGCAGGTCCCCCACAGTTCAGGGAGGATCTGGGGATGGGATGAGAAGGGGCCTCCACGTGTGGTCTTGGGAGGTACAAATGTGCTAGAGTGGACATTGGGGGTTATTGAGAGGAAATCCCAGGGTGAACTAGACTAGAGTATTCAAAAGAGATCAGCAGAGCTGAAAAGGTTATTAGGGACTAGCCTTGAGGTTTGGTGTCAGCAATTTCATGTGATGACAAGGGAGCCAAACAGAAGTAGAAAACCAGGGAAGAGGTGAGAAAAAGTGAGAAACAGAGTAGTCCAGATGAAGTCTGCAGATGTCAACCAACACTTACAACTGGTGGATTTGCACAGCAACCTGTGATACCATCTTACTAAAGAACTCTGAGAATTGCCATTCACACAGAACAAAATGTGAGTGGTGCTTCCTTGTTCCAAATATTGTGGAATAATATTTGCTATTATTACTGCTATTGCTATATAATAAATTGCTATATTTATTGCAATATAATAAATTCTCCCAACATTTAGTGTCTTGCAATGACAACCATTTATGATCTCTCACACTTCCTATAGCCTGTTAGGAACCAGGCTGCACAGCAGGAGGTGAGTGGTTGGCAAGTGAGTCTTACCACCTGAGCATCACCACCTATCAGATCAGCAGCAGCATTAGATTCTCATAGGAGCGGGAATCCCATTGTGAACTGCACATGTGAGGGATCTAGGTTGCACACTTCTTGTGAGAATCTAATGCCTGATGATCTGAGGTGGGACAGTTTCATCCTGAAACCACCCCCTGGCCCTTGTCCATGGAAATATTGTCTTCCATGAAGCCAGTCCCTTGTACCAAAAAGCTTGGGGACCACTGCTGTATTAACCTGGCATTCCATTTGGTAGAAATGCATCACTAAGGCCAGCCTATATTTAATTAAAGAGAATTAGACTCCACATTTTGATAGAAGGAGTCTCAAAGAACTGTGGACATGTTCTAAAATCGTAACAGTCTGCCCTCTGATGCAAGTTATTTATGTTGATTCCATATGCAAAATACACTCACCGACCCTGCCTCTTAAGAGCCATAGATATCTCAGCTGTTACAGCCCCAGTCTCAGGCTCAAGGGCCAGTAGCTCATCATCTGAATCAGGTTCAGGTGCTGCAGCTGACACTCTTCAGCTTCAGATCCTCATTTACAGCTTCTTGAGGATTGTTCCTGATCTCAAGATCTGTGAACTAAAGTGACAAGTTGTTTGCCTTCCACAAACCCAGCATATTTTGGTGGGCTAGACATAGGACAGTCACTATAGACATTTCAAAAACAGAACACATACGGTAATCAGTAGTCCACAGCAGCTCTGAAATCTAGCCAGGAATAGGTTGCCAGTTCCTTGATTACAGCTCAGTAATCTCTCTAGGAAAGATTATCCCTGGCTCTTGGCTCCATTCTCTGGGCTAGTGGTTTCTCCCTCTGAATTATCGTTCCTGTCCTATTAAATGTTCCCCATCTTTATGGCTGAGTGGTTTTCTCAGTCTGCTTCTTTCCCGTAGAATTTCAGAGGTCCAAAAGCCTCTTTTCATTTTGTACTACCTCTGTCTCTTTTAGTATAAATTGGCAACATTTTCATTAGTACACATGTCTTTAAAACTCTGTGTGTTTCTTATAAATCTAACTGGGATTCACTTGTAACCTCAATGAGATAAACTTTTTTCTACTTTATGCTTTTCTCTGGCTATTGTGGTACTTTACCCTTAAGATTCTTGGAAGCATTTTTGTTTAGTAGAGATGGCTGAGAGGGATGCCCTTACAATCTTTAAGGGGATCTTTGACTGTTTGAAAAGAAGCCCATGAAGTACTTCCTTAAATCTGTCTGAGTCTTAACAAAGGATTCTAGGGTTACACTGTTGCCTTCATCTTTAAATGAAAATTACGCATTATAACCTTAGCCTCATTTGCCATCTGGAGAGGCTAAGACTAAGAAATAGTTGTATTTTTTGGAAACCCACAGTCTTGGCTCTTTTTTATTTAACAATTTTTTTCCTTACTTCATCTCTCTGCTTTCATATTTTACTATGGGCAGCTAGAAGAACCAGGCAGCACCTTCAACATTCTGCCTAGAAATGTCCTTACTAGATTGTGAGTTGCTTAGGTATATTTCCTGTTTTCTGTGCTACCACAGTATCTAGAGGATATTGCCAGGCATTCTACCACCTCATAACCAGGGCCTCCTTTCCTCTAGCTGCTGATACATTTTGCTCACTTTTCTTTCATCTTTTACTGACAGCCTCTTCAAAACTCTTGCCATTTCCACCCTCCACTCAGGCCCCAAACCACTGTCACGTGTTTTAAGTTTTGTTCTAGCAATACCTCACATCTATCTATTGTTGTGAAACAAATCACCCTCAAAATTGGTGACTGACCTAAAAATAAACAACTTAAAAAGATGTTTCATGGTTCCTGCAAATACAGTATTCTGGATCAGCTTGTCTGGGAGGGTCTGGCGTAAGAACTCTTGACATCAGATGATTCTGGGATTGAGATCCACTCAAAGGCTTCTTCACTCCCATAGCTGGCACTTGCATGGGGAAGGCTTGAATAGCTGGGGCTATTTAACTACTGGATCTCTTTAGGCATCTTTCTGTTTGTCTATATGGTCTCTCTCTCTCTTTGTCTCTCTCTATCTCTGTTGGCTCTAGCACATGGTTTCCATGTGCCAAAGAGTATACCTCAAGGGAGAGAGCACCAGGCAGAAACTTATCTTTTGTGAACTAGCTTTGAAAACCACACAGAATCACTTCTGCTACCTTTGCAAAATGAGAAGCAAATTGCTAAGGCCAGCCCGATGTTTAAAGGGAGGGCAACTAGACTCCACCTCTTGATGGGAAGTGTTTCCAAGAATTTTCAGACATGTGCTAAAATCATCACATCTCTGGCGTTGAATGACACCGAGGCCCCATCCTAATACATGTGTGCCTGCCAATCAGGAAGAGTTGGTAGAAAATCCCAGACTGGGATATTCTTGGAATTCTGGGAGTTAGGTCTCCTGATTTTAAAATTACCTGCAACTGAATGTTATCCCTTGTAATCACTTGGGAAACCTTTGTCTACCCTATTGCTTTTGAATCCTGAGGTGATAACTGCCCAGAGTCCCATTTGCCTCACAGGAAACCACGTGTTACATAGAGGAGTGATGCTGTCTGTCTCTCATTAGCTTCCTACCTCCCAAAGCCAGGCAGCCACTGTCCCAAAGGAAAAATAATCTGCATCAAGTAGCCAACAAGCACTCTCTCCATCTCTAGTCTCACTAAGACTTGCTAATGCTTGGATTTGACTTAGCCTAGCTAAGTAGCTTTTTAATACTAATTTTTAAAAACCCTGCTGTGCCAAAGAATTAAATAAGCAGTCATCTAGCTTTAAATGTTTCACAAGGAACTAAAATAATACCTTTTGGGACAGGCAATCAAGTTTTCCACCCTACCTCATCCAAGGCAAAAAGAACTCTCTTGTCTACAAGGTTTTGATTTTGTAGAATGTAAGTTTTGTGGCCATAGCTAGGACAGCATACAGTCAATTTTCTAAATGTAAAGAAATGCTTGGGGAACAGGGATTTTTATTCACAGGCTAACAAATGAAAATGTGTATGTGGGTATGGGAGCTGGTGCAAGGAAGTGAGATATTCAACCCTTGGAGATGACAGGAGTCCCCTTTTCTGTATTTAGACTACATCTCCGCAGTTCATGAAAATACACGGCTTGTTCTTTTCCCCTTTAAACTATTCTCTCTCTGACCTTCCTTTCCCCCAGCTTTATTTGTTTATTTTTAAAAATAACTGAGTCACATGTGATTCATTTCTAAAGCTTAAGACTTATGCTCAAACACAAATCCCATTGTTCACCTCCTTAGGGAGAGTGAGTTACTCCAGAAGAAAAAAGTAGAGATTTTTTTATATGTTTTTGATTCTGTGAATTTATATTAAAATAAATTGTGCGGAAAATGTGACAGAGCTTTGAGTAATCTGAAGGTACTGTATTATGGACCAGAAGGGAAATGACTGAAATACACAAAGCTTTGGAGGGACCTGGGAGGAGAGATTTACATTCAAAGTTTTTTGCCTAATGTTCTTGTCGTTCTGAATGCTGAGAAGGCATCTATTGTTCCAGGGGACTCCTGCAACACCACCTTGTTCACTTTCTCTTCCCCATTGTTAATGAGTGTTGTTTGGAGCCTATGTGGTTTTAATAGAGACTCAGCTAAGGCAAGCTTCGGAGATCATTTGTTTGGTATAGAGTAAGATGAGTGGGGAAAAGTCAGCAGGAAGGAGGGGTTGGAAAGACAGTAGGCTCTGATGACAAAATATCACGTGGAATCAGATCAACTTCCAGCTTTTAGCCTCTTAGTTTTAATCACATCTTTCCTTCCTGTGTATCAACAATATTGCTGCCAAAACCCTACAGCTAAGAGTGACATAAACATTCAAATCTCCCAGAGACAGATGGCAACATAAATCTCCATTGTTGCTTTCTTAGAGGATTCCTAGCCTATTGCCATGTGTGGTGAATGGGACATTAGAGGTAGCTATTTCCCACAAGAGTGCTTTTTAGATTCACCTTCAGCAAGTAAAGATGCTTCATTGTTTTGGGGGAATTTTGCTGGCTAAAATCCTAGGGATTACAACAGCAAGAGAAAGCTAATGCTTGAATGAAAGTCATCAGTTAGCAACTCCACAACTTCCTTTCTGTTTGGCCTCCCAGAATAACAGATGAGGTTTTTACAGACACTGGCCACCCTCTACCCAAAAAGTCTGTCATGATTATACAGACTGGTCAGTCTAACAGGTTGCTTTAATCATACTGAGGGAAAAATGAATGCCCAAGCCCTGTTTTGTTTTGTTTGAAATAGAGTCTCACTCTGTCACCCAAGCTGGAGTGCATTGGCACAATTATAGCTCACTGCAGCCTCGAACTCTGGGGTCAAAGCAATCCTCCCACCTCAGCCTCCCAAGTAGCTGGGACCACAGGTGCATGCCACCACATATGGCTATTTTTTTAATTTTTTGTAGAGATGAGGGTCTCCCTTATTGCCCAGGCTGATCTCAAACTCCTGGGCTGTACTAATCCACCTGCCTGGGCCTCCCAAAGTGCTAGGATTTCAGGTGTGAGCCAACACACTTGACCTAAGCGCTCTTTTTGATCAGAAAATCTCCAAACATATTTGAATCTGCAATCATGCACTTAACCAGAATATGGCCTTTTGCTGAATTTGCCTTACTTTAAAGTCCCATTTGTTCTGTTCTATGACAACCTTTAGTCAAGGCTGACTGATCTTCACTAAATACATTGCAGCCTTAACACATTTTTGGATATACTTAGATATTAGTCCCCTCTATCTGCAAATATGTCTTTGTTTGATTGTAGAAATCCAAATTTGCACATCTTCAGGTATTAATTATGGCTTTCATGGCAATCTGCATGACAGGAGGGGTCATTGAGTGTGTCATTACTCTGAAGGGGATACCTGGTCCCTGGGATGTTCACATCTGTCTTGAGTGCCAGGGCAGAGCAAAATGAGACCACATCAGTCTTAGGAGAGAGAACAGAGGAAATGTGAAACAGCCAATTTAAGAATCATACTGAGAACACTAAGACAGAATAGAGACCTGACATTTCATGAGACACATGGTATGGAGAAACAAAGATCTAGCTTTAGAAGACGAGATGGAGTCCATAATCTCTGGTTAAAATCTCCTCCTCCATGAACATAAATGTTAAAACAAGCAACTTCTCACTGCCAAGGAACTCCAGCGGAATTTAAGCACATCCAAAGAAGGATGTATTTAAGGAAGGACCCTAGCACAAAGATGTACCTAGCATGCAGAATCCTTTGTTTAGAAAGATAACTGAAGCTTTCTAGAGATTAAACCAATTAAAACAAAGCACCTGTGTCTCACAGAATACCTCGAGTACTGTAATGGGTAATTCTCAGGGTTTGCTCAGCTCTGAACTTGATTGAACATGAGCATCAGTATTTCCACTGCCTCTATGAAACCCAGACCCTCAACATTTCCACCTGAACAGCTTCAAGTTTTTCTTCCTGCCACTCACTCATCACCCTCCTAATCTTGCTCCATGATGAAACTGAGGGAATCCTCAGAAGCCCTCACCTGCTGTGAGGGCTCACTGGTTTCTCACACTCCACTGGTTTCTCCTGCATTGGGGATCCGTCCATACCAGGCACCAGGGCCCTTCCTGACAGCACACACCTCCTCTCTCTTGCTCCCCAGCTTGGAATTCAGTGCTCCCACCAGCCTGAGCACTGGCCTGTTCTTTCTCTCACCTAGAGGCCTTTGTTGGGTACCCTCAACACTTCACTACACCACAATTCATACTGCATCTTATAACTGTCCCCTCTGCACGACTCGAAGCTCTGCTTGCTCTACAGCAACATAGGGTCTGGAAATGACAAAGACTTGTCTCCCAGCTACATCCTGAGTTGTGGGGTTTTTTGTTTTGTTTTACTAGCTATTGCTTGTTTTTAAACTATATTTTCACAAGATTTGTGACACACATACAGAAATGGGTTTTTAAATATTACTGTTTATATAAAGGATAATCATGTAAACAAACCAGAGACTGAGAGGTGATTTTTCCCATTTCACCCTTCATTCCTTCTTTGTTCATTCCACAAGCCTTCCATGTGCAAGGCACTGTGTACATAAGGAATGTTTGGGAGAGAAACAACCACCTGCAGCCACACTGTTTTATGGTCCTTTGCTTCAGGATTTTGTTTCTCCTACCTTCTAACTTATGTTCTTGTGTACATTTATTCATTTACTTAAGAAACGTTTGTCAAGAACCAATTCTGAACTAGGACCTACGATGGGCATTGAGAACTCAGTGATGAACAGAAGTTGTCTCAGCCTCTGTTTCCATGAAATTTGAAGTCCAATAGAGAGGACAGGCAGTATCAAACTGTCCCATAACTATACAATCAAACTGCAATTACTGCAACAAAGGAAAAAAGAGGGTACAATGAGAAGATACAGCAGGGGGGCCTGACCTGGGGACTTAGGAAATGTTTCCTTCAAGAAGTTACTTTTTCACCGAGATCTGAGGTTGGAGGAAGAGGAGCAGGTGAATTGGAAGAAGCCAGTTTTGGGAGTGGAATGGGCTGGGAATCTGTGGTGGTGAAGTTGGAGAGTTGGGCAGGGACCAGGGAAATTCAGGTCATATTAAGACTTTTAAAGAATGTGAAGAAAGGATGTGATCTGCTCAGATTGAGATTTCTCAGTTTACCATCCACTAGATTGTAGGTTCTTCATGTCCTGAGGCTGCATCAAACTCCAGCAGAGGGTTTTGAATGCAGTTGGTGCTAAACTGTTACTGCTTGAGCAAGGGGAAAGGATATCAGTGCTGTGACCATGCACTGGGATGTTAATGGTGACCTATCTACTTCAGTGGATACTTGTACCTCCAAACCAGGAGATGCTGCCAGAATCCACAGTGCTTTCCCCTAGGCCATGCAGATCAGAAGTGAAGGGGCCAGGACACTTACTTTTCTTTTTTCTTTTTGAGACAGGGTCTCGCTGTCACCCAGGCAGCATGCAGTGGTATAATCTCAGTTTACAGCAACCTCCACTTCTGGGACTTAAGCAATCCTCCAGCCTCAGCCTCCCGAGTAGCTGGGACCACAGGTGCGAGCCACCACACCTGGCAATTTTTTTTTTTTTTTTACTTTTTGTAGAGACAATGTTTCACCATGTAGCCCAGGCTGGTCTCAAACTCCTGAGCGCAAAGCAATCCACCTGCCTCGGCCTCCCAAAGTGCTGGGATTACAGGCATGAGCCACGGCACCTGGCCCACTCTATTTTTCACTTAAGAAATGTTTCAGTTTAGATAACTTCTCTAGAACAGAAAGAGGTCTGAGCTATCCCCTGTCTGGATGCTCACTAGGAGGGTCATTATTTGGCCACTGTCTCGACTGCAAAACATATTGTGCATTATTCTAATGACGGTGGGGCGAGTGGGATGGGAAGTGGATTCTCTTTCTCTGGTCCTTCCAGCTCTTCTCTTTCACTCAGAGAGTCTGTGATAAGCGACACATGGTTCCATATTCCCCGACTTTGCTCTTTCATATTCTGAAGGCTTTCGACACCCGTTAATTCATCACCACCCACAGGCTGGCCAGTGGGAATTTGGGTGTCCTAGTGGGATTCTGACTTCTGTGGGATTGACTTCTTTTATATCTTGGAATTGACGCTCAGCAAATATGGCAAATGCTCCCATTCTCTGCTAGAGAAAATGTCACCTTTGAGGTCATTAACAATACATTTGCCATCACCATCTTTAGATAGTAAGGGAAAGGCTTTTTGGAGCAGAGAGAACAGATAGAGATAAATTTCAGAAGCCCTTTTCATGCAATAATGATTTTCTCAAAATGGAACCAGATTTCAAGGATCTTTGTCCCCTCCGGAGAAGCTTTTCTTCCCTGTGTGTGCACAGTATGTGAATATGATTATATAAATGCAGTGGGAAGACAAGCTCCTGATCACTCTTTAAATCATTTGATGCTATGATCTCATTTTTAAAGCCACTAGAAACCATCGTTGATGGCTCAATTACTGACATATTTTTAAACAGCTTCTGTATTTAGCTGTTTGGCTGTTTTCATCCCTTCTTCTTCCTCATGCCATTCTGTGATGCCGCCTCAGTCTCAGAGATTCAGCCTCAGAGATTCAGCGTGGCTGTCTGCTGAACACATGAATACTAAAGAATTGGTTTCCTTAGTAACAATAACCATGAGGCAGCTCACAGAACTTCCTGCCTTCTGTCTGTCCCAATTTGTTTTCTGTTGGTCACATGGAAAAGACACCCAAACCCAGCCTTCCTATATAGGATGCACATAAATGTTGTGACCCATGAGCAGAAGGGAAGCTTGTCTCTGCTGATTTCCTATTTCTTTTCTCCACATGTTGCCCTGTTCTGTGTGGATAGGGCTAAGTCAGGGCATCTGTGAGAGGCCATGGGCCATGTCGGAGCTTGTCGTCTTTCTTCTAATAAAAATCTGGAACCACAAAACCATAATGCAAGACACATAAACGAGATGACCCTTTGTCTGTGAGTCACTAGTGTGGAACTTTACAAAATAGAATACATCCCATTCACGATATTTTAAGTGCTAAAAAGAAAATGTTAATCGAGTAGAGAAAGCTTTGCTGGTTTTCCAGGTTTGTTTTTCAAGTGTCTTTCTGTTGTGAGAAATTGCTAGAACCAGTCGTGTGAGGCATATCATCCCACTTCACAAACTGAGGCTTAAGGAGGCAAAATGACTCCTGCACGGTGACAACACTAGGCAGCTGCAGAGCCAGCAGTCAGACCCAGAGCTGTCTGAAGGCAAAGTCCAGGGTCTTAAGCACAGGCAGAGGGAAAGTGGTTGTTCAAAGTGCTCTGGTGTGATGGCACACTGGCAGTTCACTTCTGCCAGGGCATGAGATGTAGGGTGAAGTGCCGAAAGAGGCAGGCAGACTAGCTCAGGGATACCTTGCCGATGAGCATGGCTGTGAAGGGAACCTACAGAAGGGTTTTAAGCAATGTTGGCAAATGATCTGATTTGCATTTTGGGAAGATCGTTCTTGGGAATTTTGAGAAGGATGGATTTGAGGGGCTAGAACTGGGGGCAAGGAGATCTGTTAGCCCCTGACACTCAGTAGGCCTGGTAAAGAGTAATGTTGGCCTGAATCTGAGTATTGCCCATTGGGATGGAAAGGAAGGGACTTCCCAAAACTTTCCCCACATGGATCCTTCTGCAGATGCCTTCTCCATCATCGCACCTGCAGCTGAGGCTTCAGGGTCATGGGGCTCTCTCTGAGACTCACATGCTCACAAGCAAGGGCTACTCTTGATTTTGTATTTTCAAATCTTTCTGATTTTACCCTACCCTTCCAGACCCCCCAGTGCATCTCATTTTCTTTTCAACTCTCGGAGTCTAGTACAGCGGGAGGCACTCAGCAAAAGCATGTTGAATGAAAGGACAAATGAATTGGAACAGCTTCCAATTTCCCTCCGTTAATAAAACCTGTGGTCCTGACCATGGCAGTCCTATTGCTGCCCTCATTCACAGGTGCTCCAGGAAGCTGGATGGATGCTCCCATCAAGCATGAGATATGAGCAACCTGGTTGTCACAATGCAAGCACTCACTGATAGATATATTGTATCATTTCCTCTCTTGGATTTGAAACTAAGTGACAGATGGCAAACTTCATTTAGACCCTGTGGCTAGAAAAAAACAGAACTCCAACAAACCATCATGGCACACGTTTACCTATGTAACAAACCTGCACATCCTGCACATGTACCCCAGAACTAAATATAAAAATTTTAAAAAAAGAACTCAAAATGTTATCTGTGTAGTTTCATATTTCCTAGATAAAAAGGCAAGGATGGGGCCTCTCTCCACAATGTCCCACCAAAGGAAAATAAGGCCAAAGTCGAATAGGGTGGTAACCGTTTGAATTGGACACCCACACAAAGAGATAGCAGAGATGTTCCAATCAGTTGAGGACCTGCTGTGTAGCATTTTGAGGGCAGGCCAGTTCATAGCTAATAATCTTAATGGCTTCTTCCATCTGGTGGTATTAATTTGTCCTTGTCCTAAAATAAGTAAACATTTTAAAAACAAGACATAAAACCAGAACAAACAACTGTGAGGTAAACTCAATGACATCAGCTGCAATGGAATGAAGCACACTTAGTATTCTGTGGCCCAGTACTTTAGCAAATAACCCAAGCCTTCCTACTTTTTGTACTTATTAACAAAAAATAGGTAAACCCTTCATCCACCTTTTTAGACAGCTTTACTGTTCATCTGTGTTAAGTGTACAACTCAGTGATTTTTTTTTTTTTTTTTTTTTGAGACAGAGTCTGGCTCTGTCACCCTGGCTGGAGTGCAGTGGTGCAATCTCCATTCACTGCAACCTCTGCCTCCCAGGTTCAAGCAATTCTCCTGCCTAAGCTCCCCAAGTAGCTGGGACTAAGGTGTGCACCACCACACCTGGCTAATTTTTTATATTTTTAGTAGATATAGGGTTTCACTATTTTTAATAAGTATGGGGTTTAGTAGATACGTGGTTTGAGACCACACAGGCTGGTCTCAAACTCCTGACCTCAAATGGGCTGCCCACCTCAGCCTCCCAAAGTGCTGAGCCCCAGGCGTCAGCCACCACGCCCAGACCATTTCAATGATTTTTGGTAAATGTACAGGGTTGTGCCACCATCACCAGGATCCAGTTTTAAAACATTTCCATCACCCCAAGAAGATCTCTTATGATCATTTCTCCTGCACATTTTAAAGTTATGTAAAATTTTTCATCTAAATTTAAACAAGATTAATTTTTCTCAATAGGAGGTGGACAAATATTAAGCTTCTAATATGATGTGATAGATTGAAATTGGAGTAACTGTTTAATGGCGTGATTTGATGAAACAGACTTTCTCCTATTAAATAATATACCTCAAATCTGATAGAAATCATGTAAAATTTTATTTAAGATTTAGGATTGTCACTTGAAATCTGGTTCATAATAACAATGATAAGAAAATAAATAAATGAATATAAATTGAATACTCTCCAGTGCCAGGGCCCGTACAAGCCCCTGCATTCATCTTCTCATTGAATCTTTACAACAAACTATAAAGTAGATACTATTAATAGCCACATTTTACAGATGAGGAAATTGGGGTTTAGAGAGATTAAATAACTTGCTGAAAGTTACATAGTCAATAAGTGGTGGAGGCATATTCAAACAGGCAGTCTGACCCCAGAGCAGGAGCTCTTGGCAAATTTTGTATTTTCAAATACAAAATTTGAAATTTGATTTGCTGCCTGACCATCAAAGGCAGCACTGCAAGTGAGTTGGGGGAAGGAGTTGCAGAGGGATGAGAATTCAGGCTGATGACCTTGCTATAACCCCTCCTTTCCCATTGGTTCCCTTTCCTGCACCTAGAACTACCACACGCCTCTAGATCTACCACAAAGCCCCAGGTTTGGAATGTCTAAAGACAGCTGTGCCCTCCCAAGGACTCCAGCTTGTGAGAACCCAACACCATCCTTTAACCCAATGCTCCTTGGCATTTGCTGCATGTTGGGTAGCCAGAAGCCCAACTCAGTACCCAGCATCCAGAAGAGCAGGACTGAAATGGGCAAAAGATTCAGGGATTAAACACGTGTGGAACCCTATCCACCTTTTCTTTTTTTTTTTTTTTTTTTTGAGACGGAGTCTCGCTCTGTCGCCCAGGCTGGAGTGCAGTGGCGCAATCTGGGCTCACTGCAAGCTCCGCCTCCCGGGTTCACGCCATTCTCCTGCCTCAGCCTCTCTGAGTAGCTGGGACTACAGGCGCCCGCCACCACGCCCGGCTAATTTTTTTGTATTTTTAGTAGAGACGGGGTTTCACCGTGGTCTCGATCTCCTGACCTCGTGATCCGCCCGCCTCGGCCTCCCGAAGTGCTGGGATTACAAGCGTGAGCCACCGCGCCCGGCCCCTATCCACCTTTTCTGTGACAAGATGTGTTCCTGTTAAAGAAACAAAAATCTGCAAATAAATGAAAAGGCAGGGAATGACTGTAGCTTTCGTATTCTCTGATGAGGAGGAGGCTTATGGCCTCTAAATCACTGACCAAAGGCAACAGATCACCACGAGGTCTCAGAAAAATACTGGAAAACACAACTAGTTCTTCAAAAAGCATACAATTACCATATTTTAGCATATGGATCCACACTGAATTATTTCACAGTTATAATTAGGTTGTTAATGCAGTGCAGAATTGGACCATATAATAATTTGGTATATACTTTATCTAATCTGATGGAAATGCAACATTTAGAGGGCCTGGCTTTTTTTCCCCCAGAAACAATTAAAAAGGTCTTTTTCAACTTAAGAACTTTAATATCACATATCACATTCTTCCTTTTTTAATGTGTTGGGATTTGGGGTGTGTGTGTATGTGTGAGAGAGAGAGACAGAGAGACAGAGAGAGACAGAGAAAGACAGAGAGAGATTCTACCCAAATTATGGGCTCAAGCCATATACTTTTGTCTCTGATTTGTTTCCAGCAATCATTTATGATTCTTTTTTTTTTCTTGTTTGCTTTTTTCCCCCCTCTTCTTTTTTGCCTTTGGTGAATTGAAACTCGATTTTTTTCTCCAGGACAATTCTCTGTTCCAGTCATAGTAAATACCAATTTCATTTCCATCTTATTATTTTTCTAATTAAACATTTGTCATGCAGAAGAAGATCTGAAGTGCCTGTGCTTTCCATTATGTAAAATATTCAGTTATGATAATCGCTCTGGAATGGTATTTTGAAGGTGTTATGGAAAGAAATCAAGGAAAATAAAATAAAATAAACTGTATTTTACCTTGGGCTTTTGCCCATTTATTTTTTCTCTAATTTGCCACAGTTGCTAATATTGATTATTTTTTCCTAATTTGCCACAATTGCTAATATTGACTGTCTCCTATCATGAGGGATATCAACCTGCTTAGTATCCTTCAATGAGAAGTCTGTAAAATCTGTATCTAAAAATTTTTAAAGGTTTAAAATCTAACCCTATTTCATACAACATTAGAGTCCTTTCCCATTTTTTCTTTTCTATCCACACTTAGCAAAATGTATACTTCTATAGCTGATGAAATGCGCTTGAGTTCAAATTGTTTCGGAACAAAGTAGGAATATGCCAGACCTACAACCTGATATTTCTCGGACATTTTTTTTTTCTTCTTATGACAAAGCCCAAGGGGGTAGGCTCTGTGAAAGAAGAGTTTGTTTTCTAATTCTTTTTTTTTTTTCTTTGAGATGGAGTCTTGCTCTGTCCCCCAAGCTGGAATGCAGTGGCGCAATCTCGGCTCCCTGCAAGCTCCGTCTCCTGGGTTCACGCCATTATCCTGCCTCAGCCTCCCGAGTAGCTGGGACTACAGGCGCCCGCCACCAAGCCCAGCTAATTTTTTGTATTTTTAGTAGAGACGGGGTTTCACCGTGCTAGCCAGGATGGTCTCTATCTCCTGACCTCGTGATCCACCCACCTTGGCCTCCCAAAGTGCTGGGATTACAGGCATAAGCCACTATGCCCAGCTATTTTCTAAACTCTTTAAACACAAAGCTTTTCCATGTTCTGGGGCAAGAGATTGTTCCCGAACATTAACAATCACATCTTACATCTATGTTTACATCCAGACATTTATATCTATATACATATGTTCCATATGTGTGTATGTATATTATGTGTATCTATATGTATACTTTTATTTTATCTGTCTATTACTCTATAAAATCTTAGAGTTTAATTTTTTTTTTTTTTTTTTTTTTTGTAACAGAGTCATGCTCTGTCACCCAGGCTGGAGTGCAGTGGCACCATCTTGGCTCACTGCAACTTCCATCTCCTGGGTTCAAGCAATTCTCCTGCCTCAGCCTCCTGGGTAACTGGAACTACAGGCTCCTGCCACCACACCCAACTAATTTTTGTATTTTTAGTAGAGACTGGGTTTTGCCATGTTGGCCAGGCTGATCTCTAACTCCTGACCTCAGGTGATCCGCCTGCCTCAGATTCCCAAAGTGCTGGGATTACAGGCGTGAGCCACCATGCCCGGCCTAGACTTTAATTTTTAATTATTTTCAGAGTTTGCACAGAATTAGCTGTGAAATTCAGTTTTATAAAGGTGGGACCATTTCCTTGCAAATTCTCAAAATGTATCCTGAGAATTTGCTGCTGTGGGAAGAAACACTTGTGTATTTTCTGCAATCGCCACCTCCTGAAACACAGTGTGTACGGTGTGTGTATGTGTGTGTGTGTGTGTGCACTACACTGCAACAGAGAGTGCTGTTATTTGGATCTCACTGTGAGTAACTGGTGTGTGATATTAGGAAAATGATAGATGCTGCTGTGATGGCCCCTCCTAGATCCCATTTACTGAGCTAGTGACTCTGCTGCATCTGCTTTGGGTGTTGGCTCCTGAAGGCCCGCAAATTCCTCTACTTCTGAGGAAATTGCCCTGTACTAATAGGGGAGCCACCTCACCCAGGAAGTTAGTCGGAGAAGGCCACAGCCAGTGACGGGTGGATAAGAGCATAGAAGACCAGCACCTTGGCCTCAAGAGGAAGCAATTCTGTGGTGTGGTCAATGTTTCAGAGCCCTCCCCCATGATCCAGGCCAAGAATGGCATTTCCATGAGACCACATCCTTCCCCTTCCCTCTCTGGCTTCACTCTCTCCTTGTCAGGTTTTTCCTGTGGAGCACTTTCTCAGTAAATCACACACACCCAATCCCTGTCTCAGGCTCTGCTCCAAGCAACTTCTTTCAGTTTTGGATATCCAATATCCTAATCGGTAAAACACAGATAATAATTTTTGCTTAGTCTATTTTTCAAACTTTTGGTACAAATGGCAAATAATGTGCAAGAATTCTGTTAACAGCCAAATGTGTAAAAATATTTCTTAGGCAACATGATAAACTATAGCTGAGTTCCCCCAGCTTGGGTTTTCACACTTTAGGCTAATGTCCACTGTGTTCATTTTATTCCCCAGGAAGAGCTGGTTTATAAGAATTGCTACCCTGTCTGCTTTACTTTCTGCACCTGGGCTCTGCAGGGTAAGTGAGTGAAGGAGAAGTGAGTCCAGTGAAGGGCCATGTCAGACTAGAGAGCACACAGCTCCAGCCAAAGGCTAAATAAACAGGAATTCAGACCTGGTCTTGCCTGATATTTAGAGGGTTTTAAGTGAAGCTAGGCACCAGATCTTTAAACAAAATCTCCAGATTCTTGAATATTAACATTTTTTTGAGAACTCCACCCAGGCTGGAATTCAGTGGCACAATCATAGCTCACTACAGCTTCAAACTCCTGAGCTCAATCAATCCTCCCACTTCAGCCTCCTGAGTAGGTAGAACTACAGGTGCGTACAACCACACCCAGCTCATTTTTTATTTTATTTTGTGTGGACACAGGGTCTTGCTATGTTGCCCAGACAGTCTTAAACTCCTGGGTTCAAGCAATCCTCCTGGCCTGGCCTCCCAAAATGCTGGGATCACAGGCACGAGCCACTGTGCCTAGCTTCTAACAAGAGATTTTTAAACAATTTTAACACCCTACTATTCAAGCAACACGTGACTGGGGGTCTAACTGAGCTAGCAGTGTGTTACTTCTGTCCAGATTTTGGGCCTTGAAAGAACAGACCAGATGATCCCCACTGAGGCCTCAGTATTCAGCACAACACTCAGCATAAGGCAGATGAAAGGCTCTGGATAAACAGGACCACCATTAGAAATGTGGGTTTCCAAGGAGTTAAATAAAGGACTGCTGGTTTCAGTAAATAGCTCTCTACTCTGTAAAAATCACTAAGCATATGATTCTTTTCCCTAAACGGTATTACAACATATGCAGATTTTTATTCAGTTGCCAGCTTGCTATTGCGCAACTTTTCAAGGACACTGAGTCTGTTTCCTCATGTATTAAACGGAAACAATTATGTCTGACCTGAAAATAAGTGAAAGCATGTAAAAGTGCTTTACAAACAGTGGTGATCAATCCAGATGGAAGAAATCATTGTTCTCTAAATTCTGCCCTGGGAGCTAAATCCCACACTCAGAAATTTTAAAACAAGGAACGGAGGCTTTCATCTTTCTTCTAACATAGTGTTTCCTTAACTTTAGTTGAGATTTTTGCTTTAAAAACGGCATTATTTTCTATTACTATTAATTACTTTTTATTTAAGTCAAATACATTCTTTTCCTCACTATCAGCCATCTTTTTCAACTACCAATTTTGTCTTTTTGTTGTTACTGTTTTTTTGTTTGCTTGTTTGTTTGTTTTTTGAGGCAGAGTCTTACTTGCCCAGGCTGGAGTGCAGTGGTGCAATCTCAGCTCACTGCAACCTCTGTTTCCTGGGTTCAAGCGATCCTCCTGCCTCAGCCACCCAAGTAGCTGGGATTACAGGTGGGTGCCACCATGTCCAGCTAATTTTTTAATTTTTAATAGCGACGGGGTTTCGTCATGTTGGCCAGGTTGGTCTCAAACTCCTGACCTCAGTGATACTCTTTTTTATTTTTTAATTTTTTTTGAGGCCTCCTCATCCTCCCAAAGTGCTGGAATTACGGGCGTGAGCCACTGCACCCAGCCTCAACTACGATTTTTTTTTTTTTTTTTTTTTCTAATTGAGATAGTCTTGTTCTGTTGCCCAGGCTGGAGTGCAGTGGCACGATCTCAGCTCACTGCAACCCGCCTCCCAGGCTCAAGCAATTGTCCTGCCTCAGCCTCCCAAGTAGCTGGGAGGTGCACCACAACATGGTGCACCACAACACCCGGCTATTTTTTTGTATTTTTAGTAGAGATGGGGTTTCACCATGTTGGCCAGGCTGGTCTTGAACTCTAGATCTCAGGTGTTCTGCCTGCCTTGGACTCCCAAAGTGCTAGGAGGCGTGAGTCCCGGCCCTCAACTACCAATTTTATCTTTGTCCTAAGCAATAATATCCATAAATCCACAGGTTTCATGTCCTACATTTAACTTTTATATACTTATACACACACACATGTGTGTGTAATTTACACACATACACACACGTGTGTGTAAATATATGTGTGTAAATACATACATATATGTGTGTGTATGTATGTGTGTGTATAGAATACGCATCTGTGTGCCACCTAAAGTCACCTTGCTTATCACTAATTTTTTGATTCTCCCCTTTTGGTATATTATGCCCCACTAGAAATAGTAAAACTTCATGGAAAAATTTTCTGCCTCTTTCAATGTACTAATTTACTTATTGAACATTTGTCAGCTACTGCCTATCCCGTGTAAACCTAGAACAGGCAAGAGAGAATTAAAGTCACGGAGTTCCCCAACATTTTAAACTCCTCTAAAGAGCTTTGAAAGTCAATGCAGCTAATGAACTTCAAGTAGGAAACGCTCCAAATCTTCCCGCTCCAGAGTTCTACGGACTTGGTAATGCTAGTGAGTCACAGAGGGTAAGCCTTAGGGAGCCATATTTGCAAAGTGCCTAAGATCTCTCAGACTCTACCCTAGGGGACTCTAGGTAGTGTCACAAGTGAGTTTTAACACAGCAGAGTCTGGTGGCGCCTTCTCAACTGCTTTTATGCAGGAAGCTGTCTGCCACTATGTTCCTAACTATCCAAGCCCCCCAACATTGTAATTTCTAAGATTGGCTTTAGTCATTTTATAAGATAATGGCATTCAAACCGGTCTCCAGTAGGATATGAGACAATGTTAATAATTACAATCTGCATTTAGGTGGCGCCTCTCCTGGCAAGCACTAGAGTTTTACAAACGTTATCTCATTTTCATCTTCATGACACCCTTGTGAAGCAAGCTTTTTTTATTGCATTTCTACAGAGAGAGCAGCTGAGGCGTGAAGAGGTTAAATGGATTACCCGATCTGAAATCAGAGACCTCAAACCTGGTTTGATGTTGTCTAAAGAAAGTATTTGTAATGTGTTTGTGGGGGAGTTTAATGCTAAATGCAGAAAATGTCTCTGAAAATACTTACATTTAGGTCTGTAAACTCATAGACTCTTTAAATGTTGTATTCAATGTGTCATCAATGGCATGCACCTTCTCTAATTAGCAAACAAACATTGAGGTTTAATTCCAGAGTCTGACATACTAAATACTATCTGCCAGATAACATAATAAATCTTTATGTAGCACTTGCATGCACCAGGCACTGTTCAAAGAGCTCTCTAAATATTAACCTATTTAATCCTCATAATGACTCTACGAAGGAGGTACCATTATACTACTCATTGTACAGGTAAGGAAACAAGCACAGAGAAGTTAGTAACTTGCCTAAAATCCCTCAGCTGGCAAGTGGCAGAGCTGGGATTTGAATCCACACAGTCTGATTCTTTTGATGAGAGCATTCTGCAGTCATTAGGCTTATAATAGTTATTTGTTGCAAATGTTCTGTTTCTCATTTACTCAAGCCAAAGTTTTTTTTTTCCTATGTCAGTGGTTAGCCTCTTAACCCTATTTCGGGCAGAATCCTCCTATATAGGCCAGTGATCCTTCCCCCTCTGATTGTGTTTGTAATCTAGGTGATGGCTAGCTGGTATACTAGCAGAGTGAGTGGAAAATGTGTCAGAAAAGGGTATCAGAGGCTCAGCGACTCAACCCATCTCATTAGAGTCAACAAGGCACCTCTTAAAAGTGTAGAAGAATGGACATCCTTTCTTCATTTGTGCTTTGGTAAAAGAAAAAGAGTAAAATTCTCCCACCAGTTTGCCCCAGAATTGGGATGAGTTGTTATAGTAAGCATAGATGTTTTTCACAAGTGATTTATGCAATATACATTATGTTTGCTTTCAAAGTGCTGTACACATTTATTATCTCATTTGATCCTTACACAACACCCCAGTGAGGTAATCAGGAAAGCTATTTTTATAATAGCTATTCTACAGATGAGAAAACTGAGGCTCGGCGTCATTGAATAAACTTGTCCAAAGTCATCCAGCTAATGAGCTGCAGGAGCAGAGTATGGGCAGTGTCACATGTATTAATAAGCTCTGTAAATTATCTCACCTCATATTAAGCTTAATAGCTTCTGGTGATATCATTGCTAACATCAGACGTTTAAACAAATAAGTCAGAGCGATTCATCCTCAGGGTTGCAGACATTCAGGACACTTGAGAACATTTAATGATTTCCAGCTTCAGCTCCCTTCCTCAGTGAGAGAACATAAAACAGACTTTTCAGGATCATGGAAAGGAGAAGGGCTTCCAGATGGCCACTTCTACCAAACCTGGGACGTGTACTTGCCTGTTGGCCCAGACACTGCCCACTGCCTGAATGAAGGGGAGCTCTAGTCCCGAGAAGAGCCATCTCCCTTGTTGCAGAAATGTGTCCCTCCTCCATTGCAGACACTGTGCTGAAGAATTCATTCCACCAGAGAAGGAATGAACAGGCAATTCGCTGGGATGAGTAACGTATGGGCTAGGAGTTGAACCCAGGAGGTCAAATCTGCTTTTACTTTCTCTATTACATGTTTTCTATAGAAAATTCATTATTTTTATCTTCCAGTCACTGGAACAATTGCAGTGAATTACCATTTGTGATTTAAGATATTTTGATACTTAGTCTGCCTATTTTTTACACATGCAATTCAATATTTCACTAATGGGTGATGGGTCAGTATTCCAAGCATTGACTTTGCCCTTCCTCTGCATAAGATCTTTAGCTCCAGTTGACAGGGACCCAATTGTCTGATGTGAGTCCCTTTGGCTTTTCCTCCCTGCTGCCTCAGGATCTCCTGGGTTGTCTCCCCCAGACCCTCTTTCATAGGAGAGGTGGCCTCCTCCCTTCTCCTTAGCATTCTCTCTGTTGTCTAGAATTTCTCATTTGGTGATTTACCCACTCACACTATTATTACTTTTGTGTCTGACAGAATGCTTCCTGTCAAGTATCCTTTAAAACCACTGACCAATTTCATTTATAAATTAAAATGCAGGCCGGGTGTGGTGGCTCATGCCTGTAATTCCAGCACTTTGGGAGGCCAAAGTGGGCAGATCACTTAAGGCCGGGAGTTTGAAACCAGCCGGGCCAACATGGTGAAATCCCATCTCTACAAAAAATACAAAAATTATCCATGCATGTTGGCACATGCCTGTGGTCCCAGACACTTGGGAGGCTGAGGCACGAGAATCACTTGAACCCAGGAGGCGACGTTGTAGTGAGCCGAGATCACACCATTGCACTCCAGCCTGGGTGACAGAGAGAGACTCTGTCTCGATAGATAGATAGATAGATAGAGAGATAGATGATAGAGAGAGAGAGAGAGATCCTAAATAAAAATTGGAGCAACAAGGAACCAGAAAAATATCAAGATTAATATACCATGGCCAAGTATACAAGGATTACTCTAAGATTCTAAGTATACTCCAGCGTCAGGAAACCTATTAATGTAATTCACCATATTCATGGATTGAAGGAGACAAAACTCATATGACTATTCCACAAATGTTGAAATTTGATAAAATGTAACATCCTTTCTTGATAACAACTCTCAAAGATTGGAATAGATGGACACTGTTTCTTTAAAATGATAAAATAAATGTCTCATCTCAAATGTCAGCTTTATTCTTTTTCTCAGGTTTATTCTTAATGGGAAAACAGTAGAAGTGCTCTCATTCAAGGAAGAATAGGACAGTTGGTCAGGTGCAGTGGCTCATGCCTGTAATCTATTTCCAGCACTCTGGGAGATCGTGGCAGGAGGATGGCTTGAGCCCAGGAGTTCGAGACCAGCCTGGGCAACATGGCGAGGCCCCACATCTATTAAAAAAAAAAAAAAATTAGCCAGAAATGGTAGCACATGCCTATAGTCCCAGCTACTCAAGAGGCTGAGGTGGGAGAATTGCTTGAGCCTGGGAGGTCAGGCTGCAGTGAGCCATGATAGTTCCACTGTATTCCAGCCTGGGTGACAGTGCAAGACCCTGTCTCAAAAAACAAAACAAAACAAAAAAAAAGAATAGGACAGTTCCAGTATTATTTAATATTATTCTGAAAGTACGAGCCACTATAATTAGACAAGAGAAAGAAATAAAATACAAAACAGCAAAGGAAAAAGAGGTAAAATTGTAATTATCAGAAAATCTTAGCTAATCAACCATAGAACTAAAACAAACAATAGAAGAATTTGATCTAGATGTGTTATTCAATGTGTAGAGATAATGGACAATTCTCACCTTTTGCTGGTAAGAGTATAATTTGATACCACTTATATGGAGGTTAATTTGGTATCAACTATCAAATGTAAAATGTATATACCTTTTGGCTTAACAATTTCATTTCTAGGAATATATGCATGTACATGCACGTATGCAAAATGATATAGTTACAGGATATTTATTGCAGCTTTATTTTTAATAAATGATTAGAAGCAAATGCCAATGAATAGGAGACTGGTTAGATAAATTATATTATATCATGTGATAGAATATTATATAATCATTAAAAAATGAGGCGGCTTTCAGGGTGTTGAGTATTGGCGTTAACTATTTCCACAATACATTGGTAAATGATGAGAGGGAGGTATAAAACCACATGTAAAGTAACTTTCCATCTGGACGTAAAAAGAAAGGAATGAAAAAAAGACAATACATATGTTTGTGCTTTTACGTAAATACCTAAGAAACTACCAAATGTGATTGCATCTGGGAGTGAAACTGGGTGACGGAAAAGTAAGAAAGATTCATTATTTTGCTATTGGTTTTTGGTATAAATTGTTAGTAAAACAGTTTTTAAAGTATTAGTAAAACAAAAAATACTAAGAACCAAAATAAACAAATAAGCAAAAGACCAAGAAATCCACTTTCTCCTAAAGAAATGGAAAAGAAATCCACACGGAACCTGCTTCAGTATCTATTGCTGTATAACAAACCATCCCAAAACTGAATAGCTTAAAACAACAAAAATTTATTATGTCTTACAATTCTGCGAGTTGACTTGGCTCAGCTGGGCAGTTCTGCTCCACAGGGCGTAGCTGAGATCACTCAGGAACTGCACTCAGTGGGGAGCTTGGCTGGCGCCGGTACTCACAAGATGGTGCTTCAACCTCCAGAACCTTTCCATGCCTTCTTATGGTTCCTTAGTCTACTGAAGCTGCTCGATAGCATGGCAGCTGGCAGAGCACAAACATGGCAGCTGCCAGACGTTTGAAGTCTTAGGCCTGGAGCCAGCACGGTATCACTCTTTCCTCATTCTACTAGTACTCAAAGACCAACCCAGATGCAAGGGACGGGGAAATAAACCCCGTATCTTGTTGAGAGGAATGGCAAGGAATTTGCAGCCGTCTTTAATCCACCACAGACCTCCACATTTTCTCAGCTCAAATCACTACAAGTTATCACGATATTATTTAGAATTATTTCATAAAGTGTTAATAAATCTGGGTCGAAATCTCATCTTGTGCAGCTTTTAACTGTTTCTCCAGAAGAACAAAACAGCTCAATTTCTGGCCTTAGGTTAATAGAAAAATAATTTATAGAATCTTAAAATTCAAGACCTGCTTTAAAAACTATTTAAAATTCAGTTAGAATTTATATAGGTCTGTTTTATAGATACAAAGATCAGGTGGCATATCTATGAAATCTAGAGAAAGTGGGTGAAATGAATTTTAATCAACTTTTTTCTTTTCAAAAAGAAAAGCCAATATGTTTCTGCAAAAAAGATGAGTATTTCTGGAAGGCAAAAACAACCATAAATCAGAGGTGTCAACTAGCATTATTACTAACTCTAGAGAAGAGCCTTCTCTGGATGCCCTGCCCAGAAACTCCTTGCTGGCCACCGGGAGTCCCATTGACTTCCCAAGAAAGCTGATAAAAAGGATGTAGGGCTTGAGATAAGGCCTCCAATCCACCAGAGTGAAAATGCCCTGTCAGCTGTAATCCAGCCTTCTCACCAGTCCTCAGATATGTCTTATTTCTTCTTGCCTCTGAGTTTTTGCAGATGCCATTTCTCTGTGTCATGATGTCCCACTCTCTCTCCTTCCCATGTTTTTGTTTTTCATTTTGACTTAGCTAACTCCTTCATCCTTCAGGTAATGGGATTATATTTCTCATCCACAGTGAAACTTTCTTTGATCCATCCCCTTCCCAAAACTAAGTCAGATGCTCTTGGGACAATTCCTACCTCTGTTATATAGATAATTTTGCAGGAACTGCCTGATCTCTTTTCTGGGGCCTTCACTTGTTGCTCAGGGGTGGCCCTCAACAGCTATGTCTGTCCTCTAACACCAACATCCCTAGCTCAGTCCAGTTAGTCCAAAGGCAGACACTAAATGCAGGGTGGACCAATGACATTCCCTTTTTAACTGAAATAATTATAGTTGTTGATAACTAAGTCACACTAATGAAACATAATAGAAGGAAGATTCACAAACTGTTGCCAAGGAGGTAGAGCTAATTTTGTTCCTGCACTTGTTTATCTCTTCCTTGGATCCTGTTAGACTTCTCCAGTCTCTCCCATGAATTCAGTTCTTTCATGAAGTTTTCCAGAGTTGTCTATAACTCCCAACCAAAAGACTTAACACAATTTATACCAACTGGCATGAACTCACACTTGCATGCATGATTGAATGGTTTAAGTACTTGCACTGTGTCCTTTCTTGAAGCTAGAATGGAAGTTCTGTGAGGACAGGGAAGGTGTCTGCCTCATTTGGTGTTGCATCTTGAGTACCAAGCAGAGTGCCTGGCACACAGTCAGCACTTAACAAATATTTGTTGAATGAACGAATCGATGGAAATAAAAGACTGATGCAGCTCTTTGGGAAGTGCCTGGGAAAGAATGACTTCACTTTGGCTGGATGGGAGGTTTAAGGGACCATTGTGGATTTGGATTTCATGTTAGTGAGAAATGCTTTGAATTGAAACCTTTGATTAAATTGCTCAGGTGGTCTCTTAGCTCAACTTTTGGAAAATGATGTCCCACAATCCTATATTATTTTGTGGGAGGAGGAGTAAAGTACAAACACCTTGTCTACATTTGAATGCTGAGATTGGCTGAAGGAGCTTTCTCACCATGGACAGGAAAATCTCTCAAAATTGGGTCTGGGCAGGAGGGGAAGATGCTCTGGGAAGCATAGGACATTGCAGGACTGTGTGGCCCATTATAGACCCATTTCTGAGAGGGCAGCCATGCAGCAGGAACAACCCTGATGTAGCCTCTGGTGGTTGCTGTGTAAGGACAGAGCAGCCATAACAGCCATTTTCAGCTTGGAGAGCTGCTGGTGGGTGGATGGGAGTGAGAAGACAGGGGAAATCCCATTTCCTGTCTTCACCAGTCCCCACGTATAAGGCAAACTGGAAACAGGGCTGGCAGGGATGACATTTCAGTACCCAAATTGATTCTAAAGCCACAGAGCTCTGGGGTTGGCCCCTCCTCTCCAAGCCATTAACACTTCATGGCTAGTATCCCAAGAGTTATACTCTCAGCTGCATGCTGAGGTATTTTAGTAAAAAGCAGGGCTCCTGCAGGACACAGGTTTTTAATTCATCACAGAAGTGCATCTCTTTGTAATTTTATATTTTTTGTAGCACATGAGCCCACCAGATAACTTGGTCTGACGTGTGAAAATTGACTTCAGGAAAATGAGAACTTTGTATTTTTATGTTTTAGCTATCTACTTTCTAATCGTCCTGAAAGGTGAAACAACTTTACATTAGAATATGTCTTGAAAACAGCCAAATTGTGGATGAAAAAACATTTCTAAACTATGGAATGATATCCAACTAACAGTCAAGGACAGGCTGGGGCAGGCACAGTGGCTCACATCTGTAATCCCAGCACTTCAGGAGGCCGGGTCAGGATGACCTCTTGGGGCCAAGATTTCAAGACCAGCCTGGGCAACACAGCAAGATGCTGTCTCTACAAAATTGTATAAAAATTAGCCAGATGTGGTGGTGTGTGCTTGTTGTCCTAGCTACTCTCTGGCCAAAGCCAGAGGATTGCTTGAGCCCAGCAGTTGGAGGCTGCAGTGGGCTATGATCACACCACTGCACTCCAGGCTGGGTGACAGAGTGAGACTGTGAGACCCTGTCTCTCTTAAAGAAAAAAAAACAGAAGAGAGCCAAGGATGAATGTCTGATTTCCCAACAGTCACAATCCAGTAACCCTCAGGCCTAGTGACTCACCTCATTCTTCGTGGGGAGGGTTCCAGCTCTGCCAGTTCAAGCTTGCCCAATCCTGTTAGGAAAATACTCTGCCAATGTACAGGTGTCTATGTATATAAAGGTGAGACATTTTTGTCAATTACCGTGGGTTCAAGACCACCAAATCAATTTTAGTAACAATTTTATTCAAAACATTTCTTAATATTTGGTGAGTGCCTATAGCTTTAAAATGTTTGTTTAACAGTTCTTAAAAGGCCTTACTCTAGTTAGCTGAGGGGAAATTCTATAGGCCAGTGGCTAAGCTCCTACATGCTGTAGTCAGACAGCCTTGGTTCAAATCTCCATTCTCATGTTCATTAGGATATGACCAGTTCCTTAACCTCTCTATACCTCATTTTCCTCTTCAGTGAGATGGAGATAATAATAGGATATCCCTTATAAAATTGATTAGCACATAGTAGGTGCTTAATAAATGTTATTACTCCAGCTATCTTTAACCCTGATAATAGAAAATTATTGTATAAATTCAGCTTTCTTTGTGCAGCAGTTTTTAAAAACTGCTACAAATTCTCTGACACTGTTCCCCTTGAGGCAGTGTCTGTGCCCTCCACTTGCATCTGGTCAGGATTGTGACTGCTTTGATCATTAGAATCTATCAGAAGTGGCACTGCGTAATGTCCAAGGTTCAGTAATAAAAGAACATGCAGCTTGTGCCTTGTTTGCTGAAACAGAGCCACCAGGTAAAGAGCCCTCGACTACCCTAAGGCCTCCATGCTGGAGAGGCCACTAGTAAGCACTCTGGCTAACAGTCCCATCAGAGTCCAGCCATCTGGAAGTGGATCTTCCAGCCCCAGCTGTTTCAGCCCTCAACTGCTCTAGTTACCCCTGCTCCCCATCAGCTGTCGGAGTCCTCCCAGCTGAGTTCTCAGACTGTGGAGTACAGACAAGTCATTCCCACTGACCCTGGACACATACCTGGCCCCATGAATCATAAGCATAATAGAATGGTTATAATTTTACACTACTAAATCTGGGGTGGTTTGATACACAACAATAGGAATATGGAACATTTCAGAAATAATGGATATAGCGGTAAGAATGGGATAAAAGGGAAAATTTAACCATATCGAAATCATCAGATCCAATCTTGATCTATGTGCACATTTTGCAAACACATATATAGTGTCTAATGATTGCAAAGTTCACTTTTGAAGCTAAAAGTTCTATGTTAATCTGCAGGACCTGCAGCAAACAGAATGCCATATGAACTCCACAGTCTGAAAGGGCCCAAGGGGAAGCACACTAGCCCATGCAGACAGAGATTCCCCTTGCTTCTGTTCTTGAGAGAACTGAGGGGAAATGAAAGCTGAAAATAAAAGCCCTTGGTTTAAATGGATCCCGATAGCATTTCATCCTATCAGATCAATAATGCAGAGATTCCTAAAATCAATGTGCTGGGGCAGTTTTAACAAATGCACTGGCCTGTTCATTAATATTCTGACTTTTAAATATAAACACACATACCTCTTCGTTGTGATAAGAATTACAGTATATTAAAGACAGCAAGATAAACACTATCCACTAGGTGATCAGTTTAATTTTATAAATGAGGAAACTGAGGTTCAGTAAAGCAAGAAAAACTTGCCATGATAAAAGACACAACAATGCCTTTTACCCAACACCAAAGAATACACGAATATCCAGGCCTTTCTTTGGATGCAGAAATAAATATGAAAATGCTGAGTACATCCCCTAAAGTTCTACCCCCGGTTCAACTCAAATCACAGGAAAGCTACATATTGAATTTATGGTTTTACTCCCTACGTGAACACCTGCCCTGATCTAAGATGGATTCACCATTGCAGCCTAGTTTTCATCGTGGTTAGGTGTAAGAAATGGCCTTCTGTCATTGCCTGTATGGGGTTTGATATCTTTCACACCAGAAGATCCAAATGGCTGTCTTAGAGCTAGGTTCATAGAAGAATTTTGTATTTCCTAATGACCTTGATTTAATTAGATTACAAAAACTCTGGAATGGATCTTGTTTCCCTTGGCATGCGGCTGTGTTAATATATATGGTAACCGCATGTGAATCCTCTTTCGTCCATTTACAGGCTGTGTGAGCAAGTCACCTTCCTAAGACTCCATTTTTGTATCTTGAATGAGGGTGACTATTCTACAACCTGCACCAGAGTTGTTGTGAAGAATAAACCAGGTACTATGACATGATGGCAACTTCCACACAGGAAAATGCTTTTTCTTTTGCTTTTTGCTTCTTTTTAAAAAAGCATGATGATCTTTTCAGCTAGATTTCTATTGAAGTACAAACAGCTGAGTGATTTTCTTTATCCTGGCCAAAAAATTATTGTCGTATCTGAAGCAAAAATACCTGGGTACATGCCCCATTTGTTCTTTTCTGAGGCAAGGTCTCGCTTTGTCACCCAGGCTGGAGTGCAGTGGTGCGATCACAGCTCACTGTAGCCTCAAACTTCTGAGTTCAAGCAAAGCTCCAGCCTCAGCGTACCAAGTATCTGGAATTATAGGCATGCGCCACCATGTCCAACTAATTTTTAATTTCTTTTTGTAGAGAAAGGGTCTCTCTATGTTGCCCAGGCTAGTCTTGAACTCCTGGCTTCAAGTGATTCTCCCGCCTTGCCTTCCCAAAGTGCTGGGATCCAGGCATGAGTAATAGCACCCAGCTCATTTGTTCATAATTATAATTCCAAAGATATTTTTTATTGTTATTATACCCTAAGTTCTGGAATACACGTGCAGAATGTGCAGGTTTGTTATATAAGTATACACGTGCCATGGTGGTTTGCTGCACCCATCAACCTGTCATCTACATTAGGTATTTCTCCTAATGCTATCCCTCCCCTAGGCCCCCACCTCCCCAACAGGCGCTGGTGTGTGATATTCCCCTCCCTGTGTCCATGTGTTCTCATTGTTCAACTCCCACTTATGAGTGAGAACATGCGGTGTTTGGTTTCCTGTTCCTGTGTTAGTTTGCTGAGAATGATGGTTGCCTGCTTCATTCATGTCCCTGCAAAGGACAGGAACTCGTCCTTTTTTATGGCTGCACAGTATTCCATGGTGTATGTGTGCCACAATTTCTTTATCCAGTCTGTCATTGATGGGCATGTGGGATGGTTCCAAGTCTTTGCTATTGTGAACAGTGCTGCAATAAACATATGTGTGCATGTGTCTTTATAATAGAATTATTTATAAATCTTTGGGTATGTACCCAGTAATGGGATTGCTGGGTCAAATGGTATTTCTGGTTCTAGATCTTTGAGGAATTGCCACACTGTCTTCCACAATGGTTGAACTAATTTACCCTCCTACGAATAGTGTAAAAGCGCTCCTATTTCTCCACATCCTCTCCAGCATCTGTTGCTTCCTGACTTTTTAATGATCGCCATTCCAACTGGCATGAGATGGTATCTCATTGTGATTTTGATCTGCATTTCTCTAATGACCAGTGATGATGAGCTTTTTTTCACATGTTTGTTGGCTGCATAAATGTCTTCTTTTGAGAAGTGTCTGTTCACATCCTTTGTTCAATTTTTGATGATGTTGTTTGTTTTTCTCTTGTAAATTTGTTTAAGTTCTTTGTAGATTCTGCATATTAGCCCTTTGTCAGATGGTTAGATTGCAAAAATTTTCTCCCATTCTGTAGGTTTCCTGTTCACTCTGATGATAGTTTCTTTTGCTGTGCAGAAGCTCTTTAGTCTAATTAGATCCCATTTGTCAATTTTGACTTTTGTTGCCATTGATTCTGGTGTTTTAGTCATGAAGTGTTTGCCATGCGTATGTCCTGAATGTTATTGCCTAGATTTTCTTCTAGGGTTTTTATAGTTTTAAGTCTTTAATCCATCTTGAGTTAATTTTTGTAAAAGGTCTAAGGAAGGGGTCCAGTTTCAGTTTTCTGAATATGGCTAGCTAGTTTTCCCAACACCATTTAAGAAATAAGGAATCCTTTCCCCATTGCCTGTTTTTGTCAGGTTTGTCAAAGATCAGATGGTTGTAGATGTGTGGCATTATTTCTGAGGCCTCTGTTCTGTTCCATTGGTCTATATGTCTGTTTTGGTACCAGTACCAAGCTGTTTTGGTTACTGTAGCCTTGTAGTATAGTTTGTAGTCAGGTAGCATGATCTCTAGCTTTGTTCTTTTTGCTTAGGATTGTCTTGGCTACACAGGCTCTTTTTTTGTTCCATATGAAATTTAAAGTAGTTTTTTCTAATTTTATGAAGAAAGTCAATGGTAACTTGATGGGGATAGTATTGAATCTATAAACTACTTTGGGCAGTATAGCCATTTTCACTATATTGATTCTTCTATCCATGAGCATGGAATGTTTTTCCATTTGTTTGTATCCTCTCTTATTTCCTTGAGCAGTGGCTTGTAGTTCTCCTTGAAGAGGTCCTTTACATCCCTTGTAAGTTGTATTCCTAGGTATTTTATTCTCTTTTAGCAATTATGAATGGGAGTTCTCTCATGATTTGGCTCTCTGTTTGTCTATTATTGGTGTATGGGAATGCTTGTGATTTTTGCATATTGATTTTGTATCTTGAGACTTTGCTGAAGTTGCTTATTAGCTTAAGGAGATTTCGGGCTGAGTCAATGGGGTTTTCTAAATATACAATCATGTCATCTGCAAACAGAGACAATTTGACTTCCTGTCTTCCTATTTAATTACCCTTTATTTCTTTCTCTTGCCTGATTTCCCTGGCCAGAACTTCCAATACTATGTTGAATAGGAGTGGTGAGAGAGGGCATCCTTGTCTTGCGCTGGTTTTCAAAGAGAATGCTTCCAGCTTTTGCCCATTCAGTATGATATTGGCTGTGGGTTTGTCATAAATAGCTCTTATTATTTTGAGATATGTTCTATCGATACCTGGTTTATTGAGGTTTTTAGCATGAAGGGGTGTTGAATTTTACCGAAGGCCTTTTCTGCATCTAATGAGATAATCGTGTGTTTTTTGTCATTGATTCTGTTTGTGCGATGGATTATGTTTATTGATTTGCATATGTTGAACCAGCCTTGCATCCCGGGGATAAAGCCGACTTGATCATGGTGGGTAACGTTTTTGATGTGCTACTGAGTTTGCTTTGCCAATATTTTATTGAGGATGTTCGTGTTGATGTTTATCAGGAATATTGGCCTGAATTTTTTTTTTTTGTTGTGTCTCTGCTAGGTTTTGGTATCAGGATGATGCTGGCCTCATAAAATGAGTTAGGGAGGATTCCCTCTTTTTCTATTGTTTGGAATATTTTCAGAAGGAATGGTACCAGCTCCTCTTTGTACCTCTGGTAGAATTCGGCTATGAATCTGTCTGGTCCTGGGCTTTTTTTGGTTGGTAGGCTATTAATTACTGCCTCAGCTTCAAAACTTCTTACTGGCCTATTCAGGGATTCAACTACTTCCTGATTTAGTCTTGGGAGGGTGTATGTGTCCAGGAATTTATCCATTTCTTCTAGATTTTCTAGATTATTTGTGTAGAGGTGTTTATAGTATTCTCTAAAGGTAGTTTGTGTTTCTCTGGGGCCAGTGGTGATATCTCCTTTATCAGTTTTTATTGTGTCTATTTGATTCTTCTCTCTTTCTTATTTGTCTGGCTAGTGGTCTATCATTTTGTTAATCTTTTCAAAAAACCAGCTCCTGGATTCATTGATTTTTTGAAGGGTTTTTTGTGTCTCTATCTCCTTCAGTACTGCTCTGATTTTAGTTATTTCTTGTCTTCTGCTAGCTTTTGAATGTGTTTGCTCTTGCTTCTCTAGTTCTTTAAATTGTGATGTTAGGGTGGCAGTTTTAGATCTTTCCTGCTTTCTCCTGTGGGCATTTAATGCTATGAATTTCCTTCTAAACATTGCTTTAGCTGTGTCCCAGAGATTCTGGTACGTTGTGTCTTTGTTCTCATTGGTTTCAAAGAACTTACTTATTTCTGCCTTAACTTTGTTATTTAACCAGCAGTCATTCAGGAGCAGGTTGTTCAGTTTTTATGTAGTTGTGTGGTTTTGAGTGAATTTCTTCATCCTGAGTTCTAATTTGATTGCACTGTGGTCTGAGAGACTGTTTGTTATGATTTCCATTATTTTGCATTTGCTGAGGAGTGTGTTACTTCCAGTTATGTGGTCAATTTTAGAGTAAGTGTGATGTGGTGCTGAGAAGAATGTATATTCCATTGATTTGGGGTGGAAAGTTCTGTTAATGTCTATTAGATCCACTTGGTCCAGAGCTGAGTTCATGTCCTGAATATCCTTGCTAATTTTCTGTCTCATTAATCTAATATTGACAGTGGGGTGTTAAAGTCTCCCACTATTATTATGTGGGAGTCTAAATCTCTTTGTAGGTCTCTAAGAACTTTCTTTATGAATCTGGATGCTCTGCTATTGGGTGCATATATATTTCGGACAGTTAGCACTTCTTGTTGCATTGATTCCTTTACCATTATGTAATGCTCTTCTTTGTCTTTTTTGATCTTTGTTGGTTTAAAGTCTGTTTTATCAGAGACTAGGATTGCAACTCTTGCTATTTTTTTCCTTTCCATTTGCTTGGTAAATATTCTTCCATCCCTTTATTTTGAGCCTATATGTGTCTTTGCAGGTGAGATGGGTCTCCTGAAAACAGCACACTCGTGGGTCTTGACTCTATCCAATTTGCCAGTCTGTGTCTTTTAGTTGGAGCATTTAGCCCATTTATATTTAAGGTTAATATTGATATGTGTGAATTTGATCCTGTCATTATGTTAGCTGTTTATTTTTCCCATTAGTTGATGCAGTTTCTTCATAATGTTGAAGGTCTTTACAATTTGGTATGTTTTTACAGTGGCTGGTACCTGTTGTTCCTTTCCATGTTTAGTGCTTCCTTCAGGAGCTCTTGTAAGGCAGGCCTGGTGGTGACAAAGTCTCTCAGCATTTGCTTGTCTGTAAATAATTTTATTTCTCCTTCACTTATGAAGCTTAGTTTGGCTGGATATGAAATTCTGGGTTGAAAGGTTTCTGCCAAGAGATCCACTGTTAGTCTGATGGGCTTCCCTTTGTGGGTAACCCGACCTTTCTCTCTGGCTGCCTTAACATTTTTTCCTTCATTTCAACCTTGGTGAATCTGATGATTATGTGTCTTGGGATTGCTCTTCTCAAGGAATATCTTTGTGGTGTTCTCTGTATTTCCTGAGTTTGAATGTCGGCCTGCCTTGCTAGGTTGGTGAATTTCTTCTGGATTATATCTTGAAGATTGTTTTCCAACTTGGTTCCATTCTCCCCATCACTTTCAGGTACACCAGTCAAACAGAGATTTGGTCTTTTCACGTAGTTCTATATTTCTTGGAGGCTTTGTCCATTTCTTTTCACTCTTTTTCCTCTAATCTTGTCTTCTCACTTATTTCATTGGGTTGATCTTCAATCTCTGTTATACTTTCTTCTTCTTGATCGATTCGGCTATTGATACTTGTGTATGCTTCATGAAGTTCTTATGCTGTTTTTCAGCTCCATCACGTCATTTATGTTCTTCTCTAAACTGGTTATTCTAGTTAGCAATTCATCTAACCTTTTTTCAAGGTTCTTAGCTTCCTTGCATTGGGTTAGAACATGCTCCTTTAGCTCGGAGGAGTTTGTTGGGCTCCACCAAGTTTGAACTTCCAGGCAGCTTTGTTTACACTGTGAGGGAAAAACTGCCTACTCAAGCCTCAGTAATGGCTGACACCCCGCCCCCCTCCCAAGCTCAAGCATCCCAGGTCAACTTCAAACTGCTGTGCTGGCAGCGAGAATTTGAAGCCAGTGGATCTTAGCTTGCCGGGTTCCAAGGGGGTGAAATCCACTGAGCTAGACTACTTGGCTTCCTGGCTTCAGCCCCCTTTCCAGGGGAGTGAACGGTTCTGTCCTGCTGGCGTTCTAGGTGCCACTGGAGTGTGAAAAAAAACTTCTGCAGCTAGCTCAGCATCTGCCCAAACAGCCACCCAGTTTTGTGCTTGAATCCCAGGCCCCTGGTGGAGTAGGCACCCAAGGGAATCTCCTGGTATGTGGGTTGTGAAGACTGTAAGAAAAGTGCAATATCTGGGCCGGAGTGCACCGTTCCTCATGGCACAGTCCCTCACAGCTTCCCTTGGCTGGGGGAGGGAGTTCCCTGATCCCTTGTGCTTCCCTGGTGAGGCAATGCCCCACCCTGCTTTGGCTCACCCTCTGTGGTCTGCATCCCCTGTCTAACCAGTCCCAGTGAGATGAGCCAGGTACCTGAGTTGGAAATGCAGAAATTACCCACCTTCTGTGTTGATCTCGCTGGGAGCTGCAGAGCAGAGCTGTTCCTATTTGGTCATCTTGCCAGCCCCCTACCCTAAAGATGTTATTTTAAGAAATATTTGTACCTACACTTTAGAAACCATAAATTGACTTCCTTGTTACCTTTGGCCAGGAGATTTCAGGTTAAAGCAAGAAACAAAAAAGAAGAAAACAATTTGATCAGACTATAATTTTAACAGATGCATAACATTATTTCCCTCATACACAAACAAATCATCTAGAAGGGAGAACAGAAATGTTGACTTACAGAAGCACAAGTTTTACTTATTCTCCTAAAATTTCTGCACCAAAATGATTGCAAACTCAGCACCCCACATCTTAGCCAACCAGAGAGGCCTCTTTAAGCACATGAGGCATAAGGTTTTAATTTACAAGGACTCATCTATATTTCTTTCCCAGGGCCTCAAAGAAGGACTACATTCTAAATCTAATACAAATGCCTGTATGTTCTACAAAAGTTTTCTCAGATAGTATACACCATTTCCAATTGCACAATGACAATGACAACAGAACTAATTAAAGCAGAGCCATGAGGTACTCTTTATATGCACTTTTTTTTTGCGAAACTGATGTTTAAGTAATGTATTTAGCAAAATCTATTATAGTTGAATCTTTTAATTACAAGAAAATTTTGGTTAATTATTATCCTATCTTGATGAAAATTCAGTGATGGTGATTTTTTCCCCTTTCATACTTCTTATCTTTTTTTTTAAATAAAAAATGTGTTTTGTGAGATTTGTGTACAAGTAATCCATGATTCATATTTAGAACTACTGAGCCACCCTTTTATATTATATCTTTGAGTCTTGCCATGTTTAAAATGTAAATTATAACAAATTACGGCTGACTCTAAAATAATAAGTTAGTTCAGGATCTTAATATCAATCAGGATCTTAATATCAATCAGCTGTAAGTACTCTATAAGCTAAAAGTCAAGGTAATCACACTGAAAATCTCTTTTGATAAGTGGTTTTAGGGAAAGATAGATAAATATATATATATATATTTTAAGGAGAGTCTACAAATTGAGCCTCTGTGTGTGAGTGAATTCAATAACTATTTTACCAATGTCAAGAGCAGATTTGTATGAGAAAGAAAGAAAAAACAAAGAAAGAAAAGACATTCATTTTTAGAATTGTTGCAGAAGAATACAGATATTATGGAAGATAAGAAATAGCTTATGTAGGGCCGGGCATGGTGGCTCACGCTTGTAATCCCAGCACTTTGGGAGGCTGAGGCGGGCGGATCACGAGGTCAGGAGATCGAGACCACGGTGAAACCCCGTCTCTATTAAAAAATACAAAAAATTAGCCGGGCGTGGTGGCGGATGCCTGTAGTCCCAGCTACTTGGAGAGGCTGAGGCAGGAGAATGGCGTGAACCCGGGAGGCGGAGCTAGCAGTGAGCCGAGATCGCGCCACCGCACTCCAGCCTGGGTGACAGAGCAAGACTCCATCTCAAAAAAAAAAAAGAAATAGCTTATGTAGTAATTTCTGGGTTGGAAATTCAAGAAGAAATGAAATAGAGAACTATGCTGAAAGCTTTAGTAGAGTTATACCTAATGTGTTTCTACAAAGACAATATAATAGACTCCTACGTGGTGCCACCCAGAAAGAAGGGAATAGTATGGTCTGAGTTTTCTCTACCACCATCAGCTCCCTAAGCAATCAACTTCCCTTCACTACGAATTCAAGAAGAGTCAGGAACTCAAAGCATAGCAGGCCAAGTTCTCACTTTCTACAACTGACATTCAAAAGTAATACAGGGGTGAGAGTCCAACCTCATAAAATAAAAATTCAAAATATAGTAGGTCTAATTCAGCATTTTTCAAGTTGAATCTCACAGAGCATTAATGTCAAGCAAAATATTGATGCAGTGTAATATATATGTGTGTCTATGTATGTGTGTATGCATATACATGTGTGTATTCCAAGTGTGTATATGTATATGTATATTCCAAATGTGGGAAATACTAAATAAGAAAAAAGTTTAAAAGGGTTCTTAAGCTCAGCAAGTCTCAGAGATTATATTAGGCTAATGTGAATCTCCAATAAGGACATAGAATATGGCCTTTTTCCAAACTTATTTGAACAAATTTATTTCACAGAATGCCTTTGGAGAAGATATTGTATTTCACAGAACACAGTTTGGAAAATGCTGGTCTAACTCATTAGTGAATCCCAGCATTTAAGCCCCTAGCGTATATATCCTGGTATGGAAAACTATGTTAAATACTGAGCAATCATCTGATGTGCTCCTAGAAACCACATTTTCTTCTATAATTTTTTCAGTGGGCATGATCACATAGTCTTACTAACTGGAAGTCCATGGACCTTGGTCAGACACAAGCCCCACTCTGGCACTTACTGGCTATGGGATCTTGTACAAATTACTTAATTGTTTTGAGCCTTCAATTCTTCATCTATCAAAAGGAGATAACATAGGGAGGCTGAGTGGGAGGACAGCCTGAGCCCAGGAGTTTGAGACCAGCCTGGGCAACACAGCAAAACCCTGTCTCCACAAAAAATTAAAAAATTAGATGGGCATGATGGTGCATACCTGTAGTCCCAGCTACTAGTGAAGCTAAAGTGGGAGGACTGCTCAAGCCCAGGAGTTTGAGGCTGCAGGGAACTATGACCCTATGATAATGCCAGCTTGGGAGACAGAATGGGACCCTGTCTCTAAAAAAAAAGAGAAAGAAAAAAAAGGGATAAGATAATTAGTACCTTCCTCAAAGTTTAAGCAACGCAACGTATGGATACATTGTGCGGAATAACACCAAGTATACACAGTAGGTGTTCAAAAATATAGTCTTAACCTGTGTTAATCTCTATTCTTCAACAAAGACAATTCAAGTCTGCCACTCACAAGCCAGCAAAAAGGCAACTTACCTAAAAGCTTAAGATCCTTCAGGTTGCACATGGAGCGTTCACCTAACTGCCTGTGTGTCTGTGTACACTCAACTATATGTAATTGGAACTGGATCTCCATCCCTGCTAATTATCCACATTCAACCTGACATAAGCAGTCTGGAGAAACTTCAGAAGATTTGGGAAAGGCCTGATAAAACAAGATCTTTGATATAAGAAAACTTGACTGAGTCTGATGCTTGACAAAGCAGTATCAAGGAAGAATTGGGTTATGTTTATAGTTTTGACCTAACTGAAATGTTTTTATTACCAAGTTCATAATAGTTCATACTTACTTAGTAATTTTTATCTGTGGATCTCAAACTTTTCCACATCTTGAGAAAATATTACATTTTATACTCTGTTAAAATACACTGCTCATATTTCTCGTCTAATATTTTGTTACCCATTGCCTTCATTACCTCCCCCAAAAGACCTCCTTTCATGACCCTGGTTATTACTGACTAAAACTCGGAATTGTTTCTGATTTTAGTACCTTCCTCTGTATTACATAGTTTTGATAAATTAATTATTTTATTTGTATAATAAATGAAAATCAAGTTTGTTGTTTTTTTTTTAACTTTGGAAGACAACTCTCAGAAAATGATTTTTTAAAAATGTTATAAGGTCTTTTATTTACACATTCTACTGAGGGAGAACTTCCATAGAAAACTAACTTTTAAAAAAAGATAAAAAGAACTATAGCTACTTAAAATAACACAGAAGGATTAAAATAAGCTTCTAATGAAATTCAAGCCAAATAGAGCCATTTAACATGAGGCACATCCCTTAATATTTCTGGGTCCAATATTCTTAATTGTAGATTGCAGAAAATTAACTCATTTCTAGATGACATCTTTAGTTGCTTCCAGTTTCATAATCTGGTAAGAATGACATTTTTTTTCTCTCTCTCTCTTTTTAACTCTAGCTGTACTTCTAAGCCTCCTCATAGTAAACTTCACTGTCAAGTGAAACATAAAACAAGTTCAAGAATTTCAGTAGAAAAACTTCTGAAGCAAGAGAGTGTCTTCTACTCTGAGAAACAGAACTGAGTGTTCTGCCATATCTCTGTGCCCCAACCCCTTAGGGGAGAAGGAGAAGGATTTGGAGTGATAGTAGGGATGGATGGATGCTTAACACATGTGATGCTTCATGGTAATTAACACGTCAGAATAACTTCACTTTTCACTCAGCCTAGTCAGCTCGAATGACTTGAGAGAATAGAACACAAGACGGTTAAATCTTTCCAAGATAGGAGTGATAGGAGAGAGACGGCTTGATAAAGTTCCTAAACATGGGATACTATCAGCAGAGGAATGAGCATCAGAGTGGAAAGGCTAGAGAAAAAGTGTCCCTGGGAGCCTGGGGGCCAGGATGCTAGAGTGAAAATGAACACTTATTGAACGGTTCAAAGGACTTCAGAGAGCTGTGCTTCCCAACCTCCTTTTCAATATCAAAATGTGTCATAAATTACAGTCAACACACATACACATGCTCACATAATTATGCATTTAGTACCTGGTGCTTTAAAAAAATGCTAGCAATCAGAATAAATACTTTAAAGCAAATATGCATTTTATGAATGTACTGCTTATATAAACATTTGAAAAATCATAACATGTATCTGAGACAAATAGATGTCATTTTGCTTTAGCAGGTAAAGATATGACTGCACCTTCTTTATAGACACCAACATGCTGGGTAGTGAAATTCTCAGAGACTTGTTAGCATGTAGTACAAGTAACACCCATCTAAGTAGTAACCTTTATGTGTAGATGAATGTTACACATTCATCTAAAGCTTCCTAATGACAGCCTGCCTCAGGTGCCCTCTTTCAGTCACCCTGAAATCACTCCCTACTTATGTGAGGAAAGTGACCTTCAATAGTTTTCTATTTTCTGTATAATTTGGCCCAAACGTTTTAGTCTGGATTAAAACCTTTTCTCCTGCCTCCCCTCAAAGTGCCTCAGCTACACTCACCTCTCCGGCCCCCTTCAGCAATTCAAGTGAATTTGAGCTTCAATCTTTTGCACCTTGCACCTACCTCTCCGTCAGAACCCCATTTTATCTGAGCTGGTTGCTTTCTATGTGCCCTTTTGGCTTTGGGATGGACACTGTAACAAGTGATTTGCATTTCTGTGCCTCATTGTACTATGCCCTTCTCTAAGGCTGGCACAGGTCTCCTTCATTTTATACTCTACGACCTAAGAGTGCTTATAGCACAATGGGTGGTTGGTATCTATTAAACAAATGAATGTGTAAATGAATGATAGAAATTAATTGGTGAAAAGTACGCTGAGGTCACAGGCAAAAAAAAAAAATCGAAGAATTAATAGTCCAATGGCACTTTTCTTATAAAACTGAATCACATAGTCAAACCATCATTTAAAATAATCTTACAAGGAAAACAACATTTATTTGCATCTGTTGAGACAGATTATGTTGTTTTGGAATTAGGAAGAGAATGTGCAGGTCGCTGTTTGCTTTCAGACTGTTTGTTTGTTTTGTTTATTAAACTGGCGTCTCCAGCTCTGCAGCCCAGCCTGTGGAACCTAAATGGCTCAGGTCCTAGGAGTTCCCATCAGAGCCGTGGGCGTCCCCAGGGTTTAGAAAGGCTCCCCAAGGGCCCAGGCTGCCGGCGAGTGCAGCTCCCGCCGGCGCCACCTCTGCGGTCTGGAGAGGCGAGGACGATGCCAGAGAGGCGCCCCCACCGCCTCGGTCGTCGGGTTCTTAAGTTTTTCTCTCCAAAAATTTAATGGATAGTTTTATTTTGCTTCTGTTTCTGACTTGATTAAAGAGGCGGAAAAAAAGGAGTTTGACTCCAAGACGAATGATAGTAGCAGAAGGCGCATCTGGCTTTACTTTCCAAATTCCATCAAAGTTTGTGTTTTGTTTCATTTGACAGCGATCCCGTGAACGTCTCCTCTGGGGAAATGGCGCGACCAAAGCCCGCCAAGCCCAGCCTGCGAACTGGAGGATTTATTAATGTAATATTTTAAACAAAACCTCGACAGACACAAACTCAAAGGAAACCGTGCGCTCCTTAAGTCAAAGGCATCTGTTCTGGAAGCAGCACCCGGTTTGCTGTTGGTAACCAGCGTTAAGAGCAGGATTTTTAAACATGATAATGGATAAAAGAAAAGAAAAGCGAAGTCCCGCGGTCCTCTGACTCCTATTCATTATCTCCAGCAGCATATGGGACCATTCTCCTACTTATCCTCGCCTTTTTCTTCTGAAAAAGCAAAAGCAACCAAGCCTGTCCCGCTTCAGAGCAATCCTACTCTTTGTGCTTGAGTAGTGCCACCACCACTACTTCCTCCTCCTCCCGCCTCCTCCTACCCCGCCCGCCTGCCGCTGGCTTTCGCTCTGGCTAGGAGGCGGCCGGCTCCCTTTGCGCCGGGGAGCCGGAGCCGCGATTGGGCGACGGTCCCTGAGCCTCCAGTTCTGCGTCGGTTTCAAGGCTCCTCCCTCCTGGTGAAAGACAGACTGCGGGGCGCCTGGAAACCGGTCCGAGGGCGCGCGAGGGAGAGGAGACGGAGCGAGTTGAGGGATTGACACAAATGGTCAGGCGGCGGCGGCGGAGAAGGAGGCGGAGGCGCAGGGGGGAGCCGAGCCCGCTGGGCTGCGGAGAGTTGCGCTCTCTACGGGGCCGCGGCCACTAGCACGGCGCCGCCAGCCGGGAGCCAGCGAGCCGAGGGCCAGAAAGGCGGGACACGACCTCGGCGCGCCCGAGCCACCCGGGTTCTCCCCGCCGCCCGCGCTTCATGAATCGCAAGTTTCTGCGGCGGCGGCGGCTGCGGTACGCAGAGCAGGAGCCGGGGGAGCGGGCCGAAAGCGGCTTGGGCTCGACGGAGGGCACCAGTGCAGAGGTCTCCCTGGCCGGAGGGGGAGCCGCCGCCGGTCGTGCCCCTGGCAGCCCCAGCGGAGCGGCGCCAAGAGAGGAGCCGAGAAAGTATGGCTGAGGAGGAGGCGCCTAAGAAGTCCCGGGCCGCCGGCGGTGGCGCGAGCTGGGAACTTTGTGCCGGGGCGCTCTCGGCCCGGCTGGCGGAGGAGGGCAGCGGGGACGCCGGTGGCCGCCGCCGCCCCCCAGTTGACCCCCGGCGGTTGGCGCGCCAGCTGCTGCTGCTGCTTTGGCTGCTGGAGGCTCCGCTGCTGCTGGGGGTACGGGCCCAGGCGGCGGGCCAGGGGCCAGGCCAGGGGCCCGGGCCGGGGCAGCAACCGCCGCCACCGCCGCCGCCTCAGCAGCAACAGAGCGGGCAGCAGTACAACGGCGAGCGGGGCATCTCCATCCCGGACCACGGCTATTGCCAGCCCATCTCCATCCCGCTGTGCACGGACATCGCGTACAACCAGACCATCATGCCCAACCTGCTGGGCCACACGAACCAGGAGGACGCGGGCCTGGAGGTGCACCAGTTCTACCCTCTAGTGAAAGTGCAGTGTTCCGCTGAGCTCAAGTTCTTCCTGTGCTCCATGTACGCTCCCGTGTGCACCGTGCTAGAGCAGGCGCTGCCGCCCTGCCGCTCCCTGTGCGAGCGCGCGCGCCAGGGCTGCGAGGCGCTCATGAACAAGTTCGGCTTCCAGTGGCCAGACACGCTCAAGTGCGAGAAGTTCCCGGTGCACGGCGCCGGCGAGCTGTGCGTGGGCCAGAACACGTCCGACAAGGGCACCCCGACGCCCTCGCTGCTTCCAGAGTTCTGGACCAGCAACCCTCAGCACGGCGGCGGAGGGCACCGTGGCGGCTTCCCGGGGGGCGCCGGCGCGTCGGAGCGAGGCAAGTTCTCCTGCCCGCGCGCCCTCAAGGTGCCCTCCTACCTCAACTACCACTTTCTGGGGGAGAAGGACTGCGGCGCACCCTGTGAGCCGACCAAGGTGTATGGGCTCATGTACTTCGGGCCCGAGGAGCTGCGCTTCTCGCGCACCTGGATTGGCATTTGGTCAGTGCTGTGCTGCGCCTCCACGCTCTTCACGGTGCTTACGTACCTGGTGGACATGCGGCGCTTCAGCTACCCGGAGCGGCCCATCATCTTCTTGTCCGGCTGTTACACGGCCGTGGCCGTGGCCTACATCGCCGGCTTCCTCCTGGAGGACCGAGTGGTGTGTAACGACAAGTTCGCCGAGGACGGGGCACGCACTGTGGCGCAGGGCACCAAGAAGGAGGGCTGCACCATCCTCTTCATGATGCTCTACTTCTTCAGCATGGCCAGCTCCATCTGGTGGGTGATCCTGTCGCTCACCTGGTTCCTGGCGGCTGGCATGAAGTGGGGCCACGAGGCCATCGAAGCCAACTCACAGTATTTTCACCTGGCCGCCTGGGCTGTGCCGGCCATCAAGACCATCACCATCCTGGCGCTGGGCCAGGTGGACGGCGATGTGCTGAGCGGAGTGTGCTTCGTGGGGCTTAACAACGTGGACGCGCTGCGTGGCTTCGTGCTGGCGCCCCTCTTCGTGTACCTGTTTATCGGCACGTCCTTTTTGCTGGCCGGTTTTGTGTCGCTCTTCCGCATCCGCACCATCATGAAGCACGATGGCACCAAGACCGAGAAGCTGGAGAAGCTCATGGTGCGCATTGGCGTCTTCAGCGTGCTGTACACTGTGCCAGCCACCATCGTCATCGCCTGCTACTTCTACGAGCAGGCCTTCCGGGACCAGTGGGAACGCAGCTGGGTGGCCCAGAGCTGCAAGAGCTACGCTATCCCCTGCCCTCACCTCCAGGCGGGCGGAGGCGCCCCGCCGCACCCGCCCATGAGCCCGGACTTCACGGTCTTCATGATCAAGTACCTTATGACGCTGATCGTGGGCATCACGTCGGGCTTCTGGATCTGGTCCGGCAAGACCCTCAACTCCTGGAGGAAGTTCTACACGAGGCTCACCAACAGCAAACAAGGGGAGACTACCGTTTGAGACCTGGGGCTCAGCCCATGCCCAGGCCTCGGCCGGGGCGCAGCCATCCTCCAAAGCCAGCCCCGTGGAGTTCGTGCCAATCCTGACATCTCGAGGCTTCCTCACTAGACAACTCTCTTTCGCAGGCTTCTTTGAACAACTCAGCTCCTGCAAAACCTTCCGTCCCTGAGGCAAAAGGACACGAGGGCCCGACTGCTAGAGGGAGGATGGACAGAGACCTCTTGCCCTCACACTCTGGTACCGGGACTGTTCGCTTTTATGATTGTAAATAGCCTGTGTAAGATTTTTGTAAGTATATTTGTATTTAAATGACGACCGATCACGCGTTTTTCTTTTTCAAAAGTTTTTAATTATTTAGGGCGGTTTAACCATTTGAGGCTTTTCCTTCTTGCCCTTTTCGGAGTATTGCAAAGGAGCTAAAACTGGAGTGCAACCGCACAGCGCTCCTGGTCGTCCTCGCGCGCCTCTCCCTGCCGCGGGTGCTCGGACGGCTGGGCGCCAGCTCCGGGGCGAGTTCAGCACTGCGGGGTGCGACTAGGGCTGCGCTGCCAGGGTCAGTTCCCGCCTCCTCCTTCTGCCCCCTCCTCCTCCCCCTCCTTCTGTCCCCTCCCTTTCTTTCCTGGCTTGAGGTAGGGGCTCAAGGTACAGAACTCCACAAAGCTTCCAAATCTGGAGGTGGGCCCCCATACATTACAATTCATCCCTTGCTCAGCGGTGGATTGCGAAGGCCCGTCCCTTCGACTTCCTGAAGTTGGATTTTTAACTGTCCAGAACTTTCCTCCAACTTCATGGGAGCCCACGGGTGTGGGCACTGGCAGTCTCAGCCTCCCTCCACGGTCACCTTCAACGCCCAGACACTCCCTTCTCCCACCTTAGTTGGTTACAGGGTGAGTGAGATAACCAATGCCAAACTTTTTGAAGTCTAATTTTTGAGGAGTGAGCTCATTTCATTCTCTAGTGTCTAAAACCTGGTATGGGTTTGGCCAGCGTCATGGAAAGATGTGGTTACTGAGATTTGGGAAGAAGCATGAAGCTTTGTGTGGGTTGGAAGAGACTGAAGATATGGGTTATAAAATGTTAATTCTAATTGCATACGGATGCCTGGCAACCTGCCTTTAAGAATGAGACAGCCTGCGCTTAGATTTTACCGGTCTGTAAAATGGAAATGTTGAGGTAACCTGGAAAGCTTTGTTGAAGAGTTGATATTTGCTTTCCTTAACAAGACAGCAAAACGTAAACAGAAATTGAAAACTTGAAGGATATTTCAGTGTCATGGACTTCCTCAAAATGAAGTGCTATTTTCTTATTTTTAATCAAATAACTAGACATATATCAGAAACCTTAAAATGTAAAAGTTGTACACTTTTAACATTTTATTACGATTATTATTCAGCAACACATTCTGAGGGAGGAACAATCCACACCACCAATAATAACCTGGTGAGATTTCAGGAGGTAAAGAAGGTGGAATAATTGACGGGGAGATAGCGCCTGAAATAAACAAAATATGGGCATGCATGCTAAAGGGAAAATGTGTGCAGGTCTACTGCATTGAATCCTGTGTGCTCCTCTTTTGGATTTACAGAAATGTGTCAAATGTAAATCTTTCAAAGCCATTTAAAAATATTCACTTTAGTGCTCTGTGAAGAAGAGGAGAAAAGCAATCCTCCTGATTATATTGTTTTAAACTTTAAGATTTTATCAAAATGCCGGTACTTAGGACCTAAATTTATCTATGTCTGTCATACGCTAAAATGATATTGGTCTTTGAATTTGGTATACATTTATTCTGTTCACTATCACAAAATCATCTATATTTATAGAGGAATAGAAGTTTATATATATATATATATATAATACCATATTTTTAATTTCGCAAATAAAAAATTCAAAGTTTTGTACAAAATTATATGGATTTTGTGCCTGAAAATAATAGAGCTTGAGCTTTCTGAACTATTTTACATTTTATGGTGTCTCATAGCCAATCCCACAGTGTAAAAATTCAGGAATTCAATGAAAAAAGTCTACCCTTAAACCCTCAGATCAGTCTTTCCAAGGGATTACTCTGTTTGCATTGTTGCGATTGACATTTGTGAAGTCCCAAGAAAAGATCTGTTTTCATGACAGTAGAAAATAGAAGTTTGCAAATTATTTCTTTACTCAAAGAGGATTAAAAGAGAACTCTAATTTTAATATTAAAGCTTTCTTTTCTTTCAGGGAATAAGTTTACATGACTTTTTATATTATGGAGGTTTATTTTTAAATCATCACCTTTCACATATTTTTTAGAGGTATTGTCTTATCTCTTCCATAATCTTGGATATTACAAAACCATAAATAGGCAATCAATAGATGGTTAACTGGCTGTGTGTTCATAAACATTTTAAACAGCAATTGGGTTTGTGAGGCTGTTTTGTTGTTTGCTTCTGAAGACCCCTTTTTTTAATTGTTCAGGGAACCTTCTCCAGATAAATTATCTAGTTGGTCTACTCTTAGTCAGAGTTTATGCGTGGGTGTATATATGTGTGTATATAGACAAGTATACACCTAAGTATATATGCATTAATTTTTATAAAATAGAGATGTAAAGTTTACTTACATTTCATAATATGGAAATATGGTTATGAGAAATGGAAAATGCTAGATGGAAAACCTCAAATACCTTTACAGGTTAAAAATATCTTTACTAAATTTTCCCATGAAAACATTTTGTGATAAAATGACAAGGGACTAAAATGAAGATCATTGATACAATAGAGTTACTTTCCTTGTTATAATGCAATTGTCTTATAAGTCATTATTCATTTTAAGGAAAATCAAAAAAATTAAATCTTACTAAAAATGTAGCATTTGATTTTAAGTAGCAAGATGCAATTTTGTGTTCCCTTTTTCTTTGTTACATTAACATAATATAGTAGATAGAAGGTTTATTGTATAGACACACACAAAAAATAGTATTCTTAGGCCAAATTCACACATATCTCCTCACTAAGTAGTTCAATTAGATAATTTCTGGAAAAACATGTTTTTGACATTAATTGCTATCCAAAAATATATTTTAAAGCAGTCTTACTGGAGGTGTCCTTAACATGATGTAACTATAAATTTGATGCAGAAAGGTTTTACATGCTGTGGTTAAATAGCTTTAGAAGACATTTTTAAGTCACCACCAGCCTTTATTTTTAGAAAACAATTTATTTTAAATGATGTAGCTTATAGAAAACCAGTGTATTCTTTTGTTTCTTTTAATGCTGGTGGCAAAATAGGACGTGTCTGGAAAACCATAAGGCTACTTGGGATACTGTCCCATTAGCATGCTGTTTCCATGACAAACCCTATTTTCAGATGGTTTCATTTGCCTATTTTTTTTTTAAACCAGCTATAAATTGGGGTCAATTTCCCCCCTCATAGTGTACTTAATTTAGCTTTTGGAGTAAATATATAAGTAATATGAAAGACTTCTGAAGCTCTTCTTTCTAAAAAAGCAGTTTTTCACTTAAGCTTTGTGGGGACAGAGTCATATTTTTAATTTCAGAGCCAGCCAGTGTCAAACATGCAAAAGAGCCGGGCTGGATTTTTTCAGCTTGTCCTGTGGTAGTCACTTGTCAGCCTGAGTTTACTGGCCTGGTCCTTTTGTCTCCACTGTAAGTACTGAAGCCTTCTGGTGTAGTTGTATCACTCTTAATGTCCAGCATTTAACTAGGAAAGGAGACTACAATGAAGAGTTGGTGGCCAATTAAGAAAAATAATAGACTACATCATAAATCATTTCAGGACTTGAGTGGCAGCAGATCACGTTCCCTGATAGCATGTTTCAACCTTGGCATACATTTTTTTTAAGATGCATATTTACTGTGTGTGCTTTTGCTTTCTAATCCATCTATTGACTATTGGCCACAATTTATATAATGCACATGCAATTAATTGAAACCAGTGTCATGGCATTGGATATCTCTGATTCATTTCTTATTATAATAGTCTGTGTAACTGGGGGCTGAGAGATTAGAAGCAAAATGTAGTCGTACATATGTCTGGAGGTGGACGCTGGTGATATTGTCATTGAATACTTTGCAGAATACACTAATGTCAAAGGCTTGCAGGATTAATGTGTAGGAACCAACATAAGACATGGAATATATATAAGAATTCTCTAGTTACATGACTAAAAAGGAATTGCAATACTATCTTAAATTGAAGGCTTTTATTTCAGTGTCCTTACATTTTAAATGGGATCTTACAAGGGAAGTACCAAAAAAGTAAAGTTTATTTTGATGACTCTCAAGATATATATCTTTGTTTTGAATGTTGGCAGATGCCAGTAGCCCTTAACATTTGAAAAATGGTACTTGAACGTCAATTATGTCTCAGAGTTCCCTTAAACTTTTTGGGCTTAAATATTTTTATTCACTTTGGTCATACCTTTGACAATGGATATGTTAAACTTTAACAATTATAGTGACAAAACAGCTTGCTTAGAACCTGGAAATTAAAACACAATTTCTAGAGTAATTTTTCTAAGTTGTATCATGTTTTGTGGTGACAAATGTCTCTACTCCATTACAGAATCAAGTTGCTATTCAAATATAATACTTCCTCTGGGGATCTTTGTTTGTAGATTAGTTTGGGACCCTAATAACAGGTCAAACAAAAGGGTTTCTCAAAGAAATTTTTATAATGTAATATAATGTATAATTTCAAATACAATTTATAAGTACATGTACTTATACATGTACACAATGAACATATAATAAGTATTCTGTGGGTCATCGTCAGTTTTATGAGTCAAGCAGATCCTTAAATTGCTTGAAAGAATAAGATGCAATTTTCCAAAAGAGGTTACTTTAAGTAAATTATTTCATTGGTATTCTAAAGAGGTGTATTTTTGAATGATAAAATTTAAATAACTGCATTTTCTTGAGGTGTTATTAATACACTAGTTGAATGGCATATTCGTATGACTAATAATTCTAAAAACAGTATTAAAATAGCACTGATTTGTACATTTTACACACATTTGTACATTTTTTAAAAGATGAAATTGACTTACCTGAAAACAATAGTTTTTGTTTTAAAATTTATATGTGTATTTTATAAAAAAGATCTCAAGAAATTTCATTCATAACATAGACTTTCAAAACATGTTCATAGCAATACAGTGATTAACATGAAAAGGAATCACTATTGCTGCTTTGATACAGTTCTCTGTGGCCTGGATTTTCTTTCTTTCCTTTTTAAAAACCAAGTATCCTCTAATTTGTGGATATCTCCATGTTTCAGATCTCAGTACCTGTTTGAATTAAATTTGCAGGGGAATAACTGCAGGATCCCCCCATAGACAAAGTGTGGCCTTTATTTCCTTTCAAGTTGGCAGTGTCCTTGCTTAAATGAAGCACTCTGAGACAGACTGTTCTCTTGCCCTTGGAAATGCTTGTCTTTACAATTGCAGTAGCAAATACCTGGAAGTCATACAGGCTAGTTAGATACATATTCTAAATGTCATGTGCTGCTTGATCATTATAAGGGTTTTTTTTCTTTTAGAAAGTAGATTTGGGAACTACTCTTGACCTTATCTTTCCAACTCTTGGAAATATTTTAAAAAGTTAACTTCACCAAATACTCTGTCAAAAACTCTAGGCCCCTCAGATAGAATGACCAACTGTCTAGGTTTGCCCAGGGCTGGGAGTTTTCTTGGCATGTGGGAATTTTAAGTAGTAAAACCAGGAAAGTCCTGGGCAAACTGGGATGATTGGAAACCTTATTCCATGGATTAAATTGTGCTCTCACAAAATAGAGTAAAAGCTTACATGTTGCTCTCTGGTCCAGCATTGAAAGTACTCCACAGTGGCTGTAGCCTTCTTAATTACCAGATTAAAAGTCAATGAACACAGCCCTTTGTAACTGGTCTTCATAGTACCAATCAACAGAAGCTGGGTGGACCATGAAGATAAAATGGAACAAACTACTTTGAGTATCTTGGCCACTCCACCTTTAGCCCTTGCCTCCTGAAGAAATGGGACATAGGTGTAGGCTTCTAACTAGCCACTGAACCCTGTTCGTGAAATCAGGTTAAATAGGTGCTTTTAGAAAAGGCTCTCAAAAAGTATTCCCTTGGAATAAATCGTTGTTTTGTAAAAAATTCATGTTAAAGTTTACCAGATTGTAAGTAACTATCAGGCTTCTGCATGTGTGTACATATATGTGTGTGTATATATATATGTGTGTATATATATAATTATATATGTACATATATATTTGTATAATAAAGCAATACATTAGGATGAGATTATAAATTCAAGTAGAGATTTCCCCAAATGGCTGTACATCAACAGTTTATATAATTATTATACTTTTTTTCAAGGTAAGTAGGGTTAACACCCATATCTTTCCTCAAAAGTTGTATCTACAAAAAGGACAAAGTAAACTAAGTCTTAAAAATTATACTGTGATTATTGAAAATTGTAGAATACACGGTGTGGACCATGCAATCCTTCACAATGGATTTCACGATGGGTTTCCCTGGAAATGTGAATGTAGACCTTCACGTATCTACATGAAACTCTTCCATCAGAATTGGTCCACTTCTTTTTTGAGCTTACCGTCATCCTTCTTATAAATGCACATGTAGTTTCACTGCCTTTATTGTTGAAACCACAATACTATTCTTGCTATCTCTTAATTAAACTCAATGTAAATGAATTTTAAAAGACACATAGGTAATGTAATTATTGCAAGAGGTACCTACACATTAGACTCTAGAGCTAATTCTCAATGTGGGACAATTTTGTTCCCTAGGAGACATGTGGCAATATTGGGACACATACTTGACTGTCATAACTGAGCACTGAAGGGTGCTGTTTTAGTCTGCTTTGCATAGCTATAAAGAGATACCTGAGACCAGGTAATTTATAAAGAAAAGAGGTTTATTTGGCTCATGTTTCTGCAGGCTGCATAAGAAGCATGGTGCCGACATCTACTTCTAGTCCACACCCCAGGAAGACTTTACTCATGGTGGAAGGCAAAGGGTGTGCAGGCCTATCACCTGGCAAGAGAGGGAGCAAGAGAGAGGGAGGTGCCAAACTCTTTTAAACAGCCAGATCTCCTGGTAACTAACAGAGTGAGCGCTGGCTCATTACCAGAGAAGGGCACCAAGACATTCATGAAGGATCCACCCCCATGACCCTAACACCACCCACCAGGCCCCACCTCTAACACTGGGGATCACATTTCAACATAATATATGGGGGGGACAATCACCCAAACTATATCAGGTGCTATGGGCCTTTAACGTGTAGAGGCCAAGGGTGCTGCTAAACATTCTAGAATGCACAGGACAGCCCATGACAGTGAATTATCTTATCGAAAGTGCCAAAGTTGAGAGACCTTGCTTTGGAGGAGTGATTAAAATTGCAAATATACTTATTAAAATAGTGAAATATATCGAATTTATAAAATACAATTGAGAAAAATATGGATTTACTGTGTATATAACATGGGCTTTATTTTTATCTTTTTTTTTTTTTTTGAGACAGGGTCTCTTTCTGCCCCTCAGGCTGGAGTGCAACAGTGCCATCACAACTCACTGCAACCTGCCTCCAGGGCTCAAGTGATCCTCTCACCTCAGCCTTCTAAGTAGCTGGGTCTACAAGCATGCACCACCACACTCGGCTAGTTTTTTAAACTTTTTGTAGAGATGAGGTCTCACTGTATTACCTAGGCTAGTCTTGAACTCGTGGTCTCAAGTGATCCTCCTGCCTTGGCCTCATAATGCTGATATTATAGGATTGAGCCACCACGCCTGGTGGGCTTTATTTTTGACCTGCAAATTTTCTTTTAGATTGATGAATAGCCTGATAGTATTGCATGGTGTCCGAAGTCTTTTGGCCTGTTGTGACAAAATACTGTAGACTTGGTGGCTTAAACAACTGACACTTAATTTTCACAGTCTTGGAGGCTGAGAAGTCCGAGATCAAGATGCCAACAGCTTCAGTTCCTGGTGGGGGCCTGCTTCCTGGCTTGCAGACAGCTGTCTTGTGGCTTTGTGTTCCCATGGCCTTTCCTCAGTTCATGCAGGTAGAGAGAGAAGACGATTGTCTTCCTTTCCTTTTAAGGACACTAATCCCATCATGAGAGTTCCACCCTCATGACCTCATCTCAGCCTAATTACCTTCCAAAGGCTCCATCTCCAAGCACTATCATATTGAGGGTTAGGGCTTTAACATGCATTTGGGGGGACATAAATATTCAACTCATAGCAGGCAATAAAATAAAACTTTTATTATTCAAATCTAGACAGGGACATACGGTATCATAATTTCAGTGGGAAAAATCTGTAAATAACATTAAGCAAGTTTAAAAAAAATCTCTGAAAGGCGTTTAGTAGTATAACGCTGTTATACTTCATATTCCACACTTCCATTTTCTTTTACACATTTCCCTGCATCATCACAGGTGTTACGGTGTGGGGAAAAACTCTGGCCTAGGAGACAGAAAACCTGGGTTCTAGTCTTGATTTATTTGGTTAGGGGACCTTGAGTGAGTCTGACCCACAGGACCTAATGAATCAAATAGAGACAATAATGAAGTAATAGATATAAATGCCCCATTATAATGGTGAAGCTCTGTAAAAATGTGAGAATTATCATTCACTTTAAGCTAATTAAGGAGGAAGTTGAGGATCTGAAGGCTTCTGCTCAGCATTGACTGCCTCCCCTTTAGAAAACGATGTTCCGGTCACTGAAGGGCCCCAGGATGACTGGAGACCTTCCTGTTGTCTTCCTAGTCACCTCTTCTCTGATTTCATCACCACACTTGAGTTCTCCTGTGTACGCCTAGGATATTTTGTGTTTAAATTTTTTCCAGACCTGGTAAATTTCATATGAATTAGTCTGCAGTACAGCTACTATGACATTGGAGAGGGGGCCAAGTCCTAGTTAGAAGAAAGAAGGCCCTCTTCTGAGAGGGCTGGAATGGAGCAAGAATTATTACAGGAGTGTTCTGAGGTCAGAGGAGAGCGGGGCTTAAGAGTATGTATGGTCCAGGTCCAAATGTGGCATATTCACAGACAGACCTTCTGAGTTGAGAGTCCTCATAGAGTGGGACAGTGCCCAGGAGCTGTGTTGCTTCATTTGTTCATTGACAAGTTGGGGTAGATGTGAGCATCTTGCCGGGAGAGGGGAGGCTCATGTCCTACAGGTAGACAAGTTGGGGTCATTTTGCTTTGGAAGGGAGAAAAAGAGAAGGGATATAATGAAAACCAAAGTCAACTACTCTTTCCTGGGGCTAGCCCAGGTGGGAGTGAGTAGAGGAATTGAATGGAAACATCTCTCAAATAGAGACACAACCCTGGATTTTAAATATGACCTTTCCTCCTCCTCCTTTAAAAAGGAAATAAATTTCAAGATAATAGAGAATTGGACAGAGAAGTCGAATGTCATCTTGGAAAGAATCTTGGACTTGCAAGAACTGGCTTGAATCCAAACCAGCTCTTAGCCTCAAATCCATTTACCTAAAATAGTAATAATAATCATTTTTCACTAATTCACGTCTGTTGGGGGAATCAAAGAAATGAAGTATATAATGATATTTTTAGCACTAGAGTCAGCTACACATCTTAGTCTTCTTCACCTTGCGTATTTCTTTTCTCTCTTCGTCTTCTCCCTATTCTTCTCCCCCCTTCCTCCTTTCTGGCTCTTCTTTCTTCCACCTCCCTCTCTCACTCCTCCTGCTTCTATCACTCACCCTTACTGCTGATGGGAATTGAAAAGGCATAAAGCAAACTAATGCCATATTTTTCCTGCATCTCTTTTCAGGCTAAGCATGTTTTCCAAGACTTATTTACACAAAAGATTAAGATAATGGGCAATCTTAAGGTTAAATGACACAAATGTACTTTATTAATCAACTGGTGATGTTGCTCTTAAAGCATAAGTACATCTCTGTGCATTAATGTATGCTTTGGGATATGCTATAGTCACACGCTACATCGTGATGTTTCAGTCAATGACAGACCACATATATGATGGTGGGCCCCTAAGATTATAATACAGTACTTTTGCTGTTCCTTTTCTACTTTAAGATATACAAATACTTACCATTGTGTTATGGTATTCAGTACAGTAGAGTAACATGCTGTACAGGCTTGTAGCCTAGGAGCAATAGGCTATACCATATAGCCTAGGCTTGTAAGGAGGCTATGCCATCTAGGTTGAAGTAAGTACACTCTATGGTGTTCTCACTGTGTTGAAATTGCTAATGATGCATTTCACAGCACATATCCCCATCATTAAAAGATGTATGACTGTATAGTAGTTCCCTCCTTATCTGTGGTTTTGCTTTCTGAGGTTTCAGTTACCCAAAGTCAACCACAGTCTTAAAATAGGTAAATACTATACAATACACTAAGATATTTTGTGAGAGAGAGACCACATTCATATACCTTGATAGTATATTGTCATAATTGTTCTATTTTATTATTAGTCATTGTTGATCTCTTTGTGTGCCTAATTTATAAATTAAACTTTGTTCGTCATAGATACATATAGAAAAGAACATAATATATATGGAGTTCAGTACTATAACATTTCAAGTATCCACTGGGAGCCTTGGAATGTATCCCCTATGGATAAGGGGGAACTACTAATTAAATTTCAATTTAATTTCTTTACAGCCCTAACAAATTGACCTAATTGGTAGGTTTTGTACTTGGGTAACATGGAAACAGCTCTTTGAGGCCACTCTAATTCATGACCAGGAAGAGATTCATAATTTCCCTTCAGAAATATACTCCTCTACTGGATTGATAACAAATTGAAAAATTGTAAGAATCCTTTGTTTGTCCTTGTTGACTATATTGCCAAAGGGAACTTACTTCACAGCAATTATGAAAATGTTCCTTTGATACAACTGATATGGACTGAACATATTTTGATGCATGAAGTTGAGCAGGACTGGGGGCTTATATCAAAGTGATTGATTAGTAATTGTATTATTTCCTCATATAAGAGTAGCTAGCCATTTTGGTGCCTTGGTCACCTCTGTGATCTAGTGTATTAGTTTTCTATTGCTGCTGCAACAAATTACTAAAAACTTAAAAAATACCAATTTATCATCTTACAGTTCTGTAGGTAAGAAGCCTGGCACCTGTCTCATTGGGCTAGAATCAAGCTGTTGCATTGTTATGTTTCTTTCTGGGGGCTCTAAGGGAGAATCTATTCTGTACTTTTTCCAGCTTTATTTCCTCTATTCTGGAGGCTTATTCCATAGCTCATGGCACAGTTTTCCTATCTTCAAAGCCAGCAACATTGGGTCGAGTTCTTTCTGTCTGATTCTCTCCATTTGGAAATAGTTGCCTGCTTTTAAAGACTCATGATTAGATCAATACAGGATAATTCCCCACCTCAAGGTTCCTAGCTTTAGTGACATCTGCAAAGTACCTCTCGCCATGTAAGGTAACGTATTCACAGGTTCCAAGGATGAGGGCATACACATTGCTGGGGGCCATTATTCTACCTGCCACATCTATGTTTAGCAGTTGGAGCTAGAAAATTTTTCTTTTAGAAGTATTCCTTCCACATTCTCGTTCTTTACGATTTTTTTTTAAGTGGATTCCTGAATTTCTTCACTTCCCCATTTCATTCTTTCAAAGTATGTTTCTGTCAGTGGTCAATTCCCCATTGATTTCCCCTCTCCTTTTACCCCATTTTCTGTTAAGAGGTCTGCAGATCAGTCCTCATGCTCTAACTCTACCTGATTTCTTTGTATTTCAGATGTCATTTTTCTTCCTTGTCTTTGCACATATTCCCTGGATTGCTACCCTTTTTGTTACTCTATATGTCTTTTCAATACACATTTCTCTAAATTCATATTTTGTGTCTGTCCCAGAAATAGAGCAGAAAAAGATGGAGATTGACTAATGTCAACCCTTTTCTCCCAAGTGAACACATATAACCCCACTGTTTTTTTTTTTTAAGCTACAGATGATATAATTGTATGGCTTTCATCAGAAACACATCTGCCAAGTGATTACATTTTTGCTCTTTAGTGAGGGGCTGGATGGGAGCGAGAGTCGATATAGTTCATCTCATCTCTGATTAATCTAGTATGTATCTCTAGCTGTGATTATAGATTTTAATTCTTCATGAAGTTACCATCATATTTATAGAGACAATCTTTTTCTCATTATCTTTAATTCAAATATTTTGTCAAAAAAGAAAAGAAATCTCAATTGCCTGGGTTGCATTTTATACAAATTCAGATAATGAATACACCTGCCCTAGTTTAAAATGTTATGTTGACATTTTTGGAGAAAAAATTTTCCTGGCGTTACAAATGCATCCTTAAAAATGTTCTCTAAAATGTAACTTTTAATCCACACTAAAAACCAACTGCAAGATTTTTTTCTTCTATCTATACTGTTATGGCTAGAAGTGTATATTTGCCTCCATATATATAAATATGTTTGTATATATGTATTTATATATATAAATCTTTCTGAAAATATATACCTTTTAAAGCAATTACTTAAGAAGAAGATTCCAAATGTTCATAGTTCTCCCCAAATATACATTATTTTTAAGAATGTGAATTTGGAGAAATTATATAGAAATATATCAAAATTTCTATAAATCAATAATAAGTTAGCATATGCAGTTATCTTCTAATACCACCATCCTTTATATTCTTCTAAAATTTTACATCATCCATCTTCTTTATAGCTTTTTTTCCCAAGGATGCATAATTCAGGAATAGACCAGAGGTCACTTGAATGTAATAATGGCTCTATAAATAAAGAATATGTATTTTAATAATATACAGCTCCATTAGAGACAAACTGAATGAATGTAGGAGTTGTAGGGTGTGTTTGAAGACCTCAGATAAGACCGGTTATGATGGGGATACTTATTCAATGCTAACTAAAATAAAATGAGATGATCCTCAAAATATACGGTATTTATCAGAGGTGACAATGGGTTACTAGGAATTCTTAAAATTGAATGTGCATAAAAATCACTCAGAGAGCATGTTAACAATGAGGATTTCTGGCCTCATTTCCAGAGGTGCTGATTTTGTTGGCCAGAGAAAAGGTTCGGGAACCTCCATTCTAGTGATTCTGATGCTGGATGTTCTTGAGTTCTCTTTGAAACACTGGATTAAAACGAAACTTCAAGATAAACCCCTAGCGATTCGTCTCACCAGCAAACTCCCTCTTATAAATATGTTGTGGAACTTCACCGGTGAAGTGAAGCTATGAGAACCAGCTTTACAGAATCCTCAGTAGGGAGCAGACCTGTTCTGTCCACATGGTCTTTGTCCCTAAAGGTCTAAATCAAGAAGAGTCAAGTGGCCAAGGCCACTGAGTGGTTTACTCATGTCTAAAATTCTTTTAAAATTATTAGCTTTTTTTTTTTAAAAAAGGGAGGAAGTTGAATTCCACAACTAGAGATTAACTTAGAGTTATCCCTTTAGTAAGAAGACTTTCAGAGTAGTATCATTTAACTGACCCCTAAACAGTGAAGGAGAAGGATACAGTTTCTCTCTTGCTTAGATAGGGCTTCTGACAACAGCCACAGAGAGGGAGATAGTGCAGCAGGTGGCAGCTTGATGGGCAGGCAGAGGAGGGACTTAAAAAGCTCCTGGTATTCCCCAGGGTGGGCCTCTTTGCTTTCAGTGGGGCTGCCATTTGCAGAAGAAGCTGTGCATGGAGACTTCTCAGGCAGCTCAGCTTCCCAACCTTTCTGAGTATTTTGTTTGTTTAGGTTTTTAATACATCTGATTTCTTAAAAGGCCCTTCCTTCCCAGGGAATTCACTAATCAAGGTATTACTCTATTTATTTCCATAAACAAATCCTTATGAAAGAACAATTCATTCATTAATCAAGAAATGTGATCATTTCCACTGTTGTACCCGAGAGCTTCAAAGCACCATTGTTGTTCACATCAATTAATCCAGGTAACTGGGATATGTGAGTAAGACAGGACTAAAATATATCCCAACTGATTTTACAAGATTAAAAAAAAAATCTAAGATATCTAAACTCATGTTGTCTTAAGCATGTTAAGAATGTAAAGAATGTTAATTCTTCATAGGAAAGAATCACAGCACAGAGGAAAAGACTGCCAAATCTTTTTAGAATAAAATAATTTTATTCTAGAACTTACTGTAGCTTAGAAAGTTTCAAGCAGCCCCTTCCTTTATACTGTGTAATATACTGGAAAGATATACCTTCTCCAGGTATGTAGGATGCCATGTTAGAGTCTAGCTAGGGACTCTAGCTAGGGAGTATGGAAAACAATTTTTGATTTTTTTAAATTAAGATGTTTATGTGAATAAACATTTTGCATAGTATTTATATAAACATGTTAATGATGTGTAAATTAGTCTATGAAAGATGGATGTTGAATTTCAAAGATAAATATTTATTTGATGTAATGAATTACTTATACATAGTATTAATACTTAATTCAGAGGGCAGTTCATGACTAATAAAAAAAAATTGGCTATTAGATGGTCATTTAGTAGCAATTCCTTCCAAATAGCAAATTATGCTAATTTCAAGGCTAAGGCACATGCATTTTTAAATGAGATTTTTAAAGAAAGTTAAAACAGCACTTGAATTAAGTAGAAGTGGTTGAAGTGATGATCAAGTAAAATCTTTTTCAAGAAACTAAAACTGACCCATCCCCCACACATTCTACCTACCCAACTAATTTTTTAAAATATTTTTTTACGGAGATACAATTCATATACCACAAAATTTAAAAATAAGACTTTGTAGTTTTTAGTATTCCAAAAAGTTGTACAATACTCACAACTACCTAACTCCAGAATATTTTATCACACTAAAAAGAAACCCTGACCCATTAGGAAGCACTCCTCATTTCTCCCTCCCCCAGCCTCTGGCAACTACTGATCTAGTTTTTGTCAGTGTGGATGTGACTATTCTGGATATATCACATAAAGAGAGTCATGCACGTGGTTTTTGTGCCTGACTTCTTTCACTTATCAGAATCTTTTCCAGACTTGCACAGGTTTTAGCATGTGTCAGTACTTCATTCCTTTTTATGGCTAAATAATACTCCATTGTATAAATATAGCACATTGCTTACCTACTTATTCCTACTTATTCATTAGTAGATAGTTGGGTTGTTGCCATTTTGAGCTATTATGAATAGTGCTGCCATGAACGTTGTGTACAAGCTTTTGTGTGAATATATTATTTTAATTCTCTTGCATATACACTTAGGAGTGGTACTGGGTGGTATGGTAACTTTATGTTTAATTTTTTGAGGAACTGCTAAACTGTTTTAACAAAGTGGCTTCAATTATTTTGTATTCCCATCAACAATGTGTGAGGGTTCCAGTTTCTCCACATCCTTGCCAACACTTGTTATTGTCTGTCTTTTTGATTCTAGCTGTTTTAATGAGCACGAAATGGTATCTCACTGTGGTTTTGCTTTGCAGTTTGCTTCTTGTCAATATTCTGAAATTGATCCATGGTAGAAGGGAGGGAAGTTCATGATGGTTTTTATACCTCTGAGTAAACTGAAAAAGGGGTGATTCTAGAATTAGTTAGATTCATTGCTTACCTATATATTTATATACCACTCCATTAAAAAAGGCTTCATATGGTTCATCATAATGCATTGTATAACATAAATGTAAAAATATATTAGAGTATTAGCTGAGTAGAAAATACAGATAAGGTAACTTGTAATATGCTATGGGCATATTATAAGGTTTTGTATACTAGCCAGAGGTGGGCTAAAATTTTATCTCTGAACTTCCTAGGAGCCAAACTGAAATGATAAGTCGAAGACTCCATAGTGCTCATAAGATTAAAAACAAGTTAGAATCCATTGCTGACTATTTGGAGTCATTATCTATTCTCTGCGTGATCCCACCAATATCAAAAGGACCCTGAATCTTGACACATTCCTTCCCAGTGCTGACTATTCTGGTTGACAGAAGGGTTAAAATCAGCCTGTCACATCCATCTATTAGTACCATGTCTGCTCCTCGGAATCTTTCTTAATAGATATGTTACCCTACTTTCTATCAGCAGCAGTGCAGTTATTTGAAAGTATAAAGCACCTGTAAAACCTTGACTGTTCCTTCTCCAAGCTGAACACTCACTCTTCCTATGAGAAGCATCAGATGGCTCCCTATTTTCTAAAGATTTAGGTCCAAACTTGCTGGCCCCTGTTGGGTCCTTTAGCCCCATTTCCCCTCAGCCCCTCATGAAATCCAGGCACACTGGACTCGCTGTTCATTTTGCCTGGCAGGTCCTTGTCTCCTCCATTCCCTGTTCCCTTACCACTGAGGAAATCTGAACACCACTCTTCAAGGGCCAAATTCAGATGTTATCTTTTCCTGGTAGGTTCTTAATACCCCCAGGCAGAATTAATTTTCTTTTCTCTGTGTTCCCATAGCACTTTTAAAGCAGCAATTGTATGAATACATCATAGTGATTTGTTCATGTGTCCATCTTCCCCAGTGGACTGTGATCAGTTTCACAGGAGGAAACTGTCTTTTTTATATCCTCAGTGCCCAGCACAAAGCAAATACTCAACAAAGGGTAGTTGCATCAAATTGACTTAATAAATCATTCCTGACTTCTCACTCTCCTGTAAACACGTGGGTTTGTCACTGTCTCTCTTTAAAAGTGACCCCCAGAAGGAAAAATCGTCTTTCAGATGTTAGCCCATCAATGTGCTAAACACCCATCTGCTCTGGAAATTATATATTTCTATTAATGTCATCTCAGGCTGCATGGGTTTTGTTCATAGACACATTCACTATAGCATCCCAGAAAACTTTGCTGAATATTGTGATTTTTCCCCCCCTGGGCAAACCACTAACAGACCAGATTTTCCTTTGCTTCTACTTTCTCATCTAAATGTAAGTCCTTATATGTATCCTTGATACATTTAATATTGTTTCCCACTAAAAAAGATAACTTCATCCTTTTGAACTAAAACAGTACATTTCAGTTTTAATTCCATCATCTGTTATATCCACTCTCTCTTCCAGTTTGATGTCACCTATGTATGGAAAGATAATGTGAAATATGTGCATTTGCCTTCTTAATGTAATTATTATTTAGTAAACAAAGAAAAAATATGCAGTACATCTATTTATTGGGAAATTTTTGTTGTACTTCTAGAATCCAAGATTCTAAAATATCATATTTGTCCTCCTGACCACCATCAAACCTTCCAAAGATGCATGGAGATATTCTTTAGGTAGCTTTGGGGAAAACAATGTTATCATTAAATATATGTGTCTCTGTCTGATATGTTTCTAACCCCCACAGAGCCTCTTATGTGCCTCTGCTATGCACTCATGTAGCATCCTGTACCTTCATTGTCATAAAACTTGTCACAGTTTATGTAACAGCTTATATAATTGTCTTTCCTCCTTTCCAGTCTACTAATTTCTGTTTTACTCAATATCCCAAAAGCTTAGTACATTACCTGGTTAAAATTTTATTTGAGTCAAATCTACTTTAGATCAATAATATAATATGTATAAATACTATATTATTTTGTGTGGTTCAACACTGAATCGGTAACTACAAAGAGGGTTCCTATTTCAAAGTAGCCAGAGACATTATTTCAGGGACAGCTGAGGCAGTCAGCAGATTAAATTATCTATCTGATAGTACCATTTCAAGTTTACCATAAACTAATTGCCTTAGTCCACTTTGTGTTGCTATAACAGAATGCCTGAGGCTGATTAATTCATAAAGAAAAGGGGTTTATTTAGTTCATGGTCTGCAGCCTGGGAAGTTCAAGAAGCATGGCACCTGCATCTGCTCAGCTTCTGGTGAGGGCTTTTCATACTGTGGGACAACATGGCAGAAAGTTAAAGAGGAAATGGACACATACAAAGAGGCAAAACCCTAGGGGCATCCTGGCTTTATAACAACCCACTTTCTCAGGAAGTAATCCATTCCTGTTAGAAATAATTCAGTCTCAAAAAAAGTGAGAACTCACCCCAAGAACAGCATCAAGCCATTCATGAGGGATCTGCCCCCATGGCCCAAACCCCTCCCATCAGCCCCACCTCCTGACATAGCTACATTGGACACCAAATTTCAACACGAGTTTTGGTGGGAACCAACCGCATCCAAACCATAGCACTAGTCAAATAATGACTTACATTTAGCAAAATTTAAAATCTCCCAAAATATAGACTGTAATACTTTATCAATAAACAGTATTAATTTAATCATTCCAAGGTTTATTAGTATTTGTTGCCCTGAAACTTCTATAGAACTCTAGGCTGCAACGCTGAATCAACTGGGAGATCTTAGGCACTATTCAAGAGGTTTCATCCTTGAAGCACTGAAAAGATCTTATTAGAAGCCACTCATAGCATGAGGAAGGTCCCACAGCAGGAAGTCTAAGAAGAGTGTTATGGTGAGATTTCAGTATAATTTGGTTTTTAAAAATTCCACTCGGCAATACATCCCCACAATATAAGTATTCCTAATTAGCACAGAATTTCAGTTCCTTCATACAAAATGCTGCAGTGCAATTTAGGGCTGCTTAAAATTATCAACTTGTCCCATTTGGCAAACTAAGCCAGGGTCTTAGGAAATGTGGAGCTATAGTATGCAGCAATGCGGGCAGCTTTGAGAGCTCCCTCCTTCCAGATCTGAAAGAGCCTTTTTGTTGACCCTACACTGAATTCTTATGTTTGAATGTATCACCGGGATGCAACAGTCAGCTGCTGGGCTAAATGGCAAGAGAAACTTCCAGAACACCAAGACAGAAAAATGTAAGAAGTGAAAATTATCAAAACTAAAGTTTTTCTGATATGGTTTGCTGTTTAATGTACATTCAGTTAAGCAGCTCCAATGAAAAGTAGGTTTTCTGTTAGCAAATGCTGAAGAGACAAAAATACCATTCCTGTCTGCTTTGTTTCCTGTTGGTTAGCTATTGGATGCCATGAAAAATAAAATATGTCTCTATTTCCTGAGCCCACCCAATATTTTAAATATCTTGACATCTATATTTATGTTCTGTCGAAAAGGTAATAATACGAAGGATTTATTATAAGTCCTGAGCTTTCTTCTTCGAATCACAGCAGCAATTATTAAGGATTCACATGCACATGGCATTGAGTCTGTGCTATGACATAGTCTTGTTTGCCAGAAATTGACAGTTGAAAAGTGACACCACTAGGCAAGAAAGATTTTTCCTCCTTCTCCTACCACCATAAAAAATAAAGTACAAGAAGTAAGAAAATGAATAAACATTACACTAATAAAACACCACAGAGACTGGAAAACTGAAGAAAATGTGGACGAGGGAGGGGAAAAGACAAAGGGGAAGCGGACCATTAATATAAATAGATTTTTAAAATGATTGCATGTGGCAAATGAGATCACACTATGAGTCAAACATGCCTTTGTATCTAGAACACTGCCAGCATTCTCTTTTAATGAGGACCAAAGCATCTCCTGGGGAATAACTTACCTTAGGCCAGAGTCAAATCCCTCCAGCTTGGTGGAAGATCAGTGCTCAACTTTTAGGAGTGGGATGTATACCAATAGTACCCGTGGATCTGCCCTTAAAGCCAACTAAGAAGGCAACCTGAGAATGAACACTAAAAGGGCTGTTTCCATAAAAAGTCTGTAAGAGATTTTTCTTTTACTTTTTTTTTTAATGAAAATCTTTGGCATGCTGTGCCACTACATTGATAAAATGCACCATGAAAAGTGCCCTACTTCATTGGAGAATTCATTATGACTTCGTGGAGCAGAAAGAGTTGGCTCATTGGCAGCAATTTGAGTGGATTTGGTTCGCTGGAGCTATCATGTTACTGCATCATCAGTGCAGGTGGGGCTGACTGGCTTTGACAGTAAAAGGAGGTGGCCCAGTGCCAACAGGGGCAGCAGAGGGGCTGCAGGAGTGCCTTCATAGGTGCCGCACAGATGCTGCACACTGCCAAAGCAAATCTCAGGGAAGGAAAGATGGGGCGTCATACAGTAATTGTGAAGATTATGCTCTTGAGCACATGTGAAACACCTTTCAGAGCTCCTGAATTTAGTAGGCAAGGGTGAATTTTGAGAATAGACTGAAAGAGTTAACCATAGTTAAGCCTGGGGTGTAGGTTATGAATAGAGTAACATGTAATTTATTGTACAAACAGAGATGCCTTTGAAAATGAAGGATTTGCTGCTAATAATTACACCAAGACAACAGATATAAACTATGACTGCCCTGGACAAACTGGAATGCATTGTCACACTGTGAGGGACTGTCACCTTCAATTGTTAGTTTTGCCATGCTTGCAGTTTTATTCTAACCATGTACTGTTTTAAAATCAGAAAAATATAAGATACTGTAATTTACCAGAAGAAATAAGAATGGAATATGAGGGCAAAGATAGCAGCATAATGTTTACATTGTTAGGGTGACCCCAGTCCCCCCGACCATCAGCCCCCTCCAGACCCCACATCACAGTTTAGAAAATTACATCTGCAAATATTCAACATCCAGTGGCGACCCCAGAGCAGCCTACCTTCCTTAGCAAGGCCATGCTGTCCCGGCAGTTCTGATGTGCCCTCACTTTAGTTATTTGACTTTCTGCTTTTTCTCTCTGAGATAGTAGCCTTCCAAGGTTCAAAGGGACATTTGAATGTTAAAAGCCTGGAGGTAAAGTTTACAAACACAATGCTTCCTCATCACAGCTGGCCACGTCAGTCCTGTCAAAATGCTAATGGTAGAATGTTTCTTTATAAATAGAGTACCCATGAGATCAAGATCTTAATTTACTTTGTTCCTAATTCACAAAGGGAAGTTGCCTTCTTTTTTAAAACTAAGTTGTTCTGTCTTTAGTAAATTCTTACATGTAGCTGGAAACTTCCATTGCAAAGTGTATTTGTTTTGTTTCAAGCTCTTTCCAAGTGACTTTATAACTTTTTTAATGTTTCGGCATCGGCACTCTTCCTCTGCCCACAGAGCTGGTAAAGACAGAATTATGAACTCTTCTGGCATTGACCCAGCCCACTTCTTGGAGCCTTTATGAGAGAAGAAGTTTGGCAACTCAGCTCCCAGTGCCTACAGGGGTGCAAATGAAGCTGGAGCTGAAGCCATGTATGAGAGCAGATGGGCTGCCAGTCCAATGACTATAACTCTGATAGCTCCACACGAGTTGAGAAGCAGCTTTTCAGCTGTGACAGGCAAGGCCCAGCAGGGGAAGTAGCTCACTGTCCGGTCTGATTTAAGATCACTGCCAAAAAATTTTCTTCATTAACTTCACAGTTATCTAAGCTCTATGAAGGCAGGGGTTTTTGTGTTTTGCTTATAGGAGTATGCTCAGGGCCTAGAACAGTGACTGGGTTATAGTAGGAGCTCAAAAATATTTGTTGAATAAAAGAATATGTCTTCACCTTCAAAATGTCAAGATGTGATATTAATAAAACCTGTATCCAGGGTTGATATTCAGCTGATTTCCATTCTGAAAGATCATTTCAGTGTCACAGGATTGTTGTGATGATTGCATGAATTAAAACATGAATTTAAGCACAATAAAATCTGACACATATCAAGTGGTTAATAAATGTCAGCTGCCATCAATTTCAAGGCACAGAGGTTGACACCGAGGAAGATTGGGGAACACTGTAGGATCCCAGCAGGGGGCACTCCTGAGTTCAAGAATCAATGACTGGTTCCTGCTGAGTCCTCCTTGACTATGGGGAAGGACAGTTGCCAATAATGCTGTAGTCCTTGCTTCATGGGCCCAGGCTTACACCTGGCCAGAGGTCATATATTAACCTGACATCAACAAATGGCATTTATGCCATCTGCACATGGATACTGTTCTCTTTGTGAGGAGATGGCAAAGTTCTGAAAGAATGGATCACAGGGCAGATAAGTTTTATCAGAGCATGGGACAGTGCCCAAGAAGGGATAGTCCAATCCTGCCAGGGTGGGGCGCTTTGGAGGAGAGTGGCTAAGAGTGAGTGGCGTGAGGAGCAGGGTGTAAGCAGAATAGGTAGGGGGGCTCTGCCACTGAAATATCTATTGTCTACCTGGGAATAAAATGTGTTACAAAGATGAGAAGCTCAACAGCATTCTCAGAAGGCTTTTCAACTTAATTGCCCTGTTCCTTTTCCTAATTAGAACCTTGATCAATGAAGGATACAGTATATGGTACTCTTTGGTTAGGTTTACGTGTGTGTAAGAATCAGGTCAATTGTAGAAGGTTAAACTGGATTAGAATGTATACTATTTGTGCATTTGGTAACAATAATTCTTACACTTCCCATTTGTATAATGCATTGTATATATTATATACACATGATCTATATTATATAGAGGTTATAATATATATAGATTTCTATATATAATCTACTTTTTTACTATATATAATCTATATACATTACATATAAAATCTATTTTGTTACAATAACTCTGTGAGGTTTATAGGTCATGTAGTATTAACTCTATTTAACATGTGAAGAAAATAAGGCACGAAGAATTAAGAGGCAAGGAGAGTGGTAGAAGTCCCTGGGGATGGAAATGGCATTTTCGTTAGTGTTCTACTAATCATCAGAGCAGGGTTTTCTGACTTCAGATTCAAAAAGGATTTTTCTTTTCAAGCATACTTGGCTACCCCTCACCCACAGATTAATTGAAAAAGCTTCTGGGCTCCACCAGTTTTGCTCCCTATTAAATATACTTATTGAAGAGCAAACTAATTCTGTCTCTAAACCAGTCATTCTAGAGGATATGCAAGATGACCCACTGAAGCGTTGGAAGAAAATGCTAGGATTTACAGTTTTATATTTTTTGAATGCGTTAAAATGAACATAACTCATTACTACAGTATACCTAAAGATATATATGCACATATAACAATACATGCGTAGAATTTATAAGTAAGCGTATTTACAAATATTGAGATGCATACTTTTTTTTTTTTTTGGCACAGAACTGCAGTTTCAAGAAAGACTGGCAACCATTGTTCTAAACTGGTAACTACTCTACCTAAAATGTCTGCATTGTTTTTAGCTAAGCACCCTTCTCCTTTTGTTTTACCTTATGTTTTGTGCAACAGAGTGTGGCAACGAGCTGCCGTACCCAGAATAACAGAAGCTTTGAGTGAGAAAGGCCTGGAGGGATCAATTTGCCTAACCCCTTCATTTGACAGGGGAAGAAACTGAGGCTTACAGGGGTTAAGGGATTTGCCCAAGCTGAAAAGTTGAGGTTGAGCTCAACAATATGGGAAACGGATGGAAAATTCAGTTAATGCTTAGCTAGCCATGGTAATGTGTCATGGAGTTGGCTTGCAGAAATTAAATCCGTTAATAATCCCCAAACCTTATTTTAGCCAGAACTTTTAAATGCCTCACCTATCAACCCTTTTTTAAAAGATGATAATGTAATGGTTTTGTTTCTCTGGGCACCCATGAATACTGCATTAAGCAAAAATGTCACACATATAGTGCGCACTGGGTATCTGGTTATAAATACAAATGTGGAGACTACTTATAGCTATATAATTATACATATCAATTAGAAAAAACAATTGCATTGAAACAAATATACTGCCCATCCTGGCCTGTTGTAAAGAATGGAACAAAATTATAATGTTCTCTAGTAGGCAAATTATTGCTCACTCAAAATCCACTGAATCTTGAAACACTACCAGTTTTCTTCTAAAGGGAATTTCATCTCGGAATTTAAGACCAGACCAATGCTGCACTATTTATCACATGCTAAATTCTGGTAAGTATTTGATTCTATTTCTCTTCCATTAATTTAGTCATGTACTTAATTACCAGTGCGTAAGGGTTTTATTTACTGAAATATTATGATCAATAAGATTAGTATCCCTTCATCACTCTTAAATCTTATAAAATTTAAACCCCACCACTAGGAAAAATCATTTTGCCTATTCAAAAGCAAAGCAAAACAAAAATGCCCAAAACTACCATCAGGAACAAAAAGCATACTGATATTATTGGAAAACTCATGAAATTTATAGATCAATTTAGGGAGAATTGACTTTTTAATATTGAGTCAGTTTTTCCCTAAAATAGGATATTTAAATCTTTTTAAATTAGGATATACCTTTCCATTTAGTCAATCATTTATGTTTCCTTGGCAAATGAGATTTTTCGTTCATATATATATATATATATATATATAAAAAATACATTTTTTTTTTGAGACGGAGTCTCGCTGTGTCACCCAGGGTGGAGTGCAGTGGCGTGATCTCAGCTCACTGCAACCTCTGCCTCCCAGGTTCAAGAGATTCCCCTGCCTCAGCCTCCCGAGTAGCTGGGACTACAAGCGCATGCCACCACACCCGGCTAATTTTTTTGTGTTTTTAGTAGAGACGGGGTTTCACTGTGTTAGCCAGGATGGTCTCCATCTCCTGATCTCTTGATCTGCCTGCCTCAGCCTCCCAAAGTGCTGCAATTACAGGCATGAGCCACCGCGCTGGTCCGAAAACTGCTGACATTTTTTACCAATAATTCAATCTGTCAATTTATTGAATTTTCTATCTTTTATAACCATTTTTTAGTTGATTATCTTGGGGTTTCCACAGGTACACCCATCTCACTTGTGAATAATGACATTTTGCCTCTTCCTTTCCAATTTTTATGCTTTTTACTTTGTTATCTTATGTCTCTGCATTACTACTTCTAGAGCAATTATTTAATCACTTCAATTATTGATGACGTGGAATTTTTTCCATTCTAATGATGTTGCAGTGAACATTCCTAAAATGTTCACTGCAACATCATTAGAATGGAAAACAGCAGTTTGGTCATTTTGTTAAGACAGATTTCTACAAGTGTAATTTGTTTGGTCAGAAAGAATAATTTAAAAAAGATTTTAGGGCCGGGCGTGGTGGCTCATGCCTGTGATCTCAACACTTTTCCTGTAGTCCCAGCTACTGAGGAGGCTGAGGCAGGAAAATCACTTGAATCTGGGAGGCGGAGGTTGCAGTGAGCCGAGACTACACCACTGCATTCCAGCCTGGGCAGCAGAACGAGACTGTATCTCAAAAATAAAATAATAAAATAAATAAAGCTTTTAGAACATGATATATTAGTTTTTCATAAGGTTCTCCTGGTGACCATCATCACCTTACTTCCACTGTCCACATTCTGAAGGCTCCCAGCACAGTTGCCCTCTTTCCTCTCCTTCATCCAGGCACTTTCTCTTTGCTGTCCGCTAAGGGAGGGGTCCCTAAGCCCTGGGCCACAGACCAGTAATGGTCTGTGGCCTGTTAGGAACCGGGCTGGACAGCAGGAGGTGAACAGCGGGCAAACGAGCAAAGTTTCATCTGTGTTTACAGCTGCTCCCCATTGCTCACATTACCACCTGAGCTCCACCTCCTGTGAGATCAGCAGTGGCATTAGATTCTCAGAGAAGCATGAACCTTATTTGCACTGCGCCTGTGAGGGATCTAGGTTGCATGCTCCTTAGGAGAATCTAATGCCTGATGAGCTGTCACTGTCTCCCATCACTCCCAGGTGGGACCATCTAGTTGCAGGAAAACAAGTTCAGGGCTCCCACTGATTCTACATTATGGTGAGTTGTATATTTCATTATGTATTACTGTGTAATGATAATAGAAATAAAGTGCACAATAAATATAAGGCACTTGAATCTTCCCGAAACCATCCTCCCTACCCCAATCTGTGGAAAAGTTATCTTCCACGAAACCAATCCCTGTTGCCAAAAAGGTTAGGGACTGCTACACGAAGGGGATACCTGGAAATTCCTAATGAAGCCTCCCCAAATCAAACCAAAGTCAAATACAGAAACAAACTTCCTTCTCAAGTAACACAATAATCAATTTGGAGATAAAATTCAATGATTTGGACAGTATTTGCTCTTTGCTCACTCTGCTTGTGAATCATCCCAGGTTCCCTTTTGCCCTAATTCTTCACATTGTAAAAGATACTAAGTCCAGTAGATTAGACCACCTTAACGTCTCTCCTATTCATCCTGTAGTTTCTATTCCCACTGTCACTGCCCTAGTTCAGGAACTCATCCTCTCACACCTGGACCTCTATAATACTAACTGATTTGATCACTTCTGCTCAATCTTTTCTTTACTTCTATTCAGGACCCTTTAATGACAGGAAAACTTAGGATGACCACCTTCTATCCATCTAGCTTATTTTTCTCTCCCCGCTTACCTACTACCGTCTAGCTTTACCCCACTATTTGCAGTTCCTGACAACTTGCAATTTCAAAGTCTCTGTGCTTTGAAGTGTGCCATCCAGCTGCAGGAATCCCCTCCTTAGCACCCCGAACCTCCAACAAAATCCTTTTCTACCCTGTAAGAGCCAATTGAAGGGCCACCTCCCTGGTGAAACATTTCCCATTCCACCCTTCAACCCCACTCCAAACCTATTATCGGAGGGCTATCCACTGATGGAGTATGATGATATTTCTTGAGGTTGTTTTTGCGCCCAGTTGCCAGGGCTCTTACATAAGTGGAACAAAGACTGATGAAAATTGGCAGCGACTGGCTCTTCCTTTTTGGTGAATTGTATTTGTTTAACATGACTTTGGGGTTATTCCATACATATCTATTTCCACCATCAGTATAAGCACAGAATTGGCATTGCAGAAGGGGCCTCTAACAAGAGCTGGGGGAGGGATGCTTAAAAGGTAAGAGTTGACTCTGCGGTCTCTCTGCTCTCACATGCCTCAGGGAACTTGCCTTGCTGACTGTTAATGATCACCTTAGGCCCTGAAGCACTGTGATGAGAGACCCCCAGTGACTGTTGCAACTTCAGACAAAGCTTCTGGTTCTCCTCCCCCCCACTTTTTTTTTTTTTTTTTTTTGGTGGGAGACAGATTCAGAATTTTCATATGCTAGTTTGATAGAAGGTAAAAGAGAGCTGGAAAAGAGGGGGTGGTCTTACATGTCATCTAATCCAGCTCTTCGCTTCCAGAAAGACCTGAGGAACTAACCAGTACCTCCTGTTTCTAAAGGTCTATGGGAATAAAAACTCTTTGCTCTTTGTTCATCCAAGCCAGCACCTGTCAGCCCTCATCAGCAAGGAGTTCCTAGGTCTCACTTCTTATCCCTACCTGGTGCTCACCTCCTCATCTCCTCTGTCTCTGTTTCCTATGAACAAGAAGAACAGCTGGTCAGTTGCCTCTAGGGTGACTGGTTTAGTATCTCTGGTTTGCTGGGAATGATAGTGAGCAAGAGTTTTCCCTGAGTGAAGCGTGTTGCCTGCTAACTAATACCAGAAGAGCCTCCCTCTGATTCATGTTCTGCAAAAGTGGGTGAGGTAAGGGGAGTAGAGAGAGTCTTGAATGTAAGTGCAGCACACCCAGTTCCTTGAGGAAATGGGAGAGGTGTTTCCATCACACACCTGGGCAATGAATTTTGCTTCCTACAGCACAGCTGCCCTCTGCAAACCATTCCAAATCAACCCAATTTATTCCAAATTCCACTGCAATATCTGTTAATATCTAGTGAGATGTTCAAAGTAAGTTAACCATCTACTAGTTATGGGGGTGCTCTTTTTTTATTTCATCGAGAAACACAGACAAAACTGCTAACATATGTTTCTGTTGCTAGACCTTAGTCTTATCACAGTTTGAAACTGTAGAAAATCAATTATGTGCTTTGAATTACTCCTCTTCTTGGCCCAAAGCATTTCTTCATTCTTTCGGGATAGTGAACACTTTGCAACATCTACCACTAACAGCCTGTTAAGATTCTCTGCTAAATTAATGTAGTACAGATAAAGCAAACAGAAGGCTGGTAGAATGCTAAACATCTCCTCTTTCCTCTGTTGCAGCCTCCTTGCAGCTTGGGACCATTCTGCCTTGCTGCTACAACATCTGGACAGCATTCGAGGGTGTTTCTCAAGGACACAAGCTTGCACCTCCGGTGAATTTCAACTTTCAACATCTCTCTGGCTCTAATCTATATTTAATGTTTCATGACTGGTAGTCAAAGAAGCTTCAGCTAAATATCAGGTTGGAATGAAAATGATCCTTGGGAGAACATTCGCTTCCAGCGTGTGCCAGCAAAGTGTCTGTGACAGAGGCTTTCCCCAGAGATTTGTTGCCCATTCTCTTGCAGTAATAATAATTATGCCTTATGATTGCTGTGCCCACATAATCAAAGATCGCTTCATCAAATGTGATCCCCAGGGGAAGCTGCCTCTACTCCTAACCGGATGTCAGTCACAGAGAGCAGCACCCTTAGGGATCCCCAATCTTTTGCTTGCCCTTTTCAGTACTGTGTTGTTAGCATTGTGTTTCTTCATATTCTTCTCAATGCAAATGATGTGTAAATCATGCCCTCCAGAAGGCACATGTGGTGAGGGGGAGAGGATGGGGAGGGAGGTGGGAGCTGGTGTATTCTTCTCCTCCAGCCCCCTCCTCAACCTACTACAGGGATTTCTCACATGGAGCATAATTACAGCTGTGCCATATGGGCTCATTTATATTCTATAACAGGTTAAGCTAATACGACTCAGAAATATGCTAAAAATACCTCAAAGTATTCTAGAGCTGTCAAAATACTTGTCATTTCTTGCTCACCCATTTGATTGCTAGTGTTTTTATTTTTGTTGAGAGATTTGAAGAGCTAAGAAAGCATGTTGGTGTGCTGGTGTCCAGTCTATAAATACAGTTTAATTTCCTGTACTATTATAATCCTTGGGTTTGCACACAAAAAAAAATATTTCTTTATAATCCTGGAATGGCCCCAAGACATGGGCACTGAAGCCCCTATACTTGTAGATTTTAATTTCCCAAGAGGTAGAAAATACAGATTTCAGATGTGCGGTTTTGTCAGCTTTAGAATATTTCTTGTCTTTGTTTGATGTAATTATTCACTGTGGTAGAGAAACACCTGCAGCGGGCTGACATACCATAGAAACATGCTGCTTGAGTTAGTTTTAAGAGTTTGTTTGGATGTCAGACAAATCTCGTCAAGATTTTACATGTGGCATGATAATGAGAAGTACAATCTGTAATGAGTAATGAGTTTGACAATGATTTACAAGGGCATGTTGGGTTATTTTTATGCAGTGGTTAAAGTCCATCAACATACTAATTTCTACCATCAGTTTGGAAAATTGGTAAGTCATGCTTGTGTAGGCTCTTAACCTAATGGCCTGTTTATGTAATTAATTTTTTCATTATTATTACCTTAACATATTATGGAATTTTAAAAATTAGTCTTGGGAACAGAATAGCAAGCACAAATATTTTACTTTTCCATGCTTGACAAGCAACATTTCCAAGGTTTATAAGGTGCTAATCACATCAGCCATCAGTGAAACACACCATTTAACTGAAAACTAAACTCACACAAAGCCATACTTTTCTTATTTGCTAATAACTGTTCTATGCGATCTGGTTGATAGAGTGGTTAAGACTACCTGGGCTTCAATCTCAATTCTGCCATTTGCTAGCTTATTATCTCGGCAAATGCCATAATTTTTCTAGTGCTCAGTTCCCCCAACTGTAAAATGAGCCTAATAACCATAGCTATCCCCAAGTGATTGTGGAAAGCCTAAAACAAGATAATATAGTAAATTATTAGGCACAATGTCTAACACTTAGTAATCACTTCGTAAGTATTAGTTATTATCACTGGTATTGATTTTGGTTTTAACATAAACAGCTTTTAATATAATTATGTGACTCTTTTAATTAAAAAATACGTTTTACCAAAATCATGTTAGTTGCACAAACTTCCATTTATCTTAGATCATGCAGGCCAGAGGTTCTTGACATTTTTGAATCACATAACCAAGTTCTTACGTCATTTAGAATTAGTAGGTATTTCATGGCTGGCTTAGGAAGAAATGGAAAAATTCAGTGTTAATATACCAAAGACAAGTTTTTCTATTTAAAGTATTATTTAAAAATATTTGTACCTTAAGATTATTCAGGACACAATGTATTTGAACTCCTGCAACTGAAATGTTACATTTAAATAAGAAGGAATTCTAGTTTATAGTAAGCAAATGATTGAGCCAGTAACTATAGCTAAGTTTTGAAAATTTGCTTCTTTAAATCCTTAGTAAAGAGCGATTTGAATACTGTGAAGGTAGATGTGTGTGTAACACTCTACTGTAGATACATGTACACAAGAGAATCTAATTTTGAAGTCTTCATTTAAGTGTTTCTATTCAGCCTCTTGACCTTGTGGAGAGTCATGTGCCTTCCTAGTTACAAGATTGGGCTCTAGATCAGGAGTCCCCAAACACCAGGGCCACACAACAGCAGGGGAGTGGGGGTGGGGGGCAAGGGAGAGAAGGTCCATCTGTTTTTACAGCCACTCCCCATTGCTCACATTACTGTTTGAGCTCCACCTCCTATCAGATCAGCGGTGGCATTAGATTAGATTCTCACAGGAGTGCAAACCCTGTTGTAAATTGTGCATATGAGGGATCTAGGCTGGATGCCCCTTATGAGAATCTAATGCCTGATGATCTATCACTGTCTCCCATCACTCCCATGTAGAACTGTCTAGTTGCAGGAAAACAAGCTCAGGGCTCCCACTAATTCTACATTATGGAGAGTTGTATAATTATTTCATTATATATTACAATGTAATAATACTAGGCACAAAGTGCACAATAAATGGAATGTGCTTGAATTATCCCAAAACCATCTTCCCACTCCACCCCCGCCACCCCTCCCCTGCTCTCCAGTCCATGGAAAAATTGTCTTCCATGATACCAGTCCCTGGTGCCAAAAATGTTGAGGACCACTGCTCTAGATGACCTCTCAGGCCTTTCCCTCATCTTCAGGCTAGTTATACTACCATAAAAGTGGAATAAAGTTCCTTATGATAAGAAGGGCTATAAGTTGCCTAGTCACTGCACACTTTATATGTTTGAATTGAAGGTCTAATGTAAATCTGATGTAAATATAGGGGTCTTCTTTTTCACTCATCTTGGCTTTGTGGTTAGGGATGGGGTGATGGCAAAGTGAGATACAGGCAGCATTTTACAAATGAGCATTCCCACCCCGTGTTCTGGCCAGGCTGTAGGCAGTAGGTTTTCATACAAGGATGGCAAGGATTTGAAGTTAGTAGCCAGGGAAATAGCAGTGTGACTTCAGATTCTCTTGACTTAGGAAATTTCATGCTTAAAAGTGATATTTTTTCAGCTTTTAGAAAATGTTTTCTTTCCTCTCAAAATTACTCCAGACTTTTCTGCAGAGATTAGAACATGAACTTTCAACGGTTAAAATTCAACCACATTTTCTTTTTAGTTTTCTTGTGTCAATTGTATTGTAAATTGGTTTAAATTAAAAATAAAAAATTTTCCAAAATGATAAATGGGATTTTTCCTCAGACCGAGTCAGCATGAGATTAATGCTTTCACAATTTTGTACAATTTCAAATCAAATGTCATATGATTCAATCCTAAATCTTTTCTTATATTATCTGCCCTAACCTATTTCTTTATTGTCAACATGAGACTACAGAGGGTGTTAGAGATAAAGACAGGTAGAAATCTACTTGATTGAGAGTCAAGAGGGGGGTCTTTTTCTCTGTGGAGTTTCTCTTAATAGGTCAGGGAAAAAAATCTTCAGGAAAAGCTGAAACTAAAAGTGAAACATAAGACGACCACTAGGTTCACAAACACAAACATGTATTTTGTTCCCGGGGTGGAGAGAAGGGTGCATTTGTGTGTATTTACTTTTACTTTGAACCAGACTTAATTACAAATTTAAAATTAACTGACATTCTCTTTAAATATGCTTACTTCAGTGTACATTACCAAAGGACAAAGACCCCACAGTTGAAGCCTATTCGCTCAACTTATCCCTGAACGAGAGAAGCATCTACTAAAGCAATCTAAGTTATAACCATTCTAGTTTTCCATGCCAGATTTGGATGCTTAAGCTTTAGAAACATAGCTACTGTTTTCCCATATTTTCTGTAAAGGACATGTGTCCTCTCTAGAAGGAAAGCTTACTTCAAATTTGAACATCTCCATTTGGAGAACTTTTGGACAGAAACACAACTTTCTAGAGTTTCAATTGACTAAAAGAAAACTGTTATATGGAAAAAATACCATCTGAAGATGAAAGAAAATTCAGAAATTGGCTGTAAAACTGTGTCACATCTCACATTACCTAAGTGAACTAACACAGAGGAGACAGTGGGAAATCTGGGAGCTGTGACTAAATCATTTTTAAAAATGCTCTTACAAAATTTAATGCACCAGAGATAATATGTTTACTCTCTTTTGTTGTTTTTTGTTAATGATTTTTTTCCCTATTTTTTGTAGGAAATTTAGAACATAATAAAGATACACAGAAAACAATAAATTTCACCCAGAGATAAACACCACTGACATTTTATTTCCTCAAGTCTTTTCTCTATGCACAAAGATATATTTAAGAAAATGGAATTGTACTACATATAAAATTAAATATCTTGGATTCTCTATTCCCTTAGCTTTTTTTTTTTTTTATCATTTCTTCATGTCTTTAAATATTTTTTCCAAAATTCTATTTTTAGTGACTGTATAATATTTCATTGCACAGTTGTACCACAACTTTGTTTTCCTTAATTTACCTTTTGGGGTTTTAACTTCTTGGTGATCTCAATATGCATGAATCATCTTTCTAGTGTCTTGTGTTCTTAGATCCCTGACCTCTTTTTCCCTCATTGTGTGTCCTCCCCTCTGCAGTCCCCACTCCCATGGGCAGGCCTTGCTAGACCATGCTATTTCATTCTCTCAATGTCATGTATTACATGTGATCAACATCGCCTGACTTTCTCTCTAATACTCTAACCTGACTGGGACCTCCAATTCTTCTACCACCCTTTTACTGTCCATCGCCGCTTCATGTCCTTACTCCCCTCCATACCCAGCTGAATTCCATCCTCAATAATCACTCTCAATTGTACACACCTTCAAGGAAAAAAATTTCCTTGCTGCTTTTCTACTTTTTTTTTTTATGCTTGTTTGAAAAAAACCACAATGTTTTTTAAATTAAACTCTCTGCATTCTCTGTATCTGCACCTGGGTAACTTACTGGAGCTGGAGAAGAAAAGAACACAACCATGCTGATTGATCTCACTTTAAATTCATAAGCACAAACTCAAGTGAACCCTTCCTGATTCCATTAATGACCCTACGCCTCTTTAGTCCATTTGTTCACTCATTCACTGACTATTTGATACTCTCTTTTTTCTCCTTAAATCTCTGACATTTCCCCCTCCCATCTATATTGTCTTAGGTGATGATACTACATTCTACTTCACTGAGAAAACTGAAGCAATTAGAAGAGAACTTCCCTTGACCCTTACGATCACATGTCTACACTCATTCCATCTGCCTCTCATCTGCTACATTCCCACCTGCTATCATAGATAAGGTCTCCATTTTGCTAACTAAAGCCAGTCCCTCCAGCCATGACTAGTTCCCATCAGGGACACTGCCTTAGCAATTATCTTTTCAGACTCCTATATTATCAAAATGTTTCTTCTCTACTGGATCATTCCCAGTAGCTTACAGACATGCTGTTATTCTCCCATCTTTCCCTACAAGCTATCACCTCATTTCTCTGGATTGCTTGCCTCAAAACTTGTTGAAAGTGATGTCTCTAGTTGCCATTTCTGATGCCTCTCCTTTTATTATCTTCTGAATCCTCCCCAGTCAGGCTTTTGCTTACCTTGACTCCTTCACTAAAACTGCTCTTGTCAAGATCACTAGTGACTTCCATGTTGCTAACTGCAGTGGCCAATTCTTACTTCTCATTTTACTTGACCTGTCTTCATTTGGCTACTGTCTTGAATTCCCTCCTATCTTCCTAGCTGCTGCTTCTTTGTCTCATTTGCTGACTTCTCCTTTTCTACTTGCCCTTTGAATGTTGATCTCCAGTGCTCAGTCCTTGATTCTCTTTTCTTCTCTATCTCTACTTCCTTTTTTTGGCGATTTCATCTAATCTCATGGCTTTAAATACCACTTAAATGCCTAAGACTCCTAAATTTACCTCTTCATCCACACCTCTCTCCTGACTCTAGGCTCACATATAGTTATCTACTAACGTCTTCATTTGGTTGCCTCAATGGAATATGTCAAAAACAGAACTCCCGATATGGCCCCCTCACTTGTACTTCTGGCGGCCACTTCCATCTCAATTGATGGAAACACCATCTTCCCAGGGCTCAGGTCACAACCTTGAGATCATTCTTGACTCATAGTTTTCTCATGCTCCATATCCAATTCATCAGAAAATCTCTTGCTCTACCTTCATCCTACATCCACAACATGACTATTTCTCAGTGCTACCTCTGCTGCCGCCTTGGTCTGCACCACCATCATCAGCTTCCTAACCTTTCTGTTTCTATCTTTGTTCTACCCACCATCTAGTCTCAGCGCAGAAGCCAGAGTGACCCTTTTAAACCTAAATATGGACCCAGTGGGGTGGCTTGCTGGCTTGCGCCTGTAATCTCAACACTTTTGGAGGCTGAGGCAGGAGGATTCCTTGAAGCCAAGAGTTTGAAGTCAGCCAGGGTAACATAGGGAGACCCTGTCTCTACAAACAAAATTAAAAATTAGCCAGACATGGTAGTGTGCACCTGTAGTCCCAGCAACTTAGGTGGCTGAGGTAGGAGGATCACTTGTGCCCAGGAATTCTAGACTGCAGTGAGCTAGAATTATACCACTATACTCCAGCCTGGATAACAGAGACCCTGTCTCAAACAAACAAACAACCAAAAATACCCTACTTCTCTGCTCAGAATTTTGTAATGGCTCCCAGTTTACTCAGAGTAAAAGCCAAAGTCCTTACAATGGTCTACTAGGCCCTAAGTGTTCTGATCCCAGTTACCTGTCTGATCCTTTTTCTCTTTGCCCAATTTGCCCTGCTCTAGCCACATTGGCCTCCTTGTTGTTCCTCAAACATGCCAGACAAACTCCCCTCTCAGGCCCTTTGCATTGGCTGTTACTTTAGCCTGAAAAGCTCTTCAGTCTTTATGCTAATACCGCCTTCTCAATCAGCCTGCTGTGCCACTCTATGCTATATTGTGCCCTAACACCTCTTGCTCTCCTATTACCGTAGCTTCCTTCTTCTTTTCCTCCCCATATTATATGGAAACGCTTCTTGTATTGTATAGGAAGCTTCTGACAGCTATATAATTTATTTATTTATTATGCTTGTGTCTATTATCAGCATTCCTATCTTAAGCTTTCACAGAGTCAGGGTCCTCGTTTTTTGTTCACTGAGATATTCTAAACACTGAGAAAATGTCTGATACATAGTAAGTATTCAATAAATATTTGTTCAAAAACCTTCAATAAATAATAAGCCTATTTATATAGAAAAGGCAAACATTTAAATGCATGGTAACCTTCTTACTTCAGTCTGTATTTGTTTTGAAAAACCTGCCTTCTGAAGTGAACTATAATTCCTAACTTTGGTTTGAATCACCTCATATGAAGCTTCATGTTTCTATTCTTTAGAGAAAATAACTTTCAAAAATGTTTTGAGGATGAATAAAATGAGATAGAATAACCAAGCACACCGAATAGCTAAGTGAAAAATTAGGACAACCATCTGGATATTTCAGTTACGAGAATTTCAGTGGTGAACTCCTATTGAGCAGTGGAATATATAACTCCCAGCAGAAATACTTTAATTTGTGGATTAGAGGATAAAGAGTGGTGGGTTGGAATGGGTATACTGGGGTGGGGGTGGGGATTAGGAGTGAAAAGGCAGTGGAAAGTAAAATGGTGGGAAGATGGCTGTGCTAGAAAAGGCATCAAATACCTAACTCGCATAAATGACCATGCCTATATGTTACAGGTTGGAAATGCATTTCAACTTTGGTTTGAATCACCTCACATGAAGCTCCATGTTTCTATTCTTTAGAGAAAATAACTTGATTTAGAGAAAAAAACCTTATCAGTTTTAATCAGAGTTTCTTATTTGTATGTTTTTCCAGTTTACTTCTAGTGTTGAGAAAAATTATTATTTAATGGCAAGGATAGGGTAGGATGGGGCAGGAGGAGGGGATGGGGGAATTCTCGCAAAGTAATCACTCTCCTTCCTTGATGTTGCCATGTTTTACTTATTTAGGAGAAATAAAAAGAAAGTAAAAGAAGTCATTATAAGGCCCCAACAAGGATATTCAAGTCTCAGAAGGGCAGCAGGTAGCCAGGGGCGCAGAGTGCTAGTTTCTCAGGAGAACAGAGAAAACTGGCCAGTAGCAGAAGACAGACAGGAATGCTAGGATGGGTGAATGTTGGAGACGCTGACATTTACAACAGAATAGTGATACAATGGTTTATTGAGAAGGGAACACTTGAGCCAAGACCTAAAGGGAGTGGGGCCATAAGTGATGGGTAGCAAAGACCCTAGAATGGGGACTTACATGGTGGGTTTGAATAATTTCAAGGATGCTATGTGGCTGGAGTTGAGTGACCCTGCTTTATTTCTCCCTGTAACATTCAGCACCATCTGATGTGTGATATATTTTCTTATTCATTTGTTCTTTTTCTATATCCCCAGCACTTAGAATGGTGCCTAGCACATAGTAGCTGCTGTAAGGGTGCAGTGCTTTGCAACCAAGATCTTCTTCAAAATGAAGACTCCTGTGAGTGCTGCCAAAAGACAGTTCTCACCTATCAGCCCTCATTGGAGATTGCCTATAGCCAAAATTACACAAGATCTGATCAAGCAAAGGTATTGTGAAGATTGACTGAGCAGAGATATAAAAGCCTGGACACCATGCCCCAACCTGGGACAACTCTGAAGGGCCACAAGTTCCAACACTTCCCATGGAGTTGCCAGAACCCTTTATTGAGACCACATCAAAGCTCAACTTTTCCCTTTGCTCAGTTTTGCTTCCTTTCACTCCTTTTCACAGGTATTGATTTCAAGAACCCTCCCTGTTTAATGTGCTCTGTCTCATAGACTGCTGCTCAGAGAACCCTCAAATCTCTTCTTTCTCTGGTCCACTGAGAATGACTGCAAACCCCAAATCCTTCCCTCAGTTTCAAACACATTTCAATCAATATCTTTATGGGTTCTGAGAGGTTGAATTATTTTATCTGACTCTATCATTTCCTATGTCTACATTCTTTGCCTTGTAGTTTTGCATTTTCTGCTACTAAAGATGGAATGTCCTTCCCAGCCTCTTAATTTTGGGCTGGACTATGTGTTTTGCTTTGGCTAATAGAATGTTAGCAGATGTGATGCAAAAAGCAGTTTGAAAAGTGCTTGTGTGGTTGGGCTTGCCATTTGGTGTGCCTCTGCCGTCACCATGAGAAGAATGTGCCCTGAATAGCTCAATGGGACCGAAAAGGATGAAAGACATGTGAGGAAGACCCAGACCTGCAGACCTGCAATGTGAAGCAAAACCTGCCCAGCTGACTCAAACATCTGGAGAAATAAAATAATTTTTTTCAGTCACTGAATTTTGAAGTTGTTTGTAATACACCATTGTGGCAAAGGCTAATTGCTGCAAGATGTAATTCTTACCACAGTAAAGTCAAATGTTTACATCTTTATGCAAAGTAGGTTAGCTACTTGTCCCAATTGTCTCCATTCCAGAGTAACATTTTAGCTTTAACTTTGCATAATGAAAATGCATGTTAGAATTATTTCTCATAATAAAAAGAGAAGTCTTCTTATAAAGGTGAATTTTTTCTCTATCTACGGAGATAGAAAACCTGTAACTACTTTTGAAGGGCAACTTTCTTATTTCTGAAAAAATATATGAAAGCCTAGCTGTGCGTTGTCGGCCGGGCGCGGTGGCTCACGCTTGTAATCCTAGCACTTTGGGAGGCCGAGGCGGGCGGATCACGAGGTCAGGAGATCGAGACCACAGTGAAACCCCGTCTCTACTAAAAATACAAAAAAATTAGCTGGGCGTGGTGGCGGGCGCCTGTAGTCCCAGCTACTCAGAGAGGCTGAGGCAGGAGAATGGCGTGAACCCAGGAGGCGGAGCTTGCAGTGAGCCGAGATTGCGCCACTGCACTCCAGCCTGGGCGACAGAGCGAGACTCCGTCTCAAAAAAAAAAAAAAAAAGAAAGCCTAGCTGTGCATTGTGCTTCAGACGAAAATCCAGATTTACCAAAAAGACAAATTAGTGAGTGATTGGTTTTCTTTCTGATCTTTCTGATGCAGTATTTATCCATAAATATGCCCTTTATTTATAAAAATATTTTTTGGAATAATGATTCTCTTAGTATGTCTGTCTCCTGCCACTGGATTCTATGTCCCCTAAGAATGGACAGGAACAGCATCCTGTTCATCTTATGTCTCCAATAGCAATTCCAGGGCCTGGCTCATTGTAATTGGTCAACAGTTGCTTGTTGAGTTTCTTTATAATTAAATGCAGATCCCGTAGTAATTCACGTGAGTAGGAAAACGATGAGGACTGGGATGACCTTAGAGGAGGTTCAGAGAATAAGTGTTGTTGGTAGTGACCCAGAAAGATTGGATAGAATTTGAGTTGACAGAGAAGAGAGGGAAAGTAATTTAAGCAGGGAGTAAAATGAGCAAAATGCAATGACTGGAAAGCACAAAGCTCATTTCAAATGTGATTTACTTTACAAATATTTTTACATATACAGTCATCCCTCAGTATCCATGGAGGATTGGTTACAGGACTCCCTGCAGATACCCAAATCTATGGATGCTCAAGTCTCTGAAATAAAGTGGGTAGTATTTACATACAATCTATGCACATCTTCCTGTACACCTTTAATCATTTCTATGTTATTTATAATACCTAATACCTTGTAACTGCAATGTAAACAGTTGTTATGCTGTATTTCTTAGAAATAAGGACAAGAAAAAACCTACACATATTCAGGTAAGACACAACCATTTATTTTTCTTCTCAAGTATATTCAATCTATGGTCAATTGAATCCACAGACGCAGAACCCATGGATAAGGAGGGCTGACTGTAATATCAAAGAAATGTCTGTTATAAAAAATGAAAATAATCTATGCTGAACAAACCAATACCAGTATTTTTCCCAGACATTGACGAAAGTACAAGCACAATGGAGCTTTGGAAAAACAAAACATACAAACAAAAAAGCCCAAATATTTTATTTTCATTAATAGGTTGAAAACTGGTAAGCAGACATATTCCAACTCCAATTCCATTTCTACCTTAATCCTATTGCCCCCAATTTCCCTAAACATTTCTCTGAAACTTCTTTTGATCTGCATTGCATTCTGTATGCCATTATTCCTCATTTCTCAGACTTTACTTGAAGCACATTTGAATCAAATGAGCTCAACATATTTCCATTTACCATTTGTCTTCAGGCCCTAATACATTGATTTGCATGTAGCAAGTACTGAAAATAGTTGCTGTTATTATTATTTTTATTTATAGTTGCATTATTAGCAATAGTTATATTAGTAATACCTAATCAGACTGACTCATTATCTCAATTGCTCTTTAAAGTTGGTACCAAATTTAAGTGTACTTTTCAGTTGAGGAAGCTGAGGCTTAGAGAGATTAAATGATTAAGAGATTAAGTACCAAGTCACACTAGTGGCAGCACCATGACTCAAGTTCAGATCTGCCTAACAACAATGCCAGGTTCTTATTAACTAAGCTGACACACATGTTTAAAAACATATTCTGATAAAGGGGTGATTAAAAAATAAAAAATAGAAAGATCATATGGAAATGACTATATTTCAGCCATACTTCCTATTCCAGTCCATGGTCAAATAAATCATTGCCATGCAAAGTGATACATTACACATTATATAAATGTGTGTGTGTGAATGTGTATATAAAGGATAATTTGCCTTTCTCACTTCTTGATGATAAAACTTAAAGAATAATTGTTTCTGTGACACACAAACTGTGCACATATTTTTTTTCAGTTTGCACACCCTGGAATGCTCACTTACCTCTCTTCAGCTTGGGAGTTTCAGTGTGCTCACGGCCAGCAAGAGTGAGCTTACTGCTGCTGCCTTAAAGTCAGTGCTTACTAACAATCTCATAAAAAATTGAAATTTCCACCTTTATTCAAGCTTGTCAGGAAATCTCCCCGTAGCCCACTGTATCTGAAAATACATTGCAACTTCTTTAAAGCACTGTGGGAAAGAGTTTTACATTTTTTCAGTTGCACATAAAATCACCTTATGAGCTGCCAAATGAAACTGGTAAAACTCAGTGAATGGGGGTGCCTGCTTCAAAATTTCCTTTGTGAAATGGAGCTGCCATATTCCTTGCTTAAATAGTTAGCCTGGTTGTTTTATCTCTTCATTTAACTCCTAAATAGAAATTAGGAATTCTTCAAGACATGCTCATTAATTAAAGTGAGATAGAACCACTGCTTACTAGTAGAACTGACACAATGAATATATCCCAAATGTTGTTTTCACACGGGAAGGGTTGAGAGTTGATATGTAATGGTATTGGAGCAAAGTTTTTATATAGTATTAAAATTAACTTGGTATTAATCCAAACTAGAATATTTTAAACTAAGATGTTAATTCTAATCTTCAGGGCAACCACTAAGAAAATTTAACTCTAGGCCGGGCGCGGTGGCTCACGCTTGTAATCCCAGCACTTTGAGAGGCCAAGGCGGGCGGATCACGAGGTCAGGAGATCGAGACCACGGTGAAACCCCGTCTCTACTAAAAATACAAAAAATTAGCCAGGCGTGGTGGCGGGCGCCTGTAGTCCCAGCTACTCGGAGAGGCTGAGGCAGGAGAATGGCGTGAACCTGGGAGGCGGAGCTTGCAGTGAGCCGAGATTGCGCCACTGCACTCCAGCCTGGGCGACAGAGCGAGACTCCGTCTCAAGAAAAAAAAAAAAAGAAAATTTAACTCTAAAAAATGATGTAAAATAAACAAGGGGGTTAAAATGATATACTAGAAAATATCTATTCAGCACAAGGAAAGGCAGTAATGGAGGCATCAAGGAATAAAAAAGACATGACATATAGAAAATGAATAAAATATGGCAGCTGTAAATCCTACTTTATCAGTAGTAGTATTAAATATAAATGGATTAAACACTCCAATTAAAAGCCAGAGGACTGGCAGGATAGATATTTAAAAACGATTCAACTACTTACTATCTACAAAAGACACATTTTATATTCAAGGATACAAATAGGTTGAAATTAAAAGGATGGGGAAAATGTCATGCAAGTAATAACTAAAAGAGAGCTGGATTCGCCATACTAATATCAGAAAAAAATAGACTTTAAGCCAAAAATTGTTACTATAGACAGATCATTTGATAATGATAAAAGGATCAGTCTATCAAGATGACATAGAAATTATACACATATATGCACCTGACAATAGAATCCCAACATGTGAAACAAAAACTGACAGAATTAAAGAGAGAAATAGGCAATTTGACAGTATTCAATATCCTACTTTCAGTAAAAGAATAGGCAGAAGATAGACATGGAAATAGAAAACTTGACCAATACTATAAGCCAACTAGACCGAACAGACATTTGTTGAATAATCAACAGCAACAAAATATACATTCTTCTCAAATTTACGTGGAACTCTCTCCAGGATAGACCAATATGTTGGCTATGAAACAAGTCCTGAGACTTTTAAGAAGACGGAAATCATGTAGCGCATATTCTGTAACCACAAGGAAATTAATTTAAAATAACGGAAAGAAATTTGGAAATTCACAAATATGGAGAAATTTTTAAAAATATACTACTGAATAACCAATGCATCAAACACGAAATCACAAAGGAAGTTAGAAAGTCACTCTCAGCAAATTAGCACAGGAACTGGAAACCAAACACTGCATGTTCTCACTCCTAAGTGGGAGTTGAACAATGAGAACACGTGGACACAGGGAGGGGAACATCACATACCAGGGCCTGTCAGGGGGTGGGGGGCCTAGGGGAACATTAGGAGAAATACCTAATGTAGATGACAGGTTGAAGGGTGCAGCAAGCCACCATGACCATGTGTATACCTGTGTAACAAACCTGCACGTTCTGCACATATATCCCATAACTTAAAATATAATTTTAAAAAAAGGAGAAGAAAATTAAAAAAAAAAGAAAGTACTTTCAGAAACTGCACATTTTATAAAAACAATTATGGGATACAACAAAGTCACTAGTTAAAAGAAAACTTATAGCTCTAAAATCTATATTTAAAGAGAAAAAAGATCTCAAATCAATAACTTACCTTCCACCTTAAGAAAGTAGAAAAAGAAGAATAAACTAAATCTAAAACAAAAAGGAAGAATTAAAAATAGATAATTCTCCAAAGGTTAAGAAAATTAGTAATTTTTCTATAAACGCAGTGAAAATTTTCATTTGAAAAGCTTATTATAATTTATAAGTACAGAGACCAATTTGAATTTGATTTTATGATTATAAAAGTAATAATACTAGTTCACTCTGTGAAGATTTGAAATTGCCAAAAAGCATTTTAAATATCACAAGCTGGAGTTATCCATCTTTAACATTTCGGTACATTCCCTTCCAATCTTTATTCTAGGCCCATGTACATAAAACCTATACCAGAGAACAGGAAATATATACATATTTCTATATATTTTGTCACTTAATATTTGATTATAAATTTTCCTGTGTTATTAACACTTCTTTGAAATATTATCAATGACTATATAATAATGCTGCCTGCAAATAAAGCTTAATTTATTGAACCATTTCCCTGATTTTGGACATTTAGGGTGTTTCTGTGTTTTTTCTTTTTTTTTCTTCTTTTTCTCGAGACAGAGTCTGCTCTGTCGCCCAGGCTGGAGTGCAGTGGTGCAATTTCGGCTCACTGCAAGCTCTGCCTCCTGGGTTCATGCCATTCTCCTGCATCAGCCTCCTGAATAGCTGGGACTACAGGCGCCCACCACCACGCCCGGCTAATTTTTTGTATTTTTAGTAGAGACAGGGTTTCACCGTGTTAGCCAGGATGGTCTCAATCTCCTGACCTCGTGATCCACCTGCCTCGGCCTCCCAAAGTGCTGGGATTACAGGCATGAGCCACCCCTCCCGGCCTCTGTGTTTTTTCTTAGAATAAAAGTTCTGGATGTGGGATTACTAGGTCAATGATTAAACTGCTTTAAAAAACTTTCTCCTGTTGTGATTTGCTTTTCAGAAAGGTTGTACCAATTTGCATTAACACCAGCAGTGTATTAGACTTCGCCTGTAGAGATCCAAATTGAGTCATACAATATGGCAAGTACTAATATATTACAGAATCAAAAATTAAAATATTTTAATGTCAAGACCATTCCAGAAAATTTAGGACGTGATTTAAAAAATCAATAAAGAAATTACTATTTTCCTTTTCATACATCACCAAAATATTACTAGAGTGAGTTTAAATTTTCTTGCTGCATCTATTCATAAAATCTGGAGGTGAAATGGAATTTAGAATCCCTGTGTCTAACTTCTTATTTTATGGACTATTTAACTAAAGCCCAGAAGGGTAAATTGAGTAGCCCAAGTCACACAGCTGTGCCCATGACTTACAGTCTGGTGCACTTTGTTTTTTAAACAACTTAATATTTAAAAATACAAGTAACACATGAATATACCTCTGTAAAAATTCAAATATTACAGATATATAACATAAACATATAAATGTACCGATAATATATAATGTGTGTAATATACAAATAATATATAAATATATTTAATATACAAACATATTATGTAGAAAATGTTATATGTAATATATATTACATATAAATATACAGATGACCTAGTATACATTTATAATATATTATACATAAAATATAAAATGTATTATGTATAGATAACTGTATTCATGTATATATATTCACACACACACACACACACACACACATGTTCCCTCCATCCCTCATCCTCAATTCCATTCTAATTCTCAGAGCCCTCCAATGGTGGAGATCTTTCCAGACATTTTCTAAATTCTTAATCTATAAATTTAAATTTGTATTATAGTTTATCTTCAACTTATTTTTTTCTTTTCTTTTTTTCACTTAACAATATGTCATGCACTGAGGCCTTTAAGAGGCTGGAGGGTGGGAGCAGGGAGAGAATCAGGAAAAATAACTAATGAGTACTAGGCTTAATACCTGGGTGATAGAATCATCTGTACAACAAACCCCCATGACACAAGTTTACCTATGTACTTGTACCCCTGCACTTGTATCCGTGAACTTAAAAGTTAAAATAAAACTTAAAAAAAAAGGTGTTGTGGAGGTCTTCGCATATGTGCTTATAGAGATCTACCTGTATTTTTAACTGCTACCTAGTAACATAATATGGTCATATCATAACTTATTTAACCATTCTTTTTCGAAGAATATTTGATTTGTTTTAATCTCTTGCTTTCACAAATGATGCTGCAATGAACATTTTGAATGTACATTTTTATGCACATGTGCAAGTGTTTCTGTGGGGTAGATACTCAGGTGTCAAATTGCTGGGTCAGTGATAATGCATATACTTCGAAACTGTCCTACAAACAGGCCATCCTCTCACCGTTAGTGTGATAGGCAGAATAAAGCCTCCTCCCAGACATATCCATGTCCTAATCCTGAGAGCCTGTGAATATGTTACCTTACACAGCCACAGAGAATTTGCAGATGTGATTAAAGTTAAGGACCTTCAGATGGGGGAATTATCCTGGAGTATCTAGTTGGGCCCAATCTAATCACGTGAATCATTAAAAGCAAAGAATCTGTCCCAGCTGTGGTCAGAAAAGGAGCGTTGACTACAGGAGAAGGATCAGAGGGTTGCAACATCGCTGGCTTTAAAGATGCACGATGGAGGCCAGGAATGCTGGTGTCCTCTAGAAGGCAAAAAAATGGGAAAGGCAAGTAAATGGAAAAGGCAAGGAAGTGGAAAAGGCAAAGAAATAGATTCCCTCTAGCGCCTCCAGAAAGGGATACAGCCCAGTCTGACACCTTGATCTGAGCCCAGTGAGACTCTGTGGGATGTCAGAACTACTAAACTATAGGATAGTAAATTTTTATTGTTTTAAGCCACCAAATCTGTGTCAATTTGGTACTGCAGTAATAGAAAGTGAATAAAATTGATGTTAGAGAATACTCATTTAAAAATCTTAGCATTAGATGTTATCAGTCTGTTTAACTTTTTCAAATCTCATAGTCAAAATTGGTGAGCCACTGTTGCTTTCATTTGAATTTCCCAGATTACTAATGATGCTCAGCTTTTTTTCGTAAGTTTTTGACCTTTCGAATTTCTTTTGTAACTTTGCAGAGAAGAATCTGGGCTTATTCTTCTGTTGGATTGTTTGACATTTCTGATTAACTTGTATCCTCTTTTAAATGTTTGCATTCTTATAGTAGAATTTTGTAGCCTCTGCTTGTTAGATGTGTGTCAAATATTTTTCCCCAGTTTGTCACTTGTTTTATTTTCTCCACACTCATTCTACTTTACCAAGTTGCTTGGTCTGCCTTTTGATTTCCTAGCTCATCCCTTAGTGTGGTTTGTGGGTAAGCACTGACTGCATGTCACATGTACAAGAATGTTGTTGAAATGGGAACAATCTATGCTGGTGGACTCTGCCAAGGTTGAATAGATCAAAATGCCACCTAACTCTAGGGAGGAGAGGTGGAGAGTTTTTTAGTTTTTGGTTTTTAAATATAGGAATGGTATGGCATGGTAAGTAAAGTTGCTTTCTTTAAAGAAAATAATCCACAGATCCTGTAAAATCAATGAACTGAATTTGACAGATTGATTCAGAATGATGAGTTTTTTTCCTCAGAGTTGACATAACCTGCTGTACTGAACAAAGTGGTGTTTTGTCAAGCACTTGGCCAGCATGTGTGTTAGGGCTAGCTCCATTCGGTTCTTATTCTATTCTGTTCTCACTAAACCAAATTTTTTTTCAAAAATATCTAGGGTCTTAGGAGAGTTGGACACATTCAAAACACAATTATGTGATGAAGAAGATTAAAGATTAATACTTATTGATGGATTACTATGTGCCAAACTTCCAACCGAATCCTGACAACAATTCCATGGGGTAAGTATTTGTTGTCCCATTATAAAAATGAGAAAACAGGCTCAGAGAGTGAGCAGCTTACCCAAGATATCATTAAATGATAGAACCTGAATTTGAACCTCAGAAACCAATCCTCTTAAAGCACTATAACATCTGAAAACTAATTTTAGCCATCCTACAATAAAAACTCTCCAGTAAACTGAATTAGTAAAGCATTCTGAATTATACCATTTTTAGATGCTTTTCAGAATATAGTAACTAGGAACTAGGCTACAAAGTGTCCAATGGAAGAGTTGTTTTTTTAAAAAAGAAAAAACTTGATTGAATAGATAACAGTGCTTTACAATTAGTCATCAGTTTATCAGATGATTACCTGCAGATGGATGCTTCTGAAATAGTGCATGGTACTTGAAAAGTAGCTTTCCCCATTTCTCTGCAATCTTATTTACCCTATAATTTGCAAAATAAATCTTTTATTTAGAGATAACACAGAAACTTTATTATAGCTCCTAGATGATTTATCTCAAATTCTAGATTTGTGGAATCCAAATTAAGGAGTTTAACTGTTAGGTCTTGCACTTCTGGTTTCTCTTTGACATGCCTATACGAGGAAAAGAAGGCAATCAGCTTCCAATGTGGCAGAGAGTGTACTAAGTGCTTTCTGGAGAGAAAAATATATTCTGGGGACATTTATAGCCTATTCAGCAGCTGTCAGAAGGTCCTAGGGCTGCAGCAGAGCCATGAGGCTGGCCCGGCCCTGGAGTCCTCCTGCCCCTGGGGCTGGGGAGTGATCCAGAATAAGCCCACGCAGAGCCGTGGCAGCCTTCAGCCAAGGCTGGCATTCTCCCACTTATCTCACAGAATCAGGGTCTCTGCTCACAAGAAAAGCCCAATCAGCCTCTTCAATAAAATTCCTTTCCCAGTATCCTTCCAGAAGAAATTAGCCACTTTATTGTCCGGAAATACACAGGCTGCATTTTGATAAAATAATGGAAAAGGTGTGTGTGTATGTATGTATGTGTGTGTGTGTGTGCATGCGTGTGTGTGTGTGTATGAGAAGAAGAGATTTGGTAGGAGTTTGGTGTTTTGAAAAATCCTATTTCCCACAGTGAGCCTGATCTCGGCTCACTGCAACCTCCGCCTCCCAGGTTCAAGCAATTTTCGTTCCTCAGCCGCCAGAGTAGCTGGGATTACAGGTGTGCACCACCACACCAGCTAATTTTTGTATTTTTAGTAGAGATGGGGTTTCACCATTTTAGCCAGGCTTGTCTCGAACTCCTGACCTCAGGCAATCCACCCACCTCGGCCTCCCAAAGTGCTGGGATTACAGGCATGAGCCACTGAGCCTGGCCCATATTTGCCTATTTAAATTACAGTATCAGTAGTAGTGGACATACGTTGTTTCCCAGAATCCGTTCTGCCTTTGGGGAACCACCACTCCCTGCTCTGTGCCCCCACTGCTTCTCAGGATCGAAGCAGGAGCTTTGCTGGCCAATGAGAATGAGCCCTGGCCCTGGCCCCACTTACTGCCTCAGGGAAGGGTTTGGGGACCAAACTGGCAAGGTTCTCCCTGAGGTTCCTGCTAGAGCTAGTAGGAAATTCTATGTCTTGCTCTTGCCGATCATTTTGTTAGAAAGGTCTGAAGTCAGCTTATGAATGGCTGAAGTGTTTTAGTTACATGAGGGAGGTGGCTGTCTGGAATGAAAAGAATGAGGGAAAAACACAGAAACAGAGTTGGTGCAGAGACAACTCTGAAGACATCACCTGAACCCCCAGATCCAGCTGCCCCTAAGGCCAGCTCCATCCAGGGTTTCCCAGTGACATGAGCCAAACCATCCCTTTTGGCCTAAGCTGGATTCTGCTCAATTCTGTTGTTTTCAGTTAACGTCTCTGAGTAAGACATTTTTCCATGTATATTCAAACACCTATATTTTCTTTCCCCTTTTACAAAATAGGGTCATCCTATACATATTGTTTACAACTTGCTTTTCAACTTAATGTGTCACTGGCACTTTTCCAGATAGTACATTTAGAGCAATCTTGTTTTTGTTTTGTTGTTTGTTTTAAACAGTAGAACATGCCATATGAACACATCATTCCTCTATTAATTTCTACTTATAAATGAGTAGACATTTTGTTGACTTCCTAGTTTTTTTATATTACAACTCAGTCTGCAATATACATATTTAAAAATTATCTTTAGGCATTTGAGCAAGTACTCTTATAAATTCATGGCAATGGCATTTCTGAGTAAACAATTTTATAAAATTTTTCATAGAAATTTTATAGAAATTGCCAAATTGCCCTCCAGGAAAGTTATGTCAATACTAGGCATATATTTTTAAAAACTTCCTATCCTATATGCTAACCAAGGTGTGAGATATTATTACTCTTTTTTATCTTTGGTAATCTGAGAGGTAAATATGTCTCTCACTGTTTTTAGATGTGATTCTTTAAATTTTAGTTAGACTCTTTTCTTCTGTTTTATGGTTATATATATTTCTTTATCTGGGACATGCTTGTACATATCCCTTGCCCATTTTCTCCTGGGGTGTTCATATTTTTCCCCGGTGATTCATAATAGCTTGTTATGTACCAGTACACTGCCTGTCATATAGAGTGTCATTTTTTCCCAGTTTGCTTCATTTTTTAAATTTCTTGTTTATAATGTCTTTTACCAGGCTGACATTTTAATTTTCACATAGTATATAAATATTTTCTTCTTTTGTTCATTTAAAAAACTCAGTAAGGTTATGAATCTACTTCTAACATTTACTCTCAAGTATTTTAATAGCCTCCAATAAAGAATTTAAGTTTGTTGGCTAGAAGATTGTGTGCTAATGCTTTTAGGCTACTAGATGTAATTGGTAAAAATTTTGTGAGGAAATCATTGCATGTCTCTAAGTTGTTCTGTTTCCATCTATGACATAATTTTGACTCTGAACAAGTGTTTGTAGCCCATTTTTCTATTAAGTAATGATTGGCAGTTGTGATGGGGGATGGTCAAGGTTTCTAGCTCATCTCTACACCATCTTGATGAATGACCTTGGGTGAACCAAGTAAGCTTTCTAGTTTCGTCTTCTCCATTTTGAAAGGAGTGGGTTGGATGAGACAAGCTCAGAACTCTTCCAGCACCAAACTTTCAAGAGTCTATGAATTCTTTGCTCATATTTTTTAAAATGTAAATCTTATACTAAGTGATACACCATTTTCTAATACACCTAAATAGTACTTCATAGTTTCTTTTTAGAGTGTGTTTTTGTGGGGAAAGAATGAAGGAAGAGGATTACATTTATTAAGTGCCTACCAGGTGCCAGGTACTATACATATATTGGTTTATTTAGTCTCCACAACAAACTTTTGAGATGGAAAATGTAACTCTATTTTATAGGTGTGGAAACTGCAGTTTGCTGAGGTTGACATTTCCGGGTTCATACAACAAGGATGGGGTAAGCTGTGATATCATCTGATCTTCATGATTTTTTTATATAGGTATTATAGATATTATCTTCTTTAGCTATTTTTGTTGATAAACTAAACTTATTATTGGTTTCTTTAATTTTTTTGAATAGGTAAATTATTTCAATGAATATATATAT